>NC_139763.1:66008162-67208162 GCF_965231275.1 Zosterops lateralis | reverse complement strand
AGATCTGACCTCCATATGGTCGATGGGAGGAAGACTTCCATAAGATCCTGTTTCCATACCTATTTTTTTTTCTTTAGGGAACATCTACAGTTTTGATCAGGCTTTAGTTTACCATGCAGTTTCACAATTTCCTTGCCCAGGTACAATTTAAAAAAGTACCCTCACACAGTCTTTGGTAATATGAACTACTCTACCCATTCCTCACGTATGTTCTCTTTGTCATTTGGAATAGTACATATCAATCCAGGTATCCTTGAAATAGTCACTTGTCACACTGAATAACCCAAACTCTTAAATAACTCTTTTTAAACCCAAATTTTAACATGTGAATTGATACTACAAATAAGATTCCAAGCATCTGACATATTCTGAGTGATAACTTGAGGGAAACAGGAGATTTCTCAAAAGGGAGAAAAAGTGAGAAGGAAATAATTTTGAAGAAGATACTCAAACTGAAAAAAACCCAAGTAGCTACTTCTGTTGAGAGCAAGTCCTGAAAATTAGAGTTGAAGTTTCACAAGGTAAGCCAGAGCTCACCCAAATGCAGCATCTTTCCTTAATTTAATGGACCAAGGCTACAGCAATTCCAGTTATCTCATGCTGCTCTTGATTTGATTAAAAATAACGATGATGAAGATGTGTTGCTGCTTTCTTTGAATCTATTACCTCTTCACCCACACTGAAGCTGCCACCAATGGTGTTATGGCATCTGGACAGAAGCCACCAGCTACTGAATAGCCATCAGACATTCATAATTTTTAGCCATCAGCAATGGGCTGATACTCAGTCTCACCAAAATGAAATGTCTCTTTTATTATGCTCTTTCCAAAATACTATTTGATGCCAACAAAAAAACACATCAAAGTGGTTTACAGGCTTTAAGAAGACATCAGAAAAATTAAATAGTGGTAGGATTATCTATTGCACTTGGAATCAGACTTCAGCCTTCTGCCTACCCAGGAGGTCACACTATCTTTTCTCTGCTTCTTTTCTTTGCCTTGTTCCATGCTTCTCTTCTCTATTTAGATTGAAAGCCTTTTGAAGCAGACAATGCTTCAAATGGATTTCTAAAAAGCCAGAAAGCAATCCTCCTGCAGTGAAATTTCTGTCTGGTGGTACTGTTTTGAAACAGTGTCAGATGTAAATAACAAACTGAAGAAAATATAATAATGGAGAAGTCAGCCCTTACACAGATCTTCCTAGCTTACTTGTACTCTTGGAAGAAAAAATTATTCTGTGTTTTTATATAAAAATAGGATGCATCTGTTCTGAGGAGCCAGGGAGGCTATCAGGAAAATATAAGTACATTAAACATATGCTCTGTTATGAAAAAAAAAAAAAAAGTGAAAAAACAAAGATGGAATAAAGGTGAACACCATCTATGTAAAGGCATACATGCCTTTGAAATATGCTGAGAAATGGTGTAAAAGCAGATGCAGTCCTTTTGATCACTGTAGAATTTTACTTTGCCCTCAGCTAACCAGAGCACAGATTTGAACCTCTGTGGCCCTGAGCACTTTTGTATCCTCTGGTTTCACTAAGGGTCTTTCCCTGCAGCCTGCAGCCTGTTTTCCACTCACAGATTCCCCTGCATTAGCCCTGTGCTGCCATAGCCATGTGTCCTAGAGCCTGTGGGATGGTGTTTTTCATCCTGTTGTTCCCATGATGTTATTCCCATGGCCATGCATCTGCAAAGCCTGACAGTGCTGTTATGGTAGGTTCTGTATAGGACTTTCAGACTTGCCAAGGAGTGTGCCTTTAGGGGCAGCAGAGGACAAAAGGCACCTGTAAAGCATGAAATTCATCTAAGAGCATTGGAATTGTTGTTAAGAGTCCTTTTCCCCCAGCAGCAGATGAGACAATAAGGGAAATGGTTCTCCAGGACAGTGGCTGGTGGCTCCCCAGGGAGAAGTGACTTCAGGGTCTTTTGCCTGCTCCTCACAGTCAGGGGTTACCACAACAAGGTGAGACTGAAACAGAAAGCAAGGGCCTTCAAGCAGAATTTTCTCAAAAATAATTTAACATTACTGAGTTTATCTTCAAAGCTCCAGTTTTGGTAAAGTATTATTGTCCTAGACTTATAGACGCAAAAAACAAGCCACAGAAAAACAACAAATGACCAACCCCTCAAAATAACCCCTTTGATTTCTGTAAGCAACTTCAGAAGCTATTGGGATTAATTTGGGAAAGTTTATCATCATGAACCACAATTTGCTCAGAAAAAGAAACTCATGGACTTCATTCAATCTATAAAAATTTAGTGCAAGCCAAAGTTAGACTTAATTCATTGACCTTTTGAAAGTCTGTGTCAAAGAAGGGAAACAGTTGTTGAGGATGGCATTTAAGTGCTTAAACCAGAATAGATCGTCTACGTCTTAGCCTCATTTATACATCTATTTCTCTAACAATGGGAAAATGGCACAAGACTTTGCCTTCATTAACACTAAAAAAGTTGACTAAAATCATCCATCCTGTTAAATACCTGCATTAAAGACTTTACCATACTACAGACGCAAACCCAAGAGAATAAAAGTTAACTCAAGGATATCTCTTCATTCTACAATTTTATCAGTCTTAATACCCAACTTTGAGATTTGAATATTTTTTAACATAGTCTTTGTCTATGGAACTTTCCTTTTTTGGCCCTTGTAATTATCCATATATATTTTCTTGATATGAACATTAATTCAAGTCTGAAGCAGAAATGTGATCCTTTTGTGTAGTTAGAATGTGCAGACTTCTCAAAGCACACCAAGAATCAAAAAGAAAAAGAGGAAACAGATTCTTTCTAATTAGCAACATGCTCTTTTCCATTCACCTCTCTCAGCTTTGTTAAGGGTACTATCAAGAATGTTTTCTGCTTCCCTTTATCCCTACTTATTTCAACTTTGTTCTATTATAAAACTTCGGAAAATTATATGCCTTTAACTTTTTGTAATACTTATGTATTATCTTTGATCAGAGCAAAGAATCTACTCTTTTTCTTATTTTCCATGTTTATTGCTAATGAAAGAAAAATCCCTAAAAGACGTTTAAAGGTTAACTGAAACCATTTTAAAAATGTACAATAAAAATTCATGTATGTACACTTAGTAGTAACAACATGACAACAAAAGCATAACTTCCAGCTATGCACAAGTAAGTCAGGAGATTCTCTGGTGCTGAGATGTTTAATGTAGACTCCATGGTAAAAATTATCTGCTCATATGTGTGTTAGATGGCGATTTCTCTCTTCTGTTTCTGTCACAGGTACATAATTGCAAGAAACAAGCAGCATTTTTATGTTTGCTGGGTGGCAGAAAAGTGAAACCTCTACATATTATTTGCATTTCATGGGAGAACTTCGGGTTTTGTCTAAAACCATCTGAGAGTCAATGTTTCTCTTTCTTTATACTGCTCTTTTTTTAAATGCAATGTCTAATATTAAATTCCATTTTTAAAAAAATCATTGACTGGTTTTAGCTTTATGTGATTTAAAAACAACTCTTGATAGCAAGTTCTTAGTACAATACTGTTTTCTTGTATGAAATATGATCTAAGTACTCATGTATGTAATGTTAGAAATAGTCTTAGTGTAACATTCATACAATTTGACCTATTTGCAAAAAATAAACACCAGAGATACAGATAGCCAAATCAGAGCCATTCCCCTCACTAAAAATAAGTTCTTCAGAAACACTTTCAATTGTTTATCCTTTTTAAGCTTGACAAATTTGGAGTAGAATAGAATAGAATAAAATAGAATAGTTCAGTTTGAAGGGTCCTACAACAACCATCTAGTTCAACTACCTGACCAGCTCAGGGCTGACCAAAACTTCAGCATGCTCAGCTGAGAAGTGGGGCAACAAGAGTGGCTTTGGCGAGCACCTGGCATCCAACCAACCACACAGTATTTCTTGGTAAAGGAATGCTTCCTAGCTATAGAATCATTGAATTGTTTAGACCAGAGAAAACCTTTAGGACTATCAAATCAACTCTTAATCCAGCACTGCCAAGTCTACCACTAAACCATGTCCCTCTATGCCATGCCTATCCATCTTTTAAACATCTCCACAGATACTGGCTCAACCACTTCCCTATGCAGCCTGTTCCAATGCTTGATAAACTTCTCAAAAAAATGCTTCCCAATGTCCCATCTAAACCTTCCCTGGTGCAGCTTTGAACCTTTTCAATGTGCCTTGTCACTGGATACCAGAGAAAAGAGCTCAGCTCACTTTTGTCTCCACATCCCCTCCTCAAGAAGCCATAGAGAGCAATCCTATCATTCCTCAGCCCTTCCTTTCCTCACGAGACAAGCCCAAAGTCCTTAGCTGCTCCCTTTAGGACATACCTCCTAGCCCTTTCATCAGTTCTGTTGTCTGCCTCTGGACACATATGAGTACCTTCCCATCCTCCATAAACCATGGTGCCCAGAACTGTACACACTGCTCAAGGTGAGGCCACACCAACAGTGCATACATCATGACCATCACCTTTCACCTGGCTGGTGGTGCTGTGTTTGACACACCCTAGGATGGAATTTGCTCTCCTAACCAGGAGAGCAGGGCACACAACTGACTTGTAATGAGCCTGCTGCCAATCAGCACTCCCAGATCCTTGTCTGCAGGGCTGCCCTCCATCCACTCCTCTCCCAATTTATACTTGTGCCTGGCATTACTCCATCCCAGGTGCAGAATTCAGGATTTGTTCTTGTTAAACTCCATCCCATTAATCATTGTCCAATGCTCCAAAAAAGCAAAGCATCTTGTTCTTTCAGAGAGTCATGAGCATCTCCCGGTTTGTTATTATCCTCAAAATTGTTAATGGTGCATTCACCTCCTCTATCTGGATCATCAATAAAAATATTGTATAAAACTGGCCCTAGACCTTAACTATGAAGAAATGCTGCTGGTGACAAACTAATGTGTCTATTTCTTATAAATGTATTTTCACATAAAAAATGTTTAAGATGGTAACATCTATCATCAGCACAGCACCATGAAAAATGGCTTGCATTTTTAATATTTTCACTACACCATTTCATTTCTTGCTATAAACATAATGATATGTTAATTATTATTGTTGTATAGTAAAAGCATTCCCTTTTTTCCATAGGCTGTAAAATAATCTTCTGATCTTTTGAAGTATATAATATATTCTGCTCAGACATTTACAGAAGTGAACTGAAAGAAGCTAAGATTTACTCCCCTACACTTCCCCAGCACCTTTAAGTAAAAACAGAACTATTTCTTTCAGGACCAAAACTAACATGGTATCACATATTCAACACAGATAAAATGTTGCTAGTCCCATAGAAATCCCACAGATCCTTTATTATTTACAGGACAGTTATTTCACACAGAAATTAGCATACACAGTTCAATGTTCATTACCTGTACTCACAAATTCATTAGGAAAAAAACCCAGAGTCTGTAACATTCACACACCAAACAGGGCTAAAGTTTAATTTAACTCTGTTTCACCTAGCTACAAAGAAAGTAACTTAACACATTTATGAAAGAGTTACTCTGGACTTATTCCTCACAACTGATATTTCATCTCATTACCTCTTTTCAGGTTTGTGTATCTCAGCTGTTCTCTAGGATGTGTCAGAGGCAATCTGCCTCCCAGCCCTACCTACATCTATACCTCTGCCTCTCATTGTGTCTCTCCCACTTTCCTCCTCCCCAGAGCAAGAATTTTTTTTCCTCACCTTTGTCTTTTTATAAAAGAAAAAAAAAATAGTTCCAGTTGGTCTATCTCCATCCTCTTTGAAACCAGCACTGGGCCATTCTGATCACCACCCAAATGCCTTATGGTGCTGGATGCAGGTTTCAGTATGCCATTTGCTTTCCTGCTGGCAGAAGACTGAGGCAGAAAGTGAGGTGGTTTTCAGACAGCTCTAATTTTTGCCTCTTGCAAAATCCATATTCAATGCTCCAAATGCTTGAATGGGTCTACTCAGCTGGTTCACACCAAGGATTATTTGTATCTTTAGGCACCAATACTGGCAACCAAATGCACTTTTTGTTTATTTATTTTTTCTACTTGGGAAAAACTGTAGGGGTGAACTACTCATCAGCTATATAGTGGGAGCCTATTGTAAAGGCAGCCAAAGCAAGGCCCTTCAGACAGAACTTTTTAAAGATTTTTGCTGTGTCTTCTCCAGCTTATATCACTGGTTTGTTAGGTCAATTCTGACATTTCTTCTCAACTATTTTTTCACTTCACATTCACAACTGTAATTCCATTCTTTCTCCACCCTGCCCTCCTTTTCTCAATATCCTCATGATCTTTAATCAATCCTTTCCTCACTACTGCCTCCTCACTCCCTCAGAAACAAAATACAAAGAAGATTTTGAAATTAACCTTTCAGCAACACAGATCTTATGCAGCATAACTTGGGCTACTTTCTAGATTGTTCTCATTCAGTTCCTAGTACAAAGACTACCATACATTTTTTCCTCAGTGTTTAGGTACTGGGAGCAAAAACATGCATGAAAAATTAAACTGAATTGAACCACTGTAATGCCAGAGCATGATGTATAAGATGCTGAAGCTTTATTTTGTATTGGGAAGACACTTGATCTCAGATGTCACTGAGAAAACACATGAATTTTTAGTATCAACTATTTTATACAAACCATGTTTTTCCCCAGAAACATGGAATTTTAAGTGCCTTGCCCACTCTATTGTTAGAGAATGGTTGCTGTTGTTGAGAAAGATTGTTTGCTTGCTTTACCTGAGCTAGTGGAAGCAGGAGACTTGCTGCGTCGGGACGGGCCTGGGCTCTTGGTGGTGGTCCTACGTGAACTCGAAGCTATTTTGGTATAGGAAGTAGATTTCACCACCCGACATTCTAGAAGACAAAGAAATTGCATAAGTTAAAAATTTAAAAAGCCAGCAAGATTCTGTAACAGAAAAAGCACTAAGAGGTGAAAACATTTAGCCCACGCTTGTTTTCATTCACCTTGAGAAGTTTTATGAGAAAGTATAAAATCTGTATAAATGGCTCCATTAAAATCCAAGTACAATATGTACCATATCCCAGACAAAGAACTGCTGCAGCAAGCCAGACTTTTAAATACCATGGTTACTGCAGGTACTTAGGACAGCTTAATTTAACAGTGCTGAGACTGCTCACAAAATTTCTTTCTTTTTGAAGATTTCAGTGCAAGTAATGTAGTATTTTTTGTAAACAATCCAGATGCAATGCAAGCATTTTTGTCAACTTAGGCAGTCTCCTCTAGAAAAAAATGGAAGTCTTCTTTTCTGTATCAAAATGTTACAACTGTACAAGATGACGCAAGTGTCTTCCACTGATAAAAGGTTTGAAGAAAACAAAGCAGGTTTGTTGCTCCTGCTTAATCCTCTGGTGAGCAATAGCCCACATTGTATAGCACACACAATTCATCACAGGTGAGGGAAATGGCAACACTCACTCATAAGAGACATCAGTAAAATCAACGAAGAGGCAAAATTATCCTCCCACTTGAGAACACTACAAGATGTTCAGGTTAGAGTTTATGTACACCTACACAGATCTGTAGGCATCCTTGCATTACGCCTGCAAAATGGTTCTTGGCCTGGGGATAAAAGAACTTATTGTGCATAGCACTGATGTCTGGCACTCCTAATGGATACTAGATTAATCACCAGACATATTACACAGTTGGGGAAAAAAAGATTCATTTCTTAGTCAATATACAATTAAAACTCTGCAGAAATGTTTACACTGTCTTCACCTGACAATGTTAGTACACTTGACTTGTTTAAAAATACATCAGTAAACATTTAGTTCTGTACCAGTCCTCTTTCCTATTTTATTCCCATGGTTAAGGTCCCTCAACAGAGGTTAAAAGAAATAAACAAGAGCTTTTTTCTTCCTAGTCAGAAAATACTGTGTACAAGCCTGCACATTATTTAGTCTTCACAGATCAGTGGAGCCTGTAACATAGTTTAGACAGATTAGAGAACAAAGAAATAAAATTGAGCATAACTAATCAACTTAAACATATACACCCGAGAATGATGTCATGAAATTTATTTCTCTTGGCTGCCCTAACTGTTCATCTTTCATCAAGCTGTTCAAGGAAATAGAAGCAAGAACTGATGCGTTACTGAGTGAAACATCCAGCACAGCTGAGAGGACCAGAGAAATGCCTTGGTCTTCCCAAAGAAGCTTTTCTTCCCAAACTCTCCACATTCCTAATGCCCAATAGTAGCTAATTTGTTTCTGTTGACATTTTTTGTGATTCACTGACTTCTCTTGTTTTATACCAAACAATCAGTAGAAATGGAAAAACCCATTTACTCTATGAGGAAATTATCTACTGAAAAAGGAGGAATCAGAGAAAAGCTTTCAATTAGGTGCCATTGGGTAACTACAGCAAAAATCTTACATTGATTTATTAGTATAAACAGCTGCTCCAGAAACTACATACAATGCAAATGCAAACAGGTTCTTTATCTTCCTGTAAACAAAGATGTAAAACAGCCTGTTAAAACTGTGACGTAATCCTAGTGTGGGCCTCATTCACAGGAAACAGTCAGGAAGGGGAACTACATATTCCAATGGGCAATAAAAACAAGACTAAAGCAGAACAATCCAACCAAGCTAAACCCATTAGAATATATAACTTGCTTAGCTGAAGAACTTAAGTCCATGAAGAAAACAGCTACTTTATGCAATACATAGAAAGTTTTCCTATTTCCAGCATGCAAAGAAAACCATTATCTACATCCTCCTCTTGCCATTCATGCTGAAGCTTAATTCTTATTTTATTACAACTATTAATACTCATTCAGGTTCTCTAAATACCTTAAAAACACCCAGAGTCTTAAATATGTTATCACAGAGGCATTAATACCATATCTAATTGGGTCAGCCTTGGCCAGCGATGGGTCTGTCCTGGAGCCAGCTGGCATTGGCTCTGCCAGACATGGGGAAAGCTGCTGGCAACTTCTCACAGAAGCCACCCCTGTAGCCCCTCCCACCTCCAAAATGTGGCCATGCAAATGCAGTTCATCTGCAAATCATCCTGAAGGGCTACACACAGACCTGACCTGTGAGTAACCCCACAATAACGGCATATTGCCCTAAGAGAAATTCACCTCTCTAGCTAAATGATCTCTGTCCACAGGAGAGAAACACAAATGATCATATGACAATCCAAGGAATGTACAAGCATCACAGGATCATAGGATAATCCAGTTTAGGCTTGAGAAATTTCTAGTCCAGTTTCCTGCTCAAAGCTTGAAGTAGCTTTACATTTATAGTCCTGGATGACTTGGGAGATGCTTCAACCCCCTTGGGGTATACACAGTGCAGGAAGATCTTGGAGAACATCAGTGACAACTTCTTGTTCCAAGTTACAGAAAAAAGCAGTAAGGAGAGATGCTCTGCTCACACTCACAAAAAAAGGAAGACTCTGTGAAGGCAGAAGGCAGCCTTGGCTGCAGTGACCATGATAGGAGAGTTCAGTATTATGAAGGGATTGAAGGAGGGCAAAGTGCAAGATCACAGTTCTGGATAAGCAGATTTGGGACTCTTCATGTATCTGCTTGAAAGAGTCCCATTGCATAAAGGTCCTGGGGAGAAGAGGGACCCAAGAAAGCTGAGTAATATTAAAGGATCACCTCCAAGATCCACAACAGTCAACCTAAACAAGCAGGAGGATGTTCAAAAATGCCAGGAGGTCTGGATGGATGGACATGTTGCTGCTGACCAAATTAAAACATAAAAAGAAAGCATGAAAAAGGTGGAAGCAGGACAGGTAACCTGGGAGGTATAAAGTCCAAGTCCAAGCATGCAGACACAATTAGGAAAGCCAAAGTCCAATTAAAATTGAATCTGATGAGAGACATCAAGAGCAACAAAAAGTGCTTTTTTACATACAGAGGAAACAACAGGAAGACTACAGAAAATGCACACCCATGAAATAGGGCCCTATTGCATGAGACAGGGCCCCAGTAACATAGGAAAGGAAAAGGCTAAAGTATTGAATGGCTTCTTTGCCTCAGTCTTCACTATCAAGCCAAACCTTCAGGAATCCCATGTCCCAGATGCAGGGTGAAAGCCTGGAGAAAGGAAAGCCTATCCTAGGTGGGAGAAGATCAGATTAGAGAATACTTAAGCAAGACTGGCACATATAGGTCCATGGGACCTGGCAGGATCACCCTGCAGGTGCCAATGGAGTTGGCTGATGTCATTGTGAAGTCACTCATGAGTCTTTAAATGATAGTCATGATTGGGATAGCCATTTGAAGACCAAGGAAATCTCACTCCTGTCTTCAAGAAAACCCAGGGAACTACAGACAAGTCAGCCTCACATCAGTCCCTGGGAAAGAGATAGATAAATGAATCATGAAAATAATTTCAAGGCACATTAAGGACAAAAAAAACCATCAAAAGTAATCATCATGGATTCACCAACAGGAAGCCACAGTTGACCAATTTGACACCTCTGCAATGAAATTACCAGTTTGGGAGATACAGGGATAGCAGTGGATATTATCTACCAGGACTTCAGTGAGGCTGCCATCTCAGACATTTTTCTTTATATCCAGTCTAAAACTTTTGTTTCAATTTATATCTGTCACCACTCATCCTCTTACCAAGCATCACTGTGAGGAGCCTGACTGTCACCTTGATAGAGAAGAGACACTACTCCACTGACATTGGAGGCTACTGGCAAGTACTCCTGAAGCAATTCCTTTATCAGGCAGAAACAGCCCAGCTCTATCAGCCTCTCCTCACACAGCAAGTGCTCCAGCTACCCCCATCATGATGGTCCTCCTCTAACTGTCCAATTTGATGGTATCTCCCTTGAACAGGGGGGCTTTAAATTAGACACAGTACTCCAGATGTGGCCTCACAGAGACACAGAGTCAGTCAGTTCCCTTTCTCTACTGAGTCCTATTTAGTCTATGTCACAGAAATATTCTGTTTTTTCCTATTTTTCTATTTGTATAAACACTTTTGAACTCAATTATCAACTTCTTTGGCATAATTTTCCTGTTCCTCCCCAAATAATTCACAGGTTGTGAAATTTTAAAAGGTCACCGTTCAAATGAGCATATGCTCTCTTTAAGGTAAACTTGTCAAGTGCCATGTTTCCTATGGGCTTACAAGTTTATTCTTACGGGACATGGGCTATGGTTTGGCCCGTGGAGAGCCATGTAGGAAAGCCTTCAGTGCTCAAGCAACTCATGCTTTCAAAGACTAGGGCAAGACTGGTTCCAGAGTCTGAAAGGATTTCCAGTCATGGGCAGAATGTAACCAGGCTGCATGTTGTAAACAGATCTCAGCTCCAGGAACAGTTTATGCATGCAATTCTGTTGTCACATTTAGTTTGTAAAGTAAAATTTTACTGCAGGCAAAGATCCCACTTAGTAACCACACAACCACTGCTTGTTCCTCTAAGACATTGCCATAATTTGCCTGTTGCTGTAGGAGACCTCCATGTCCATAGAGAAAACAAAACAAAAATACCTGTTTTATTGAAACTGTGTTTTCTACACAGAATCTAAATTGGCAAGCAAATAAATACATACCTTCTTCTCATTAACAGTATTTGGATTACTATACAATGGGTCATTTGCAAGCCATGAAACGGAAGAGCATTTTTCCATCAACTGTTTTTTGATGCCAAAACTGAATCAGAAATAGATCTGAACTATACACCCTTCCTCACTCATGTGGGCATGGCATTGCCAACCAAGAAGAAACACAAAGTGTTTATATATTATGCTCAGTAAAAAAATAAACGTTAAATGAAACCTCAGTCCTTCCTCTCACCATTGACTGACTGAGCTTAAAGGCACAAAATGATGACACCTATGGTAATGCAAGACAAAAGGAGGTCAACTTTACAGTTTGAACTTTACAGACTTTATTGTTTTCTAACTCAAAATATGATATAAATAAGAATGCTTTTCCAGTGGAAACATCTTGCAATAAGATGTTCTATTGTATAACTATATACAAAGCTATAAAGTAGGAGAGAGAAGTACAGATTAACAGCAGCAAGGCTAAAAATGTAACACTGCACTCCCTTTATAGTATGGAATATTATCACAGATTTCTGAGGCCTTTATTGGACATTAACAATAGGGATGAGCAAAAAAAAAGAGAAAATACTCCAAGGCTACAATCTGACATAACTAAGACTGTAGGGACATGATAAGGAAAATAGAGTTATTGAGATTGTTCAGCGGTGTCTATGAGCAGTAGGAACCGTCGGAACCAGGAGGGAAGCCCAACATACATACTTGTGGGCTTTTGACTGTTTCTGTTGCCAAATGGATAAAATGAGGTAAGCATGAGGTAAGTAAAGGATGCTAACACACGGAATAACAATGTCTGCAACCTCCAGCCCCATGATGCTTCATTTCCAAAATGTTACATTAGCTTCTACGCTCATTAGATTTTACAATGGCAAAAAAGCAGCAGAGAGTAACTAATCTGCAGTAAATGTGTCATAAAATGAAAAAGTTTAATGTGCTTCTAGAGAAGACTGTGAACAGTTATTTAAATTACCAGGAGATCAAAAAGGCTTACTTGTCAGCAACTCAGAAGTTGACTGTATGGTCTTCATGAGTTCTTTCTGGGCAAAAATATCATTCTCTGTTGTGTTTTGCTCTCTTTGAGGTCTGTGCGTAGGGAATAGATTTTATATTTTCAGTATCCCTGCCAATCTGTTTCTCTAAGACAAGACCATTTAACTTGGTTTCAGCAACAGCTGTATCCTGCAGATAAGCAAGGGGGGAGGATCAAGGATGTCTGTGGTTGTTGGTAAGCCACTTTACTGTAAGCCTCAGGCTGGTGCCTTTTACCATTGCTTAAAGACATTAGCGTCACTAGCAACGTCCTCAGGCCAATCAGTGGATCATTACCCCAAATGCAGTACCAATTTTAGTTTTTAATGTTAAGGGTAATTTGTTCCATGCTGCTAATTCTTAATGCAGCTAATAAGATTTTACTTTTCAGCTGTATTCCTGCCTTCAATTAACGCCAGTAATCTTCTGTTTGCAGAACTAAGTTTCACTCTCTTCAGCAAGAGAAACGGTAGCCTCCTGTCTAGTGGCATTGATACACACTGCAACTCACCCTCCCCAAATGATCAATCACTGGCAGCTATGACTTGCAATTACAACATGTTCAAAAGGGTAACTATCATCCAGTTTCCAAAAAAGAAAGGGATATAGAGTGTTTCACAGAGGTTTAAGTAATTTCAAAGCTTCTATCATCATGGATAGATAGCCTACTTCAATTTTTTTTCTGCATGTCTTCCTGTTCGGTTTGTTCCTGAATACATTGTAGATGTGGATGGACGGTGATGTATGCACAGAATGCAAAATCCTAAAGTTTTATCCCATGCACTAAGCTCTATGTCACCGTAAATGCATGGGGTTTTGAGACTTTATATCTTCTGATTTGATTTCTTATCAGTAATTGGTCTTACACACATGATAAAGATTAGGAATTCTATTTAACTGTGTGCCAAATACTTGTGGAAGTAATTACCGAAGTATCTTTTTTTTTTTTTTCTGCCAAGAAATATACTTTGATTGAGGTATAAAATACAGAAACAGTTAGATTTTCTTTCATGTGAAAAATCATTCTTCAATTCTGAAACTGGGGTAAGTATATACAATAAAATACAAACTATTAAAGCCATCTATGCCTTATTACACATCAATAAAATAGAGAATCTTGAAAGGTCTAAGGAACACAAATCACTTCACCCAAGGTAAGAATGTTTTCAGATGTATCTGTGTACTACTCCAAAAATACCTTGTTAAGATGGAAATAGGAATGTATTTGTGAATTCACATATTACCACTAATGTGTCATTCCGCTCTAATGTATAATCTTCAGATTCTGAATTCAAATGTTTCTAAATTCACTGAAATCTAAATATTTACCAGAGGAGGTAAACAGATTTGATGTATAAATCAAAACATTGCTTCACATATTTACTACTTCTTCTTCAAACACATTCCTTTCCTGAGGACACTGTTGAGAGGATAGAACTCATCTAATGCCAGATATCTAAAAATACGATGGTGAACAATTCACCCTACAGTCCTACAGTCAATGGAACATGTTCATTTCTGTGACCTATCTCAGGAACCTGTGAGTTAGAAAAGGTGAAACTTACTCATGAATTATCAGATACAAATTACAGATTTTGAGTTTTGGTGAAAATACCCTAATTAGAAGCAGTATCTTTGGACTGGCTACCAGCTTTTTTTTACTTAATACAAAAATTAACACAAGATTTTGCTGTATTTTGTAACTTTACTGCGTATGAGTAGATTTTATCTCCCCATCTTCTTCAAATCTTAAACTTCTTGTCAGATCCATCTCACACAAAACTCCACATTAATATTTTGTCTACAAAAAAAACAGCATTATGTTAAAACTTGCTTTTAATTAGAAAAGAAATCTGCTATCATGAAATATTCCAGCCCACAGCACTGGAAAAAAGGATTGAAAAAAACATTTTTCATCACTGCAGAAGCTTTTCTGAAAAGGCACAATATCTAATTATTTTTGAGCTCTGCATTTGTCGCCAGACAAAACTAGGAGACTTCTTCAAAACCTGCTTGTCTAAGTGAATCTGAAATATTTCTGACTGAATTAATGTGAATGGCCATGCATGGGTAAAATATTAATTTCTGAAATTAAAACTGGACTATCAAAACCTATTTTTAAGATGCCTGAAGACTGAGTTGAAATAAGAATTTTGTCATTAGCTAAAACATACCCCTAGCACGTGTTCTCTTTGACAGGTCTGGTGTATCTTTTCACATTCTCTGTTCTGCTCCCAGAGATTTTAATTATCACTGTTTGTTCAGTATACTTCAGACAAGGTGTTCCAATGCTGATACAATTTGTTCATTAGTTTGCTCTTGTATTCAGCATCCTTTCCCTACAACTCTGCAGATTTACCATGATAGCTGCAGTGACCAAAATATCACAAAGCTGGAAATGTTTAAAATTAATTAGGGAAATTACCTGGAAATGTTTAAGATGGCACAACTGATTAAAACTGCAACTACCTGTACTGTTTTTATTTATGGCCTCAGCATTATTCTTCATGAAACAAAGAAATGTTACATGCCTTTGGTTATGGCTTTCCTTTTCTTTCTGTGACAAAAGCCAGTTTACAGGTCATCTAGTATATCAGCAGATATCTCTCAAAAAACACTGGTGAAGCCACAGGAAAAATTCAACACTTACTTTATCTGCACAGTTTGGATGGCATTTTTCTTTTGCATTGTTTACTCATTCAATTGGATATGAAAGGAGAGAATGGTACAAATTAACTAGTTCTTAATATTCTGTTCATCAAAATCAATGGCTTGCTTTTCTGTTCAGCACAAAGAGGTAATATTTGCCCTAGTACCCATTAAAAATAATTTTGTTCTTTACTTTGAGAATAAGTAGAGCTCCTATCCATATGATAATTATTAATATCATCCTAAGCACCAAGTACAAAGGCATTACATCATATATTTTTTCAATTATGGTCTAAAAGAAGTGTCAGTGTTGCAGTCCAACAAATTCTGGGGTTCTGATATCACAACTTGCTGTCTGAAGAGTATAACTTCATTTCAATAGTTTACTATTTCAAATTATTCTTTTGAAAGTTTACAAGCTCAAGTCATTTCTACAGTTACAAATATAAATCCTTATTTGCAGAACATTGTTTTCATGTGTAGTGAAAGTATCAGCTAAAGGTATTGTTGAGAAATATCCATTCAAAACAGTTAGCTTTTCACACATTTTAGCAAGGTCTCCTGAAGTTACAGATTTTTCTGTGCAACTGATTTGTGGTGAGCAACAAAAAGTATTTAAACTGCCCTACTTATTTCTGTTTTGTTTTCTTTTTCAATTAAATCTGCCTACTTATAATGCACTTATTAGTCTAACAACTTTATTGTGAAGCATTAAGCTTTAAATGCCTTTTTTTTTCCTTCAAAGAAGTGAATTAGACTATATTGGGATAAAGATTATAGTCATAACAGTTAAACACAAATCAAATTCCCATGGCTTATACAGCTAATTAGTTAGATTAGTAAGAAGTCTTGCACAAAACAAAGGATATACAAATATAAAATATCCATTAAAAAAAAAGATGAATATGAGAAGCCAATTGTTGTGGGGAGTTTTGTTATTTAAATGATCATTAAAAAGACTAACTGCAATCAGGCAGACAACACAACCTCAACAACAGTGAGACTAGAAGACAAGATACACTAAGAAGAGAACAAATCAGAGAGAGTTTTTAGATAATATTTTCAAATTAGTGAGATGTGAAGAATATTTAGAGATATATCTCAGATGAACTCTGAGCTATCAGACACTATTTTATGAGAATTGTGAATGACAAGTAAAGATCCAAGAGAAAAAGTCAAAGCAAATATCTGTCTTTAAAACTGGGACACAGCAGAAAACCGGGAGTTGCAGAAAAGAGACCCTTATTTGAGATTTTGGAGAAAAGTCATCCAAAGGGAGAGCATGAGGAAGACAGAGTCAAGATCCTTTCCTTTTGGTTGTGACAAGACAAGAATCAAGGGGCACAAGCTAAAACACAGGAGATTCCCTTTGAACAGCAGAAAACATCTTTTCATTTTGGAGGGACCAAGTACTGGCACGGGTTTCCCAGAGAGATGGTGAAGTCTCCAGCCGTGGGGATATTCCATCTAGACATGAACCTGGGTACCCAGCACCAGACAACCTTTAGTGGTCCCTTTTAAGCTCAACCCTTCTTTGTTTCCATGACAATAAAAAGCAAAAAAAGGAAACAAAATATTGAAGCTTAAAAGGTATTAAAATTATATTCAGTAATCAAAATAGTTTTGTCAAGAATAATCTGTGTCAAAGTAGTCTTCCTATAAGGATAACAGGAGAGACAGTAGAGATTATAAGGCTTTTTGCTCAGAATTTTGAAACTAAAGCTGCGATTCAAGAAAATGCCATCTATAGAAATTGCTTTTAAGATGGGCATTGGAAAAGCTAACCGGGGTAGTTTACTCTCAAATTAGGAGACAATGAGCCGAGAAACTCACCAGGGTTTTGTTTCTGATCCTGGTCTAGTCAGTATTTATTTGTCTTATTATGTAATCAATGCAATTGTTAAAACATATTTTAAATCTGTAGACTACACTCCCATAGGTAAAGCTGTAGGCATTGTGGGACAGTATAAATCTGAAAACTGCAAAGTCATCAGAAAAAACATAAAATTCAACAAATCCAAGGTACTAGAAGGAATAAGCAACATAATGAAGGTTGAACCCATCACTACAAGTTGCTTAAACACAAAAAAGCAGTTCTGCAAAGAGGGGCATGAGATTTGCAGTGGGTCACATGCTGAATTTGAAGTAAACAACTACAGCAAATGGAATCATCACTCTGCTGAGGGTATTATCACCTCTGTGGAGGGCATCTGACTTAATCCCCAGGGCTACTGCAGTGTTAGCTAACACAACAAATCCACTTTTGTGTTTCCCATCTATAAACATGAGGATTTCACCTTCAGAGGATTATGAGAATACTAAGAATATTACAACACGAAGAAATATGACTAATGAAGAAGAGCTAATACAAATGGGATCTTTCTTTTCAGAAAAGATGTGATGAGACAAAACAGCAGCCTTCAATACTTAATAGACTGCCAAAATGAAGAAAAACTAAATTCCTACTATTAGTGGTATTACAAATACAACAAAGCAGAGTGATCTTAAGATTCCAAGTGGCAAATTAATTCAGCCATGAGAAAACCTGTTTTCAACTGCAAGGATAAGGAAGAACTGGAACAAATCATGTGCAGGACTTGTAGAATTTCCCTGGCTACAACTTCACACACACAGGTTAGCCAGAAACCTTTAAAATCAATTTAGGTAGGGCTCCCATGGGACCTCTCAGATCCCTTCCATGATTCTTTTGATTAAATCCTCCTAGTATGACTCATAAAAGTTACTCCAAAGTTTTTTCACTGTCGTACTTCTGCCTGAATTTAGCTGAAAGGTAAGTAAAAGGAGAAGATGCACACTAATGTAAAAATGTAAAACTGAGTGAAAGTTGAAGAACATTTCAGCAAGGGAAAAGGGATTGCTTAATGGGTGAATTTAAATCATTATCATTTCCTGAGTGGGGAGACTATAGAGATATGAATCTTTTATTTGTCTTCAAAAGTCAGAATTATTAAATTTTAGAATTTTTCTCAGTAGGACATTAGCAGAATTGGTATCTCCAGAAAACAGACCTTCTCCTTCACAGACAATTCAGAGCCTGGTTGGCTAATATTGTCTCATACCATTAAGATATATGTATATTTCCTCCAAGCCAACTAGATGACAAAATTTCATCCTGAAAGAAGATATTTCTTACTGGCTTCATGGATTAGATGCTTTCATTGGACAGATCTAAACTGATTTTGTAATGCTAGGGCGGATGAAAAGGCATGATGTCTCTATCTACATTTTCCAAAACTCGATAACTCGATCTACTTTCTAAATACATCTTTCATTTGTAAGCTCTTACACAGGCATGTCTAGATGAAAAAAACCTAGATAAAAACAGAAAAGCTCACATATTACATATTCCATGTAGACCAAGAAAAACTGTCATTAAAAAAAAAAAAAAAAAAAAAAAAAGAGAGAGAGAGAGAGAAAGAATAAAAGCCAACCAATCAAAACCACATTAGCCTGCTAGGCTGCATGATCTTCTGAAGCACTCTGGACTGCAACCATGTGAAGGAAGGATCAGAGGTTAATATGCAGCCAGTGCCTAAATGATAATCAACCATCAGTGCATAGGCAGGGAGCACAGGAGGAGTGCTAACTATGGATCAAAATACTATATTTATATACATTCTTTAGGTTATCATTGAAAGCAATTTTTTACACTCTACTAGAAAGTTCTAGGTATCATTTATTATAGTGTCTAGTATTTCAGTGGGTCATTGTTTTTACAAATATTTTTTGTAACCTTATTTCACTATTGAGTTGCACAAACTTAGCTGATATTAGACAAACCCAGTTTGAGTTGATCTTCTTCCATGAAATGAAAGCCATTACTATGATTGATGAAGTTTGCTAACCCTAAAAATGCAGTAGGGTGTAGGGGTGCTTCATTTTTTAAATTATTTGATCCACATAATTTTTTAGTCTGCAAGGTGGTGACCGAAAAATATCTCTATCTCCACCATTAATTTGAACGAAATTCGAATATGGAATCGTATCAATTTCCAATTTTTAAACAAAGTTCATATCCTACTAAGTGTCTGAAGAGGGCTATCACATGAATTTACAAAATATTTTGGCTTGCTTTTGTGTAGCAAGCATGAAAGATTAACAAATAAATAATTTCACAGAATCACAGAATGTGTAGGTTGGAAGAGACCTTCACCATCATCGAGTCCAACCCAATTTAATAAGTTCTGCCATGTTATTCTTTGTGAACCCCCCACAATTTTCTCATTCTCATTTTCTCAAAAATTTTTTATTTAAAGTCTTATTTCTTTAAAACATTAATTTAAAATTTTGAGACTATTCATTTTTAAGAGTCTGCCTAGTCTTGGAAAGGAAGCAATACTCTGAAGGTGTTTCTGAACAGATAAAGGACAACTATCACTACGGACCTTGTGCTAACATATATATTTTAAATATTTAAAATATATAAGTTAGTTAAAATGCATATTTTAAATATTTTAAATATTCTCACAAAGCTACCTAATTTCCTTTGAAAAGTCATCAAAATGTATTCTTTTTTTACAGGAATATTAAAAAAAAAAAAAACAAAAATACTGAAAATTCTTAACACAGTTGAAGCTAAAAGTTAAATTTAAAACCAGGTTTATTCACAGGGCTACTCATACCTTACTCTAGTTATTCTAAGAGAGATTGTGACTTCTTATCACCTATATATGGATAACAGTGTTGTTCAAAGCCTGATAAATACTGATACAGACAACAATGCCACTGATAAAATATAGTCCCTAGAATTCTTCCAGTGTCTGAAACACAAGTATCTCTTCAAGAACATCATAAGTCCACTTCATATCCAAAATGTAGAAATACTGAAGACAACATATCCTTGCCTTAACTTTCCAATTTGCTTCTAACCTCCCCATAGTTTCGTGTGTCAGTCCCAGCCTCCCATATGTCTGTTCCTCCCACAAAAAAGCCTCTACACTTTCTCTGACACTAACGTCTATGAATAGAAAGCTCTCTCTCAGGCAACCTGAACAAGGCAGCTTCCCTCTCTGTATGATCCCCTGATGATTTTATTATTTAGCTATTGCAATCGAGATGATGTAACGCAATGCAAAACAAACAGATGGGCAAGAGATATAAAGCGTGGCAAGACCTAAACTGGAAAACATCACTGCCAGAAATGTTGTTGGGCTCACAGCTGCTGACATTGCTCCTGGGATGTGTGCACACTGAGGATTTGCTGGCAGCTGCGTTGCTGGCTGAGATTTGTAGCATGTGGTTCTACTTAGGTGCCACAAGCTGGGCTTTGTTTGCTTACTCCATATTAACATGTGCCTGCATGCAAACCTGTGGAGATAAAAGGTGATTCTGGACGCCAAAACTCTGTTGTGTAGATCAGGCATGTTTTCCTGTGCTGAAAGAATGTGATGAACAAATGAGGATTTTTTTGATGAGGCAGGTTTACTACGCAAAGGGCACCAGCCTAGCTTTGTGACAATGGAGCTCGAAAAGGGTAAATTAGCATAACTTCTGTGCTCCTGCAACAGGCTGCTCGACTGTCTGAGGGAATTTATTTAAATCTCACTTGGGCATCTCTAGTATTAACAGGAATTCTGTGAAGGTATGGAAAAAAATATTCAGCCCCTGGAAAATTTCTCTCCTAATTATTGTTGCTCCATGCTATCTTTATGTGACAGAAGGTGCAGCTCATCGAACAAATAAAAGTGGAGGACTAGAGACATGGCTTTGAGGGACAGAAATTTAAAAATGAAGAAACATTGGAAAAGGATACAACTATAACAAGCCAGTGCAAATTCAGTGATAAAACACCAGAGAACAGAGTAAATCAAGCCCTCAAGTACACTGATTGTTCAGTCTCAACTCATCACTCTGTAGACCGTGACTAGGCAATGGCATTTCCACTGCAGTTATGGACTAAAGCCAGGAGCAAGAAACACTTGATGGACTGAGCTACACAAATTAAGTGATCAACAGGAACAGCTGAAGGAGGGCAATAGGATTCCAATTGCCTGAAATGTTTCGAGTAAGCAACATCTTTTAAAGTCACCAGTCTCATGAGAAAATTGCCTTACTGTTTGAAGAGGAGCTTCTTCCCCTAGTACTCACATCTGATGAAACAAAATATCTGCTTCCACACAACATATAAACTAAATAATCTGTGTACCTCTCACAGGTGGGAGGAATACGGTGCAAACAGTAGAGTCTGAAATTAAGTATTGTAAATCTGAGATATTTACAGATGCAAAAGTAGTAGATATGGGTGCAGAAGTAACACTTCAGATGGGTCAAAAGCCATTATGGGGAGAGAAGGTTTTTTCAGAAGAGCATGAATACTGAATTCACACCTTATTTCTAGCAGAGTAGGATCTGTAGAATCTAGAATAGCTGGATTAACATCTGGGCTGCTTTGAAACAGAAAACATAAACAAGTGTTTTTATTTTCTTCATTATTTTTTTCATTCCTTAACCAAAATGAGTATTTTTATAGGGTAAATATGACTTTAAAAACAGAAACAGGTAATAGAGGTACTTGGCACCTATTTCTAAAACCCTAACTCTTTATTCTAACAAGCTTGCAAATTACATACTGATACATAACAAGATAACATAGCTGAACTACACCATTGTTATATGCAAAATTGGTCCACTTTCAGTTACTAATTAGTTGTCAGAAGGCATGGAGGGAATGGATTGATGAGGCAGGAGGATATCATGATCCATATATTTTTTATTGAGGCAAAAGATTTTTTCTGGCTATTGATGCAAGGATGATGGAAAAATTTACACAAATGCTCCCAAAACCAATCACAGACTTCGAGGCGGAAAACATCGTCAGCCACAGTTCCTACTCACAGACACCTCATCAATGATTTAATATTACAGAGGGGACTGCAGCTTCATTATCTGGTGATATTTTATTTATTCATATTTAATTAATGCACATCATAACAATTTGGAATTTGACTGCATTGCAGAAGACTGTTCTACTGCCTGTACTAACACATCTGCTTCACAGACCTACAGAGATTCACTCAGCCACAATATATAACACTAGTGAAAAAAACCCACTTATATTCTACAAATGAGTTACAAATTCTCCATATTAAAACTGGGTGAAATAAACAAAGATGTCTTCAAAATTCATGGAGTGGACATGAAGAAATCTATTTATCTTCATTATAGGCTGAAAGTGTTTGGGTAAAAGTCCCCAGTTTAGGTGAACCATGAGGAGAAAAAAAAAAAAATGATGGCAGAAGACGAAGAAAAAAAAGTAACATGACAAATTAGCAGAACCAAACCTCTCCCACAGTGGGAGGGAGAGGTGAAGGCCAAAGGGTAGATTAATCTTGCTATATCATATGGTCTTGATCTTAAAAATTTCTCTGCGTGTTTAGCAGAAATCACACACACAATGGGGAGACTTTGAAAAGATCAGGAGCCAGAGCAGATTAAGATGAAATGGGGCCAGATCCAAAAAACTGTCAACCTCCCACCCTTTCCTGCAGACTCCCATGTGGGCAGGAGATTGTTTTGTGGCTCCACAGTGCTGGTCTGTGCTAAACTCGTTGATGAGTGCTCTTTCTCCCCATGCCTCTAACAGAGAAGGACTTTTGACTTCTCTTTTCAGAGAAGTATGAGCCACAGCTGTGGACACAGGTCTTAGTAACCCCTCCTACTTTGTGGCTCCAAGTTAATGTACAGAACCAGCTGATCCAACCTCACCAAAAAAAGCGTATCTATGCCTAGCCAAAATAGAAATAGCATTTTTAAAAAGCAAAAAAAAAAAAAGAGAAAATCTGTTATGCCTGTTTTAAAACAGAAATTTAAAAAGAGAAAAGGGGCTCAAGCACATGACCAGGTTACTGCAGTTTACCCAGTTGCTGAGTGTCAGCTGAGTCAGAGCCATTATCTGCATATATGCATAGTAAAAGTGACTTAATGCAACATGGCTTAGCTGAGCCCACAATGGAAGACTTAATTATGTGTACATGCACAATTTATACACCTGAGCTGATGTGTGATTACTTTTCAAGCTACTGAAATTGCTTGTATACACAAACCTTAAAGTCAACCAAACAAATAATTTAGACTTTTTAAAAAGGAATTTAAAGGGGTATAACTTAATCTATTTATTTAATCAGATGATGAAAAAAAAATGAAGAACACCTAAAATGTATAAACACTCTTTTACCTGTTTTAACTATTGTTCTGAAAACGCAAATTCATCAGGATGGAAAGCTGTTTTACTAATTTGCTTTCAGAACAGCTAGGTGCAAAAGCATATGTTCATTCACATAAATCTAACAGCAGTGTTTTCACTCTTTTTTAAGATAAAAGATAATTTGTTCCATCATTTACAATCTCACTGACTTCCCATATTGAATCAGGCAGCTGAAACAATCCCTATCATCCTGTAAATTATTATTAATGTGGTAGCATAGACCCATACACTGACTGATAAGTTTTATTTGAATTCATGGCGGGTGAGGATAACACAGAAATTTTATGAGAAAGGGTCATACATCCACTAATGACAAACTATTACAAACATCCACTCAGAACCTTCCCACAAAGCACAGACACACACAGATACCTATTTCCCAGTTTTACACTGGCACAACTATTTTGATCTGCAACTTGAGAGAAACCTTGTGTGAATCAGATGCTGTGTTCCCCATTCTTCATTATGAAGAGCAACTCAACAGATACTTTTATAGCTATTGCTGTACGTCTACTTCAGTTTCTCTTTTTTTATTGTTATTTTTTCTTGATTTCCTAATTAAATGACTTACATTTGTTTGCTCTTTCAATATTACCCTATAAATGTCTACCAATCAAGTTATTACTCACTGAACTAGGCAGAACTCTTTCTTCTTCCCCATAAATTTTCCCTGCAACTTAACTTCATGCTGGCTCCCCCCTAATATTTAGATGTGCTTGAATGAAATGCACTGGCTTGTACCTAATGCAATGCATGTGTTTATGGAACACAGTGGGCACAACTTCATTTTCAAAAGACATAAGAAAAGAACAGCCACTTATGGAAGTTCTACTGTTTCTGACTTCCTCTTCACCCCCAACCCCTTCCCAGAGTCCAACTAGAACATCTGGGTGTACTGGATTAAATAATGGACTCTCTGAAGAAAAATTCACAGGAAACACTAAACTTCTCCTAAGGCAGGAGAGGTTACAGCATGGGAGCCAGCACAGGAGGAAGTCAAGGAATCAAATGGAGAAGTGTGCTTCTTCAGGACAGAAATGTACATGTATCACTCAGATGTGCAAAGTTCCACCACAGATACCAGAGTCCTGGCAAAGTACAGAGCAGCCAATTGTCACAGTAACGTGGGGATCCTTGGCACTTCATCTCCTTGAGTGAAAAGGCAAGGCTTTTGTTGATGGACTTAGTTCAAAGGACACTGTAAAGAATTTTGTCTGATCTGTTATCTTAGTCTTTCTTTGCACAATTTTTGATGTGTTTATGTCTCTCAAGAGAGTCTGTGCTACATTTTCTTTTGCTAATTTACACCATGGAGAGAATAAAGTAGCTGATAACACCTGCAGAAGTTATGCAAGAGACATGCATTGTTTCTCCAGTTCAGCTTAGTGAGAAAGCTTTTTATATCAATAGAACTCTATAACCACCCTAGGTTTAATACAATGCATTGTTTCTCATTACTATGGCAAATGAGCAATTAATTTCTTTGTAATCTGAAAGTCAGTTTAAATAATACGGAAAGTTCTACAGCATTAATTTTAGATATTATCATTGGTTTACAGTTTTGATTTTTTTAAAATTTTTTTAAGTTTGCATAGATCCAGACTCCAAAGTTAACTGCAGATCTTCAATATCTGGACTCAACTGTATCCAACAAAAGATTTCTACAGACGTAGCTATCTAAATATTTTAAGGCTCTTCTAGCAATTTGAAATGGAAAATGAATCTCTATGGAAGAAATAGAATTGGAGGAAAGCAACATGCTGCTGATCTCCACAAGATTAATTTTACATCTCAGGCGTAAGCTATTTTTTACTTTATGTACGTAGGGGGTGGGAAAATATGTGGTGATTTTACTGTATCGGTACTATAGAAGTGGAGAACACCTACATAAAGCAAAAGCCTTATATTTCACTCTTCTGGATTTATTCTACAATCTACTAAGCAGCAAAGAAGATAAGGGGCACTCTTATCTGTTTTCCTCTTTTTTAGCTTACAGGAAAAGAATACTAAACCAATTTGTTTAAGCTGTTATCAGACAGAGAACCTAGAGTCACACTGTAAGAGTCACCTCAAAAACTGTCCAGCTGCATGACCTGAAGATGAGCTGTGCTGCATACAGTAATGAGGACCCCTGCACTCATCCTAGGGAAGCTTGAACTTCTCTAAGCTGGGTAATTTTTTTTGCAAATTCACCTGTTCAAAAAGCTAGTAATTTGGCACCTTTTTTCATGTAAACCAGAATGAAAAACAGAGCTATGTCCTTCATCCTCAAATTTTCAAAAGCAATGCAAGGAGACTGCAGCAAAAGATTCTTTTAGCATATGCATCAGTAAAGAAAATTTATTCTCAAAGCATGCTATAAAAAAAACCCAAGAACAACCCAGTTCTACTCATTTATTTTTCTATCTTTTTTTTTACAAAACTGTTCCCCTCATTTCTTTCAAATTTCTGTAACTTTCTACCTGTATGTCATGTTGAGTACCCAAAAGAAACTCATGTTTCTTGAGTACTCAACATGATGTACAGGTAGAAGGTTACAGAAATCCATAATACAGAGTTCTTGGATTGGTTTAGCAAATAGCCTTCTTTTAATACCGTGTCTTATATCCTAGGTATTATGATTTCCACAATTAAATGGCCTTGGTGTACCAGGAATTTTACATATATGACCTACAGGACCAAATGTCTTAAAAGATAAAACAACAGAAAGCAGAATTTTCACAGTTTATTTCCGTCTACGAATATTTTAGACTTTTTTTTAAACAGCAGATGTCTAAAATGCACATTTCAGTGCACATTTTCATCTTGAACATCTTGATTCAAATTGAGTAACCATGAAGGAATTCTGACAATATATACTAGGTGACGATGTTCCTCCTGGATTATATTTGACCATACACAAACCTTCTAATAAGACTTCCTATTTTTTTCCATCTTTTCTTAGATAAATTATACATATCATTGCAATATTTTAGCGTTCTTTTAAATTATGTTGATTTGTTTTCTTTCTTTTTTTTACTCTGAACAGGAAATAAAAATAAGATTTTGAAATAAGTCCTATTTAAGGGTGAGAGTGCCTAAATACCACCCTCTTCAAATATTCCAAACTTGTAATCAAGCTTTCTTTTTTTTGACAGTGAGTTTGCTTGTACCACAAGCAGTACAAACATCCTAAGTAGGAAATTCTAGTAGTCATTCCTAACATGAAGAGCATCAAAGTCAAAGCATAAAAAATAAGACCCAATCTGATTTGAGTTACAAGAAGAAAAAAAAAATGGAAAGATTTTGCTATAATACTTTCTCCCATTAATGAAAATGCATATCCCTATAATTCCATTTTCACATTTGCAACACAATAGTTTTTGTCAGTAAAAAGAAAGGAACACAGGCTTTTTATTTTTTTTTCAAATATCAGTAAAATCTTAAATTGAAGTGGCCTAAGAAAGACCATTCATGAGAAAATCCCAGTACACAGAAGCTTTGACTCAGTAACAATTTTGAAGAACATCTTTAACTCAGCTGGAAACAAAAATACTCTCCACCAGCATCTTATCACATCTTGAGGCTTGTTCTGTCTCTCCCCTCTCTCCTAGGAATAGGTGGGGGTTTTGTTTAGTTTTGTGATGACAGGCTGAAGCAATGAAGGAGTAGAAAGAGAAACTAGGAGGAGAAAATACAAGAGCTAACTGTGAAGAAGTTACTGTGGAAAGTGTGATCAGCTGTGCAGGATCTGAAAAGGTTGAAAGCAGAAGAAGGGTGCAAAGGACACTTTGTGATCCAGCCAAGAATGGACAACAAAGAGGCCCTGACAAATCACCTTTGATGGACTGGATATAACACAAGCCACACTGGGGCTGCAGCTGGAAAACAAGCAGATGACAACAAACAGAGAATTTGAGAAGATTACATGAGGGGAAGCCCACCAGTGCCAGTGAAAAGAACAGTGGTGTCCTGGCAAAAGAAGAGTCGCAGTGTAAGACTAGTCTTTTTATTTCCAAGTCAAGAAGGCTGCAAGTATCCCATTTTATACTGTTATTTGTCACTATTAATCTTGCTATTACAGCATTTTTGACTGCTTTTTGTGTTGTTTTAAATCCTCTAGGCTGCCACAGTTGTTTGCTGAAGTTACCATCTGCAATCACATGGTGCTAGAAAATGGTCTCCTTTACCATGGAGCCAATTTCTAATTTTCATTATTACAAAATTGTCATATTGCAAGATGCACATTGACATTATAAAAAGAAAGGGTAGTTAAGACAGAATTTCAGCAGAGGGACAGATGTAACTTACTTTTTCTGTCCAAAGATGTCGATTGGCTGAAAACCAAATGCCAGGGTTGCATTCTATTTCAGGCCTCAGATTTAATAACGTAAATTGCACATCTCTAACTTATCTTCTCATTTCTACATGTTTCAAAGGCTTTTAGCTCAATGTAACTTGCTTTTAAAATTACCTTTTCTTGAACAGTTCAAATATCAAGCTAAAATTTTTTCCTCACTCCAAAAAGTCATAAAAGATAAAATATTTTAATAGTATAAGTATTTATTTTCACCAAAGCCAGCTCATACTCCTAGGTTTTGATAACACATTAAAATTTTTGAACATTTCTACAGAATTCTTTGGCATAAAAGATGTCCAGTAAATTCTATTATGTTCTTTGGGGTTTTTTTTACTTTGACAGTTTATGTGTTCAGACATCTCCAAGGACCTGACTTTTGTGACAACTTTGGCCCTCAGCCTAATGATTGCAGGAGAAGTCCTAGATGGCATCTTTGCATCATTCTCCAGACATCATACTTCACTGATACCCCAGTGTAAAATACACAATGATTTTCTTGCTCTTGTAATTAGGAGCACTATTTAATTTTTTTTTTAATAAAATAGCAATTTTAAAATTTTGTACTTCTGATGAAGTGCATGTCAAGAGATGTACAAAGAAACACCAAATTATTCTGTTCTCTGACTCATATTTATCACATTGCCACATTTAAAAGGTAAGATATTTGGTGCCAGCAACTTTTGTTTCTTCACAACTCACGTGTACAATGTTGCCTACACCGCATCATAAGCCCTCCTTTCTACTGCAAAACACATTATTGAGATTACATTAAGTGGAACATAACAGTTCACTTCAACTGAACATTCAGCTCAATGTTATAGTTGAAGCTGCTTGATGCCTCCCATTATGAAATGTTGTTTATCAGTTCCTTATAAATCTTCATGAACATTTTAAATGTGGATTGAAATCTTCCATGTTTACTGTCTGTCCTCAGACTGACTTACCCAACTTGAAAGTCCTCAACTGATTCCCAAAAGATAGAGCTGGTGAGGGGAAAGTGCATTATCTGTCAGGTTAAAGAAACCAGAAGGAAGCAGAACCGGAACCTTCCCCAAACTTATTCCCTAAAATGTCTCACTGATAAGGTTCAGTTTTGATTTATATAGATACGCAGAAATGCAAAGGTATGGTCAAAATACAAACCCCTAGAGGTGTTTCCATGTGATTAAAAGCCTTCAAACCTTACAGAGATATTTTCTGAAGATCCTGCCTGTGTCATGGAAGATCCATCTCCTCAGCTGCTTCTGCTCATTGACTGCATGGTTGGGTGTGCCATGTTGTACTTCTGCCACTGAGCATCTCTCATTTGGAACTATCGGGGGGAGGCAGAGCTTTCTTTCTAATTGCCCTGTTCTGATAGTCTGGGGCTATGGTTGTTCCAGTGTGGAAAGGCGATCTGGAGTTCACTGTTCGGTACTCTTGGTGCTGTCCTCTAAGGGACATCAGAGGAAGGAGGAAACACACTTGAAGTACGGGGGGAGCCAAATAATTATGAGGTGAAACATAATTTGAATTCCCTTGCATTGTTGAGTCTGATTTAGTTAATATTTGTACAGTACCATTGCATAGTGTTTTGGATTTGGAGAGGTTTTCCCCTTTTTTTAATTGAAACATTTAAATTTTTTCATAGTCTTCTTTAAAAGGGATGTTTAAAAATAGTAACATTTTGCCAAATATTAAACAGTAAAGAAATAAATTACTTTAAAAAGCAAAACAAAACCAAACTTCAGGAAACCTTCTGAAGAGGGAAGTGAAAATCAAAAGACCATTAAAGGAATAAAATCCCCCAGCAATGGAATCTGTATACTGGTGATTAAAGATTTGTTCCCATTTGTGTATGCATACATGTGTATGTCTATCCAGAAAGTATCTTTAGTTCTTTCCTTATAGTGTATCTAGTCCCATAATAGTCCATTTTTAGCTGTTTCCACACATCATTTCTATTTCTGTCCTTCTTTATCACAGACCACGCATCACCACTCAGTTGCTTACAACATGAGGGTAAAGGAAAACATGTGAATTGATTCCTTTGGAGAAAGTTGGAAGGTAAAGAGGACAGGGTAAAATTATATTAGTACAAAATTTCTTGAGCATCAAGCTCCAATGGCTTCTCACCAGCATTTCTAAACAACCTAAATTATCCCCTGTCCTGTGATGAGATAGATGAGCCAGCAAAGACGAGGCACCTTCCTTGGGTGAGGGGTTACATTCTCAAAGGGCACAGCTTAAACACTGCCCATAAAGAACACCAGCAACTGCTGCACCACATTTGGTAATCTTTTGGCATCTTACAGCTTAAGTATCTAACAGCACAGATAACATATTAAGATGTCTAAATCAACATCTATTCAAATAAAATCCTTCTAACACAAATTTAACTGGCCTCAGACAATTATGTTTTCATTTTGTCCCTGTTTATCTATGAAGTTACAGTTTCTGGCTAACCTATGCACTGTTTCATACTCCAGGATCAGATATTTAAGTATGAGATTTTAATTAGTTCTCTCCGGCTTTGAAATACCCAGGAGACACAAATTACTGTTTCGTTTCATTTCATTTTTCCTTCTTCCCTACTGGGTTTGAGGATCACAGGCAACTTTAAAGAAAATGAGGCCAGCTTCAACTAGACTAGCAAGGATGGCAATCACATTCTGCCTAGTTAGGCATTTCTATTACACATAATATGTGGCATCTAAACACTTTCCAAGCAGGAGGCCTGACAGCAACGCTACTTCTAATGATAAATGCACAGCAAGTGTATGTTGCTGCAGGAAGAATGCACTTGAACTGTTAAAAATTATGTTTGGGGCTGAGGATCCCTTTCCTCTCATTCTTTCTGTTCTGGAAACACATTTACTAGTTCACTGAAGTTGTTCCCTTTTATGAAATGCTAACCACTCCCACAAAAATGTGCAACCCTTGTCAGGAAGAATTTGACATGAAGGAAGTATTTAGATGTCTAGACAGAGCCATACAGAAACACGGACAGGATGGAAGGGCTTTAAAAGAAAGTAGATTTAGACTAGATATAAGGAAGACATTTTTTACAGTGAGGTTGGTGAAACCCTGGAATAGGTTGCACAGAGAGGTGGCAGATGCTCCATCCCTGGAAACAATCATGGTCAGGTTGGCTGGGACTCTGAGCAACCTGATCTAGTTGAAGATGTCCCTGCTCATTGGCAGGAGGGGGTTGGACTAGATGAGCTTTGAAGGTTCTTTCCAACCCAAACTACTCTATGATGCTAAGATTCCAAAGTTGCATGTCAGCCACACATGAAAAACACAGACATCAAAAAGCCACTGTCTAATTTAAAAACTGTTTGCCTGAATTTTTACAGGGATCAAAGGTATTTTAAAGTGTCATTGTCATTAAAAAGGATATTGTGAACTTGGTGTAGGACCATAAACTATTTCCCAAAAGGAAGATAAAGACATGAAAGCAGCTTAAATAGTTTTGAGAAATACTCATGCAGGTTATTTAAAAAGGAGAAGGATACTTTCCCTTCATGTTAATCACCCATTTTTTTTCTGTTGCCCATCCACCTAACTGCATCATTAGGATTACCAGAAAGAAGTTAAGTAGTATCAGTGAAGGAAGATGTGAGACCTAAGTCTTATGGGTGAGTCCAGAAAGTTTATTTCATATGTGTGTGGGAGGACAGGAAAAAATCTGGAAAACGTGGTGAAAATCAGCCATCAAAATCAGGAATACTTGTGGAAGAACAGGTAGCATTAGGAACTGTTCAGATGAAAGGTAGTTTCTCCTAATGGACTTCTGGGCCATTTAAAGGATAATCATGTTTTAATCTCATTCAGAATGCATCCGTTATGTGCTTATAAGGTAAGTATGCTAAGAAATTTTCTCTGTATCTTTTGAGGAGATAAACTGCTCATCTGAAATCTTTGCCATAGCAAACACACTACCATGATCTAATTAATCATGGACATTCTTTCTCAGATTATGTCTACTTTTTTCCTCAAATTTATCATATAAGCAGAAAGCATTTTTCAGAAGCTTGGTCTTTTAGGAAAGCAGGAAAGTTCACAGCCTTTCTACTGAACTATTCTATTCTATTATTTCTTAAACAATTTCATCACAAATTCATATTCATTGCTCCATTCAAATATATAAAGAGTATATGGAGAGCTAATATGAAAACACAGATACAGATATTGCTATATATCACAGAAAACTGGTATGTTGCCATTCATTTGAGAGTTTGGAGAAGGTGTGCCCTCCTTATAATTTCCGATGAGAAAGCAAAAATACCCCAAAGGTATGTCAATATCATGGGACAACAATAACACTCCAGTAGTTTAATGGAGACTACTTACTTTAAAAAGGAAATTGCATTTGCATCCAACCTCAACAATATCATTTGGGAAATAACCTAAACAGAGTTGCTGGTAGACCTCCCCTGAAGAGTTTCCATTACTGACCATATACATGCCTCTCTTCTCTTGATAACAATCACTGAACTTTCTTATTCAGGTTTCCTGTTGCAACAAGACCTATCTATTTCCAGCATTATGAAGCAACTCAGGATTCATTCTTAAGGAATGGTATGAAAGGAACTGGAGCAAAACCAATAATTGTGAGTTTTCTATAGTCTTCCAGATCCTATGGTTTGGTGTATTAGATCTTGAGAGAATTAGCCTGGCTAATTCAGTCTCAGGCTAGAAGCATTTGCCCTTATCTTTAAAAAGAAGAGCCATAAAAGACCCCACTTGATCTTACAAAGATGCCTATTTTGCATTGTACCCATAAACTCCAGTTACTTTTAAACCACTTGAAGAAGGCCTATTGAACCTCTGTACTACAAGCAATTCCTGATATATACAATTGCATCTCCATCAGTAAATGTCTGCCACCTATAGCAAATTCCAAATACCTAATAAGCACTTGGATCAAATTCAGAATCAGAAATAATGACACCATAGAAGTAACAAGAGGAAATACTCACTCCTATCTCACTTAAAATGCACTGTGAAATGCAAGTTACATCAGCGTTCAACACAATAAAAATCCAAGGAATGTGCAATCTCAAAAAACATCTATCCACTAGGTATACTTTTAATGCAACAGAGAAATACACAGTATCAAGGAAACTCTTATTTTAGTTAGAAAACTTCACAGCACTTCTGCAATGGGAGTTAACACCGTTGACCTCAGCTAAAACCTAACCTTGGGGCTGAGAAGGCTATGTTTATGAGAGGACCCAGGAACAGAACTGAGATGACAAAAATTTGTTCTCCATAAATCCTAGGGTCACTTGGTGACTGAAAACCTTTTGGCACATTCCTGGATCCCCAACACAAAATACTTGATAAGACTTTCAGCACCAGAGCTCATGAATAACCACAGCCCATGTACAAGGAGTCTGATTGATATATCAACTCACAAATGACTTTATGAAACCCACAGCCCTGACATTAACTGACAAAGGCTTGGCTCCTTCCAAAGCTACTTCACTCTTCAGACCAGTTACCAGACACAAGCACAACACAGAATTTTATGTCTTTTAACAAGGCCACATGCTACTTCAGTGCCCAAAAAGTTCTGAAAATTTAAATGAACCCTGTATTTTTCAACCTGATCCAGATTCCAGAAACTCTAGGAATAAATGGGGAGATGAAGAGTAAAGTATATATTTAAATGCCACAAGGCAGAAAAGGAATAACAGCACACAATTGTACTGGGTTTGGACTCTTTTAATTTTATTTTTATCAGTGCTTGCACACAAGTTTCTTCAAATTACCTACAACAAATTGATGAACTATCTGTACAATAACAGCTTGTAAGGAAATCCTTCTTTGCAATGTTAATGCCCCAGTAAGTCTAAGAACGGTTAAATAACAGCTGTAGTGACATTCTTGTCACAGAAGATATGATTATAAGATACGAAACATGGTCATTCTTATTTACGAGTTATACTTTTCTGTACTTTTATTCTATCTTTTTTCAATAAAAATTACTTTCAATTTGGCATAGGTTCACAAAGCGCTGATAACAAAACTATCTGACTCACTGAGAAATGAGAAATATATGGGTAGATCATAAAACTCCAGAAAAAATTTAGGAAATTAGGAGAAAAATATTTATTTCACACAGTATGAAGGATATTCTTTAATCGGTTTTAAAAGTAAAAGTAACTGCAAATTCTCTTTTCACTCACATGCTCTCAATAAAAAAAAACAAACAGGCACCGTACTAACTGAAGATCACCACTTACTTAATGTATGTGAAATGTTTAAGTTGACTGACAATAAGAACAAAGATATCTCTAAACACAAAACTGAAAGTACTGGTGCTATGCCTATGGCATTTTGGTTTATGCATGCAACTTAGGAAAGGGTGAAGTTTCCTGGCTCTGGATTTTCATTTTCAAAGTTTAAGGTTCCATCATTCTCAAAGTGGTTTCAGGGATGCAAAGCAGATTCCAAAGACTGTGATTCACCTAGGTGACACAGTGACAGATGATATGGCCATGCCAGTCTATGGGGTCAGCATGAGCAACAAGAACACCCACAAAGATGCTTCATTCCATTACCTGGCAATTAGGACACGTACTTAAATAGATGAAAATTAATGTTTAATGCCTGTGTATTTTTGCTTATAAGGGATGGTGGATACAGACACCATAAACTATCCTAAGAAGCAAAGAGATGAATGGAAGTGCTTTTTGTCCCTGGTACATGTCTTTACTTACTAGACTGTAGACACATGCACCTTCTTGCTTCCTACCTCTTCAGTTTCACGTGTCTTGGATTCCTGCATGCAAATTATCAGGACACTTGTTTTGGAGGTGGAAAGTGTGGACCAGTGCCAGAAAGAATCAGATTATTTTCATCTACCAGGAAGTCATTGGTTCTGGTACTTCGTGTAGCTCTATCCATGTGTAGGGCTTTAAGCTATAATTACAGATTTGTCCATGACAAGAATATCAGGTATTTTGGAACCCTGTCAAAAATGTTGGTTGTTCTGTGCTACCTTGCTGTGCACCTACCGTACTTATTATGAAACTACTGTCATATTTACTTTGCATTGCCTGCAGGTTTTCCTCTCATCTTGTCCTTTGTCAAATATCATCCATCAATCCATCCATCTGGCCATCCATCCATTTAAAAGAGAGTGTTATACCCCAGGGCAGTGGAGAAGGTGTGGGTGTTGTGGAGGTGGCCATAGACTCCTTTTACACCATGCCTCTGACTTCCCTATAAAAAGCTGTATCCAAATCTAGACCAATTCACCAACCACCAATCACACACTTCTCCAAAGAATGCAAGTATTCCAAATTCTAACGTGTGTAACTGGTATGAATTTGGTTTGTGTTGGCAGGAAGATATAATTAGGTGTAGATTGCTTGTAAGGGGTAGGAAAAGAAGATGAAACTTGAAAAAAATTGATTAAGGAAATAGAGAAGGAGTTATAAAAGCTGTATTTTTGTTCCATTTAAACACAAGTTGTTATGTAAGTGTCTGCTGCAATAGGTCTGGTTTTAAAGGAAGTTTAAAGAGAGGCACACACTGGCTTTCTTGCAGCACATAAAGTTATTTATCATACCTCGAGGAATTGAAAATATTACAGACTGATTTTTTTCTAGTTAGTATCTCAAATCTGCCTGTAATAAAAGTTAACAGGCAGAAATTTTTAAAGAACAAAATAATAAAATGATGTCTGAAGAAATTAAACCACCTGGTATTGTAATGGCTTTTTAAAATAACAACAATACTTGGGAGGCCCTAAAAACAAAACAAACAAACAAACAAACAAACCAAAAAAGGAAGAATGTTTACTATGTCAAATATAGCTGGTTTGAATGTTTTTTATCAAATTTTCACACACGTAAGAAAAAAATATTGAGCTGGAACATCAGAGAAATGTCAAACCAAACAGAGTCTAAGGAATCTACTAATGGATACAGGAAAAAGGGCAAAACTGGAGATTCAAACTTACTACAGTATGGATGGTCTCAACAGTTACTTTTTACAGACAAATCCCTATGCACCAAATAATCAGAGACAGCACTCTTACGAAAGCAAGGCACTTTTATATGCTGATGTAAAACCAATATTCACACCTGGACTCTCATGCCTCACACCATGAGCTGTGCTGCAAGGTGGGCAACAAAACCCACCTGCCACCTACAGGCACACACAATTTTCAGACCACCCACATTTTTGCTTCTTTAACTTCCACGACAGTACCAAGCAGACAGACTTATTACAACATTGTTTTACCTATCAACAGAAAACCCAAAAATTAAGACTCCCAAGTTAAAAAATGTCAAGGACTCCAGAGCTGTCTCTAATTTAAAAATCCCTAGGCAGCTTTTGCCTCTAATATTAATGGGTTCTCCTTGAATGCTGCCTGGTTCAGGCAATTAAATTTTACTATAATTATTTAGATAAAACTAAAGTAAACAGGCTTAGTCATCCTGGCAATAGGCTAACAGTGGGATATCTGGAAAATGTGGCTTTACTAAGAACATCTGCTAACACCACAACACTTACTGAGGTGTGCAAAGTCCCAGTGATGAGGTTTTTTTCTTCTGAGAAAGTTTAAATAATTGCAGATTGAAAATGCATGTTGGGTGGGAAATAGCCCATGAAACCATCTTTCATTCTGTGCACCACAGCATACTTCAGAGACTGGTCAGAGGAGTGTTTTGAAATTTACACATGAGTTTATTCATAGACTGATGTCCTCTGAAAATTCAAAGAGACTATTTTTATTCAATATGGGAAGTCAGATCAACAAAAAATGACACACAAGTTTTACTAATATTAAGGGGTTTGCTTCACAGGAAAGTGCAGAGCACTAAATGCTTTTACTGTCTTAATAGCCTATACAAACTCATTTTTTTCCTGAATAGTGACAGGTCTTACTCATACATGATACACTGTGCAACTGACTCAACTTCTGCATTCATCTCTGAGACAGCACTTGCATTTCTCCAAAAATTCTGTTTAGAAAGGGCGCTTTTCTCCCATGATGTGTTTTATCTTTTTGCTGAATATAGAAGCCAAAAAATTGAGCAAGTAGATCTATCATCACTACACTGTATCATGATCTAAGTTTGTGATGGTTTGTTGTGGTTTCGTGGGTTTTTTAATCTCCTCATCTGGCTAAAATCTTTACTCAAAATCAGTATAATTTTTGCAAATGTGACTACGTGACTATTTCCACTGCTAGGTTTTGGTATAGACATCTTTAGTAGATAAATGTTCCCAATTAGCACTAGTAGCATTTTGTCTGTAATATGCATCTAGGAAGTCTAATGCATCTCATGATATACTAGAACTTCTCCTGTTGCTAAGAGCTATCACAGCTGTCTGCACATAGTCTGAGCTACGATCCCAGAAGACTCCCACCAGAATCTCAGGAGAGAGGTTGTCCCCAAAGTGATTTTTAAAAACTATCCTGTTTTATTTATGCAGATTTGTCCTTATTATTAAATGCTTAAATATTAAAAACTCCATTTTTAAAGTTGATTTCAAGCATTTACTTGATCCCAAAGTTTGGCTCACTGTTGTATGTTTCCTATGGTTTCCAAATTCATATTTTTAAGCAGAAAAGAATATCACCTATCTTACAGCCCTGCACTATACAGCAACTGCTGTGCAAAAATAAATCTATTCCATTTTCTGAAGTCACTTATTCTGCAGACATCAATATGTGCTTGCAAAACAGAAAGAGCATGTACAGTTTAAGACAGAAATAGTTTGTATAAAGCTTTATTATCTCTTTTTTTTTCTTTCTGAACACGGTGCCCTCATCAGAAACTGCCTTACTCTGTGAGTTGTCTTCCTTTTTTTGCTAGATAATCTTAACAGTTCTAAGTAAATGAGAAAAAAAAAATCGCTTTTCTGTTCCAGTGTAAGAGAAAAGACTAAGAAACTTAAATTTTAAATTTCTTTGTCTTTTAACTACTCTCCACTTCATTAGGAATAATTAGCAATCTTCTACAAACATTCCTTGGACCAGATCCTTCATTTGAAAGAATGAAATCTAGTGTTAGCCCCCTTCTTGCTTTAATAAAATGTAAGACCCTAGAAGATTTTCTTTCCAAAGGGAAAAAAAACCAATACAACAACAACAACAAAACCAGGGTTGCAATTCTTTTAGAACAAAATTTTAAAAAGCTCTGACTGAAGAATAAAAGAAGCCAGATCAGAGCTCCATGACCTACCACCTACGGGTGTTCAATTCCATGGCAACGTGAGACTTCCTAAAGATTACTCAGCCTTATATTACTTTATGTGTATTATTAACATCCAGTTCTCCTGCAGGGAGCTATGCTCTGAAAAAATTTTATGCGAAGGTGAGTGTTCACAGAAGCAACCAGAGCTGTCAGGTAAGACTTTCGAGGTATTCAATGGGAAATTTCTGTGGGTTGCATTTTGAAAATAAGCCAGCACTAAACCACTCTTGCAGCACACATTGTGAGCACAGGCCAACAAAGCCGTGATTCAGAATTCTTCTACTGGCCTTTATACCTGATAATTTGTGTCCATATACACACCATTGCAATGAATATGTGTGACTATATAAATATGAATATCTATCACTGGTGTACTCACTTTCTGACTTTATCACTTTGAAATATTTTCCAGGTTGTGCTTGATTCACTCTCAGCTGCCATGCTGAAGTTTATGTTGGATAAGACTTTAAAAGAAGGCTTTTAATGAATATTAACGATGAAGACATTTTCCTTATATGCCTTCAGAATGTTTTTGCTTTCTAAAAACTAAATAACTCTGGATTTCAAATAGTCATATTCTTTTCAAAATATTTTGCCAGTATAAAAGTATCTGGACATCTCTGACACTAAAAAAAGGGCTCACATACTTACTCAAGACATGATAAAACTCCAGGTATAGGGTCTGTATCTATAATGAAAAGTAGAAAATTACAGTGGTCAATTTAGTAACTCAGTCCAGTTTTACTGCTGGTGAGTCTAATTTCCATACAAAATCTCTGGTATAACCATAGCACCCATCAAACAGGCAGCTGTCCAGGGCGCATCCTAATATACAGTAACAGTGGCAGCTCAGGTTCTCAGACTGAATGACAAAACACTGATGCCACAAGAGCTATTCACCTCAAAGCTGTGACATACAGACTTGTAATGGGACTATGTTGGTCACCCAAAGAATCTCCTGCAATGGAACACAGAATCAGAAATTGATCAGATTGTAATAGTTTCCAGCATTATAAAGTATCTGCAAACTGTGAAAAGTACAAATGTACTTGCCAAGATTACCAATGCTATATGCTTCATTTTACCTGACTAATTAACAAGACAAGAAAAGCACAAAGATAAACATGTAATTTCTAAACATCTCTGATGTGAAACTTCTCTATGGTTTTCATCAGTCTTCTCAAATAACTTGGTGGATGAGATTATAATATACAGCTACTATCTTCTACTTCCATCATCACTAGAACTGGAAAAGCAAAACAAAGAATCTATCCTAAAAAAAACCTGTAAATAAGCTGCTATTTTGGAAGCTACCATCTTCTGAAGATCGGACTGAACACACAAGCCCAAAACTGAACCTGTAATCTCAGATGGAATATTATAAAAACTGGAATGTCATCAAAAGCTGCAAAATAAAGCAACTTCCATAGCAAAAGAATAAATACGAGACAGTCAAAGTAAGAGCTTGAGTCTCAAGATCTACCCTGTTGAGTGTATCAAATTTCTGTGTTGATTCCCCAGAACTGAAAATTTGTTTAGAAAAGTGGTCATAAACATTGGAATTACACTTTATGCATTTGCATATATAGCTGAGATGTTCACAGTTTGGGAAAATAGCTGAAAATGTTCTGTAAGAAAAATGTTATCCTGGACCACCTGATTAATCTAAATATTTGAGAAGTTAGAAGAAAAAATCAAAATGAAAGAGCAAAAATATCAAGCTATAGAAAAACAATAACTATTCAGTCTACTCTATTATTTATTATTTAATAACATTAGCAGTTATGATTAAATTCCCTTGTACATTAAATAGTGGTATTTATAATATTTAATTTATCTTTTAAATTAAATTTCTCTTTTCTTTAAAATAAGCTGAATTTTTATAATTTTTAATATAAATACAATTTATTACTATGTAAATATTATTGAGGAAATCCTTGATAATTTTGGGTGCAAAGTTTTTAGCACTTTTATATCCAAAATCGGCTTTACTGCTGAAAAAGGTTGAAGGAATATGCACACTCAAGCCTCATTATGCAAATGAAATGAGAATTTCCACCAGTTCTATTTTATTGGATAGCATTTCATTCATGCTATTTTTAACAGACATCAGGGGAAGCAAATACTGCAGAAAACATATTGAAGAATTTTTGGTTCAATGAGCAGAATGAATTAGCATTAACTTCAGTTTTAGTGTTTGGCTTGTTTCAATGGCTGTTTTGTAAGCTGTAAGTGACCACAATTTTTCCTGGCTATACATACTTCTTCACTGCAATATGGATGAAAGGTGGTAATTATGCAAATATACATGCATGCATGGTGAGGGGTTGGGGAAAGGGACATGCATTTCAGTGTAAATCTGGACTGGAAAGCACATATGTCATCTTCTTGAAAGCTCTAACATCCCTTATTCATGTTCATAAATCTGCCAGCTGGAGAGGGGGGAAGACAAAGATTTTATGATTTAAGTGGCCAAGCTTTCTCTGCTAGAGATGCTTAGGCAGAAAGGTGAGAAGCAATGTCTCAAATAAGTACACCTGTGAGACACAGTGGAGAATATTGAAACCAAATTTTCAGACAAGAAAAAAGAAGTGGGCTTTTGTAATCGAGACCATACCTATAACAAAGGCTTATATTAAAAGAGAAATGCTGCACAGAATAAAACTGAACTTCTGTGAATGCATTTTTCATGTGAGCAGCTCATTTGACTCCAGCGTTACTACAGATTTTATTTAATGAACGCCACATGATATTTTATTAACAGCCACCTGACGATCACGCTAACAGCCTCTTCTGAGTATTTAACTGAAGATCAGCATCCTCCTTTTGAGAGTTTAACACAACAGAAACAAGTGAGTCACTCATACGCTGCCATACAGGCAAGTGCTTCCAGGCAGACAGAGCTGAGCTGGGGGCACAGGCCTAGGGAGGGTGGTACTTCCAGCACAGCTGGACACAGGTGCTCTTAGTAAGGGGTTAGAATTTTGGGGAAAGTTGATGAATGTCCCACTACAAGATAAAAGAGACTCTCTTAATATACTTTTTGCGAGGAAGGGAATGGGGACAAGTACTGATGTGCCAAATAGGAGGGAGCTGAGGGTACTGTGCAAATGCCTACAGCACGAAAAGAGGGTGGAGATGAAAATGGAGGTGCTGGAATAAGAAGATAAAAGGGGAATGGAATGCAAAGCCATCAGAAAAACAACTTCTTTCCTTCTTCCCGTTCTGAACCATCTAAGTGGTACATCCAGCCAGAGCCTGGCTTCTCCTGCCTTTGTTTCTTCCTCATGCACAGAATATCTGTTTCCAAGGCCCAGCAGTTGTTGACATTTGCAAATATCACACTGCAGTGGAACACATTATATTTATGCCTCTGTTGAAAGCAAAGTTGTATCTCAAAGTCCCTAGAACCCACCATTACTTTCCAATTGCCAAAGCACGAGGTTTTGATGAGGGCAGAGTAAGTCAGCCAGCATGCTCTCCACTCCTGAGTCCAGCCAAAAGCTGCTTAACACATCAGTCTCTGTCCTATAAATCAGGGTAGATGAGGACTATAACCGATTTCCCCTCCCTGCCTCTTTGAGGAAGGACAGATTAATGAAGGTTGCAGAAACATGACAGCTATTAAGAGGGATAAACATGATACCCCTGACCTTAACTGCAGTCACTGGATCAGATGCGTGTGCACGCCTCCATGCACACGTGCACGTGTGTGTGGACGCCACAGGACTCAGATTTTCCTGGCAAGTTGTCTGCTGCTGGCAAGATGGAGCAATAACACTGCTGGCACAGAGATGCTGAGCTGAGGACTAACACAGGCCAGCAAAGTGAAATTAGGTTTCAAAGTTCCAGTCTTAATTTTCTCCTAGAACAGAGTCATTCTCCTCATTGTTTCCGTAACAGTAATATGTGCTTCTGACAAGCAATCTGCAGTTGTTTTCTCATCCAGACATTCTATATTGGTTACACTCTGCTTGGAGGCAGAGACACTGCCTTTGGCCAGCTGAGATTGCAGCTTTTGTACATGATGCACCTCAGTACGTGATGAAGTCTGCCATGATCTCTTTGTGCAACTCTCAAGGTTCCAAGGCACGCAGAAGACATTAATAGAACATTAAAAATAATTTAATTAAAAAAAAAAATTAAGTCCGATGCTGCCAGCCTCAAAACTCTCTTATTTTACAGTGCTGAGAAAGAAATACCTGAATAAGCAAAGGAGATGTTTTGAATTACAGCAAATCTCATGAGTTACTCACATTGCAAAATCCTATTTAGGTGCCTAAATAATAGCTGATTGCAAATATTTTTGTGAGAGCGGCCCTTAAACCTTAATCTTTGCTAACATACAGCTACGGGCTATTGAAAGGCATCCTCTGACCTCTTCTTTGAATACTGAACAGCCATCAGTTAAAGAAATCTGGGATTTCTGGGAGAGTTTCCAAAACTGCAAGCTAACAATGCCTGAAGCACTCACTGCCATACTCTACACTGAGGAATTTTTCTTCTTAAAAGCTGCTGTAATGTGTGCTTCATTAATATAATGTTTTTGTGCTTACATATCCCATAAAAACTTTCCATGAAAATAGCATCACCACTGCTTGACAAACAAGGAGTATTTACTTCTTAATTTTATGGTCACTCAGATGCATCCTTATGTCCCATCTGCAGCTCTCATGATGAAAGTGTGTGTGGCTATCTATTGATCATGTCAGACATGGAGATGATTGCTAGGAATTGTGATGGGGATGATGTCTATGGTTTCTGCAATAAACAGAATACTTAAACAGTGTGTTTAGCATGAAAACCATCTGTATGTCCAGGCAAGGAAGAAACTGAAATGTATAGTGAGAATTGCTTGGTTTTTTCCCTTTGATAGATCCCTAATTAACTGACTTTTCTTAGCTGATTGCCAAGGGGATATGCAATGCCTCTTCCTGAAAGACATAAAACAGAGAAGGGAGATGATATAAAGAAGGAACACACACTCTCATTCAAGGGCTGCTTTGAGCCTGGAGTCAAAGCAAAGCTGACCTAATTGTTCAGCCTAAAGAAAAAAAAATTGATGAGCCCACAGATTTTTTTCAAAGGAAAAAGAATCATCTGTTTCCCATGGTCAAAGTAGATAAGAAATGTAGTAATGGACTTCATTTATAGCAAGGGAATCTGGGGAAGATAGCTGAAAATCAGTAAGAAGGGTTTACCACTGGCACAGAATGTCTTGGGAGGTTACAGATTCTTCCTCATCACCAACTTTAAAGGGGCTTGTTAGACAGGTATACCAGAAATTAAATGTGGAATGTTAATCTCACACTTAGATGGAGAGATTGATTCACTCACTTCTAGACTGGTTTTCCTAAATTTCTGCTTCTATGGCTTTTTGAATGTGCTATCCAAAGCAAAAGCCAGCCATGGGAGCAGAAGAAACAAAGATGACTAGAAATAATGCAAACTGATGAGATTTTAGACTTTTCCTTCCTGATGGGGTGGAATTAATCTCATCCTAAAAGCTTTTTAAGAAACTTAAAAAACAAAGTGTATACAAGAACGGCTACGTCAAGCACATAGATGTCTTTTGAGAAGCAAACCAGACATTTCTAGAGCATAATTCATATGAACTGTTCGAAACATCCACTTTCAACTGAGTCAACCAAACATCTACCATCTACTTTGTCAGTAAGTCTAAGTTTTGTTTACTGGGAAAGATATCTGCTGGGAATGGGTCAGTCCCAGGCAACTACCTGCATGCAGCTACCTAGTGTTAGCTACAATGAACCCCAGTACAGGTGATTGGCTTCCCAACTTTGCCTCTTGTTCACCTCTAGTATCAGGAGTTCTGAACTCAGACCACAAAACAATGGCGTTCTTTTTCCACCCTGAGAAGTAATTCCCAAAACCCCAGAACTCTGATTATTTATAGATTTCTTCTCTCTGCTTTCCCTTCCCACCTTCAAATTTTGCTTTTCTTTACTCCTCCTGCTGCAGCATCTTAACTGTTATTCTCATCATCTGGCTGAACCTGGAGAATTCTGGAGGGATGTAGTGATAAACCAGCAGAGTGTTGCTTCAAGATACTTTCCAGGGAAGCAGAGACAGGCTTTACAAGCCCTGCACAGTTGAACAGCACTTCCTAGTAATTGTAATGTTCCTAGATTAACGATGAGTAATGCACAGACACACACTGTGATCACACAAACTTTATTTGCCAAGCAAAACAAGTTAAAAGCCCATTTTTTTAATTTTTTTTTCTCTCCAACTCTTGCTCCTGCTCAGAGAAGGCTGACTAGATGCATATCAGTTGGTACATCAGCTATTATTGGCAAGCAACCTAAACAAGTTCTCTGATACCAAACCTCTTGAAAAAGAGAGAGTGAAGTTGATGTACATGTCTCAAAGGAATTAGAGACATAGTCTGAAATCTGTTTTTCTCCCCTTTCTTCACTCCTGCAGTAAAAACCAGTCAATGTTCACAGAATCTTTACCTGATAGAAAAGCAAACACTACAACAAATAGCAAAAGCTGCATTTTCAGCATAGATTTTAAGGATTTCTCCTTAAGATCAGTAAAAAATTATTTTAAGCACCAAAGTTTCAGAGAAAGATATTGCTTGCCCAAAGAGATGTTGATACATCAGACAAACAAAGACTAAGTAGAGTCAAGCTACATCTGTACTTTGGCACTAGACCTCCAAAAATCAGCTACATACATCCAAAAGGGACTTAGATAAATATGCTGTCAGCATTTCTTGCATCTTTGCTGGAAAAACTGCCACAGGGTTCACTGTGAGGAACACTGGGCAGCCACCAGTGTCATCTTTCAGATGAATGAAACGAGTGAATCCAGACTACACAGTCAGCTACCCAGGTCTCCTCTCCTTAAAGGCAAGGACCTCCATTCTGGGCAAAAACCCAACTGGAAGACTCCTTTGTGGTCAAATGTCTCCCTCACCTTTCTAATTCCCATCCTAAAAATGGCTAAATCCACTTTTTCATAATTAGTATATTTTGCCTTAGAGTCAACTGCAGTACTTTCATTACTGCAAAGAGCAGATCTGGTGCTCTGTTTTGATTTTTATTTCCATATCCTGAGGTCCTCTAGAGGAATGCAGAAGGCATTCTTGCTTCTGTCTGTGCCTGACACAACAGGTCATTTCTGTGCCCAGAAGACATCTCCTTTTTCAGAGTCATCCTTCAACTCACAGAGTTAGCTCTGCACAAGTTGCCACCTTCTGCTCCTACACAAGCTAATGGAGCATTTCTCTGGATCTGGATAAACCAAGAAGCCCTCCAGCTTCACAGGTTAGTCAGAAAAATACAATTACACCATCTTGAACTGTGAGAGTATAATTGCATCAAAAACCGTGATGAAGTGGTGAAGCTATACAGGTACACACATAATGACTGTGAAGTGGTTACTGCTGTAACAAAATCTTCCCTGATTGATTCAAGTGATCTTTCAGACCTTTGATAGTTTGAAAAAAATATGAGATACCAATGATTTACAAAGATACCATGGACTGAGAAAGAGTATAGGAGCAATAAAACTTTTGCTGAGACTTGTTCTACACAAAAATAAATTCAATGTTGTTGGCAGCTTTGTTTGTTTAAATTAACAAAACCTGTAGTTAGTTTTTTTCTTCTTTTTCCTTACAATTGTGATTCCCAAGACAGAAACATTCTTTGTAACAATAAAGGTATCTGAAAACAAAACATGCATTTTCCTTAGAGGATTACATACATAGATTTCATTATTGTATTAGTCAGCCTCTGAAAAATAGAGAACTCCCTGAATTTTCTCAGATAACTTTGTCTGCATTTGCTGATTACTTTTATCTTCCATATAGAGTTGCATCTATCTTTCTTTACCACATTACCTGTGAATCATTAACTAAATCTCAATGGTAGGTACTGGAAGTCTGAGAAATTGTGATAAAGAATAAATTCACAGACAAAACATGAAAGATCTTACTAAAAAGGAATTCCACCAAACACAACTTTTCACATGATATGTGAAATTCAGGCTGAAATCAAGTTTTATGATGCAATAGGCAGACAGCTTTATTGTTGCTTTCAATTCTCTTATTTTCAGTATTTTAAATTAAAATATTTCTTCTATTTCTGAAATCAATCCAGGTGATTCTGCTTTGGTTTAATTAGGATGATATGGAAATCTGTCCTTTACTCTCATTGTAAACATTTTAAAAACTTATCTTACCACTTTCATCCAGCAAGAAATCATCCTGGTAACGGAACTTTTCTGGTCCACATGCAATAAAAATGTCATCATCGCCAAAAAAATCCTGAAGGCACATCACCTGCAAGCAAAAAGGAAAGAAAGGCATTGTATGAAATACCACCTCATCAGAATTGTAACAATAAACCCCTCTTTGTCTCCATCTGTATGAAAATTCTTCAGTTTTAATGGATTCAACAGGGCTTCATCTCCAGATAATTTTCAAAGCTGTGCTCTGACCATCTGTTACAAGTGAGAAATACTTTTATGGACACTGCAGGGAAAGATAAGACAAAAAGCCATGACTGTCAGATTCATTACACGATGCATCTATGGTATGAGGAAAACGCCTTCTGTTTGTGCACAAGGTACCATTCAGTAGCTAGTGGGTAATTAATTTGCTTTTCAGTTCACATCTCCATCATTTGGCTGCAATGAAACAAGGTTACAGCTTTGTATGCAGAATGAAATGCAGTTATTCTGCAAAATTTCTCAGACAGGGAATCAAACTCACATGGGTGAACTAAGCCTTCTTCACAAAGTCTCCCTCTATGCCAGAGTCAATGCTAAGTGCTCTTTGAAGGCACCAACTTGAACAGTCAAGTCAGATAAGCTGAGAATAATTCTTCTAGTACTGAGTAAAAGAATAATCTCTTTCTACTCCCAAATATGAACAGTCAGGATTACATTGGTGCGCTTTTATGTCCCTACAGGAGATTTCAGAGACTTTATTGCAGCCTTCCAGTATCTAAAAGGGGCTTGGAAGAAAGTTGGGAACAGACATTTTAGTAGGTCTTGTTGCAATAGGACAACGGGTAATGGTTCTAAATTAAAAGACAGATATAAGGAAGAAGTTTTTTACCATAAGAATAGTGAAACACTGCAACAGGTTGCCTAGAGGGGTAGTAGATGCTCTATCCTTGAGGACATTCAAAGTCAAGTTGGATGCAACTCTGAGCAACCTGATTTATTGGAAGATGTCCCTGCTCATTAGCAGGGATGCTAGAACTAGGTGAGCTTCAAGTCCCTTCTAACCTAAATCATTCTATTCTGTGGTTTCCTTACAACAGCTTTTAGTTATTTTACAAGGCACTGCTTAACAATTCAATCTTTCCAAACGTATAGAATCATATTAAACCAAGAATCAGTGACTTTTACCAAAAACTGACTTTGGACTGATTTTAAAAACAAATTAGATGTCTATCTATCTTAAAAAAACCCAAAGATACTTAATAAAGTCTGTTCTCACTTCACATTTACAAGAAGATTCTAAAAGAATAGGCTTGCTTAAATATTTTTATTATTCAAGTTATAATAATCATATCAATTATTCAATTATAAGAATATCTTATTATTAAAGTTTTGTAATTAAATAGTGCACTGATGTTTGAACAGGCTAATTTCACAAATAGAGTTTCAAGTCTACAGTCAGCAAAGCAACACATAAACAATCTCTAAAAGTTGACAAAACAGTCAAGAATAGTCCAGCTCAGAAGCTGGACAAGCTCTCTCAGAAAAAAACATTTTAAATCTACAAAAATACAAGTGAAGAATTACCTAATGAAATTTTGCCAGATTTTGGCACAAAGGTACCCCCATCAGTCTGAAGTAACTGATGTCTAGGGGTTATAAAATTCATATCATCCTTCCCAGAAACATGCCTGAAGGCTTTGACATCCATAACAGTATGAGCCTCTATAGCAGAAATGTCTTAAGGAAGAAAAATAGCAGTACATGGTGTGACTTGCTTGTAGAGTACTTACCATCATTAAAACCATTTTAAAAGTAGAACATTAGCAAAAAAAAAAAAAATCAATCCACAAAACCAAAAAAAAAAAAAAAAAAAACAAAAAAAAAACCCAGGAAACTGAGAAAACAACAACTAGATGAAATAAATACCAAAAATAAGACGAAGGTTCTTCCTAAATTATTCGTTCCTTAAGCAATGCATGTACTTTTAAATTCAGATCCACCACAACCCTATTTCTGTGACCACTGTCATAGAAATAACACTACACACTACCTGAACACCAACATCAAAAATTTGGTAAATATTTGGTAGAGCTTTTTACCATGTTCCTACTCAGTTTATGCTCTATTAGTGTATCAGCCTCAGCAACCTTTAAATAAACTCATTTACTTCCCATCTTTCTTTTTTGTCCAGAAGACATATCCTGCCTATCTTCCCACCCCATCCTCCCACCAAACTTCAAACATCTCTTCCCTTCTAGTCAAATTCCTCTGAAATTGCCACCTCTCCCACTGCGTGTACAAAACCACTAATTTGCGGAATAACATTAAAAATCCTGTGATTTCCTTTTTGCTTCCCAAGTTTGACACACTTCTGGGGAATGATAACTTTTACATTGGTCTTTATACCAAGCAGAGCATTAGAATCAAACCAGTAATAAGCAACTCTAGGAACAAAGTTGAGCTATTTTGACAATAAATACAAATACAAATTAAATTCATGTTTGAGACAAAAAAATTATAGATTTAATAAAACTCAAAAATGCTTGGCTCTGTCCAGTTAAGAAAGTTTCTTTCAAGCCTAAACAAGACATTAAAATTCAGGTAGCAACACCTAACCAGGCTCAACTACGCCAATTTTTAGAGTATCTCAGGTTCAATCAATGCAATTTAAATGCAAATAAGAAAGAAAATAGGATTAACACGCAAAAAATAATTTGTGCTTAGATATCTTTGGGTTTTATTAGACTTTCCACTTATAATTTAAAGTGTTCTTATGCTTGCCTCTTTTCTCCTTGCCTTCAGTTTCATACTCTATGTAAAGTTACAGCTTTTCTTGCCTCCTGAAATTTTAATAATTTTGGAATTATAATTCTAGCTCTTAGAAAGGTTAAACCAAGATGACAATTTCCCTTCAAATCTATCTTCTTTCAGAGTAACTTCTCTTAAGGTTTCTAGTATCTTTTTAGATTACTATTGGAAGCCCTGAGATGTCCTTCACTGTCTGCATTTTCCATCCTCTGTGTCTCAGCATCCCTGGCCCTCTCTGCAAGTTCACACTCCTCAGCAGTTAAATTAAAAGGCATCTGACAAATACACAGCACCCCCTTCCAGGCTTTTTTGGAGAGAAATCTGCAAACACTTTCTATTCACACCCAGTCATCAGCTAAGCAACAGGACCTGCTTTTATTTCCCATTTTCACTTTTGGAGAACACAGCTCCTAAAAAGTTACAGTTTAGAAGATCAAGAATTTTTATCACCTAAGCTGGACCATACAAGTATTTTAGAGGTCAGTGCACTCTCATGTGATCAGCTTTAAAAGTAGTCAGTTTTTAAATCAGCAAATTTCAAAAACCTCCCTTGAACTTTTCTGTTGTGTTCAAGGCAGAGAATTCATTTTTTTCAGAAATAAGGTTTTGTTTCTCACAGAGAGGAAAACAAAGCCAATGCAAGAGCAATAAAATGTACACATTAAATAAAAAGAAAATGAAAAAAATATTGTCTGCCACACACATGATGCTAAATACTCTGTGACTCTTTGTTTAACAAAAACCTTTCTTGTAAAGAAATGTTATTTAACATTAATGGTGTCTCTCCTATACTTTGTAAGGGAATGAATAAATAGCAGTAGCATTAGCAGAGGCCAGGGAGGGAGTGCTTGCATTGGTGGTGAGAAAGACAACAAGAAGCAGAAAAAAAATTGATCACTAGTACAGGCTTTGGTTTTTGGCAAGCCACGAAAATAAAACTGGGTGACCTGGCCATAAAAACAAAAAAACAGAGAAGGCAGAAGAATTTGTCATGCCTAAAATCCCCTGAGTAAGCTGTACACAGTGATGCCTGGATTCCACACAAATATCATTGCCCAGTGATGCAAACAACTCAAGACACCCACATGCCCTTCCACTGGTAAACTCAGCTGTCTGCCTAGGAAGACCCCCAAATTATTTTGTACCTCAGTACTCATTACTGTGCTTTGACCCTCTAGTCAAAGCACCACAGCAGCTGTGTCCCCAGAAGGGACCAGGGTGGCACCTAAATGGGCCAGGCACCCACAGCTGCCAGGGAAGCACAGAGCAGATCAGCAGAGCTGTCCCAGAAGGAGAACAGGCAGCAAGAGCAGCAGACTTGTCTTCCAGCCCAACCTCAGGACTGGCTTTGCACAATATACACTATATACTATAGACATTTTGAAAAATTATCTTCATTTTTCCTTCTTTGTTTAAACAGGCAAGTATTTGGAACCAATGAGAAATATCCTAACGACTCTGGGAACTGTTCCTTTGATTGTCCTGAAACATTTAAGTTCACGTCTTTGGAGATGGAACCCCTGTTATGGAGACCCTCCTTCTTATAGATAACAAAAGACATCAGAAATTGTGCTTCATGTTGTGGAGTGCAGATTGCCCAAGGACAACAGCTTGTAGAGCCTGTATGTGGTTATAGTCTTTCACCACAAGTAAGAAAGGGCAGCCAGAAGTGGTTTGGAGGAGGTGCAGAGAGAGAGAGAGAGGGAAAGGAGAACATAGGGGGGGAAAAAAAGAAAGGGAAGGGGAAGAGACAGAGAGAAAGAGGGAGGAAATCAAGAGGGAGGGAGAGAGTGATTGGATCAATCCTTTCACTAAAAGCATGAAATGGAAGTAACAGATGCAATCCCCTTTTATAACTGCGGTATTCTTGGCTGTATTCAGGGACCTTCTAAATTCACATTTTAAAACACATCCACAAAAAAAAACCCCAGAACTAAATTATTTGTGTATATCAGTCACAGTAAATTGAATACTTTTCTATTCTTTTAAAATTGACCACACATCAAGTTAGTACTGAAACACTGATATTTTTTAAATTAAAAAATATTCAGAAAACAAAATTTTCCACCGCATTCAGGATCAGTTCATAGCACCAGGACATTACACCACAATCACCATGATTACTATCTCATGTCTTTGTTACAATTTTCATAGTGCTGGTTCTTGGACAGAAAAGAAGGAGGGGGTATTCTGTGTGTTTGTCTTCTTCTAATAATGACTTGATTTGAATTCAAGCTGAAAGCTGTTTTGGATGAGCAATGAGAAAACCTCAAGCTGGCAGCCCTCAGGCATCAAGGCTGTTGGAGAGCTGGAAAGAAAAGTGAGGACAAAGAAATGAGATGGTTAAACCAAAAAAGATGCAGAAGGCTCTAAGGAAAACTCAAGTGATAAGTGAGTATAGGGGTTTTATGAAAACAGAAGTGAAGCATGGCAAAAGGAAAATATGAGGTATTAAGGAAGAAGAAGACATGGGCTGCCAGCCAGGAGCACACACAGAGGGTGACAGAGAGGTAACTGAGGCTGGTGGGGAAGGAGGGGCAAGCAGAGAGTCAGGGACAATTGCCTTCCAGACTTTACCCCATGATCAGCCAGATGGGAAGTTTTAAATCTGTTTCAAAGTAGCCTTTTTGAACCTTAAACAACCTCGTGTTGAGTTTGATTACCATTGATAGTGAAAAAGACACTAAAAAATGTTTTATCCTTGGAAAAACCTCAGTGTTTAAATGACTCATGATTTTAGGACTCTGACTCATTAATTTTGTGTCAAGTTTTATGAGTTTTATTACAGAGCTTGTTTTCATTTTCCTGCTACTTTTGGCTCACTCAGACTCAATGTTTAATTCTCAGGCAGGTCTCTTCAGTTATTCATGTCAAAGGAGCTGACTATACCTCTCTACTACTATTTTTCTTTTTTTATTTTGCCTCTGGCTGATTTTTCAAATTAAAAAAAAATTAAAAAGCCCCCCCTTTAAAATTCAATTTGATCTTTACTGGTATTTTCCCTTCATTTTTCTCCTTAGGCAAACTACATTTTCTACTAACCACTACCTTTGCAGTACTTATTTTTATCCCTTTCCCCACTCTTTATCTATTGCTTCATGGCGGAATATCTCAGATACTGAATTTATCTCACTGCCATCTACCCTGGCAGTCAGTAACAAGTCTCATGACAGCTATGAATATTCCTGAGAGCTTATAAATAATAGAATCACAAAATGGTTTGGGTTCCAAAGGACCTTGAAGTTCCTCTAGTCCAACCCCCTGAGTTGGGACATCTTCCACTAGACCAAGTTACTTAGAGCCCTGCCACTGGTCTTTAACATCTCCAGGGCTGGGGCATCCATAACTTCTCTGGGCAACCTGTGTCAGTGCCTCACTACCCTCACAGTAAAGAATTTCTTCCTAATATCTAATCCAAACCTGCCCTCTTTTAGTTTAAAAAAAATATTTTAAACTATTTAAAACCCCTTGTCCTATTGCAACAGGCCCTGATAGAAAGTTTGTCCCCAGACTCCTTGCAGGTCCCATTTATGCTCTCAAAGGCTGCTCTAGGAGAGCAGAGAAGAGGGGGGAAAATCTCTTCCTAATCCTAGCAGAAATACAGTATCAGAAGAGACCTCCTGTATCACTACATTTATCTCCCAGCATCCCATATTAGCTTTTCCAATGCTTTGTTCAGATTTGTACCATGCTGCTTATTGTGTAGAGCTTCCCTCAGAAAACAAATCAATTGTTGTAAAACAATCAATTGTTGTTTGCACAGAAGGATTTCACAGCTTCAGGAAAATCAGAAATTAATCATTCCTTACTGCTTTTCTGCTTTTCAGGTAATTTCTGTGAAATGAGAAATCCAAACATATCAATAAGGCCTTTGGAGAAGGGGAAAGAATAATACTTTCTTTCTAAATTCATTTTATAGCAAGTCTTTTTTTTTTTTTTTTTTTTTTTTTTTTTTTTTTTTTTTTTTTTTTTTTTTTTTTTTTTTTTTTTTCCCTCAAGGAACCTCAGGCCCTCCTTTCTTTCTGAGGGAAAGGAATTAAACCTCAGCTGGAATTCACAGACCATCACATTTGAATATTTCCTCCAAGGTTAAGGCAAGTCTATTTCTCTTCCTTTTGGCTCAGGCTCTGAGGCTTTTATTCATACCCTTTCACATTTATCTGTCATTACACACATGCCATTTCTTGAGATCCGGTCACCTACAGAAAATATAATTTATCATCAGTGTATATGTACTTCCTCTCTCAGCTTCTGATCCAAGTTTTCTCCTCAGGTGGTGGCTTAGCTGAAGCCATTGGGAAGTATCTACTACACATTCCCAAAGCTACACGGCACCAAATTCATTCCTTGCTGTTGGAGGGAAATCTCCACAGTGACAACTGCATCGTCAAGCTGTGAGAGCTTTTCAGGGAAGAAGAGCATTTTATCATGAGATTCTCATTACAAGAGTGCCCTCTGTAAATGAAGAGGAGATGGTACCGCGGGGGTTTCTGTAAATGAAAAGATGTTACCACAGGGGCTCGAGCTGGCTGGAGCTGTTCTTTGCCACTTGGCCTGTGTGACCACAGTGCAGATTAATGCCTCTGATCCTGTGTGTGTCCCCCCAAATCAGACGAAGATGAGACACCAATGTAGTTAAAAACATAAGAATTTTCATCCTCAAAAGCAGCAGAAATAGCTTGTTCTCCTGCTGCCTGACAGGAGCAGAGGGAAAGCAAGCCAGCATCTCTGTGCCCTGGGGAGTCCTGCTTCACCTGCCCCATGCACATTCTCCCCTCAGCTGCCTCAGTGGTGGCTCAGGACTCACTGCTCTTCATTTTGCTTCCTCCGCCACTAACGCAGAGGTTTCTCTCCCTTTCTGACTGCTGAAAATGTGGTATCTGCCTACTTCTACAATGTCTGGATTCATCAACCTCCATTCTGCGATATTCGCAGGTCAGCTTGTGTGATCTTTATCAGACTTGGCAAAAAAAAAAAAAGGACAGAAAAATCACCTACTTTCTTCAGTTAAAACATATACTCAGTAAAATTTGTCTTCCTTTGTCAGTAAAGTATTTCATAAGGACAAGAAAACCTTTCCATCCTATGCTTTATACACTAATCTTAATACACTGTTTTATTTTTCTGGGCTGCACTAAATGATGGCACACCTAAAAAAAACAGTCAACTTCAATTAGGTTTTTAAAATGCTCACATTCCTGTTGAGAAATGTGTTCTCTTTGTGACAAGCCTTTCTTGAAAGCTTTCACCTTAATCCCTTAAAATTTAGATAAAGATGGCAGAAAGTTTGCAGTACTAATGCACAGTAGCTGCTATACTTTAGCTCAAAACATTATGTGAAATATAAATAACTCTTCTGTTAGACTCAAACTGATTTAGTAAATAATCTCTGTTAGAGAAACTTAGTAAAGCATCAGACATCTCATGGGCTTATGTGTGACTGCAATACTGAGAAGCACTAGCATTCAAATTCAGGAAAGGCTTCTCTACAGGAACCACCAACGTGTCCACTTGAGGCTCCTCCTGTCAAAAACTGCTTCAGGGCAGACAGGACAAGAGCCATGAGAATGTGGCTATTGCACTGGAGGAGACGACATCCTGCTAGTCACCATCAAATCCCACAGCAACTGCACAACAGATCAGCATGCTTGTGATGGACAATTCAAACACCAGAACAAAGTTTTTACAGGAACAGAGGGGAAAAAAAATCTCCTCATGCATTTAAAATAAATTCATGTTAAACACAGGAAGTTTTTTAAGGACAATCAAACATTGATAGGATGGCTGATTTAACAGCAGATGTAATTAATGGGTCAATGGAAAATAGTCAAGACTTGATAGCAGAGTTCAACTAGATCTCTATTTTATTTTTTTTCTTCTGCCACATTCATGTATTTTCCGTTACCAGTTGCAATACAACACCACCATTTAGTGGTCAGACACACCAAGTGCAGACTCCAGCAGCCCACCTGGCTTTTTTGTCCAAACAGGTGGCAACTATTTGCAAACACTCTATTCACATAACCCTAAGAAACAGGAAATTAATACTACTCTAATTTCTGATCACTAAGCAAAATAAAACCCCCTTGACTCCAGGTGCTTGAATAAGGCCTTGTTAGAGGTACTAAAATTGTTTTGGAGACTGAATTTCAGAATGTGTATGTACAAGGGAAACAACTTATCCACTTAAAAAGCTGGGTTTTGCTGAAAAAGATACCATGCCTCTGTGAGCTTTTTATTTTTTTATTATGACTGAATTATACTCTTAAATACTCAGAAACAGAAAAACTAAGCACAGAATATGTTCTCCATGATTTAAAGAGCAAGGAATCCTAGTACGGCTAATATCCTCTTTGTCAAGATTGTGTTTACTTTTACTTCTTCATCACCCAAATAATTGTACTCCTGTAACTGTACTTGCACAAAAGCTGCTAGTTTCAGAGCAGTCAAACTATCTTAAGCACTGGTCAGTGTTCTTCAAAAAGCAGTGACACTTGCAAGATCATTGGCTGAAGGAGGCCTTTGTATGAATTTCTTTCTTATAAAAGAAAACACAACAATTTGAAGGCCATGCAGTAGAAAACCCAAACTGCTCTTCAATCACCAATCATGTTACAAGTGAAAATATTATTTTTTACCTCAGTTGGAATAACACTACTTTCTAGAATACCCCTGCAGATATATAAAAAAATTTAAATCCACTGCTTTGTTCTGTTTGCTGTGAGCAGCAGAGCCCTGGACCACTTTCTTATGTCTGTGTTCAAAGTTTTTCAAATATGCAAGAACAACCAATTATGAATTTTCATTGTTCACATTTTGTGATGAACTGTCACTGATGATCCTTCTAGTTGCTCAGAGCAGCTAAATGAAGAGGCAGAGACCAGCTAAGTGAAAAAAAATTCATTCAAAAGAAAAATGCAGTCAGGTGCCAATTTCTGAAAATTATAATTACAGGTTTGGAGATAAGAAGAAAACATCTGTCTAAAGTACAGACAAAAATATTTTTCAGGGCAGGCTTCTAGTGCTAAGTGAAATGAATCATTTTGCTCAGTCATGTTCACTGTGTTTAGAAAATGCATTATATTGGCCCATTACCTGAAACAGGAATTAGGGGGTCTGCTACTTCTGAAGTAGTTTTATTGCATTTCATCCATAAATCTAAAAAATAAGGTGCACACAATCAATATTTCTCAAAAACTACTTTTTCAAAATGCCTGCACACCAGTAAAGCCTTCTGATTGCAACTTCTCTCTGAAATCAATACAGTTTTCCAACAAAAGGCACTCTCACCATCTCACCTGAAAGTGTACAACACTGTTATTTCCATTTTCAAGTAAAAGATCTAACAAAATCATGCCATAAGGCAAATGTGAATCCTTGAATTAACTGTTAGAACAGAAGTATTTGATTAATTTTTTACCTCCATCTACTATGTATTTTTATAGAGGTCTGCTTATTTTTGTGAAGTTCTGCTCAGCAGGAGGTTATAAGCTGGGTCCTTGGCTGGCCAGATGCTGCTCTCTACCTTCCCAGCTGGGAATTGTGGGAGCAAGCTGCAATCATTTTTTGAGACACTGGGAGATCACACAGCCTTCCCTTGGAGACTGCAGAAAACACAGCTTTGCTGGGAATTGGTCCAAATAAAATTTACTGGCTGTCTGGATCCAAATCCAGATGGAAAGCTTTGATTGGTGATTTTGCTTTAGGTACTGCAATCCCCCTATAACAGAAATTATATTATATATTTCACTGACTGATAAATGAAAAGCTCAGAGCTATAGCCTACACACCATTACGAAAGCATCCAATTTAGAGACTACCATGACATGAGGTGGCATTGCAGGAGGAGTTTCTTGAAAAAACCTCTAAAAACAAGATTTCCATTTGTATTTCAATTCAGAGCAACCTGCCTCAGTACAGCTTTGTCAAATGTGGGACCATTTCTGTCTTTCTTGTTCTTCTGAGAGAGTGTGCACTACAGAAGCAGTTGGAGCATGAAATTTGTAAGAGTTAATATCTGAACCAAACCCGTCACACCTTGTGCCTGCAGCAGAACCAGATTTCAACCACTGATTTCAAGTAGCAGATGGACTGTGCAAAAAGTATATAGCTACCCAAATGCATTTAGAGATGGGAGAGTTATTTTCTTTTCTTCTAAAGTATTTAAATTCCAAAATCCCAGTGCATCACCTTAATACCCATGACACAATGTTCTCATGTTAGCTTACTGGCTAATGGTGGACTGTGGTGATAATGCCATAAACTCCATTTCTTTCAGGCATAATCATTAATAAAATGCATGTAGGACAGCACTCCACAATAAACTCTCTGGAATGTAACTGAGATGTGTAATGGCTTTTGGCTGCACACACATGCTAACTTAAGGCTCAGCATGCAGCACTGAAAAAAAAGCGACATGGTTGAATTCTGAAAAAAAAGGAGGAAAAGGGAAAACAGATGTCAGGTTTCAACAAGTCACTGCACACTGCAGCTGGAACCAGTACAAAAACAACGCAAGTATGCTGATAATGTAGCATTTCATGTAATGATAAAGCAATAAAATAGCACAAAATGCAAGAGCTCAAACGATTAAACACCTTCCTCAAATTCCAGAGGGTCGGTTGGGCTGAACAATAATAGTAATCTTTTCAATAACCAGATCAAATTATTCAACCATTAAAGCTCTTTATGCTCAAGAAAAGTGAAAATTGAGAGATTCTCTTTCTTCTAAGTGCAGAGTATGGACAATAAATCTAAAATCCAATCCAAACAGACATTCAGAGGCACACTATCTCATTACCATCACTCTTGAAACTATTTGGCAATAGTTTCCATTATTGCAACAGATGTTAACAAGATGGATGGAGAACATGTTAAATAAACATTAATATTAATATATAAGTGTCTATGCAGCAAAGCCACTGTTCAAATTATTTATTTCCTCAAGAGCATTTCTTGGGAAATTAATCAGGGAAATTTTCTTGCTAGTAACTATTAAAAATTCAAGGTATTTCCATTGACAAAGACTGTATCATTCAGGAAAAAAAAAAAAAAAAAAAAAAAAAAAAAACAACACCTAAGTAATATAAACATGGTCTACACATGTAATCTGGACTCTGGTGATTCTTGTAATTGCCATTCTCCCTGGGCTTTGGCCTCTTAGGACTGAGCAGTAAAGGTAGGAAATGTGCAGAGAGAGAATCCAACCTACAAAAATTTACAATGTGAAAGAATTCAAGAGCTTAAAGATGAAGAAAGAGCAGACACAGTCAATAATCACAATTAACCTGGAATTTTAAGTCCTGCTCTGCGAAGAGACACCTTGGCCACATCACAGGCAGACAGACTGGTTGAGATTTCTCAGGCATGCTGAACATGGAGATTGCTTTCTCATGTAAGAGTTTCTTACTGGAACACAGCCTGTTGCTTGTGAGTCTTTCAGTACAGCAAGTCCTGGGAGATTACTAAATCTAGCAAACAAAAATTAAGCAGAGTTTATAAATTCATTAATGTGACATGAACCATCAGGATTAGAGCTGGCAAAAAAGAAAGCAAGCAAAACCCTCAGGCCAACACTTAGAAAAAGGATTTTTTAAGTACTGATACTCACAGTGTCAAAACCAACTTCTGAAAGAGCTGAGAATTAAAAAGAAATCTGCTAAAATGTACCTACACAAAACGATGTTATCACTGTAAGTTTCAGATAAATCCCTGCCAGCAAAACATATAATAAATTAGTGTTACAATGAGAGTTGAAGAGGAGCTTTCTCAAGCACATCTAAAAGTTGCAGCATGATGGCATAGAAAAGAATTCCTTCAAAATCCCTGCTATTTCATTAGAAAAATGAGGGGTTTTTACTATTTAAGCTATAAACTGTGAAAGGAGGTACTTTTATAAAGAATCAATATCAAGAGCCATTAGTTTTAAGATTAAAATTATTACAATATACTGGTACTATATAAAATTATTACAATATACTGGTACTTTATTTTCAAAACTACTTGTTGCCTACGGAAATGTAAATGAATTTTTTTTTGCTGCCATATAACCCTTCCACATTCATCATTAACCTGACTGCTGTGTATTTATAGATGGCACAAGTCAAATGCATTGCATTCATGCTTAATTTCATCTGTGCACCCTTAGGTTGACTTATTTTAAGCTGTAGCATAGCTTAGAGGAAACATGTGGAGATGTAGTAAGTACCAAAGGAATTTGTTTTGATTATTTCTGACACAATAAGATACATCAAACTGACACCTTGATGCAGATGAACATCTCTGCTGGCAGTGCAGCATCGCTCACATGCAAAAGCCATACCAAAAATACCTGCCAGATGTGTTTGGAAATGTTATGCTATTTAACAAACATTTGAAGAGCTGACTCAAACCCAAAATGAAATCAAAAGGATGAAGCAATCTATGCTCAGGCAGTGCAGCCCCAAATAACTTGTTGAACTGGAGGTCCAGAAGCCCAGCAAATTATTAATCTGTTAGGCTGTTCCTTATAAAACTTCATAATCTTTTGAATTGTATCCCCTGTGTTCTGATTCTACTACCTGTTATGAACTTAAACTTAATAGCCTTCAGCTACAAATCCTTTACTTCTGAGATCCTAAATTTCATAGGGAAAGATGTGATAAAGAAACATGAAAGAAGACACAATACAAAATGTAGGAGAATTTAGCACATTTGCAATTCAGAAGGCTGCTAGGCACAGATAAGTTCAAAAGAAAAATACAATAATAGAAAATAGCACCATGTTGGAAAGGGAAATTTGCACCAAAAGCAATTTCATCCATGATAACACCTTGCTGTGTCTCTGAATTTCCTTTTCACTTACTGATACTTCTCTGCAGCACAAAGGGCCAGTTCCCCAGAACAGCCAATCTCCACAAAGCACCCAAAAAACAAAGCATCCATTTTTTGCATCCAGAGCAACCCAGGAAATGAAGTTCATACCTGTCTCTACACAGCCCATGTATATCAATACAAACAGATCTAATTTGCAGCTGTCAACATAGTGAACCAGAAAATGTCTGGCCTATAGAAAACCCAAAAAACAAACCAAACCAAACAAACAAACAAAAAATCCAACAACAATAACAAAAAACACAGAAAAAAACAAACCACCAAAAAAAAAAAAAAAAAAAAAAAAAAAAAAAAAAAAAAAAAAAAAAAAAAAAAGAAGAAGGTTTTTCCAAACAGGTTATCTCTTTTAATTTTAGGTATATCTGTGAAATGCCACAGCCCAAATCTCTCTCCTGTGCTTGCATATTGGTTTGGTGGTGGTGGTTTGGGGAGTTTTTGGGGTTGGTTTTTTTGTTGGTTTTTTTTTGTTAACTGAGAAGTTGAAAGAAATAGGTTGCCAGCTCAGAAGCACAGCAGAGAAAAAGGTAAGTATTATAACCACCAGAGAGAAAAGATAGAGCTGTGGATATGCTAATTGTTAAAGCTGTGTCCTTTGGGCAACACTAGAAAAACAATAATAATAATAATAAATAAATGAATAAATAAATAAATAAATAAATTATCAAGTGAGGCAAAAGCAGAAAGAAGGAACTGAATACACATCCCACACAGTCACAGATGGTGACACACTCTGATGGCGATGGAAGCAATTACGAGCCAGTCTTAGTCCTGGGACTATTCAAGGAGTCCTTGAATGATATTCACAAAATCAGGCACATGATAGGGGATAAGCACTCTCATATTAATGGCAAGGCTCCAATTACTCCAACTGGTTTCATTAGTTCAGAAGTGTTGTTAACTCCTTTCAGCAAGTGCAGACAGTGCTTAAAAAAATATATGAGAGGATTTTCTTTCTTAAAAGATAATGAAGTAATAACTTGATATTGTAATCCAAATTTTAGGGTGTTTTACTGCTTAAAGGAAAACATGAAAAAGTGGAATGTGAAGACAGAACTATCACTTTCACAACCAGGCTTGCAGTGTGTCCCCAGGTACAAAACTGTTCAAGGGATCTGGGCACGGTTACCCTACTCAATGCAAGTTAGGCAACAATGTGTATGAGAAACATTTGGTTTATATTAGCTACATAATTACAATTTCCTAGCAAAGTTATAACAGGCAACAGATTCACTTAGCCAAAAATATCTCAAACAACACCCTTGAGTTTTCCCAATCATTCAAAATAAAGGTAACTCTACAATCCCTCAATTTCCTTCCTTATACCCCTTGGCATTTTCTCTAGAAGTACTTCCTTTAACTTTTTTTCAAGCATTTAGTATCATCCTGCTTTGTTGAAGCCAAAAGGCCATGGTCACATTTTCCCTTCTTATAAGAAAAATGAACCTGAAAGCATACTAAATGTCTATTGCCTACTTCAGAGCAGTAACCTGGCACAGAAATAACACACAAGAACCCAGAATAGGCTCTCAGTAGGAGCCAGAAATTTTAGCACCACCCAGAGATGGATCTGTGTAAAGCCAGAGTTACGATCCAAAAAGATGCATTATAGGTCTTTTTACTTGGTAATGTAGGATTTGTGTATATTCCTTTTAAATAAATATATAATAAATCATGTTTATTTTTATCTGCCATTACACGCAGAGGAAATGCATTCACGGAAGTTAAATTCATTAATATTCTCTTTCTGAATGGAAAGAGATATCAGAAAAGGCGGTTCAGAGGAAGAGCACACCTTTAAGTGTTTTGAGTAATTTTCAAGAGGTGTCTCACTGCTGACAGACGTAATAGCTTACAATGTCAATAAAAGCCTCCAGCTAACCTTTGCAAATACATTTACTCAGTATCCCTAATTGCCTTAAGACTTCCTAAACCTGTGAATCAGTGTGAAGAGTGACAAAACAGAGGCACAACACCGGAAGAGAGCACTAATAGAGATTCATAAGACAGTGCCAAAGATCCTCCAGAGTACATTAGAACTTGTTTCTGCAAATCGAAACTTGATCCAGTAATGTATTAATTCCTTTAAACTGACCCAGAAGCAATGGAAAAATATTCATGAGGGGGAAAAGCCACCCACGCTTGAATGGCACAATGACTCAAGGGCTCAGGAGAACAATAAGATCCAAGTCACTATCTGGGGCATCTTCTAAAATATTTCCTGTGCAAAGATTACTGTCTACCTAGCCGAATTCATCAGCGGCCACTTCAGGATGAATTCACCGCGCTAATGGCAGGCAGCACCCCTGCCCTGCCTCTGAAAGAATATTCAGAGAAATGAATACTGCCTCCAAACGAGGCTAAACACTCCCTGGTCGCTCTGCAGCGGCTCTAGAGGGTCTTCATTCAATATTAACTACCCAGAGCAGACCCCAAACTCTCAGCTTTGTGTCAGAAGCCAGAGCTGTGACTCTGGAGCTGCTGTGAAGGCAGAAGCGCTGCCGGCAGGCAGAGGGAGGGAGGGAGATGCCGCTGGAGGCAGCAGGAGCGGGGCTCGCACACACGGGGGAGCTGCGGGCCCGCGCCGGCCGCCCAGAGACTCCGGCCTCACCCTGGGCATCCTCAGATCCAACAGCCCGCCGGGGCAAAACAGCCGATAAATGGAGAGAAAACGGGGAAATAAGTGAACTCTCCTACATCCTCAGTGAAGCTCTCATTGCTGAGCTTCAAAACTGGTGTCTTCTAGTATTTTAAGGGTGAGAAATCCAGGAGAAGGCTTTTCTCCCTTTCTGACACTTCAGGTGCATTAACTCAGCTTTTCTAAAAGCTACAGTCACCTATGGGCAATCACCTAAGGTTTTATTTCTTTTATTAATTTTTTTTTTTTTTTTTTTTTTTTTTTTTTTTTTTTTTTTTTTTTTTTTTTTTTTGCCAGTCATAGCATGAATTTATTCTTCACAGTTTCTCACATTTTTTTCTGAACATCAGGAAAAAGATTTGAACGTGAGAGTGACTGAGCAGCAGCACAGAGAGGTGTGAGAGTCTCCAGCCTCAGACACTGAAGAGCCATCTGGGCAGCCTGCTCTGGGTGACCCCACCTGGGCGGGGGAATTGGTCCAGATGGCCTCCAGCAGTCTCTTCCAGCATCACCAATTCTGTGATTCTGTGATTTTTTTTTTTTCTTTTAGTTCGCTTTCTCCTGTCATCACCCTCCCACTCTTACTCTTTTTCCCATTAATATCCGCTGCCTCAATTGCCTTACTCCCACCTTGTTGTCTCACTTCTTGCTCTTCATCTATTTTTTTGCTCTCAGATAGTGGAAGAATATTCTGCCCTTGTGAAGTAATTGGGGAGAGTACATGTTTGACAACTGGAGCTAACAATCAGGTCCTACTGAAGCACTCTCCTTCTCCATAGTAACATGGGACAAGAGGCACTGCAGGAGAACATCATCTCCATGTCCAGAGGACACAAATTCAAGTGTACACACGGTCAGACATATTTTGTGTAACAAGTAAATTGCATCATTTTTGTCAAAATAAGTATGCTTCCCTCTGTCACAAGGGTTGCTTACATGCATTAAATGTATGCCTCATTTTTGGGGCAGCCATATACATTGTAACTATGCTGCAAAATCAAGTTCAATTTTTTTTTCTTAAAATCTTGATTTTTAGAATTAATTGTAGGGAGTGATTAAGAGACCTTACATAGGTTTAGAAGCCAAAACCATAACAGAAATCTAAGAACATGCTTCAAAACAGTTAATTTCTGTAAAAAGAAAACAAAACCAAAAACAACCTCAGTGTAAGTCCCTTTTATAAACAAAACTGGAACAGAAGTAAATAACAGAACAGATTATGTCCATAGTTTACCAGAAATAAATCTCACCCCCACTAATCACTATCAGTTTTGTTCTTTGAACAAATTCATCAGCAACTTTACTTGGACATCAAATTAAAAAGCTGCCTGTCTTGACTACCTGTCCCAGAGGCCAAACTATTCCTGACCATGCTCCTGAGGAAGAGGAGTAACTATTTTGTTTAGCTGTGGAAATTTCAGCCTAACTCTGGAGGCAAGAAAAGGCTATTTTCATCCTGCAAACCTGCCCCAGCAAGGGCAGGTGGCATTTCTGGAGGAGAGCATCATCAGTTCAGGAAAGCTCCTCCCTGATTCAAAAAGCTGAAACACACCATAAACTAAAGTTAGGAAAAAAAGCTTCTCATGCTCATTCTGTTGCCTCTCAAGCTCTGAGCTTACCTCCTGGCACATAATAAATGTTGTTCTAAAAAAAAAAAAAAAAAAAAAAAAAAAAAAAAAAGGAGTCTCCCGCTCACATCCATAAAACTAAAATTTAAGCCTGTTATGAAATGAAATATTAAACAGTGTTTCAGGATTGCACTACTGTGACTACTTAGATGAGAAAAGAATAATCTGTGTGAGAGAAGAAAGAGTGAGCCCAATCCTGAGGAATGATACCTACTGCACCCTTTGGGCCTTTTCAACAAGTCCCTTACTTCTCACTAAGAGATTTAACCCAGCCTCTGTTTTAAGGAATTTTGATGTGCCTCACAGAAAATTCTTCTGCTAAGCAGCACTAGCTCCTAAATTTAGTTAGGTTTATAGCTGCCATGTTATATGCAGAGGGTTGCTGTACTTTGAATACAGGGAGACATGCAACTCTGTAGCTTTGGAATTTCCCGAGAGCACACAGACCACAACAGGTGACAAAGGGAAAGATTTCCCAGGATATTAATGCTTTTTGTTCCTTATTCTACTGATATTTTTCAGCATTTCAGAACACAGAAAAATCCGTATCCTTCAAGGTGAAAGACTTACACATTCTTAAAAAAAATTCTAATTTCAAAAATAATGCCACAGTCCTGCATAATCCTATCTTTTGTCTGTTCAGTCTGCTTCCCAGCAAAAGCCCTGTATTCCAACAATTGCTTACTTTCTTGTTACAGTCTTAGCTGCAGTGTCTTGATAAATAGATGTTTCCATGGAGATGACAAATGAATATCATCCATGCTGCAATGAGATTCTGATTTCATCTTGAACCGTTAGCTTTCAAACCACAGCTTATTCATTATTCATTTGCAGTAAGGAAATGGCTGAAACCCAGTGCATTACAGCAGATTCAAATCTATGCATTCAGTCTAGAAGAAAGTACATTTGTCACCATGTAAAATGAACAAAACTCCCTGGGATTAAAATAATGATCTCAGAAACTGTCCTAAAGGTCTAGAAAGATTTTGCCCTCAATTAATAGGATGCTCACATAAACTATGGAAATTGAGACACATTTTAACTATTATGGCAGGCAGGGGACTTTCAGGAGGAAATAAACCCAGCAGATGACATTCAACTGTTTTTCAAACTGTTAGAATTACACTAAATGCTTTTCAAAAACAGGCTTAAAAACATAAATCATCAAAACGTATTAGCTTAGTAGGACATGTAAATTTGTGTGCCTTTTGACTGTTCTTGTGTATGAAACCAGTATCTGCACTCCATTCAGAAAATCCTTTATGACTGGCTGACAGATAACTGGAGTCTTTGGCAGCTCTGAGGGAGCCTAAGATGGAGAAGAAGAAAACATTTTCAGTTTTTTCATGATGAAAATCTTGCACAGTGGCTGCAGTTATTTTTTAAAAGGACCTTAAAGCTTATTAAAGCTTTCCACTCAGCAGGAATGTCTATTTTTGTCTGCTCAACTTAAGAGAAATATTTGTTCTCCTATATTTAATAAATTAAGGCACTACAGTTATAAGATGGCAAATTAAAATAACATACAGTATCAATGCACTCCATTAAAACATTTTTTCAGTTGCATGTCCTGGGCTAGAAGGAAGAAAAAATTCAGTGAGCTGTTATTGCTACAAGTAGCACACATTGAAAGAAATTTTGCCTTCTGCATTTCTGCATATAAGGGCTTCAAATTTATGGTAGTTTGAAGAATATGAAATACTTTTTCTTAAATTCTGGCCTAAGACTGGCCTGCTTGGAAGGAAGGAATCTGATCAATGCTTGAAAGACACAGCAGACACAACCACTGCAGTGTCACCTCATATTTACTGGCTGCTGTTGTCATTGCTTGTAACACATTCAAATTCACCGTAATTGAAGTAGGCAGGAAATTTCTGGCTGATTTTGAGGTGGGAGCTGTCTATAGGTATATGACCTGAAGGACACTTTGCCTGGAGGAAAGTTATCATGCATCTGATCCAGGGAAAAAAACAGGACATACAAAAGTGGGACGTCCTTCACACTTGCCCTGGTTAACAACATCCATGCTCCTGCTGTCTGAGCACAGGAGTTGTCCTGGGAAAAGCATGTCAATTAGAGCAAGTTATAACCTATTACGTGTCTCTTTGTTTGAATTATTGTCCATTAAGAACTGACCTGAGTTTACAGAACACATTTCATTCCCACAATAGGCTTAATACCAGCGTGACAGGAGGTCAAAGGGTAACAAGAAATGATACACCAGGATTACTTTGACACGTAGGAAGGGGACAGTGAGCAGCAGCTCATTTTTTCCCTGTTAACACAACATGCCATTTTCATTCTACTGCTATCTCACCTAGTTCCTCAGATTACTGTGAAGCTGGAACAACCACACGCTCCACTGCACAAGCAGCAACCTCCATAATGTCTCCTTGTATCTCACAGATGAGGCTTTATGCAAGAATAGCATAGGGATGAGATGAAGCAAGCAATAAAAGCCAAACCTTATTCCCATCAAGAAGTATACAGAGTCTAGACAAAGCGCTGAGCTCTCCCTGTGCAGGTTGTCTCACAGGAGTAAGACGTTTACTAAATAACCTTTTCTGCAGAAATGAACTTGCCAGGGTCATTTCTGTTGCTGCAGAGTGGGGAAAGAGTTAACCACTACCCAGGTTTGCTTTGCAAACCTTTGAGGATTTGATCCTCCACATTTAATTTAGAGAGTTTTTCTACTCTAGACTCAAAGCTGAAGTTGCAATTGAATTTGCCCATTATTGTAATTCACAGTAGATAATGCCTGGAGCTGCCTAAGGTTTGAAGTGAGACATTTGGGACATAGGCTGTCAGAAAATGGATTTATTTCTCAGACCTAACTCTTTTCTTATTTGGCAGGAAATGCTCTCTCTTCATCATGCTCTTCATTTGCTTCTGAGCACAGATTCATAATAACCATGACAGCATGTTTTCACTCACAAGCACAAATTGTAACTTTCAGAGGAAATAAAAGCAACAGGCAGATAGACAAAGCCATGGAAACCTTTCAGCACAGCACAGTGAGGATGCCAGCATTGAGCTAGATGACCAACAGACTGAAACACATACTCTTTTCCTCTGAGAAGAAAAACAAGAAATCCCAGGATGAAACACATTGTTTCAGATACATCTTGCAGTATTGTTCTTGTAACTTCCTAAGATAAACACAAAAAAGACTTAAACTTTTACTGGAGCCAAAATGACCCCTGTAAACTCAGTGTAGAGTACACTAGGTCTTCTGAAGGAGAGTTTGATGCTAAGTGTAATGTTTGCAAATACTTGTTTAAGCTATAACTTCTCTCTGCTTGTTCTCTCACGCATTTCTACAAACTTGTCACTGTGTGTATCACCTGTTACAGCCTTAACCTTTTTCAACTGAATACAGAGATGTAACTCTGCAGGTAGACAGCACAAGACACTCTGAATCCATTAAGAAGTCAGCATATATGGTCCTTCAGCACAAAAATCACTGCAGCCACCTACTTCACCTGGTGCAGAAGGAACTTTTGCTGTCCAACAGCTTCCTCTGCTGTTATTTTCAATTACGTGCTGTCATGCTCAATACACTTGACCTCTTGAAATCTGCAGCTTTCAATTAATTTAACAAACATAATCTTGTATTTACTGCTGTTTAAAATATCTTAGAGCATTAAAAAAATCTGGAAATTGAACCAATGTCCATGGGAAAACAAGAACACATAGACTTATATAATGGATCATTTCTAAGTTGACAGTGAAGTTTGAAAATCACATCCCTAAAAGTCCAGAATGGGAAATTGAGATGCAGGAAGGGCTAATTAGCAGCCATAACTGAACTGATTAATGTACTAGGTCCCAAAAGGGAACAAAGGTTCATACCCTTGTAGCATTTGGGCTATAAAGATTTAACTCTTAGGCCTAGGAATAAACTCCTGCAGGTTCAGCTCCAAGCTCAGTTTCAGTCAGACATTCAAGAAGCCACCACGTGATTTGTTCATTGATTGGTTGAATCAATGTGTTATAATGCAGAAATATTTTTGGTACATTTACGAAGTTAGGAGTTTGGATAGTTTTGAGTAAAAAGCATAATATAGACAAGGAAGTTAATTTTCTTTAAGCACTGAAGGAGAACCTAAATCTTCTACTTTAAATCTAGAAAAAGATATGAAATATTTATCAATGAAAATTATTTGGCCTTGTTCAATGACATGAAATTAAAGCAACACATAACCTTCAGAAGAAGAATGCATTATCCCTTTTCCTACTAGGAAATAACTGGAGTCGACAGAACAGAGTTTTTACTGTGAAGTTGTATAATACTGTGATCCTAGGGCAAAAATCAGCATTTCAAGCACAGAAACTGATTTATTTGAGTTGAAGTCACATTACATGGGGAGAAACTAATTTATTCCCCTACTTCAGCCAAGCACAGTGAACTGAAAGCAGGAAATCCTTACACAACATGGCCTCACAAGGCAGGTAGGACACCTCAGAGCATCTGTGTGACACCATAGGAAAGTCATCCTGCCACTATCTGAAGCCAAACTCAGTGTGCAGCACCACCAAAACTATGGGCCGTTGCCACCAAAGCCTTCTCTGTTTGCCACCACTCTCTGTTTGGTAGAAAAAGACTCAACTATGTCTTCTCCCCCACTGAAAAAAACAGGAGAAACATAGCAAAAGTAGGAACTGCTCATCTGCAGAACCACACTGTAGAATTTCTTCCCCAGTATTCTGTCTAGTGCACCTTATCTACTTTTCTTCTTCCCTTCCCAGCTTCCCCCCAAAACCTGACAGCAGGTAATGGACTCAGGGATCTCTCAACTGAAAAATTGTGGAAGAAGCTGCAGTAGGATGGAAAGGTCAGGGCTATCTATGTTACTGTCCTTTAGGAAGGACCAGCCTTGAAACCCTCCTGTCATCTCATGGTGGCTGAAGCCCAATAGGGAGTCAGGGGAGAGAAGCTCAAAAATGTCTGACATTCCTGTAAGTGCAATCACAGCCCTCACTCACACAGCCCACACTCACCAGGTAAAAGTGGGCCAAGCACACAGCTTTTGACCATTGTGTTTTGTCAGCTTTGAAATCAACCTTCATGGCTAAAAGGTTTGTGCAGATTTTCAGAATGTACATATAATCTTCATAGTTTCCAACCTGTTTGATGATGAACTGTAACCAGAAGGGACAAAACATCACTATAGTACCACTGCAAGGAAGAACTACTTGATTTTTAATTACTATTCTCTCCTGAAAGAGCTTTTATTTTTGTCTCATGAAACCTGATTTTCCTAGTTTCTTCTCTGCAGAAAGAAGGATTTATGCAATGTGTATAACTGGCTGCACTAGGTGTATATATAGCATTTTGGATCATCATCTTTAATGATCATGTTGAGTTCTTAAATAAACCATTTGCCATCATTTCACATCAATGTCAGTCCAAAAAACAGCAGGGAAATTGCAGCAGCAGCTAGTCAGCCATTTCTCTGTTACCAGGCAGGATATAACCCAAACAACTCAAGTGCTTTACAAGGATGTTTTAGCCCTTCAACATTTTGGAGCAGGGACTACACCAAGGTCAAAGAAAAGCCTTATTTCTCACCCTATGAAAACTCCAGTTTGCTCAGATTTTACAGGGTATGTGCATTGTTCAAATGTGCATCCCATAAAAGCATATTTGAATCTAATAATGTCTTTTTTTAATGCTCTGCCTCCATGGGGCAATTACCCTTCCCAGAAAGAGCAAAACAATATTGGGGAAGATGAGCCCCTCCCAGCTCTATGACTCCAGGAATGGAAAATCCGTTTCTCCACGTGCAATTGCTGCTCCAGCCACCAGATGCTACTGCGGCATCAGAATGGGAGTCAGGCTTTGCAGCTCCTCACAGTCCACTGCTGCGGAATGGACACCACACAGCCTTTAATTATATGATCACACACTACCTCGTGCCCCAGGCTGCTGTCCTTTTGGAGAGGATAATGAATAAAGCTCAGTTATCTGTAGAACCCTTCCTCATTTGCTGAGAAAGCTGGCAGGTATGTAGTGAACAAAAGGAGACACCGGGGAAGAGGAGGGTGTAGTGATTGAACATGACAAAGCTGAGCTGTTAAAGAGACTGGTGAAAAGGGCTGCATGGCTGGGAGCCTGGGCACAGATGCGCCATTCTGGCTACCAGGAATCAGAGGATGTTTGAGACACACTGCATTTCATCTCTCCATGCTTCTGTAAAATGGAGATAATGCCAGCTAACATCTCTGAAATTACTTTATAAGTATTAAAGTGTGGTTCTAATACATTAATGCATTTACACATGAACTACTAACAGCGGTAAGAATCAACACTGCACAGTATAGAAAATTAAAAATGGCTATTTAATGCACAGTTATTCATGTAATTTTTTGTTACTTAAAAAAACCCCTAAATATGTACAAAACTTTTTTTTAAAATACTGTTTTAAGGATCTGTGACAGCAACATACATTTAAAATGCAGCAGCACAACTTAAGCTCCAATCTCTTTCTAGCACCATTGAAAGAAAAATTTAGAAGTCAAGATTAAGGAGAGGTTCCTGCAGGATGCCTGTAAGAAAGCCAGCACACCACAGTCACTGCTCCAGCTGTCTGGAATATGGAGAAAGATGGCCATGGTATCTCATGGATGGTCAGATCACAAGAATGAAGACAAACAAAGAACAAGAATGAGTGAGGAAACCTAGGGTGAAGAGTTCAAACAAGTATCCAAATCACAGAGAAATCCTAGATTTAGCACTTAATCCTTCAGCCATTTGCAGTCATTTTCCCCTTCATGTTGCAGCCCCAGTGAATACCTGGTAATTTTTGCATTATCTACCTTCCCATTTCATATAATCAAAATATGACTGTGCACTGTCAACCCAGAGGGCTGGAATCATGCAGACATGTGGGAACTGAAAGATCCACAGCTCTTCCAGCCTCTATGGCCAGACCTGTGTTTGGTATAGCAGCCACTACCTGCTCACAGGAGAGCAGCACAGCAGGAAAGCAGCAACTGTCTGTGAGGCTGATCTCTGCCACCACAGGGTGAAAGGAAGAAGGAGAGGCACAGGAGTACAATTAATACCTTAACTTATTCAAAGGAAAGTCATCTTATCACCAAATTGAAGGTAATCATACCACAAGAGAGAGCAATTATGCTTTTTTCCTTTTTTTTTTTAATCTTTGGATTGCAATGTCCTGACAAGCAATCAGGCTCAAACATTTAAACTCAACATGAAGAATCTACAGCTCCTTTCTGTGATTTTGTTTCCTTTAGATAGCATTTTTCCTCCATCAAAAATAAGTCCTTATCCTTTCCCACTGATTCTCAGCTCCTTTCTAGAATCACAGTCAGTCCAACAAGATCAAAGCAGAGCTTCTGTCCTACCACCCACTGCCTTCTAGCAACTGTCCTGCCCTGTCAGAATTTCAGCCTTGCCTGAGTCATTTAAATGTATGGCTCACAGATGCCTTTCCTCTCATCTTTCCTTTTATGCCTTCTATCAGAGAAAACAAGAGCCTTTGAAACAGGCCACTTTTCCTCCATTTCTTTACTCTGCTGAGCATTCAGATATGTCCATAAATGGATGTGGCTAAAATGGCATTGCTAAGCTAACCAAATATCTGGGATTGCTTCTGTCTTTACAACTGCCTGGAGCACAATGCTGAGGGGTGCAGAATTGGAATGGGGTAAAAAACAGGAGCAAGAAGGTCAAAGAGTGGGGTAGAAAGTAACAAAGGGGGAAAGATGACTTTTCAAAAGCACAAAAGGATGCAAAGGCTAGAATCTTTCTGGATGAGGAATCCATGCTTTGGTAACTTTTCCCAATGATTACTCATCTGGACCTTATTGCCAGGACTGACTTGTGGGCTTGTGGTTGACTAAAGAAGGAAAGGGTTTATCATTTCATCTCAAATGTTAGCAAAGTTTCACAAGATTTTGTGATGCAATGGGAGAATTCTACCCTACTTTCTTAAGTAAATTTTGCAGACTGTTTTTCTGATATAAGCCACAATGGCTTTACAGAGATAAAGGTAAGGGAATGAAAGAGTAATATAAATGTGCATTCACCTGTGTTTGGGAGAGAACATCTTCTTAGGGTTTCCTACATATTACCACAACTACATGCATCTCATGTTGAGTTTTGATTATTGAATAATCTACTAATTGATTATTCTACTCATGAAAGGTTAATAGAATTTCTTAATAATAATAGAATAATAATAGAATTTAATTTTCCACTAACTCACAATTTATTGAAAATTCACAGGTAGCAAGTGTTCCCTGTTTTGCCCAAGCAAAGTCCTCAACCAGCCTAGGGATCTTCAGTGACTTCAAAACTTGAACACTTTGCTCTATGGAAAAAGTCTATTACACAGTTCTGGTCTTGGCTGTTCCACCATATCAGCAACCAAATAGAGTAATTTTCAAGCACCTTCTGTTGACCCAGCTCTTTAAATGGAAGCCACTTATCCCTCTCTGGGGTCTTGATCTTCTTCTGTTGGTGTTTCCATTTCCCTTGTACTGCCAGATTATGAAGCAATCCTGCTGACCTTACCCTTCCAGATGTGGTTATTGCTGGGCTGAGTGGGGCAGCTGGAGGCTTCAGGAGAGAACTACAAATGCTCCAGTTTCCTCTGCCTTGTAAGAACAGTCTGCAGTTCTCAGACTGTGTAGGTGCCTCAGAAGATCTTCACACCTTGAGGAATCTAGGCTAGAGTGCTGCTCATCTCCTACAGAAGGGGTACATATTCAGAAAATAGTGCCTCTAGCTTCATTACCAAACTGAGGGCTTCTTGAAGAGAGTGCTTTGAGGAATATTATAAAATTACAACACATCGCCAAGAGAGGGATATTAGAAGCAACAATTCTGTTTCTTGTAAAGACTTTGCTACTCTTAAAAGGTAACAAAAGTGGTGAGAAAAGAGATCATTTCACTAAGTTAAACTTGAAGAGAATTTAAGCACCTGACACAAAATCCTGCAATTCTCAGCACAGTTCAGCAGGAGTATTTTAAGCTTGTTTCAAGAAATGCCAGAAGAAAATTCTCTTCTTTCTCTGAGCTGCTACCATCATACTTATAGCAATCACATTTTAACCATAGAAAACTTTTGAGAAGTAGTACTCAGCAGGCCTAAAAACAGCATTGCTGATTGCGATGGAACTTGACTGCCATTTTCTATTCACAGACCCTTTCAGTCTGTGCAGTGCATGGTGTTATGCAAGGCAATTTTCCAGTTATAACGAGATTTAAAATAACTGAGAGACAATCTAGAAAAAAAAAAAAGAAAATAAAAGAAGATATACACTAGGTATTTCTTGCACATTTCCTCTTCAGTGTAAGGAAGGTCTCCCAGCTACATCTTGATACAGAAGTGTGACTTCTATTGGTAGAGAAGTGTGACATTTTTTGATACAATTAAGCACAAGATTTGGATCCTAACTGATTCACTCTGAACACATAGAGCCATTTAAATTCCAGAATGGTAACTATTTTGCTTCAAAAGCATTTTCTTACTTATTTAATTTTGCCAAGTATGATAGCACAATAAGGTGAACAGGAATTGCTAGGAACCAGCAGCACAGAGCATCACAACTGTCTGCCATGTCTGTCATGCCCCTGGAAAGCAGGGACATGCCTCTCCTGGGAAGGAAAAGTAGCTCCTGATGAGTCTGTGCTGCTGCAGAGACACTGCTTCCAACAGTACCTTGGAAATTTAGAACCACTATGGAATTCTCTACTGTGTGCTCTTGTGACAGCATCAAAGACAAATACTGAAGCTTTCTCACATGCATGTCAAAATTATATTTTCCAAAAGGCACCCTTTAGAAGAAACAGGAGTAAAATGGAATCCTTTCGTCAATTTTAATTTTCATGCAACAATAAAACTGGGGATGAAGGCAGAGGGAGTTGGATTTGGATGGAATTTGCAGATCATGCACAGGTGTTTTTTTCCTCTATGACCACAAAGCTGCAGGATATGGAAAAAAAAAAGCCAGAGGAGTTCTCCTACATATCAATGTGTACATGGGAAATGATAAATTCAAAACACTTAAACTTTCTGTCTTTAGTTACCAAATGAATATTATGAATCTGAAAGATACAGAGAACATCTGTGGATTTTCAGCAAGTGTCAGTGAGCCACCATTCCAGCATTCCTACATTGTTTTGCTGTAGGAAGGCATGCTAAATGACTTAATTGTTGGTAATTCTCTGCCCTTCCAAGGTTCCTAAAAGCTGCTGAGTTGGTACCTGTGAAGGACAAACACGTCCCATTACAGTTCACCTGGAAAGAGCCACAGAGCAGCACACAGGACTGTCCCATGGGAAGGTGCTGGGCAGCAGAAGGGTATCTGGTGCCCTTCCAGCTCCTGAAGGACTGCTCTTTCCTTCTTCACTTTCACAGGCCTTTGGAGGGCAAGAGAGCTCATCCGATAGTTTTTAATTAGTGGGCTTGCGAAACAGTGCCATAGAAGTCCCACTTTCCAAGGCAACAATCTCATCCAAGCATTTCAAGGAAAAGTCAAATAGATGTTACAGGCCTGTTTGCTTTCATGTATGAGCTGCCTACTTTATGCACTGGCAATGGGAGCTTTCCATGTATCTGTGAAACTTTAGGAAGTCTGCTGTGAGGGCCTTGATCATCTACACCTTAAGAGAGGTTTAGTCAATTTTCTTGCACACTCCTTTGTCTATGCTCTTTTCCAATGCAACAAACCTTTCCAAGCAGAGGGAAACTGCAGAGGGAAACTCAATGTTCGGTTTTATTAAGTAATCTAATTGCACCCCTAATTCTAGCTTCTGATCAATCCTACTGAAAATATGTATTTAAATGCTACTTCCACACAGAAAGAAAGGCAAAAAACATTAGTATCAAGAAACATAATTGCAGGCTACAAAACATTATTGAAAAGCATTTTCATTCTCTTTTTCTTTTTCTCTTTTTTCCCATCTGCAAAATTTCTTCTAGAAGAGCAGTTAAAATGCCAAGAAGTGACATTCTAAGTCAGGACCTCTCCAGGTACATTTGACATTTCAGAGCAGCTCAACTTCATTTGCCCCTCTGCCTGTCTGCCTCACCAGCCACCCAAACATTTACACTCCAGAGATTAGTACAGAATCAGACTTTTTCTCAGTTGTCCTTTTCTCCTTCTTCCCTTCCACTAGAATGAACAATACCCTTTTACACCACTGCACAGTGACTGAGCTTTTATTTTTCCATACTTCAAGACATGAAATGTATGTCTGAATCTTGTTGAAACCAACAACTGCATTTCACTGCTTCTGTTTTTAAAACCTTTTATGTAATCGCATTAAAAAAAAAAAAAAAAAAAAAAAAAGGGCAAAATTACTTATGGAATGCTAAATTTGTCTTCTGGATAAAGAACAGAACTATGTATTTCTTCCATAACTACAAGCATAATTGATTGGAAAGAAACAGGGTTCTTTTTTGTCCAGAACCTGTGACTTGGGTGATTGAGATAACATGAGCTAAAAGCTGTCCTTAGTTTGGTGGTTAAACAAAAGCAATTTAAATCATCCTTTATCAAATCATCCAACTGGAAAGGAGATGACTAAATAGTAGCTGTAAAAGAAAAAAAAATATCCAACAGTAAAGAAATAAGGTAAAAGAAAATTCCCACTTCCAACAATTCAGGATACTGAATATTAAGCAAATTAAGAGCAAAAAGCAGTAGTATGGGTTCTCTATGGATCAGGATGGCAAATTTGTTAATTGAGAGGCTGAAAAGGTTTGTCTATTCTCCACTTTAGAAGTGGCAGAGAAGCTACTGCTTTAAGTCATGACAAAATGTGTTCCACTCCCTTGAAAACTGAAGAGAGTATCAAGAAGTAGCTACTACCAAAACAAACACCAAAACCAAAACCACCCTAAAAAGCCCTACACTTTTAAAATCAGAAGAGCTGGATAAGTATAATCCAAAAGTCTAGATGGAACTGAAAAATGGTCTATCTTGTTGAAATATATATCTCTGGCTGCTATAGAATCTTTTAAACTTGGAAGGATACCAATCAAAAACAAAATGTCAACTCAGATAAACATTGACAGATAAATTTAGTTAGTCTGACACTTCTCCTGATACATGTAATCCACTGAAGAAACAAGAATTAGAAGATGAGTATATAATAAATGTCGGTCAATGCAATTCTGTGGAAAAAATCTATTTTTTCAAACAAACCTGGTTTTACTCTCTGATGAAATAATAATTTGGTTGATTAAGGTAACTACATAGATGCACCTGACAAACTTAGATTAGATACCTGAGCTGTTATAGCATGGCATTCTGATTTAAAAAATTAGCAGTATTTAGCATCCCTAAGGCACATAATAACTGGATTAAGATGGCAGATAACAGCTCCTAAACAGTAGCTGCAACTAGGAAATCACCTTGAAAATACAGCATTTCCAAGCAGGGATCCACAGGGATTGGCAGCCGGGCTCAATGTTTAACAAAATTTTTTTTTCAGTCAATGACCCCAAAACAAATACAATAAAGTCATTGCTCTTTAAAATTTTTGACAGACAAAGGACAGGTATAATAAGTAAGAAGCACCTTACAAATCATGTTCTATAGATTTCTAATGATTCTGGACCCTTGGGTGGCATCTAAACAAGTAAATCAAACATTTCCCCAAAGCAGGAATGTGCTAGATAGCTCAGACCCGAAGGCATTCCAGGGAGACTTCAAACAATTTAATGATATGAACAGAGTTCCAGGGAAGGAGATGCTGTAGAGTGCAAGAAAGACAAAGAACAAAGGAAAATACATAAAACATGACATATGGGATAAAACTGAGCAAACCAGAGTTGTTTAGTCTGGAGGGGGAAAAAATGACTTGGCCATAAACATTTGTACATAGAAAGGACTACTGCATGGGAAAAAGATATGCTGCTAGGACAGGAAAAAATTTAAAGATAAGCAAGAAAGATTTAGGTTATACTTTAGGAAAAACTTTTTGACTGCAAGAACGTAAAATACTGGAAAACGTTCCCCACAGAAGTTGCAGAATCTCTTGGAGGTTGAAGTTTTAGGCAAATCTACGCCAAGAATTGGTCTGGCCCTGGAAAAAGGAGTCTGTCTCAATAGGCCATTGACCCCTTTGAAGCTCTTTCAAATATTTTTCTCCCACAATGTTATGGCATGCACATGAAAAATGAATACAATTCCTCACTTCTGGGAGAACAAATATCCTTCTCCCTCTAATCCTGCCAAAACTTAATGTATTTATTACATATCTTTAAACCAGCACAGATAAGAATGCTTTGCAGTCAAGGAACCCAAAAGCCTGAATAGAAACTTGTGAGTTCTGCTCAAGTATCCTCTTGTCTTGATGAAATGTAAAGACATAAGCAGTTTTCTGAGTCGTTAGATCTCTAGATGTTGCAAATTTTGTTGTGCAGAGAAATGTCTACTTCCAAATCAGTCTACTGTGAGGTTTTTGATAAAGATTACACTCTCTGTAGCAAAGACAATCTTGTTGTTTTGCTCAGTGTCAAAAGCAATTTGGTTTTACATTTATATTTTTCTTGCCAACACAAACTTTTTGGATATAAAAAGGATGGGATGCAGCAAGATCTGCCTTTTGTACATCAAGTACTTTTTTCTAATAAAACATACATTTAGAATAACAAGACTTAGAAAATATTTTTTACATTTCTTAAAAGGACTGTTAAAAACTCAATATAGTTGGCATACTCTGCAAAGTCAGAGTCTGTTTCTACATTTGGTCTCCCTTCTCTCAATATATCAAATATCCCTGCATGGCTCCTTTTACAGTTTATCTTTAAAAGAAAAGGAAAGAGCAGGGCCAAGGGTTTGATTATTCTGCCACAGAGTGCAAAAACAACAGCAGCATCCACTCAGCCAGCATGCTTGTGACTATCTAAGAAGAGCAGGAATTGTTCTTTATCCCCTCACAATACCCAAACTCAATTAAAAAGTGTATTTCCACTGCGATATGACACTAATGAGAGTAATAATCTCTCTGACAGACTGATTATCATCACTGAAGAATAACTCTAAACCTATTTGATGCTGTTAACTCTGAAACTGATAATTAGGGCAAGAGTCCAGATGCTGAGAGAAAGTAGATTTATATTCAAATGAAATTTCTAGTCTTTTCTTTAAATAGAAAATGGACTTTTACACACACTCATACACTTACTTATACAAAAAAAAAATGCTAGCTTTCAGGGCTTTTCCAGTTTCTTCAGCTTAAATAACTGACATCAAGTGTGACCTTTATATGGTCATAACATTTTAATTTAAAGTTGAGATGGAAACTAAGAAGGAACTGAAAAACATGATCAATTGTGCTAGCTCGGAGTGAAAGTTATCTGTCTGCTTGTCACATAGGTTTAACTCATGCACTAGCAATGCACAGAGTTTACAATCTAGTGACATTTTTAAGGCTTTACATTTTTTTATGAGAAATGACATTACACTTGGCAATTAAGTGTAAAAACCGTTTTCTATTTCTATTTGAGATCTATCACCTCTAGCTCATACGATGAAAAACAGCAAACAGTAATTGCCCATTTAATATTCCCACGTTATTCATGGCTGTATGGACCTCAACTCCATTTCCTTTTTGTTGGCTTTCCTTACCATGTTTAAAAGTCTAAGTCTTGGAGTAAGTTTCAGGCTTTTCATCCATATTCTCTACTCTTCTCTGTACATCAGAGAAAAACCAGGGCTGGGCAGGACTGCACACACAGCCTGAGGAGTGTGCACGGCATTCCAGTGCTGTGGGCATCAGCAGCATCTGCTGCTTTGGCTCCAAACCACTTTTAACATCCCATTTATGTGCTTGACCGCTGCTGAATATTGAAGCTGAGGCTTTCAAAATACAATCCATTTCAACTGCAAGAGTTTTTTTTCCCTACCAGAAGCATCTGATTTAGAAATGATCACATGCCTTGCTAGGTGCGTCATTTCATCTGCAGACAAGAAGTGATATTTGTGTTTCTTTCTGGCCAGTTGTTTAACATTATGAAGTGCATGTGTACATCTTTGTCACAAGTTCTAAGATAGCCTTTCCCAATAGGAAACATGATGACAACCCAGTACTGACCTCTCTTCCTAAACATTTATGAGCATAATGAAGTCCTAGCACAGAACCCTCTGAGACTTCATTATGAATCTGATCTTACTCCTGCCATCTGTTTCTCAGTTTTTCATTCATTACAGGCCTAGCAGACATTTTCTTTCCATGATGCTCCCTTGCTTATCCAACTAATTATTACTCCAACATTCTGAATCTAACTCAGATCATAATTTCTTGGCTTGCATATAGTGCTTCACAAAAATTAGCCTTAAAAAGAAATCCGAACTTGGAGGGGGCAAGAAAACTTACGGGCAATTCATACTGCATATTTCATTTACAAGAAATAGCACAGTAATAAAATAAAATAACCTAGGCTTGTTTATTTCTGAGCTGTAATTTCCAAATAACTTCAGATTTTTAAAATATACAATAATGAACCAAACTTGCAAAAGTCAAATAATTAATTGCAGGTTTGTTTGTTTGTTTTTAATTCATGCTTACCTCTATTTTTGGATCAACAACATTTTATTCACTCATGCTAACACAGGGCTTCTGCCAGCGATAAACATGGTCTTTCATTGCATTCAAGTCTGCTAAACTTTGACATATTTTCATTCTCCAGACTTGTCTGAAGCCCCCTTGGGCATCTTCTCACACGTTAAACCACGTGCCTATGATTAAATTTGAGTCAAGTGAAAGCAAAAAGGTCAAAAAAAGACCAAAAGAAAGTGCAGAGGACTGCAGGGAAGTGTGAGATGGGACTCAGTTCTGCAAGTTTTACTTGTACAGTAGAAGATCTGACAGCCCTGTTTATACTCCACTTCTGTATCTCATCAGTCTGTGTTCCAGTTCAGTCTATAAATGGTTTGTGAAAAGACTAAACTGTATATTGTCCAAAATCTAGCACAGTAAAGTTAATACTGCTTGACCCACATACAGCACAGTTCAGCTAAAACTCTGTATAAACAGATCATTCCTTAGAAATGCTTTCCTTAGGGCTCTCTGCTTCCTCTTGACATCTGCAGAAGCTATATCCATGTACCTTAACATCCTCCCACACCTACTGACACAAAGGAGGCAATTTATCCATATGCCATCGCCCAGTGTCTAAGTAACAGGTATTGCAATTTAAATCACCTCATTTCAAGTTGATCTGTGTTCAAAAGTCAGAGGCTGGCTATCAAAACACTTGATTTTCAAACTCTCTTTAAACAGCACAATTCACAATGCTAAAATCGTATATGTGGACAACAAAAAAATACACACATTTCTGTACCATCTGCCAAAACTTCCCTGTTGTCACTGCCACCAAAGTATTCCAACAGCACCACAAATTTCTCCACAGGGTTAAAGAACTTGGGTTGAGTAGGAAGAAGATTTCAAATCTTTCTTTTTGAAGGAGAAACCTTAGGAACTTCCTTAAGGAATGGATGCTAAAAGGCTATCGTGACTTCATATGAAACCCAGACTTGATCCTGACTTAAGCAGGAGTTAATGAGTTGAACAGTCTGACATGTTCATTTGATAGGGAGTGATGAAAGGCCAGCTGTCAGATTCAATTTGTTTGAAGATAAGCTGATTTATTGCTTACAAGTAATATGCTTGGCATAGGGCAGGCAACTCAGTAATGGTATATTTCAAACATGATCACAGAAACATTCAATTCTGGCAGAGTACATTCACTGTTCAGAAAAATAAATGCAATTTTCAAAATGACATTTCAAGCTATCATTTTTCTGTATTTTCCCATGTGGAAAAAAAAAAGAAAAGGAAATTTTTTTTTTAAATAATTTAATAGCCAAAACCAAGCCGGCCAAAGGACTTGGAGTGTTACATTACTTTTTAACTAATACTGAACAAGGGGCTTTAAATAGGAAAAAGATTTTAAAAAATTCCTTATAGGATAACCAATTAAGGGAGAATCAAAAGCAGCAGTAGTCAACAGCTGAAGGATGACAAGGTACAGAGCAGCTGAGTGACAAGATGAGAGGCAGAAGGTTGATAGAGGATACCAAGGTGAATCCAGAGAATCAGAAAGGATGGATATAGTTACAATAGAATTGGACAATATACAAAAGTCAAGTGTACTGCTCTCTTTCTGAGGAAAAATAGTAACCAAGGTAGAGGTTAAACAGAGGAAGTTTGCAAGCTGTTTAATAGAAAAGAGAGGAGGCAGCAGCAGGGCTGGTCTAATGGAGAAGGCAGGAACTCTCTCTTCCTTGTCCTCACCAGCTCTCTACAAATCACTGTGTAAATGGGCTGTAGAAGAGATAAAAATGAATTTGCATTTTACCAGTACCTTTTTTTTTTTACAGAAAGAAAAGTAGATCAGTTATTCATTAAAAAGAAAGGAGTCAGTATGATAGCATTTATTTTGTAAGAGTCATTTAAACCATTCCAGGTATACAGATCAGGAAATAATGTAATGGCATTTTATCTTATTCAAAGGTATATGTATGAATGAAAATGAAGGCAGCAAGTGTTCTTATGAGGCAAGGCTGTAAAGAACCTGAACAAGCCCCAGCAAGAAAAAAAGGCATCTGCAGTCAACAGGAAGATTATATTTCACATTCCCCCAAACTTTTGTACAGATGATTTTTCAGGGAACAGGACTTGAACTGTTCTCATTTTGCTTGGAAAGAAAAGACTACAATCTCGATATGAAGCTCATGAGCCTTTTAGAATAGTGGCAGCACAAAAGAAACATCTATTGCTTTTAAACAGGAAAAGTGGAAAAGAGAGTGTATTATGAGTCCTAGGCATCATTATCCTCAGCACAGGGCAGTAAATTTTTTTCCAATCTTGAGGCAGAGTAATGTAGTTCCAGCTGATCTCACTGCAGCAGAGTCCTCTATTGGCCACTCCTTGCTGAAAAACCTGTCCTGCACGTGTACCTTTCCCCCTCTGGCTGAACTGTGTCTCTCCTTGGAAACCATCATCCTCACTATTCAGTTCCTCTGCAGAGATGCTCAGGAGAGCACCCTGATGAACCTTAAAACTGCTAAAGGTTTTGAAAGCTGCAGATTGCATAAAGAAATATAGGTTTTTATCAACTCCTTTTACTCTCATTACGAGATCTGATGCAAAAGTGGAAAATCAAAAGTTGGTACTGATCCTGTAGTTCTGCCAAGCATACTCTGAAGCATTATTAGCTCTGTGACAGAGACTGCACATCCAGGAGCACCAGTCCTTCCCATCAGAAGTAATAACCATGACATGTGCTTTAAGAAATACAGGCATTCCTAAACAGAGAGACAGGATCTACAGATTCTTCTGGCTTTTTTTTACTCCTATGGTTATTTTAAGTATCTCTAGTTTAATATCCTTTATGTCTGTAACAGTCCTATGACATCTTGCAAGCTGGTACATTTTGAGTATGTCAGCAAAACAGCTTTGAATCTTGTTAATGGGAGTTTTTTTCTACATTCTTTTACTACAGTTCTAATTCTAGTTAAAATTACTGCCATTATACAAATTAATCCAATGCACTAACAGGCCATCTTTTCTTATTTAACTTTTAAATTGCTATTTACTATCTTTTTGTTTATCATTCTCTCAAATTGCCAGTTTATTCCAATGATGTTTTTCAAAATGCAGCACATTACCAAAAAAAAAAAAAACCAAAAAACCCAAAACCAACCAACCAACCAACCAAAAAAACCACAAAACAAACAAACAAACAAAAAAAAAAAAAAAAAAAAATCCCCCCAGCATATTACTTTCATTTATCTCCAAATTTGTAAAGTTCTGTAATTTAAAAAAAAAATTAAATGGAGTCAGTAAGATCAAATTTTTTAAAAACTGAAAATAAAGATCATTCTCCTACCAGTGATATTACTCTTTGAGACACCACAAGCACTGTGACACCCTGCAAGATGCCACGGAGTACAAGGTATGCCAAAATCAGATCAACCCTTCTCAAGTGCACAGATGGAGCAAGTAGCCACCACACTTTCCACAGGCAACATACAGTGAAATATCTCTTTGCTTTTTGGAAGGTAATTTATTCTCCCCCAAATGCGCACTAATATATTTGACACTTGTGTTCTGGCTAACAGACCTAGACAGGTATGAAATGGAATATTTATGAGTAGAGGGGTGGTTCACACACATTTTGCAACCCATGAGAACTTAAAGAACAGTGGCAATGCTGAACTCTGATCCTGTATTTCTGGATGGTGACCAAAAGTCCCTCTGCTGAAATGCAGTGTGTGATGTCAAGGAAATATATGTGAAAAAGGAGATTTAGTTTGGTTTTAAAAATTTTCAGAAATGAATTTACATTTTTCATCATCCCATTGACTTCTACAAGTTTCTAAAATCTTTGTGCTAGAATTGAATGGAAAAATCCTTTTACCATTAGAGTATTGACCTTGTATTTCAAAAGCATTCAGCTGCTGTCACTTGGAATGCAAGACAATTGGCATATCAGCATGATCCTGGATAATAAAAAGGACTAGCTGAAATTAAGCCAAGTTCCATGTGGTGGCTTGACCCTGACTGGATGTCAGGTGCCCACCAAACTGCTCCATCACTCTGCTTCTCAGCTGGAAAGTAGAAGAAAATATAAGGAGATAAGGGCAGGGAGAGATCACTCATCAATTATTGTCACAGGCAAAACAGACCTGACTTGGAGAAATTAGTTTCATCTATAACCAAGTGAATCTAGGATAATGAGGGAAAAAAAAAGTCGTAAAACACCACTCCCTTCTTCCCAGGCTCAGCTTTGCCTCCCTTTCTCTACCCCTTCCTCCCCCAGTAGCACAGAGGGATGGGGAATGGGTGCTCTGGTCAGTTCATCACACATTGTCTCTGACACACCTTCCTCCTCAGGGGGAGGACTCCTTACACTCTTCCCCTGCTCCAGAGTGGGAGTCCCTCCCACAGCAGACAGTCCTCCATGAACTTCTCCAGTGTAGGTCCTTCTTTCAGGCTGCAGTTCTTCACAAACTGCTCCAGTGTGGGTTGATGGAAGGGAAGATGTAGGAGGGAGAGATAATATTTCATTTGTATCTTCTTTATTAAGGAAAACAAGGCCAGGTAACTCAGACCAACCCAATAAAATCAGATGAAGAAAACAACACTTCAATTAACATTTAGATTTATATATTCCATGTATTTGACTGTGACAGATGAGTTTATCTGAGCTTCAGACAAGTTGAAAAGCCTATGGCCACTGGCATTGATGACAGCACTAGTGACCTGAGACTATGCTATGCTAGGTGGCAGCTGTCGTGGTAACATCCCAGTGTCCGGTGTCTGTTTTACTCTGGATTTTTACACACTAGGGAAACTTAAAGAGAATTTTTTTTTTTAATTCCAGAGATTATGACAGTTGATAGCAACTATCAGCTATTTGCTTTTTATTGCAATTTCATTTGCTTTCAGAAAGAAGAAAAACTAAATTTTTCCAAAGTTTAGGTTTGTAGACCCCATTAAAATGATGGAAAACAGCAGCTTTAATAGACAGCCCGAAAAAAATGCTGTAAAGCTAATACTTTAAACAATAAACATGACATTTGCACAACCTTAAATATAAATTGCAGATGTTGCATTTCAGCAGAAACAGTTCAATCAACTATCCGCACTTCAAAATATGAGGAAAGTCCTTGTGATACCCAACACATTCTAAAGCCACATGACAGAACAGAACCTATTTTACTAACTGGAAAAAGAAAAGCAGTTTTAGACAAGAATTACAATTCACAGTAGGTTTTCATTTCCTTAAAACTTAGGTTTAGCCAATGGCTTTTGCTATGGAAATTTTTCCATGGACAACATTGCAGTTCCTGACTCAGCCATGAACTAATATGTCCTGTTTCACTCTGGAGAGCCGTGGAGAAAGCACTTGGGGTTGTACACTTCAGTGAAGAGTCAAGGTGAGCACTATAAAAAACAGTCCTAAATAATCTACCTCCATTATGCTTTACAAAAAGATGGAATCTGGTCAGAGAACAGCATTCCTAAATATGATTTGAGAACAATTTACATCCATTTCATATTCTCAGTTCATGGCAAAAAAAACCCCCAAACCCACTAGAAGAAAAGGCAAAAAAACCTCCAAACCTTGCACTGCACTGAACCAGAAATATCCATGCAACCACTGTTTTTATATTATGACAGTATTTTAAATTGTGATAGAAATATATAGGACAGTCCCTGGTATATTCACAATATTTTACCTAGGAAACAGAAAGATAGATAAACTTACTTATTGAAGAAGTATGCGCCATGAATTTCACAGATTTTGCCCAGTTCAGTACCTTACCTAAAGCACTGCTCTCTGAAAGCAGACACTTTTTACAGGAAATGTTTCTTGATCTTTTAAAGTATGAGGAAAACTGAAAACAAAGCAAGACCAGGACTCATAGTGCTATTTTTCATTAAAGGCAGGAAGCTGTTTTCACCTTGCCGTGGACCGACTTCTTGCCAATGCTCCACGGAATGTGCACAAATACTGCTTGAAGCAGTAAACTGAAGTCACCAATAGCTTAGTAAAAGTACATTCTGTGTTCCTAGAATGAACATCAAGATGTGTCAAAGAAGAGGTGAAACCATCTAAGCTTTCAGCTATCTCAGAATCAACTCAAGCCCTCCCATAGGCTGAGGAATGTTGATAATAAGCCTTGCCCCTTAAAGAAGGCAGCCAATGCAAACATGCTACTTTGATACATAACTTTTTGTATGCCTTAGAAAATTGTTATAAACAATATTTATTTGGCTAACAGCACCAAGAAGGCTTGGCTCATCCCTTACTGCAAACTTATTCTACATTCAAAAATCCTGCAAAAGCACTAGGACCTACCAAAATATGTAGAGGATGACATTTCTGTTGAAAAAAAAAGCCTGTAAAACAGAGGGAAGATAAAGAAAAATAAAGGCAGATGGGAGTCTGGAATGGTTAAATTTTTTTAAATCAATGTAAAGGCCAAAAAATTTTCTTTTACAAGGCTTTCTTTTTCACTGCCTGTTACAATTTTTACTGCAGTTTCAAAGGTGATGGTAGTGAAACACCACTGTAGTGAAAATAATCTAGTTTCTCAACATAGCTGTTGGTATAGAATCATCTCCTTGTGACCCCAATTCATATAATCTAAGAATCTTTAAAATCTTGAAACCAATCATACTCAAGGCTTAGCTTAAATTTAATCTTGGCCCAGTCTGAACTTCTGACTTCAAAATCCAAACTAAACTGTTTTAGTCTTCATTAGTCCAATGTCCAATTCCTTAAGAACTTCCCACCTCAGAGACAAATCCTCTGCATAGAGAAAGATCACAGAGGTGAAGGTCTTTGGCTTGGATTACTGTGCTATCTCAAAGAGAAATCCATATTTAAGGCCTTCTTCTAAGTCCCTTATTCCCCTGTTATCTGCTCACTTCCACTTAAAGCTTGTCAGCAACTCTGCACAGAATCCTTCCTGTTCTGCCTCTCCCCCAAGTTTTCTTCTTTCTTTGATCTTTCATTAAATGTGTCTCATCCTGCAAATGTTACTCGAATAACCCCCTCAGACAATGGTTTCCAGCAGTTTGGGGAAGTTTTAAGGCAAGATTCGTTTTAGAATTAACCATCCTGAGTTCCACATTCTATTTGTATTTCTCTCTAATTAATGCTGGAGCACTGAAATTTGTGTTTAAATAAAGTATCATTGTATACAGCCCATGTTTCTTTCAAATGCTACAAAACTTGCTGCATGCAATCTTCTAAAGTATTTCATATATTTTTAGTCTTCAAAAAAATACTAATTACCAATACAACTTTCCCTCCTCCACATCTTTGCCTCCTACAAAAAGCTGAATAGCTGCAATATCTATTTTAATTGGAACTTCCACTTGTAATTACTCTCTAATAGCACCTTTCAAAGTCAATTAAAAATGCTTAGTTCCCAGACAGAAGTCCTTTAAAAAAAATCCCAAAAACTCGACTAGTCAGCTACAGCTTATGGATTCTTGAAAGGCAGTGTTATTTCTGTTGGCCTCAAATAATACTTTTTTCTAGGGTAGTCAACCCTAGAAAACAGTACAACAGTGAGCAATAGTACAAATGGATAACACATGACAATGTAAAAATAAAAAGGTATATTAGGAGACCCCACATCTTTCATATATTTGCACAACTACTAGTCTACCAGGACTTTTCCACTTTCACTGTCAGAGGCTTTGGATGAATTGGGAGACGTCGAAGCCCTAAAACACATTAGTGCCTTAAAATGGATACACAGGAGTAGCTTATGATCAACTACTGGAACTCACTGAGCAACTGGGGGTGCAGCCATACTCATCAACTTTACAGCTGCAACTGCAGCACTTCTAAAGTATAAAAGATAACCTTAAATGGCAGAAATAAAACCTAGAAAAAAATTAATCAAAAACAATGACAAAAATGTGACAAGTTGTTGGAATTTTTTAAAACAAAAAAAAACCCACAATGAATTTAGATTTTAAAAGATACTGAAGTAATGACTACTGTGTAAGTTAGGTAACATCACTAACCCCACATCTTCACCCTTGGAGTTGAGCTATGCTTTGTGGCTGTTTTCTAAACTAGTGCATGAAATATGAGGTCTGTAAGACTTTCACAAAATGCAATCCTCCTTAGCATCTTCTCTAAGCACAATATACATAAATGACTTACGCTTTTTTTGTCGAGTCAAAACCCTGAATTATAGCTTGAAAAGCAGGCTGGAAGTTGCAAAAGGGCTAATCTGCAGTCATGTTTACTGTAGCATACAAGAATATTAAGAAGTGCAAAGAATTAACACAGTCCTGCTTCAAAGCACTTTTAATCATAATTAAAAGGAGTACCGCCTTTATTTCTACTCAGTCCAAAACACTGCCACTTTTGTTGTTGAAAAACAGCTATACATTCAACTTGCATGCCATTCCCAGTCCCAGACATCTCCAAAAGTCCTGTCAAGGAAACTTTTTGCATTTGGTCTAAACCCAAACCACCAGTCCCTTCAAACCCTACTGGTCTTCAAAGTAAACTAGCAATTTGGTCAGGTTATGAGAGTTTGAGGGAAAACTGCCTCTAACTCTGTAAAAAGCTAAACTGTGCAGATATTTAGATGGCTCCCCCAAAGCCACAGTCTGGTTTTCTAAAAGACAGCACTGAATCACAGAAAGATACTAATAAAGCAAAGGGAGCAGGTGCTTGGCATATAAATCTGGAGAAATACTCACTTTGAACTTTCACCCCATATGGCTTCCTTTAAAAAACTGCCCAACAATCATATTTCCAAGCCTCCAAAAATCTAAACCTTGCAATTTGACAGTTTCTAAGATTTAAGAGCCGATTCATCCAGAAAGAAATACCACTATTATGTGTATATGGAAAATAATTTCAGCAAAATCTGGAACTATCAAAGACCTTGAACTATCAAGAGTTGGGAGGCTTATCAAAACAATGCAAAGGTGACGTAGGAATAGCCCAATCTCTGATACAGGTGGGTGGAAGAACTGGATTGTATTATTACAGTGCAATATCAATATGCAAATAGGCATCTTTTAATGGGAAAATAAAACCAAAAATACCAAAGCTAGAATAATAAACCAGCAAATCCTTGCTTTGTAACTGAAAGTTACATTTTTGTTTCTGAGTGGATGTGTTAAACTGTTTGTAACTAAAATTAATGCACTGTGTGGTTCTGACTTTTTTTTTTTTTTTTTTTTTTTTTTTTTTTTTTAAAAAAAAAAAAAAGCTTACAAGCCAGAAGTTTTAATATATAGCTTGAAAGATAAATAATCAATTCTTTATAACTACACCAGAAACAAGTCACCATATGGTTCCCTTACAACACAAGCAAAGGTAGTTTAAAGAGTGTCAGAAGTCCTCAAGAGCAGCTTCCAATTACAATAAAGTTGCTCAATCTACATTTCATGACAGACCATTCTTGGAGATTGTCCCTAAACATTGACAATTTTCAGCTTCAGTACTTTAATTCTGTTCCTTCTGTGGCCTAGAGAAGAGCACAGGGAGCAGCTGCTGTAATGTTTGGTGATATTAGGGTTTCTTAGTAGATGTAGTAAAAAGAGGAAACAAAAATGTGTAGAATAGAATAGGAAAAAAAATAAAGGCTTGTTTTCAGAGAAGGCTTCAGCAAAGAGAAGCAGAGGCTCCTGTCACTTGAATGACTCTTCAAATAGAAGAAACGGTAATCCTGCCACTGAAACTGTTGCATGGGAGAAGTTATTGAAGAAGATATTCTGGTATGGATGTTGTTATACTGCACTATAATACCAGACAGAGTTAGCTACAATGTTTACATTCCAAAACAGATCAGCAGCATGGTTTGAATTCACTTTATAAAATTCTAGTTATTAATTTTGACTCATATTGGATTAGTTAAAGCTCAGGCCTAAAGCTGCTTTAAACTTCTCAAACAGCTCCTCTTCACCTGACAGAAAACTGTTGCTGACTGTTGCCCTGTAACCATAATTATAACCAAACCTCAGGGCACAGCACACCCACAGGGGCTCACTGCGCCTCTCCCAGATCACAGGAGGGCTGGGTTAAGCCCTGAGCTTTAACAGCCAAAAGAATAAAAAGAATATATTTTCAGTCAGCAAACAGGGCAGGCACAACTCTGAGTACATCTGTTGTGGATGACTGCTGAAGCAGTGACTTCAGCAAGAACACACTCCAGGAGGAGCATCTTGTGATTGCATTTCTCTCTCCATATCTCTGCCACACAAGTCTAATGGTGAGTGTCCTCCTCCTGTGCCTTACCAACAGCTCTGAATCTGACTTTGCTGAGCCACTTCCTTAGCACTGCTTACTTAATTCGTGTCAGAACACATTGCTGTATTTAACTTTCAGGAAAATTCATTGTATCAGTGTGCAATCCCTAACCAAAGGGGCCCAGTTATCTTAATTGATTCAGTAAAGGATTAAAAATAGGGATACAAAACAGACAGCAAAATGCTCACCTGGTTGTATTAGTTTTGCAAGCCAACAATTTTGCAACAGAATGATTCTTTTTTCACCATAGAGACATTCTCATTAAGTAACCAAAATCCAATTCTGTCATGCATGCAAAAATTAATTTCTACTGTAAAAAGTGGATTTTAACTCAGTGTTTTGTGCTGTTGTGTAAAACATGCTAAAAAAACCTCCAATTTTTCTCATTGGGAAATGAGGATTTGGTTTAATTAAAACATTTTGTGAGAACATAGGCATTTCATCAATATTTTAAGCAAAAATAGTGGCAATGTTTTTGAAGTGCTCCATCTACAAATGAGATTGATATTTTGTCCCAATTAAGCACAAAGCTCTGACATATCAGAATCTCCCACAGAATGAAAATTCCCTGTGAACATTTACATGCTTGAAGCTTGAGCCTGCAAGCAGATGTCATGATCCATTTCAAAGGCTACTTTTATTTATAGCAGAAAAATTCTTCACAAATATGAACTGAAAAAGTCTTCAAAAAAAATCATCACAAAGATAATAATTTATTGTAAACTCTTCACTTCTTCAATAGTAACTTTGTCCTTGAAATTAAAAATGGCCACAACCCATTTGCAGTAAAACTAAAATTTCTTGAAAGAAAATCCATAAAAGAGCAAATTTTTAAAAAAGTATTCACTCTCCAGTTTCATATATACATAAACAAGATTATTCAGTGAAACTATGGAACCACACTGAACCACCAGGTTACAGAAGCTGAGGGGATGAACAGGGGCAAGAATTTACACAGCCATGCAATCAATCTTCACCACAAAGCATGTGAGGAATTTCATGATAATGAAATACTACTGAAGTTTAGAATTTTCTAAACATTTCAAATATCAAAGTCTAACTTTAGGAAGTCTTTTTTCCTACCTTCTTGTACAAGTTTTTACTTGAATATATCAGAGGATTCAGTACCAGAAGTTCTTTTACCCTTCTCCATTTTGAGATTCCACAGGCTTTTAATATTCTGAGCACTACCTCTTAAATTATGTAACTTTTGGGGATTTCTTTTAGGACTTAATAATAATCTATGTACAATTCTTCCAAGATTAAGAATTAGGTTTTAATTGCTGCAAGGGTACTTCATGCAGCAAGGAACACATTTCCATTTCCCAACATTCCTGAACCTTGTGAAATACACTGTATATTTCACTAGGAAATATTAGTGTAATAAACTGACACAGGTAGATTTTAAAAATACCTTCCCATGTACACGCCTGGCAAAAGCAAAGATAACACAGTTGAATCAGTGTTGATCTATAATTTTGTTTATCCATATCTCCAGTTAATCAGGAAATGTTTTCCTTAAGGAACTTCCTTTTCTCAAATATGTATTTGGTACAATGCAACACACATATCAGAAACATCCCGGAGATTCTGTACTCCTAACTCTGCTCACGATGCTCAGTAACTGAATAGTCTCCAGTTGCTCATCCCTTTTGACTTGAGCAGAGGGATGGGTAGGAGCAGCAAACTTTGACAACAGTATTGTAGAGTGGTATCCAGAGCTGGGGAACAGCAAATAGCTTAGTGGGAGAAAGAGCTGGAGGCTTTCCCTCCCCTTCTGTGCTCAGTGTGCTGCTGACCAGCAGGAATTCCTATCTAGCTGACAAGACCTAATCAAGCCAAATTCCTGTTAAGTTGGAGCTGGATAAATTCAGATCGAAATGTGCACCATATTTCTCAACAAAGGGACATATTAAACTACTTTTAGCAACTACTATGGGTTATGGCAGATTTTTCAATCACTGGAAACTTTCTAAATATCAGTTTCTGTGCTACAGTGGATGCTATTCAAATAAAGCTTGAACACTAGGAGCCAAAATGAGAACATTAAACCCCTTTGTTCTGCTTTACATAACAGATAGGTGACCACAACAGATCGTTCAGGTCTTTTCATCTTTGCACCCATGGATAATTTCCCCTCATTTTTTAACAGATAATCATTGTGCTCTGTTATAGAGAAAGTCCTCCTATTGGTTCAAAAGACACTGAAAATAGTATTTATTTTGTACTTCACTGCAGTTTTAACTGAAGCCATTACAGCAACTGCTCAACACCTCAACAGCTTTAGGGTGCTTATTTGCTTTATTCTATTCCCTCAAGAAAGCAGCCCTAGTTAGTTCAGAACACGACCTACTTCACAGAAATATAGGCCCAGCAAAAGCACCATCAGCAAGTATTGCACCTTTCACAGAGCTATGTGCTGTGTTCACAATGTGCTGCTCTATTATCCAATCTTCTCTTTCCAACAGAAAAGCAATACTAGGACAAAACCTCCCCACAACATTGCCTTAACAATAATGGCCATGGTCTCTTCATTATTCAGTTTCTAGCCACCGAGTGAACAGATCTAATCAGAAGGACATTGTTTCCATCAGTAAATACCATGTCTCACTTTGATACTCAGCCTGATCATTCTCCTTTGATCAATCTCTGCATTAACCTGCTGGCTCACAGCAAGTCCTGGATTCTCCACAGGTGTAGGAAATGATAGAAGTTAGTGCTTTATGTTTTGCCTCTACATTAAGGATATTGTTGGGAAATATCTTTCTTCCCTTAGCTTTAAGCACATCTGTATGCTGACACGAGCAGTTGCCTTGGAAACTAAACTGCTCAAAATGTAATAAGGACAGAAGATATGTCAGCCAACAGCTTCAAAATTGTTCTCATCATTAAACTACACCGCTCATCAATCTCTGCAATATTAAAGGAGCTGCTGCTAAGTAATTCTATCAATTTGTCTTTGCAAAACAAGAAAGTTCCTTCCAGTAAGGTAGCTTTTACCATCTGTATATTTATAGGGTTTCTGGGTGTGTTTTTTTGGGTAGAGGGGTTAGATTTAGAAGAGAAACAGCTCAACCCTAGTTATAGCTAATCGTTCAGCACTCTGATATCTGTAAAACAGGAAAACCATGCAGTAATGGCTTTTACTCTCCTCACTCATGCAAGATGAAGTCACAGTCTTCACTTTAACATTTCAATGTTGCTGACTGCAGTTCAAGATGTACACATTTAAATAACCAAATGAGCTGCTGAAGGAATTGTGCATACAAAATTTTTTAAAAAAATTAAAAGGACTACTCATCAGAACCATGGTCTTATTCTTTCAGCTATAGAAACTGTAAAATATTCACTAGAAAAAATTAGAGTTTAGATGATTGTTCAAAACATACCATGCTAAAAAACAAGCGGTATTTGTAATATTCTTGTAGTTTACTTCAACATGGGAACAATATCATGCATACAGGCACTAAACCACAAAACTAATTTATGAAAAGCTATTCCTCTGACTGATGTAAAATTCTTGTAATATTATATATTTTTAATTTTCTGCAATACATCAAACATGCCCTAAGTTTTGAATAAGGGATGCAAAATCCCACGTTATCATGCAAGAGAAGACTTTTCTTTCTTCTGAAAAGCTTTCAAGGTCATCTTTGTTAAAAGACATATTTTTCATGAAAATAAAAGAAATTGCCTTCTAAAAAATGTTTGTGTAAGGAGATTTTGCATTAAATTCAAGATAGCAGAGTCAGTTGTGCCCCTCTTTCAAACACATCCCACGGACCCACAGGCAGGGCATGGAGGACAACAGAGAAACAAATTTGGCCTTAGGAGAAATTAACCAAACTACCGTGATACCAGCAGTAGCAGGCAAGTGCAATGAGGGTTCACAGAAAAGTGTATCCATGTTCTTTGCTTACTGCTGCTGGGGATTCTTCGTGTAAATTTATAGTTTAGATGTCATGCTTCTAATAAGAACTGTTGTATCAATGTGCTTCTCAAAGACAATTTCTTCTGCCTTTGTGTCTTTTTAAGTACCACCTTGGAGCCCCACAGTTTTGGAGGAATCTAGGACAAGCCGAACAGTAAGTCTTGCTTAGTTGTTATCAGTCACTGATTAACAGTGCAAAACGGCAACTTCCTTCCAAATCAACATGGTTTATTCTCTCCCAAATCACTCCAAGAGCAGAGGAAAAAAGGTTAAGCACATAATGCTTGGAGCTTGCTTCCAGCTCATCGCCTTTCTTAGGGCTTAGATGACCCTGGATATCCCAGACAACCAGCAGAGCCCCTTGCCCTAATCCACAGTACTGCTCTTTGAAAGCAGCTGTCATTCCTCTGTTTTTACTACATGCTCTATCTTAGAAATGTTCTATTGAAATTATTTCTGTAGTTCAATTCACTAGTTATTTCCTACTATGTTCCAAAACAATCCTCTTATCTCCCTATAATCAGTCAAAATAATATGTATAATTGCCATAATTAATAATTCTCTAGTACATTTTTTCTCTTTTGTTTTTAATACTTTCAGACGCCTAAAGTCAATCTGTGACAAGAATCTGATCTGTGACGAAGATGCAGAATGATGAGTCAAGTATGTGCATATGAGAGGGCTAGATCATGATAACTGATTCAATATGAGCTGCCTTCTATCTTTCCTGCCTCCAGCATGGCTGCAAACTTTACCTCAAGGGATGCAGCAGCATCAGTGCAAATTTACCTTCAGACCTTTCAGCCCAGAGCTCTCTGTGCAATTATTCATACTAAGCTGACAAGCTATAAGAAGTGATTTCCTCATACCCTTATATTAGCCTCCAAGTGGCCTTTTGTCACAATAAGGCAGCAGCAAGAGATATGTTTGGGGCAGTCAACCTGCCATCTTGACTGCATGAACAGTATGGGTGAAACCCTTTCAGAAAAATGCCTGTGTTGGGGAGGTTGCTGTAAGATGGCATCCTAGCAGGTAACTGCATTGCTTCATGCAGGTGATACAGATTAATTATTCAAGCAGTTTGATATAGAAGTTATACAATCTCCAAGACTTGCCACTTACAAAGAAAAGGAGATAGTACAACTGGGCAGTAGCCTGCAGGCTCAGTGGGCTCTGAAAGTTCTTGTTGATGTCAAATACTATTTTGTAGACAACTAATGCATGAGCTTGGTTTGATCATAATTATGAAATTTCTCTCTGTAGCACAAGGAAGGCAGCGAAAGCACTGGCAAACTGCTCAGTCTTTGAGCCTTTGCACCAGTTTTGCAGCTTGTTGTAGTGTTGAGAGAAAACTCACCTCTTTATCTCAGAAACAATCTAAGATTTCTGGATGAAGCTAAAGAATGTGAGTTAAAAATTGACTTAGGAATATACAGTGAGCCTGCACTGCATTTGTACCTCAGCCTACAGGGATGCCTTGTTCTCGCCCTCCCCAGCTCTCCTACTACCCCTAAAAAAAACAAAAGCCTGCCACCAAAAAGATGGAAATAAGACACACACTACTCATTCTTAGAGGATCGATATTCCATTCTAAGCATTCAGTTCCTATTCCAGAGCTTGCACAAAAACACAACCACAGATTTTAAGATTTGCTTAACATTTTCTCTACTTCTATGGCCCTAGACAAGAGGGCAGGGCAGAGTACTTTGGGGGTCGATGGGGAAGGGGTCGGTCAGGTTATTCCTGTGGAATGAGAAAATTAGAACTTAAAAGACTATCCTGTGATTTAATATATATATATATAACATAAGTCAAGAAAGGTTTCAGCTTGTTGTCTGAACACAGACGATAGTTAATGGAGGACAGCAGACTTGAAAGGGTAATTCATTGTATCAGTCGTATCAGATTATTTTAAGAGGAACTAAATTTCCCTGTGGAGATATCTACTCATGTCTAAACAATTAGCTTAGACACTGAATTTCAGAGAGTTAGTGCTAGATGAAATTAATCACCCCTTCCTTTATTCTCTTCTACCTCTGTACCTCCCTTTGCCTACTGGAACATAAGGGAAATAAGTCCTTGATTGTAATTCCTGTAGAGCTGATACTATTGCACACTATCCAGCATCTCAAGTGTCTTCTTATTTATTAACCCCTGGGAGTCTCTACTCTATAGGGAAACAATAGAATACTGATATAGTTGGTTTTCATAAAGCAATAATCCCAGAGCATAAAATCCCAGAAACTGAGCTTTTCATATGTTCATAGAATATTAACTTACAGGTGTTCTCTCATAACACTAAACATCACAAAGAAGGGGGGAAAAAAATCCAGAGACTTCAAATGGAAATGCCTCTTCAAAGACTGTCAATCAGTGAAGCAAACCTTTTCAAATGAAGCACAGTAGGCAGCTGAGACAAACAAAACTTCAAACCCTCTTGGTGTTTTCCATACAAAAACATGTAATTTCAGCAAACATAAAGAAAATGTATATACCTACCTGGCTGTCTAATAATTTCTTTGCTGAATTTTTTACTATTCAATCAATATACCATCTACCAGTAAATAGAGATTAAAAGCCATACATCAATTTTGAAATTCTATGGCCCTAGCTTCTCTTCCTTCTGGATTTTGATCAAATTATCTTAAAATGTCTTATCACTCTCCTCATAGCCACATCTAAATTTTGTATATTAAAAAAATCACATATAGAAGCTCCTCAGTTTAGGAGGAAACAACGTCATTGAGCAAATACCTATAAGTTCTACTTCTTTCTTTCATCCACAATGAAACCTTTTCTGACTTTTTCACTAAATGTCACAGTGAATTTGCATTCTTGTCTAAGCATGGGCCCACTACTGAAAATGTCATCCAATTTCTCAGTGAAAAGCCAACGATGTTTTAAAATAATAATGGTTCTTCACGGCCTGCATGGCAAACTGACTAATGGACCTGAGCTTTGGAAAAAGAAATGCTTCCAATGACACAGTAAGGTATGTTACAGGATTGGGGATGCCTTTTAAAACACAGCCACTCGGTGAGCAATTCAGGAAAGGGAAAATAGCTTGTCAGACTACTTTAGTTATGTAGTAGAAATACAGGGGGAAATCTCATCAGCCTCACACGTATCTGCACAGGCAACAGCAAGAGGGTTTGTCTGGGGATACTGCAGATTATGCAACTTATGTTTAAGCAGAGTGCATACATACAGTATACTCATTATAAGAAATAGTGTGCAAGTTGTGATACAGTTGTAGCTGGTCCTCCACTTAGAATAACAACCGTGTGGTGAATATTTCAGCTTTGCAACACTCCTGACAGCAGAAAAAAAAACATTCTAAGCTGGCACTAGACACTCTGTGAGCAAAATTACCAGCCTCAGAAATTATGATAACAATACCTAAGTTTTATCAAATATTTAATAGAATCATAGACTCTTTAAAATTGGAAAAGACCTTTTAGATCATGAAGTCCAACCACCAAGCTAGCAGCACCACCACCACTATTTACTTTAGAGCTCAAAGTTATGGACAGAGGTACAAAGCAGAAAGATCCCGAAGAAGAGCTGTAAAATTTGACATAACACCAAAATCTTACTTGATGCCACCCCAGAGCAGGGTCAGCCTGAGCATGCAGCACACTTACACCTGGAAACATTGCACATCCTTGGTCAAGGATGAGCTCCTTGATGCTCCTTGCAGACAGCTGGCTGACAATCAGCAGTTAGCCCCATCCTGTTGCTGTTGAGCTTTTCATATGACCTGTTATTCCAAGAATTGCTGTTTCCACAGCATGGTCTTGGATGGAAGTGTGAGTCTTTTACAGTATGATTGCGGAATACTCCAGCACTAGGTTTCCAGGAAACATCTTCAGCATTCTTGCAAATGCTCAGCAACAAGCAGTGTCGTGGTCTCTTATGGCTGCTGCCACTTCAGGTCCTGGTGGATCCAGTCCTTTAGTGATGCAAGAAGCTCCAGATCAAATACACAATTCAAGTTCTACTTCTTGCCAGTGAAAGCCTCTGAATAACTGATCAACCGCCTTCACCCCTTCTGACTCCCTACAGTACAAAATCAAAGTTGAGAAGTAGGTATAGTTCTTCCCTCCTCTAGAGGGAAGAGGAACTTCTGGCCTACAGAAGGTGGGAAAGGGAAAAATTTAGCAGAAATACTGAGCAATAGTGAACTGAGGCTGTGTAAGCAGAACCATGGCTGGAAGGATGCCCAGTGGAGACAGATCTGGTCAACAGCAGCTGAACGTGAGCCAGCTGTGCCCAGGAGGCCAAGGAGGCCAGCGGCATCCTGGGCTGTATCAATAGTGTGGCCAGTAGGACCAGGGCAGTTATCTCCACAAAGTGCATAAGCATTTCATGGAAAACTTACAGAAATACCGTCTTTAAAGTTTTCTGAAGACCTGTGCTGGGCTTCCAATATCTCAGAACCAGCCAAGCTTGACTTCACTGCATTTTTAGAAAGCTCTTAGTGGGCAGATAAAAATTATGAATAGAGAAGTAACCTCAGTTGTACTCAAGGAAAGTAAAACCTTGGACTAGACTAATGAGGGACTTACATTCCAGAGTGAAAAGACTGCATGATGTCTGTACAGTATTACAACAGATCCCTCAGTAACAGGGTCTGAAATTACTAAATGCACTCAATGGAACACCTGAGCAACTAACAGGAAACATGAAGAACTGGGGGCAGAGAAGGCTTGCCTCTTAAATGCTTTACCCCAAGCATTTATCCACAAGCCAAAGCCTTTCCATATGGGAAAAGAAACTTTTTGCTTTACTCTGGAAAGTGCTCTAACCATCAGGTCAAACTGTTCTGAACAGCAGCACTTAGCCCCAAAAGGAAGCTGTTTCACTTTGCAAAGTACACCACAGATCATTATTAGTTTAGAAAGCCAACTAACATGAAGGACTACAGTTTTCTAGTCCAGACATTAGCATACTCAAGAGCAAAGAAAACGTAAATGTCGGTTACTACAACCATGTCATTCTTTTGTTGTTAGCTTATAGGTTGGCAACATTGTGGCATTCTGGTCATATGGAGAAAGGCAAATCACCTATTCTGGGTGACAACTAGGTTGAAGAACTGAAGATTAAGCGCTTTTTTTTTTTTTTTTTTTTTTTTTTTTAAGTTGTCCCTTGATCTTCAGGCAAGTATCTGATTTTTACACTTGCAACTGATGATTCATCTATACAACCACAAAGAGAAAAGCAGCAGCATCACATTATGTAATTACAAAGTGTGTATACCCCAGAAGGCCCCCTGTCCTTGGAGTCCTCTCTGATTCACCACACAGCTCATGCCTGCCACAACCTTGCTCATATGGACCCCATGGGACAACTTCATCTCTTCCTTTTCCTGTAACTCTATTGAGCAGTCCTTGGAATTAACTTTCAGGTAAAAAATTTAATGTCGTAATATAGGGCTGGTAACAAACCACTGGGAAGTGTTCAGCCCTCTGTATCAAGTCTGCAATGTTAGGCATCCATAAAACACACAGTAAATTCAGTTTTGCTTTAATCTAAGCAAGGTAAGGAACTGATAAAAGGCAGACACTAGAGCATTGACTCATACCAGAGTACTACTTAAAATGCTGAATTTAAAAAAAAGAGGGGGTGATCTAAGACATCTCAAAGACTGGTATCTTTTAAAAACCAATAAGGACAGAAAAGACAGCTATTTAAAAAACTTCTAGCAGAGAGAAAATCCTGTTAGTAGTTCGCTTTCCTGGCAGTAACCTAAAAGAGATGAATGAAGAGAAAGTGAATAATTCTCTCCAGTCTTACTAATGGCAAGGTAATATGAATTACTACAAGACACTGGTACATTTTTTCTGAGATATGACAATAACCTTTTACCCCAAAGTTTAATGCAAGATAATCACTGATATTTCAGGTTTAGACATATATGTGATCCAGGAATGTAACAGTACTCCCTCATACACATCTCTTCCTATTCCTCCCCCTCTCCTATTTTGCATTGCCATCTCCAGCAGAAACTAGTTCTTCACTGTGGTAAGAGCCATAATGAAGAACAAGATTTCTCAGCATAAGCTACCTTACTTAGCTCAAGAGGTAGAATAAATACCCACAGTTGCTGGTACTGTATGTATTTCTTATGAACAAAATTATTCTACATGTATTTCCTTTCTTTCAGTTTCAACTGCCTGATCCCACGATTAGGGCAGCCTTAGTGAGAACACACAGTTATAGATAATGCCCTTTGACCAGAGGTACCAACTGTAACACAGTTAAAATGCTTCACCTGTATCTAAATGTAAAAGTAATGGCAAACACAAGTGATAGTCTAGAATGTCCTATAAAAAAGGTCAACCTGACAGGACTGAAAATAGCCTACAAGAGTACTCAGTGTTAAACTGAGATGGGAAGTTCACACTAACTGCCACCAGTGGACAGGAGCTTACAACTGCCCTGTCTTGGGCAGAGAGATCTTTCACTAGGTCAGGTTGTTCATCCAACCTGGCCTTGAACACTTTCTGTATGAGATGGGGCTCCAAAGCCCATTGTGAGCAGTCTGAAACCCAGAGACTCAAAACTGACTGATGAAGGATCTTGTATCTTCAGACATGCACGAAACAAACATTACACAATATGTTTTGGAGGTCAGAATAAAGAGAATGAGAATTGTAAGCTGAAAAAAGACTTTTGTCCTCTCCTTTCCTAAAACTAGCAGGCACTGGGAAGCAAAAGCACAAGAGTATTTTCTGTTATAATTAATTTTGGTTTTTTTTTTTCCTGTAATGAGGCAAAAGGGGAGATATGGCTCAATATGGAGCAAGCACACTCCTGCAAAACATGCACCTCCTATGTCTCATTTTTATCTCATTCCTGATTCTCATTCATGCTGGGACTTTAAATTACATGAAAGCTCTTGTATTAAAAAATAAATAAATAAATAAATAAATAAATAAATAAATAAAAAGGGCATCTGAGGAGACCTAACAAATCCTTTGTTTCTAAGTGTTTTCTGTTCAAAATAAAGATTTATTATTTCCCATCAAACACTGTGTATATTTTTATTTTGCCTCATTAACCTGAGCTGGGCAAACTGTAAATAGAAAGCTCTGTTTTCATCGATTCATTTTTTTAATTAAAACAATGGATTCAGCAAAAGAGGCAGAATGTTTATCATTAGAAATTAATCACCTCAGACACTACCTAAAAGACAAATGTTGCTGAAAAACAGTCTTACAATAACACATTGTGAATAGTCTGAATTTTATTCATGGCTTACTTTTAATCCTAAAGGCCAGATGCTGCCTGTAAGGAAAATGTGCTTCAGCCAAAACTGTCACCATCCTGTATATGCTATAATGACAGCAGAATTTCTACCAGATTATGCCCTTTCATTTTCACATCTCTGTGCGTGCAGATCTGGGCATGGGAAGGACTTGCAGATTCATAGTTTGAAAAAAACAAACATGGTTAAAACCTATTTAACTTGAGATTAGGTGAAGCTTCTGTTTTCCTCTACAAAAGCTACTGATTTCCAAGGCAAAACTGATAACTCCCAGTGAAGTTGTTTCAGAGAAAAGAGAATAAACATATTTGCATATCATTGTTAATTAATTGTATCTCAAGCTAATCAGGTTTTCCTAGGAAGCCAGAATCTGAAAGCTACCCTCAATACTGTTATATTATCAGGGCAGAACTCACCCTTGCTGCCTAAAATGCTCAAGACAAATTTATTTAATGGGTGCAACAATGTGAGTTTTATGAATCCTGCAAAAGATACGTTATCCACAAGTGGGTTTCTTCTGCATCAGCAGATAAGTTTGTAAACAAATTACATAAATGTAGCAAGTAAAAACTTTTATATATCACAAAGTAGTTGTGCTACAATACAATGTGAACTTCTTATTGATAGAATGACACCTCTACCACCATGTTTATTTTTCAGTACTATACTGCTCATCGCAATCTACAACTTCCTTGTGAAGAGAAGAGGAGGGGCAGACACTGATCTCTTCTCTGTGGTGACCAGTGGGAATGGCCTGAAGTTATATCAGGGGAGTTTTAGGTTGGATATCAGGAAAAGCTTCTTCACTGAAGGGTGACTGGGCACTGGAACAGGCTCCCCAGGGAAGTGGTTACAGTGCCAGCATAACAACAGTTCAAGAAGTGTTTGCACCCTCAGGCACATGGTGTGACTCCTGGGGATGATCCTGTGCTGGGCCAGAAGTTGGACTTGATGATCCTTGTGGGTCCCTTCCAACTCAGGTTTTTCTTATCCTATGATTCTGTGATTCTGTGTCCAGCACTGCACTTAACAATGATATAAAGGTCAGAGAAAATATTGTCACATTTTCAAAAGTGACTCAGATATTGACCATTTTTTACTTAGAATATGAAGCCAAAGAGTCTGCAAGTCAAGCCCTCCAAATATTAAATCTTTCCTGATGGGTAATTCAATATTGGCAATGAATGACAACTTTATTGACCACTTTAGAATAACAGAATCAATTAGGTTGGAAAGGACCTTTGAGATCATCAAGTCCAACTGTTAATTCAGTACTGTCACATCCACCACTAAACCTTATCCCATGTACATCTACATTACTTTCAAATACTTTCAAGGTTGTTTATTAAAACACTATCCTGGGCAGCCTGTTTTTCCATGAAAAAAATTTTCCCAATATCCAATTGCAACTTTCCCTGACACAACTCAAAGCCAGTTCCTCTTTTTCTATCACTTGGGAAAAGAGACCAACCTCCACATGGCTGCACCCTCCTTTCAGGTAGCTGTAGTGAGAGATGAGGTCCTACCCAAGCCTCTTCTGCTCCAGTCTAAATAACCTCACCTCCCTCAGCTGCTCCTCATCAGACCTGTGCTCCAGACACTTCTGCAGCTCCATGCCCTTCTCTGGACACACTCCAACACCTCATGTAGTGAGAGGCCCAAAACTGGACACAGGATCTGGGGTGTGGCCTCACCAGTGCTGAGCACAGGAGTACAATATAAGCAGGGCCCTGGTCCTGCTGGCCACACCATTGCTGACACAGGCCAGGATGCCACTGGCCTTCTTGGCCACCTGGGCACACTCTGGATCATGTTCAGCCATTGTCAAACTGCACTCTTTCCACTGGGCAGCTTTCCAACCACTCTTCTTCCAGCCTGTAGTGCTGTCTGGGTTTGTTGTGATCCAGCTGCAGGATCTGGCACCCTGGCTTTGTTAAATCTCTTCCAACTGACCTCAGCCCATCAATCCAGCCTATCCCGATCCCCCTGCAGACTCTCCTTGCCCTTCAATAGATCAACACTTTGGGCCACTTTGGTGTCATTTGCAAATGGACTGGGCGTCTTGACTAGTCCCAGTACTAAGCTCTAGGAACACCACTGGTGACCAGCCACCAGCTGGCTGCAACTCCATTCTCCACCACTCTCAGCCCAGACATCCAGCCATTTATTTATTTTTTTTTTTTACCTAGTAAAGAATGCACCTGTCTAAAGAATGCACCTACTCACTAAGTAAGGTCATTTTGTCATAGATCATGTCGGTCAAGTAAGACCTGCTTTTCATAAACCCATGCTGTTTAGGCCTGATCTCCTGGTTGCAACACTCAAGCATCTCAGTGTTCTTGGGGCTGATGCTTAAATTGTAGGGCTTAGCAAGCACACAGTGAGAACATGAGACAGAAAAAAACCCTGAAGTTATCACAGTCAAGTCACGCAGAACAACTTCCCAAGAGCCAGCAGGTTTGGAATGCCAACACACACATGGAAATGAGAGGGAATGGGACCCTTTCTTTTCATGGTATTTAAGGGGAAAATTAGGTGGGTTTAGTAGATGAACATCTTTTCTTTCAGATGCATTGAGGAAGACGGATAGGATTTATAGACAATCAGACATGAAAACTCATTTCACCCCTGTGACAGACTATTTAAAACTAAATGTTATGGCCAAAAGGCAGATGTGCAGAGAAGCAGCTCAAATGCTTTATCCTTGCCTCTGAAGTCAGGACAGTCACCCTCAGATCCAAAACATTCACTACACTACAGAAAACATGCCACATTAATATATCCCGAAGATATTAAAAGTAGGACAAAAATGTCTACATAGTAAATGTTTTCATAGTTTATTCAGAGTTACTTTGAACCCAAGAAGGCAGTATCAATATAAATTTATTTTTAATAACAATATTTGTATCAAAATAGTATCTACAGCAAAAGAAATACAGTTTTCAAAATATCCTTATTCACCATGAATACAATAGGATGTAGATCCTAAATCCTTAGTCTTTTGAAGGCTGGCTTTGGCCTTTGGACTCTCACTTTTAATGAAGGCACATTCAGGCAACTGGACCTGCCTAACAATACCTGAACTCAGAGAACCAACAAAACTGGAGGCACACAAAAGTTTAATGTCAATGTTGTCTGCAATAAGATAGCTTCCACCAGAAATGTCTGTCTTCTACTGTATCATCCAACCACACTTGCTTTGCTTTTATTCAATTTTTCTTCCTTGTAACAGAAATATTAGAATAATCCTGCATAACCACTAAAGCAAACACACTCAAAGCAATCAGGAAATCTGAATATGTAACACACTGCTCTAGAGAATCAAAGGAGCCCTGTCAACTCAGATTGTCCTGAAAATGGGTTCATTATCAGCCGTAGGAGTAAACACAAAGAGCAAGTACTCAGTCAGATATTACCTAATGAAAGCAGAAAGCTCCCCTCAATGATTGGGAAACTGTAAGCATGCTTTCACTGCAGTTTAAATGATAACCACAGAAAGCATGAATTATAGCAGAAGCTTTGCAGAGCAAATGAAGATATTCTGGGTGGCTTAGTTTTGTTTCAGTAAAGGCACAAACAATCGAAGTAGATCTGTCTGTGAAAAGAAAAATAAATCATAAACAACTGCTGGGAGGATCTATCACTATGCTTGGTAAGAAATCCTGACACTTGTATTCCTAACATTCAAAAAGGAGTGACCTGTGCAAAATGCTCTACTTTTGATCCTCACTCAAATGGGCCTGGCTCCTCCCAGAACCTCCCTTCAGCCTATTTTATAAGGGAACAGTGGACTCTGGCAGAACCTTGGCCACCACTTAGCCTTGAAGGGTGTGAAACAAACAACATTCTGAAGGTGGTTTTAGTCTGAGATGCTTCACAGAGTAAGCACTTACAAAACCTCAGAACAGTCAGAGCAGTCGAAGGTTCCCAAGGAAAACAGCACCTCTGCAGCACCAGGGGACAAGCACCAGGGATTTTTAGGGTTTGTTTTTTTTTCCACAGAGAAAGCTGAACTTTCATAAACCCCCCTCAAGAACCACCAATACTCCCCAGCCTGCATGGATTCTTCTGAGAGAGGATTACATACCAAATCCCACAAATTCTTTTATCTTCCTCCTTAACCTTTTTTTCACCTCCAGATCACAGAAATCTTGCTGCAGGCATCAGTCCTGATGTTTCCAAAGCAATACAGAGAACTTATTCTGCTGAGGTTCTCCATTCTCTTAAAACTGTAAGTTGTGGCGTGTGCCAAATAATCAGGGCCAGGAGGAATAGTAATCACAGGCTGAGTACCCTGTGCTCTCCTGAGGACAACCAGAATATCCATTTGAGAAATTTAACTGAAACACTTCAGTTGAAAAGACAAGAAAGCACTGATGACTTACAGGCTGTTCCCAGGAGAAATGTATCCATGTCTGAGCTATCGAAAGCAAACTCCAACATGGAAAGAAACTCAGTTTGTAAATGTTTTTATATCAGCCAAAGAAAGAACTTTGAAATAAGATCAAACAAACACTTAAGCAACTTGGCTTGTTTGATTAGTTTGGTAGATTTTTTGCAATGTCACCATTCCATGACAAACACCAACCCTTTAGAGTTTTGGGAACTCTGGTAACTGCAATTGCATTACACTATCAAGAGTGCTGTCCCAGTTGAAGTCCACAAATCCACAACATAAAGCGTCTGTACAATTGCACTATTGCACTACTTGAGTGTGGTACCAACTACAGTGAACAGCCCATTGATCTGGATAACCTGGATGTGTGTCAGGTAACTAAAACCTTTCTGCTGGTTTTCATGAAACAAACATTTTTTTCATTTGAAAACTATTTCTCCAGAATAACAAACATCAGATATTTGGATGCTTTTATCTGACACATAGCATTTAAAAATGTAAATGGATGGTGTTTGATTCTTAGGCTGACTTTAGGCAATGGAAATTTAATTTCTTTATTGTAATCCCACTACAGGAATATATGCTATTTCTTCTACAAGCAAGTCATCTTTTGTCAATAAAGGTCTCCTTTTGCTTTTATTTGTGATTATCAGAAAGTTTTTATATTTAAAGTTTGTATGTAATATAAGTTTCAGCAATAATATTTCCATTACCTGCAATATGTTTTCCAGAGGAAAAATACAGAGACAAACACAGAAACAACCAGGAAATGTTATGAAACAAGTTTATCACCACATTTATAAAGAACTAAAAACAACTCAACAAATTAGAGGTGATCTAGTTGACAGTTCCTCATTAGAACTTGTTAAGAAGGTCGAGACTTTGCTAACCTCCCTCTCCTGCCCCAGTATTTTAATTGCAATAAAACACTTGCAAGTGAGGGTTTACATTCATGGACCGGTTCCACACACACCTAAAAATCACACAGGAATGCAGGTGAAAAGTACCCACTTTGATCCTGTTTAGGTTCCTCACAGTAACAGACTGTGCACTAACTCTAAACTCAGAAAGGAGCCTTGATGGCTCTTGATTTTTCCTGTTCATTTAAAATGAAACAGTTTCCTTTAGCAGATACCAGATTAGACTGCAAACTCATCTGTCAAGAACCTCAATGTATTGTTGCAGTCTCAATATTCAGGTTTTTTTATCTCCACATTGTGTTTCCTTTATGACTGAGATTGTAGCAACCCAGCAGGAATTATTAACTCAGGGTGCCCACTGGGCTTGGACATGATGTTTCTGCACCACTGGGGTGAAGGGCTTGCTTGTCTGCTGAACATGTTCCTTGCAAAGGCAAGGCATATGGAGTTGGGATCTGAGAAACTAAGCAGGAGAGTTTCAACACAGAAAACAAGGAAAACAGATATTCTGTGGTGAGTTACTCTCCAACAGTGATGCAGCACAGCCACTACTGGTGTCAGTCAGCCATGGCACAGACTTCACACAAAATTTGCACCTCTCGCAAATGTCTCAGCCATTGTGCTACTGGATTTTCCTCCCTCCCCTCCAGAACTATAAAAGCACAGTCTTCATCCACATGGCAAGCAGAGTAAATTCTGGGGTTTGGAAACTAAATTTGTGAGAAAAGCTAGTTCCTACATGTTTCTTTCTCATCTTCCTTTTTGACACTGAGTTCAGCTCTTGGAAAGTCCCCTAACTGGCATGGATAAGTATGGAAACCGTTTTCTTTGGAGAGGGAATCAAGTTTTTGAAGTATCTGACAAGAAACAGAGCTGCAATCAACATCAACTGCACTTTACAGATCTCACTCTTTAATGTAAATAAGAACTAGCTTGCAATTAAGTGGACATTAAATAAATAAAATTTGTGTCTGCCCAAACTACAGGATCACAAGAAGAGATATGGTAATACCTTCTTGGTGCTAACACACAGAAGCACAATACAAACCTTCAAATGAAGCAATTGCTTCCTGCATTACCTTTTGAACAAGCCAGAAGACTGCAGGGAACAAATACCATAATATTTTAGCCTTGAGCACCTAACTGATGCACAGTGCCAGTGCTGAAGGGCATCGACCAAGGCCAATGCTGAAAAAAATTCTCATGGATCTACGAAAACAGTCAGAATTTATCAGTCACACAGAAAATACGCAGATATTTTATACTAAAATCAACATCACCAGGAGTGTTCTCTAACTTCTGTATAATTTGGTTCAAACCTTTCTGCTCACAGCATTCTAAGCTTGTCTGGAAAATGTTGAGATTGTCCAGGAACTCATGAGACCAGACCATTCATTGTAGAGTTTTGATCTGTGCAGGTAAACTTTCATTATGTTTCTCATCTCTGATGATGGATTCCACCTAAATATCTATCACATATAAGAAAAATATAGAACACATAGCTGCAATAAATTTTCAACTGGAAAAACACAAGGATGGAAAAAAAGTCTGAAGCAAGCTCTAAATTGCAAATACTGTATGTCTTGCATGTCTGTCTGAAAGTTTTTCTAAGACCAAAACTGAATTTAGTCATCATTTTCTTTATCAACACTGCAAGAAAGTCAAATATTGTAGTTTTGTGTCTGATACAGCAGTGAGCATCACTAAATTGTTCTGCAGTAGTCAGTAAGGAGATGTTTACTACTGCTTCAGAGTAAAGCTACAGTAAATACTAGGTAACACATAGGACACCTTTTATTGCCTCTTCATAAATGCCAGGAGAGTGGAACAGTCAAATCTCACCTTTGGCACTCTAATCCCACAAAGTTGGTTCCATAAATTCCTCATTAAAGGATGCACTGCTGTAGTTCTGGTGCATGTTGTAATAAATATGCTGCCTTGTTTAATTCTGGTATCTTACAGGAAAAGCCAGATCATTGAATAATCAGATTTAGCTATCAGCACAGCAGGAGATCTATGTTTTAAACCCATTAAGGACTGCAGATACCATATGCCAGCTGACAAAATCAAGCAACATAATTGACTCAAACACTATCCTCTTCTGTTGGGCTGTTGTTTATTGCAAGACAATCCACGAAGCTGCCCTACAAGAACAGCCACAGCTCCTTTTGTCAGAGTCCACTCAGCTGACAGGCTCATTAAAATGCCTTTGTACACAATCTGTATGAATAAGTGAAGCTTAGTGCTTAAACATTAGACAATTTAAACATGTTTGTAGAGAGATAAGTTAGGGGAGAGGGTGAATGAGAGGAAACTGTTTAATATACAACAATTTCTAGCTCTTTTTGCCAGCAGAGACTGTGTGTGAATTTCTCCATTTCATGCTCACTCCACATCCATTGCTAACATAGGAGTTCCAGTCTTCCATTTGCTGCCTCTTGTTCCCTGCACCAAAAGCAGTTTGCTGGGAAGGAAGAAATGCAGAGGCTGCTGCAAGCAGTGATTAGAAGCTGTGCTGTCATACCCAGAGAAAACAGCCTGGACTCGTCTCAAGGCTAGCTCAGTTTGCACAGGGAACTGCAGGCACACTCCTGACTGCATTGCAGGCACACCAGGAGCTTTCATCTGTACAACCCCCTGGAAGCTTACAGAGAAAAACTGCAGAGGACACATCCACAGCTGTGACTGCCACCACTACTGAGCTTTTCAGTCTGTGGATTTCAGTTTGACACGTAGAAATCTTCAAGTTACTCAACAAAGGTTTCACAGGAAAGGTATTCTCTAAGCTACTCCAACCCTCCTGACAAGCAATTACAGCCTCTCACTGCACAGCTCCTGTTTGAACATGGCTGGTATAAGAAGGGATAAAGAGGAAATAGATTTGCTTTTTGCAGTTTTGGGGGTTTTTTTTGGGTAAGGTGGGGGTGTTTTGTTTGCTTGGCTTTTTTTGTTTGTTCGTTGTTTTTTTTAAATATGGCCATCCAGCATTGCTGTGTACTATAGAGAGATATTTTCAATTTTTGCACAGACTAGTGTGTTTTCGTGGTAATCTGAAAAGCCAAATCTCTTTACATTTCTATAGGTACTTTAAGATTTTTGAGAGGCTGAATGGCACAATATAAGTACAAAGAATTCACTTTCACAAAATAACAGAAAATACTCTCTTCTGTAGCAAGTAAAATTGAAACAGAGAGCTCCAAACATATAGTTCAAGAAAGCCACATTCCAAAAATATATGGCCCCCACCCTTCAGCACACACAGCAGTAAGTGCCTGCTACAAATGTTATCCATTTCTATGTACAAAATACAGAACTTGTTGTTCATATACACCACTTTAATTATCTTTTTATTAGCATTGCATATAAAAAAATCAATTTCCTTATGTAACAGTAATGAAGTATTATTTATGGCATGAATGGAAAAAAGAAAAAGCTACTGTTCTAAATTCACCTTCTGCAAGTAGTGAACGTTGTTTTTAATATAGCTATTGAGATATTTTAACCAATACATATCATCGGCTATCATGGAAAACTATAAGCAGTAATTCCATCTCCTTGACTATATTAAGGCAATAGTTCTTTAAGTATCTTCTCCTATCAAAGTACACTGGGAATGTGAATAATTGACTATTAAACGACCCAAACTCATTTCACTGCCTTGCAGTAAGCTGACAGAAATGATCCATAGTGCATCCTACACAAGTACAACCATGACTTAAAAAAAATCCCCAAACCTTAAAAACACTGGACTGCACTAAACTGAACATTGGCAATAGCAGATATATTTAGGATGAACACACTCCTTTGCTGAGTGTTTGAGAATAAAACCCACTCAACTGCATAACTAAAAAGTCTGCCTGTGTTCACACATGGAGGCTGAATATCCTTATGGCCTTTCTCAATTTCTAAGTACTGGATTTTACAACCTCAGTAAGGGCATTTTCTGAATAAGGACTTCCCTCAGCCCCTCCTCCCACACCTTTTTTAATGCAGTTTTATGACTATTCCATTAAAATGACAAATAAAACCCATTATTACATTCAAGATTTACTAAAACTGACAGTAAACAGTAGCCCAGGCAGTACTGTCACATCAAAAAGAACTGCAGACACAGACTGTCACAGCCATGGGCCATGTCGTGGAAGTTTTCTAGAACTTTGCTCATTCTTGGTGCTCTTGCATTTAGCATATCTCCAATCTGTCAAATATCTTTTCTTGAGCCTGAAGTCCCATACAGGGCACATTTCATTTCACTCCATACTTGTTATTTTCTGAGACCAAGCAATACTGCAAATAACCACTTTGCTTATAAAACCAGTAACAATGTTTTCCAACAAGATGTCATTCCCAGTTAATGTTAAGCTGAAATCAACTACAATCTCAAAATTCTTTTATTCAAACCTGCTTAGCCAGTAACCAACTCCCATGCGACATTTGGTTATTTTTCTCAAATTCACCCTTAGCTTTTACAGTGTTAAAAGCAAAAAAACCCCTCAATTTTAAATCTCTTCTCTAATATAGCTTTTCTCTTTGATTAAATTTGCAGGACAGACCTAAATTAAAATTTCTTCCTTCTTCACAACATTAATATGAACTTGTAGCAAAATCAGAAAATTCTTTGCAGCTGGAAACAAACCAGCCTTAACCATACATTAAACTTGATTCTGTATCTACTTTGCACAAAAATTAAGCTAGTTAGTATATTTACACCCTGTTCATAGGAGTGCTAGAAAAGTGTCAAAATCTTTCCTACAGTCAAAATATATCAAATCTATTTCTCCCATATCCAGGAGGCATGTTGCTCTTTCACAGGAGGAAGACAAACTGATTCAAAGTGACTTGTCTTTGCCAAGTCTATATTGATTGTTGCTTACCCACCCTCACTTTCTTCCAAATACCTGTCAATTGCTTTTTTCAGTATTTTTCAAGGAATTAATCTGCCTGGCCTGTAGTTCTATACTTTCAACCCCTGATCCCTTTAGAAACAGACACTAAGTCGGTCTTTCTTTGGTTTTTCAGGATTTCAGTTATCTTCTGTTTATTCTCAAATAAGGTCCCTAATAGCATCAACCCATTTTAGTCATTTGTCTAAACTTTCTATCCTCTGTAAGAGTATTTATGAAAGGACCCCAAGCTTTAGCTTCCATGGATATATGCTAGGCTGTTCTGCCTCTTAGCCCTTGTGCTTGTCTGCTCACAGCTAATCCTGCTCAGGAAAGTAAAAATGGTGCTTATAACCTCTTTAGCAACATCTGTTGTTAACTTTCTCGTCTTTCTGCCTAACAGAAAAGGTCTTTCTTCAGTGATTTTCCTTGCAGACCAACATATTTACCAAATGTTTTTTTGCTGCAGCTTTGCCTACTCTTTCTTCTTTTGTATGAAGTCCTTCTGATAATGTCTCTACACACGAGCACCACTCTTTTTTAAGACATGTTCAAAAGCTGACCTAGTACCCCTTTTTTGCATGGCTCCTTCAGTTTCTGACTAATGAATAGCTTGTAATTAGGCAGTAGCAATTATGGCTATCTATTCTTCCCAAAGAAACAGCTTGTACTTGTGCCCTTACAGCATATCTTTAAGAAACCACTACATCTTCTGTCCTCAGACATTGGCAAATTCTTTGATTTTGTTAACTATGTTTTCAAGGCCATTGCTAAATAGCTACTTTCATCCAATTCACCAGCCTCTTCCAACCCTTCCTTTCTTTTAGTCAGAAGAAAATACTGAAGACATTCAATATGAGTTGCTTTCAGTATTGCCCATCAAAAGAAGTGCTGAAATTTTGCTGGTCTTTGCATGTTAAAATACTATTTTCTGGAAGGTGCCAGAGCAGCTGAAGTCCCCCTGAATACTTGGGAACACACATAAATAAGAAATAATCTACTTGAGGAATCTAAAGAGAACAAGAACCGCTTTTTTTCCTTCATTGTCCTTTTACAGGCTTTTCAACACGGCCCAGTGGATTAAGTAAAGACATCTTCAATACAGAAAGAATTAATCCTCTCAGCTGTCCTTGTTTCTCCTGTAGTAAAGTATTTATTTAACACTTGTGCCATAAAAATTACTTCACTTTCTTAACTTGAGTGGCTGACAGGTGATTGTCCTCCTCTGCTCTCATGAGATCCCACCTTGAGTACTGCAAACAGATCCGGGGTTCCCTGCACAGGAAAAACATGGACCCCATAGAGCAGGTCCAGAGAAGGGCCACCAAGATTATCAGAGGGAAGGGACACCTATCTTATGAAGACAGGCTGAGAGAGTTGGAGTTGTTCAGCCTGGAGAAGAGAAGGCTCCAGGAAGACCTCATTGTGGCTTTTCATTATTTAAAGGGGGGAAATAATAAAGAGAGAGACACACTTTTTTATCAGGGCCTGCAATGATCACAAAACAGAAAACAGCTTTAAAATGAAAGCAGGTAAAGTTTAGATTGGTCACAAGGAGGACAGTTTCATACAGTGTGGGTGGTAAGACATTGGAACAGGTTGCCAAGGAAGCTGAGGATGCCCCATCCCTGCAAGTGTTCAAGGTCAGGTTGAATGGGGTCCTGAGCAACCTGATCTAGTAAATGTCCCCACCCACAGAAGGGAAGTTGGACTAGATGATCTTTAAAGGTCCTTTTCAAACAAAAACCCAAATCTATAATTATGCTAAATAAAGTACAACTTTGATTTATGTGAGTATATTAATTTCCTCTTATTTCAAATATATCAACAAGCAGCATACTCATGTTCTTGATTCCAGGCTAAAACAGGAAGGCATTTGGTCCTTACTACTGCCTAATGAGAATAGCAACACTTTATATAATATGATGAAAGCAGAATATCATACTGGGAGACTTCAGCTCACTTCCTTTCAATATAGATCACAAATATCCAATCATGTCAAGATGTGACTTTTTTGCATTAAATCAATGACTGTTTCATGGAGCAGCTGACTAGGAAGCCTACAAAAGAAAATGCAATCTTTGATTTAGTCCTAAATATAGAGTGGCTCTTCAGCTACAAGATTTTGAAAACTCTTCCATGCAATAGCTTCCCAGTTGGAGCAATGGAGATGAAAAATAAACCTGTAGTTGCATCCAGCTTCAGAAACTGCAAACATGAGAAGTAAGGAAGCTTGTTAAGAGAATAGGAAAGGGCCAGATAAAGAATTTAAGTCTTTGCAGGCACTGTGGAGATTATGAACAGAGATAACCAGAAAAAATAGGTACATATTTCCTATTAAGTAAAACCTAAGAAAGGAAGAAAGGAAACCAGACTGGTTAGAACAGCAGTGTAGGAGTGAGGTTACTTTCAAAAAGCTTAAGTCAAACCCAAATAGAAAAACGCAGCTCAACAGATCAGAAAATATGGCAAATTAATGTAAAAGCACACCAAGGCAGGCAAAACAAACGAAAGATATGATGAACAACTGGCAGGCAATAATGACAAATCTTTTTTCAAGCATATCACCAAGAGGAAACCTGCCAGAAACTCCAGGAGGCAACTCATCATCAGAGTAGTAAGGGAAGACTCGGAAAACAAAGGCATTACAGAAAATACATCAGGCAGATTCACTGCAGTGATGGTGACAGTACAAGACACTGGGGAGTCTCGGTAAAGAATCTCAATAGAAATATGAGCATTGGTATAAATCAAGGATAAATGTTAATGTTTGAGCATGAAACACCAGGAAAAAAAAAAAAAAACCACCATAAGAGGGACTATAAGGGACTATAATAATATATTAATGGCATTTTTGGATGGTATCTAGATTAGTAGGTTCAACAAACTCCAGTGCATTTACATATAGTGCTTTGGGATACTCATATCTGGAAAAGAAGTCTAAAACAAGAGACTGAAACTAATTTTGAATGAGGCAGGGGTGAGAACAGATGAAGGGATTACCCGTACGCCTGCCAAACTAAGAAGGGTCCACAAGTTGCCAAGTGAACTCAGCAGCTCAATTCCCTTATCTTCCACATCACTGCAAGGAATCCTGGACCAATGACTTGGATACACACATCTTGGTGTCTGAATGCTAAACTGTGTGGACAGAAGTATCTTGGTGATTGTAAATACACAGGTGTGAGAGTGTGGAATGAAACCCATTTTGTATTAAAATAAAATCACTTTTCCCTCCTATAAAGTTTTACTGAGTTTTGCCACACGCTCTGATACTGCAACACTATTTCTCAGGATTCCCCTACCAGGACCCTTCTTTCTGGGGGTCTCCATGGATGCGTTTGATATTGCAATGACTATGAGCAAAACCAGCAGGAACCAACAAAACAAACACTAACAGCTCACCAGGACCAGATGGCACTCAACCCAGGCATCCTAGAGAAACTCAAGCATGAAATCGGTGAATTACTAACACAACGGTGTGTCACCTCTCAATTAAAACTTGGTAGTAGAGGACTCTGTGGTGGATAAGGTGACAGACTTTTAAGAGACTGTGGACAAGACAATCCAGTCCGATTAGGCCTGAGACCTGTGCTGTATCTAGTAATAAAAAATTGCAATGAAGAATGGAATTAGGAGCTATCTGGATAAATGTAATCTTGTGGGGATGAGTCAGCAGGGCTTTTGAAATGGAACATCTTGATTGACGTGGCTACTGGAGATCTAGACACAAGCCAGTGCAGAAGCTTAATCTAGTTCCTCTACTTGAACAGACTTTTTGGATCTTTGCTGGGAACAGTGTTGATAATGCAGGAATGTTTCAGCTATTGCTGAGCAGTGTTCACACAGAGGTAAGGCCTTTATTGCCTCTCACCCCACCAGTGAGCAGGCTGAGGATGCACAGGAAGCTGGAAGGGGACACAGCCAGTTCAGGTGACCCCAAGTGGCTAAAGGGACATCCCCTACCGTATGGTGTCATGCTCAGCATATGAAGCTGGGGGAAGGTTGGCAGCAGGCCCAGGGACTAGCAGGACATCAGTTGTTCGGTGGTGAACAACTGATTTTATTTGCATCATTTGTCTTTCTTGGGGTTTATTTTCCTTTTAATTACAATTTATTGCCATTACTACATTTTAATTATGAAGCTGTTCCTATCTCAAGCCACAAGACTTTTATCCTTCCAATTCTCTTCCCCATCCTACTGGGAGCCAAGAGGAGGGAGAGTGAGTTGCTCTGCAGTGCTTAGCTGCCAATTGGGCTTAAACCGGGACAAGGAAACAAAGATTTTACAAAAAATGGGTGAATAGACTATAAAATGGCAGGTAACATTCAGGGTAGTTAAATCAGACATACAGGAAAAACAGTGCTAACTTCACAAGGACAACTGTGACCTTGAGTAAACAATTACCTGTTAGGAGCAGGATCTTGATAGTTATGATAGACAGATGCATGGAAATATCAGTCCCCTGCTCAGCAGGCAGGTAAAATAGGAAATAAATTGTCAGGAGTCATTAGGAAAGAAATTTCAACAAAAACCTAACAGAATTTCAGAAGGACAAAGAAGGACACTTTACTCTCCAGAAAAAATGAGCCCTGGTGGATGCTTAGAACTGCTTGAAGGAAAGCTTTCAGAAACTTCCTCCAGAAAGGTTGGGTTACCAGAGCACCTTCTCTTACACTAACCATGCAAAAATAGAGCATAATCTGGCTTTTACCAGATTTCCACTTCCTACCTTTCTCTCTTCCACTACAACCACTGAAACTCCTGAAACTATCAGTAAGACAGTTTCAAAGAAGCATCTGCATTAGCATCATTCCCCCAGTCTTCCCCAGAACAGACCCATTTCAAAAGGATTGTTATATTGATCTGTCTGGATGCATTTTCCTATCACAAGATAAACAGTGAAAATAATTCCATCAGCATGTCCTGTGCTCTGACAATTGTTTTTTACTGCAGGTTAATAAATGTAATTAGATGTTCATAGGCCAGAAAAACTACCAGAAAATCTAATTCTTTCCTTGTCAATTACTCTTTTGAGACACACAGTCAGAATGAATAAAAACTGAAATCACCCCGCTAGCTTTGATTTTTCTATTGAAAAATAAAACTTTTCCAGCTTTATGAATTATAAAAAAGAACAGAACATCCCTTATCTATATTCTCTTCTGTTATACTCAATTTTGAGTGGTCTACTCAAAAACATGTCAAAAAAGTTTCTTTATAAATTTAAAAAAAAAATCAGATTAGTTCTAAGTAAATCAAAAAGTACCCACAAACTTCCTATTTGACTCTCAAATCAACATGCTCGAAATTCAAAGAGCCACAATAGCCTCAAAGAAGGTAGCCCCAAACTTCCTAAGGTAAAAAAAAAAAAAAAAAAAAAAAAAAAAAAAAAAAAAAAAAAAAACCACACCAACCTTCAGTTGTCAATTTAAGAGTATATGGATAAAATGCTGTGACCCAGATTTCCCTTTTTTTTTTCTAAAGCATAATATCAAGCAGCTTAGAAGAAAAAAAAAAAATGTACAGATTCTTATATAAAGCTACAAGAGTTCTGAAGCCACAGACAGACAATGACTAACAAAATTAGGGACAGAAAAATTATAGCTGCCATCACTGCAACTAAACACCACTGAACAGCCCACTTTTTTTTCTTTTTTTTTTTTTTAATTCTTGGGCGAGCAGCATCCTTGGTTTGCTCTTCTTACCCTGTAACTGTGTCACCTCTGCTGGTGTGGGTGTGCTGACACACTTGTTATATAACTCCCTCACTCCAAAGTGTAATTTTAAAAAGAACCCAAACCACAAAACAAACCCCACCAAACAGGAAACCAGCAGTTCTCAGATAGGCTGTGCTCCTCTTAAGAGCTCTATTACAACACTGTTCCTGGAATGGATTCCTAAGTAGGAGATTCCCAGCCCCTTTATTTTCTTTCCTTTTGCTTCTAGCAGTGTGCAGTGCCAGGCTGATGCTCTGTCCTGGCTCTGGCCTCCCATGACACAAACATCTGCATGGACTCTGGCAACCTCAAGCTCCACTTCACGAAGGAACAATCCTCTCTTGCAGATCCACTTCATTTCACCTTATAAAAGACCCCAAATCATGCTTTGGAAATACCTGTGTTTTTTCATTATTACAACAGTTTAGACAGTCTTATAGAGAGGAGGATACAAACATCTGAAGTGAGGCAAATGAATCTCACCTGAAGACACAAACTCATGGCCATGCAAAGTTCCTTCCCTTCCTATTCAGGGCCAGGCTGCCTTAGCTCCTGGTTGAATTCTCCTTAGGTCTCCAACATATGTAAGTTCTCACCCTACAGACCCTGAGAGCTGAATTTAAATTCTAAATGAACTCTTACATACATTCATAATGTCATAAAAATTCCAGGCCATTAGCCATCACAAAGAATCAAATCCCAAAGAGAAGCATAAAGCAGAACCATACCTGGGGTTTTGCTATTTTAGAGTCAAAGGTATCTAGCCACCATCCCCTGCTTTGGAGTACTTTAAAAATTATCAAATTAAAGTAAAATTTTGACACCACATAGGACTTTGTCAGAGAGTTAGGAAAGAAGGGGAATTTGAACAGAATGGGACTTTTCCTTTTTGCAATAGGAAATGATTAGTTCAGTAACAAGAGGGGAAAACTATCTCCAAACAAAAGAGAAATACTCTTTTCCGGGGTGAACATGGGTGCTTCCAACCAGCATCAGTAAGAAAGTAATCCTATTCTAAACAAAGGGGCAGAATTGTATTGTCTCCTCCTTGTAAAGACTCAGTAATCCAACAGCTACTGACGTTTATCTAGCTCTGTACTCATAATTGAGTAAAATCCAGAACTAGTCGGTTCCCACCTTTTGCTCCTTTTCACTTCTTTCTTGTCTCAGACAAACATCATACAGAGCTGTAACTTCTCAACTCCCTCTCATTCACTAGTATCAGCCTTTGAGAAAGTGAAACAATGGAGGAGTTGAGAGAGACCACTCCTGAGCTTCATTTTTTTCACCATTAATTGATCCTTTCCTCTCAACTGTCAAAACCATTAAACCATTTTCCACTGCAGCACTTGCTTTGTAGATAAGCATCTTCTGCTGCCTCTAATTCAAAGATCCTTTTTCTCCAAGCTCTGATACAGTAAACAGTACCACCCACTGTCACTTTAGTTTTCCCCTTTCTGATCTAAAAACATCTATATTCAAAACAGAATTGTGAATTCTATTCCAAAGGTCAGAAAGAGTTGCAGCACTTTTGTTAATTCCTGGTCTGAGCAGTCCTTTTCCTCCTGCCCAGGACTGCAGGAGTTAGCTTCCTACAGCTAGGTGTGAGCCTGTACCAAAAGCACGTCAATGAAATGCCAAAGTTAGTCAGTAGCATATCCTCAATGCCTTTGTTTTTACAGCTGTAAAAAGAACTCTTCTTTCAACTTCAACATAGAAACGTTTTCTACATTTTTGCAGACACAATAGGTACTGCTGAGGTTTCAGAGTAAAAACTGGTGAAATTACAGAACAGACACAATATTACACCCTGAACAATTTGCTAAGGGCTATGCCTCAGTGCTCCAGAAATACAGTAAGTGGAAACAGCGAAATCACTCTGCATTAGTAGGAATGGCTTGTCTTTTTTAAGAATTAGAAGACCAGCATGGGATCTAGTTTCAACACTTTTCCATCTTTACGTTTCAATATCACATATGCAGACAGCAAGGAGCAGAAATCACTATGGTTTGCTGTCTCAGGTAACTCTCCACAAAGGCAGCAGTCACTGGAGCTCTCTATTAAAACACTACTCACCCAGAAGAGCAGCTGCTAATGGGACAAGCAGATGCATCAGCCTTCTGCCAGCTGGTATAGAGGGAGAGCAGAAACCCTAAGAGCTGGTCTGCCACAGCTGTGCCAATGCCCTTTACTCCATGAGTTTCTGCTCCAAAGGAAAAAAGGATTTTCCTTGACAGCAGAACAGCATGTACCATTCACTAAGCAGTAATTCACAAAATTACTGCCTGAAAACTTACCCTACTCTGATATACATCTAAGTAACTGAGTCTATTAATTCATTTCCCTACCCAAACAATATTATTATCTGAAATCAAATGGGAATCATCTTTGTCTTGGAAACATCATGGCCTAGCACCATTTTTTGGGCCCCAATACAGTGTCTTTTCTGGCCTCCTTAAAAAAAATTGTTGAAATATGAGTTTACTGGAAAATGGAAGGAAGAGCTTCTATCTTGTAAGAACTTTTGCTGACCATCATATATGGCACTTGCAGACTTATGCAGTCATCTGTATTGTAACTTGTCCTTGGCTTATGGGACTCCTAGATGTGCTCCAGCTATTCCATCCTCTGGTTCTGCGTTTACTGGTTCTGCTAACCTGAATTTCAATTACAACAAGATACACAAAATGCGTTTTTCAGTCTCCTATGTTAATAACAGAGAGATGATTTTCATCTGGCCTTAAAATCCTAATGTGCTATAGTAACAGTCAGAGGTGATCAAGTGGGATAAAAAATAAATAATGAAAGCAAACATTCATATGAAACCATGACATTTTATGCCTTTAGTTACTTGTGACTTGAAGCATACTACTGATCCTGCCACCAGCCAACTCTGCCACTCAAGGCAGGCACTTGCTTTCCCATCTAAGCAGAAAGAACTATTCCAATGGGTTGCAAACTCCCTGAACTTTAGCAGTGCTAAATGCACTAAAGCTAAGGACTTTCCTCAAGGCATTTCTGTGAAGTCATAGAAGACATATGCTTCTTGTTTATCACTTAAACACAGCTTTATCTAGAGACAAGATCACAACTATGCCCATCTTCATGTTACTTGCCTGCCACCAAAACACCATCTCCTTAGAATAAGGTTATTTGCTACTCCAGTACAATGTTTTACCTAGTTCATCATCTTCATTTCAGAAGCTGAAAAGGTCACAGCAAAGAGAGGCTGCTGAATAGGCTTTGTTTGGTCTGGTACTGTAAGCAGTATCTCAAAATTTTAAGTCCTCTCCCCTAGAGGCACATAGTGACGAAGAGATAAATAAGCTGAGAATTTTTTGAAGGCAGATGAAAGGAAATCACGATGCTTCTATATAAAAGGCAAACCCCACATGACTTCACCATACACTGAGCATTACCAGTCACACAGGAACTCCCTCTTCAGAAGCTGTGGCTGAAGGGAATGGAGCTGGAGACACATCTCCTTCCCAACAGGCACAGTCTGCTTATTCCCCATACACAGAGGTGAGCTGTTACATACCACTGTGATTACATAGTGGTATGTAATGCACCATCAGGACTAAGAGATCAATTAACATCCTATTTCAACCAGAACCCTGTCCTTCCCCCTGCCTTTTCTGCCCTTTATTTCCTTTTTTTATATAGAACAACAGTATTAACTCGCTTCTATAAATGGAATTGTTCTTCTCCAAAACTTGGCAAGGAATGATGTAAATGGAGTAAAACTCCCTATGCTATGTAGCAGTCTCACCCCACCTTGATGTGGGAAGCCTCATTAGCTACAGCTCTGACATGAAGAGATTTCTTCATAGGAAAAAACTTCAATGCTCCTTTCCATAAGAAGTTCTTATAATTCCACAATCTGGAGCACAGACTCACCATTTGGTTAGGAATCCGCAGCCAAGTTCATGACTTTAGAATATTCTTGTGAAAAGCCTCTTAAATCTGAGCAAACAAATGCAACTCAAATATCTCTAGCAGATATCTGCTAGGATGTGGTTTCACAAACTGCAGCCAGCACACATTAGTGCTGCTGTCATGTGGTTAGTCACATACTAGCCTTCCACCTCTGTAGCACTTTCTCACCATCCCCCATTTTGTACTGGGATTACTGGTGTTGGGATTCCAGTCAGCTATCTCTGAGTCCTGGTGCTGGCACAGAAGAGGCAAAGGGAAGCACAACTGCATCTTTTGGCAGCACAGCTAACAGAACAGCAGCCAAACAGGAAACTGCTTTCTAGGATGGTGTTCTGTGTTGACAGCAAAGCTCTGGAGATTTGATCTGGATGAAACATGTTAATTATATCATATGAACTTGAACTGGTTATAAAGAAAATCCCATCTCTCTACGACACTAAACATTACCATCTTAAAAATTTGTCTGAGTTTCAGAACCAGGCAAGTATCTACTATTTTTGTAAAGACCACCATACCTGCTCAGAAATGGAGACAAATTTAAGCTATTTAAAGGTAAACACAAAAATAAGAATATCATGAAGGGCTACAAGAATAGCATGAAGGGAGAGATGCAATAACCATTTTATACTCCAGATTTAAAAATCTAACTAACAAGCTAGTCCAAGAGACTTCTTTGAAATTTGGACAGTGCTATACCAGGAAGTCATGTTAAAATGTCTGTTTTACATATATTTGAATTTAATAACAAATATCAGAAACTCATTTATCTACAAGTCAAATCTGAACTGAATATGAGCCTTCCAGGCTCATCATTTTAAGTATATCCAGCTCTTTAGAGAAGTAATCCTTGCACTCTTGTTCCCCAGCTGATGGATGCTGCTCTCTCTCCCAAACCACTTTGTCTGGAAAGTAGCTTTGTCTACAAAGACTGATGGGACAGTGAAAGAGGACTTCAACCTTTAATGTGTCTCCTGTTATTGGCCTGCCTTACTCCATCTGTGCACAATATCCCACTTTCCCTGAACTTTGTTTTGCAACCACCATTCTCACAGGATCCTTTCTTATTACCCTTGATTTCCCACATTAAAAAGCCTCTCTAAAAAACCTCTCTGGTAAACCTCTCTAAAAATGATCCAATGACGTGTCGATTTGTTAAATGATCATGATTCGGGACGGATTATGAATCTTGCTGTACAATTAAAAAGTTACAAGATTATTCATTGCCTAAGACAATAAATAACTTTGAAGTTATATGCTAAGGTAGTTTATGTAGTGGAGAGTATGCAGTGTCCATTCATGCTTGACCTGTGGTTCTGGAGAATGGCTGGGAAGGTACACAGCAGAGCAGAGAAACTGAAATGTAGGATAGAAGACTACAGATTATTCCAGGAATTGCTTAGTAGAAACCAGTGGAAGTCACCAGGAAGTCAAGCACCCACTGTAGGCTAGGGCTTCTGCTGCTCAGCCCTATGGGTTGTTGTTTTGGGGGGTTTTTTAAAATCAGTTATTTCTATTTTACTGTGTTGCTGCTAAGATTAGGAATCATTTGTTATGATGACAATGTTAACCAGAAGCTTAAAGAGTCCCTGGATCTATTACAAAAACAGTGTGATGCACATTCATTCAGAATGTTTGAACCAGAGCTAGGAACTGAACTGAAATTCCAAGGCCAGTCCACTTTTCTACTGGCTTTCCTTACTTTCTTCTCTGAAGAGAAGTCTTTATAGGGCACACTGGAACAACTATTTGACAATCTCTTCTGAGACTTGTAGATTCTGTACCTTTCCCAGTTTCCCTGAGAAGTACACCCTGAATAAAACCCCATCAAATAGATCTCAAACTGTGTCTGGTTTTACTTAAATGTGCTTTCTACCTGACATTGCCTGTCTTAGCATGGGCTGAGAAACCTGAGCATTAGAGCTGAGTTTAAAAGAACAGTCCAGCAAAGTTTGTGATCCTTTTGGCAAAGACAAACAGTTTAAAAGGTATTTAGGCAGCTAATGATGCCATTAATCACCTAATAAGGCTTTTAGATTAATACTAGCTGCAGGCAGCTAAGTACAGATAAACATCTTTTAAAATCTTGCCAGGAGTGCAGAGGTGTTTCTGAAAAGCAGCTACAGGAGTCCCACATATTCCACACTGTCTCATAGCAGAGAAGTCTATTAGTTTACAGGCCACTACCTAGAAGATTTGATGTCTCCTGCATTAGCCACCAAATCTGTTTCCAAACACTGTTGCCTGATAAGCAATTACATCTGGTTCATCCTAAAGTTATCATTTAAAAGACCTCTGTAATCTCCAGTATATATTTTTTCTGACTGGACACTAAATTTCTTGCTCTAGAGCAAAATTTTAGACAAGCACTGGGAATAGGGGATAAAAACTTTGGAATGAAGTGAAAAGCTAATAAACTTTGGAGATGAGGGACAAAGAAGCTTCATAAAACTGCAAATTGCTGTATGAAGTGAAATTGCATCCAAGGGGGAATGTACCAGCAGGAGCAGAGAGAACACACCATGCTCAATACACACATTTTAAACTCTACTGCAGGCTCATATGTTCTCACTTACAGTTGTTCCAAGGTGCTGTGGTATTACATATGGTCTTCATTTTTATACTGCACATCCACAATGCTTTGTTTTTCATACCAAAGTCCTAGCTTGCACTTGGAGGAATCTAACTTCTTACCAATGCAAAATTTTAATCAAGAGTCATGCAATACTTGGTAATTTCCCCAAACCTCCTGATTCTGGTCTCAGGCAATTATGCAATACTTGTTCAATTTAGATTTCAGCATACAGTGTGCAGTACCAGGGAACTATTAGCTATTCCCAGCTGAAAGTCTGGAAGAGCATCTGGTGGGGTAAAAAAAGGCAGGGGGTGAAGGGGATGACAAGGAAAGGAAGTGAAAGTTCCATATTCTTTTTATCTATAACATAAGCATACCACTTTGTAAGCAGATCATGATCGTTTGGTCTTTTGTTTTCAAGTGCTTGAGATAGAAGAGATTGTTATCAGTAATAATCTGAATGCTGAGAAAGCAGCCATGCTAAAATAAACGGCTTTTTGTGCTGGCGTTATATGTGAAGATCAATACAACAAAAGACATTATACATTAATACATCTCACAGACACTTTATTCAATACAAATGTATTTTTTATGACAATAAGCCCAAAACCAAAATACATAGCTTGTCTAAAATATCTCACAAGACTCAGAAGACCTAAGTACAAGAGACCACCACTGTTCTGCAATATGGCCAAGATCAGCAGGACGTGGAGAGTTGTCAATTTTCAGCTAGATCCTGTAGTTCTCCATGCAGCTACCACATAATGATTCACAGCAGAAGAATTCTCAAAATGTTGTGCTGCTACCATGAGAAAGCAACCAAGAGGTGCATTATGGCTTGATGCACAGAACAAAGGCAAATCAAGGCTGAGTTATTGTAACAACTCATTGATTCAATGTAGAAACGTGATGACGAACATTCCGTACACAAAGTAACTGATTAAAATGTTTCTCTCTTTCTAGTATCGGCAACCAAGAAACTGTAAACCAACTAATTAGGAGAAATAGAACTCAAATTCTGAAGACTTACGCATAACCCACGTAATTCAACTCACAATAAGGATCCCTCTAAGGATGACTACCCCAAACACCAGAGGCAGTTGCAGACACCTTGTCAGGGGACATCCAGCTGGCTCAAAACTTCCTGCCATTCACAGCCCTTCTTGGCCTGAGCCAACAGCAGCCTTCCAAAGCTGTCATTTGGTGAACAGAATCTGAAGCTCATCCCTCCCAAGAACTGCCTGCAGCTGGCTGCAGCTCTTTCAGCTGTGCTTATTAAGATGCAGAAGCAGACACACCTAAGAAGGCTGCCCAGCATATCCACTGGGAGTTAAGTCCACCCTGCTGCTTATAAACTTCAGAAAACTGAGCCAGTGTACCAGTCTAGGTTCCTCTTCCAATTTAAAAGCACGATTAAAAAATCCATCAACTTCAGAAACAAGGGGCAATGAGAAAAGGGAGCATTTTGTCTGAGAAACACATTTCTTGCAAGACTCCTCCTTGAAAACAACTGTGAATACTAAATAAACCTCCACTTTCAAATCACAGGACAGGCTCTTGCCACTGCCATGAAAAATTAGCCAAGCCTGTGCAAGTTCAAAAGAAAACAAATATCTCTGAAACCTGGTCATTACTGCAACTCTTCTCTGTTCCCTTTCAAAGAGGGCACAAAAACTGTCAATATCATCTATTGATTCAACCAAAGCAGCAGGTTTGTAGGCAATCTAGAAGCTCCAGATTCAATGAATTAACACAGTCGTATGATACCCTACCCTAGAACTTTTCCCTATATATACTTTAATAAACCCTGGAAGATGAAGCAAACCAGACTTACTACCTCCAAGCCAACTTCAAACCCTAGGAAGCATATAGCATATTCTTCTTATGTGTATTTTAATTGTCATTACTATTAGATGTAGTTTTTGTGATAAATGAGCCAAAGCCATTGAGGTCTCACAATGTATATTAAAAAAAAAGAAAGTCCCAATGGCAAAAATTGCACAAATTTATATTACAGAAATAAATGTCTGTCCTCCTGCTCCTTCTCTTGCTGAGAGCATCCCAATTCACTATGAATTGTCTCTGTTAATCAGAATAAGAGGTCCAGTTTAATGCAACAGTTAGTTACTATTTAAAACAGTAGGAAAATGAGCAGTAAGTTAAAAGGTACACCAACATCATTACATGATCATTAAAAATAGCAAGACCAGCACTTACCTATACACATTCATTGGAAAGGCTTGGTTTAACAAGCTAATAAAAGGTCCTTTTTTATAGAATACTAAAGTAGTTTACCACACCTTTGCAGAGCCTTAAGCAACAAGGTAGCACACAGAACAGATAAAGAACAAATATTCTAAAATACAAATCTAAGGATGATTCATGAGATTTTTATCAGCGTATGCAGAAATGCGAGCAAAAGAGTTTCCCCAAAATCCAAACATCTGAGGAGCCAGGCTGTGCCTAAAGAAAGAATGAGTCCCTTTTCAGGAGCTGAACAACACAGATAGTTTTTGGAGCCATTTTTTTTTGCATGATATCCTAAACACAGTATCATATCCCTAATTTTTTCTAACACAAGGCTTGATTGGACTAATCATTCAAGGCTAAAAAGGGTCAAAAATCTGTTAAGTTTATAGACTCTGCCATATCACACAGCCGATGTCAATGTCATTAAATCAACAGCAATATTGTATGAGAGTAACATTATTTTAATGGTACATTATTTAGATCTCTAGACAGCAAGTACTGACAATTTACTAAAGGAAAGTCCAGTCACCTGCTGTCTTTTATTGTTACTTCAGAAGAGTCTCAATTCTGTGATAACATTCTCCTGAATTACCCTCATTGGGAACTCAACCCCAAGAGATTTCCAGGGAGTTACTTACTTGGTCAGATGAATGCCTTTCTTAAGGCCATATTAGTATGCTTACAGAATCTTCTCACAGCTCAGCTCCAACACATGGCACAGACTGTAGCTAAGCTTTAGTTTTCTGAATTTTAAGATGTGCTGTGAAATAGACATGGTTAAATTCAGTGTCTCTCTTTCTCTCCAGATACTTTGGAGGCAGTGTAAAAAGAGACTGGTTCTTATTTGAGACTGGAATGACTACGAGCTTCATCAGGTAGCACAAACACCTTAAAACCATCATTTAGTTCCTCCCAATGAGACTGAATTATTAGAAAACTGGAGTATTGAGCACAGATACCCTCCAACTCTAGATTAAAACAAGAATACATTGATGATACCAAAAGCTGGGAGGAACCATCAGGATAGGACTGGCTTTTGTTCAGAGCTGCAGCCAGGCTGGGAAGCACATTCTGCCAATGTGAGCACACCAGAAGACACCAGCAAGTTACAAAACAATCATCTCGTGTAAATGGCACCAACCTGGGCATTTTTTCCCCATTCAAGCCCTCCTATGGAATGCATTCTTTCTGGGCCTTACAGACGTAGCAAAAATAAGGACTTCTTTAGAAATTGATACTCGTGTGTGTATTCAGCAGTTTGTTCAATTTTGGCAGGGTAGGCAATAAAAAGAGATGGAATATAGGACATGCATATTACATAAAACATTTGTGTGGATTTGTTGTATTAAATCAGGATTTTAAAGATTGTTATGTAAGAGGAATAAAAAAATTGACAGTTCAGCCAGGTTCTACACTATCTGCATGACTAAACTTGTTTACACAAAGATCTAATAATAATTCAGAAAGTAGCACTGAATTGTATTGAAATGTCATTTGCTCTGTTGTAAATGGTATTTATAACAAACATCCTTATTTAATAAATATTTAAACAGTGATCACTGACTCTTCAATTAACATGTCTGGTTGGAGATTACATCATCAGAGCATCTCCTTAAATCTACAGCTTGAGTGCTGCCCTGCATCTGGTTCAAAAGGACAAGTTTAGGTCAAATAGTTAATCCTGTTGCCTGGATTTGATCAGTCCATGCTATAACTTTTACATTAAGTATGTTTTAACATCTAATTGATTTATATAAATTCTAGGTAAATCATGCCTCAAGTGACTTGTAAAGCTATTTGGGCAACTGCAAATTATTGTAAGTACATTATGCAGAAACAGAATTTAATGTTCCCCACTTAATAATACCCAAATGGTTTTTAAAGAACATTGTAGGGCTTGTATCATGAAATTAAGTATCTGAAAAAGAGAGCAAGCACAAAGAACAGGCTGCTATTTATGGCATTCATTAAAAGATAGGCAACTTCCTCCTTTATATTCCAGTGCATTCTTCTTCTCTATTCGAAGGCTTCAGATTACAGCAAACTGGGAGCAAAAGGTGGTTGAGGACTCTGTTTTGCCCTATGAAATACCACCATCACACCCACTGCTTTATTCCTAATTTGCAAAATAGAGTTGCTTAAAGTGCAATACCATACCTGAAATCTGATATTTAGCTTTTTAAACAAATTATTAATTTAAGTCAAGTTAGTGCTCACTCTGATTTCCAGTAGTTTTATCTGTGCTCACTGCTCTGTAACTTACCTGACAAACATCCTCACTATGAAACAACATATTATTTATATTACAACAGCACAGGAAAGGTTTGAGCACTTCTGCACTATGTTAGAAACTAAAAAAAAATTAAAAATCAGTAATAATGGTGATAACAGAAGTCAGGAAAACAACCCTGCACTCCAATTAGTAATCCATCAAGCTGAGAGGACCATGCAGAGGCACCAACTTGGCTTCAGAGACTTCACTTCTGTTTTTCAAAGCCAAAGCATTTCTAAACTAAGCTAAATGAGCTCTTCTTCAAATCCAGAAAAAGTCTTGAGAGTCAGCCTGCAGGGATGCCAGTTCACAAAAGGAAGGTGAATATTGTGTGGTGAAGGACTTTTTAAAGTGTCCAAAAACAAGAGAGTAATCATGGTGCTGTTTGGCAGCACTTCCCTTAGAAGGCTGCATTTTGCTCAGTACTTGGGAAAGCAAAGTGGCTACAGGTAATGTTGCTTTTAGCCTAAGCCACTGAACCAGAGATGCTATCAAATTTCTCACTGCTCAGCTTTTCCTTGTACTTTGTCAGCTGCCTTGAAATTCCAGATTCCTCCTGACATTTTTAGCTAAAAAGGAAAACAACTGTTCTTGACCTCTTTTCTTAAACACCTGTGGACAGACAATGCTATGCAACAATTTTTCTCCTTCACCAGAGTATCTGCATTTCTGCACATAAAAAACTAATTTGTATAATACTACTCAACTCCCTCTCCTTGCAGCTATCCCAAATACTGATTGACTCAAACCCCAGTGAAGAGTAGCACCCATGTAACACTGTACAGTAATGGCCCTTCTTTAGAGAAACAATGAGAGGAGGCAGACTAAATCTGAGCTGTAGATTCTATACTGAGATCAAAAGACTCTATTTCTGTATATACACCAGTCTCCAAGGAAGTGTCCAGTTCTCTCACTCTTTCATGGAACAGATTTCATTAGTATGTCTATTTGTGATGTACAGTATTTTATCCTGATTACCACTTACAAAACTAAAAGGCAAATGAATATTCTCATTTGAAAGTATTTGTGTCATTTTTTGACAAATTCCAAGTGAATTCTTAAGTTACTTTGAGACCGTGCACTCAGAAATTCACAGCCATAGAACTGAGGGCTGGAAGGCAGCCTCAAAAATAAAATTTTACACTAATGCAGAACCATGACTCACAATATGATCCCTCTGTCTGCATTAATTTTAGAGAACTGATGACAGGTGTCAGTTTGTGCCTCTTAAAAGAAAGATCAGATGGGAATCCAGATTGTAGTCCTGCCACAGGTCAAATAAGGAGAAAACTCTTAGAGCTCCAGAGGGCCCAGGGAGCCATGTGTCCAAGAGTTATTCTAATAGTGCTCACTTTTAATCCTGTCTTTGCTGGGATATGTAGAAGGAGAGCATTTAATTGCTGACTACAAGCCACAGAATTGGAACTTACTGTAAAAACAATTAATTTTTAAGCCAGAGAATACAGGATTTCCCATATGGCCAGTTAAACTGTTCTCAAAACACGCATTTTCCAGTGCTTTATGCCTACGTAACTATTACATCTTTCCACAGGAATTCTGTAGCTGTGTATAACAGGAGGTTTGCAATGGTTTAGTTACAATAAAGAAGCCAACGCCTCAATTACACTTTTAAAAAAATAAAGTTCTAACAGTCAATATGGAAGCCACACTCCATGGAATATCAAGCTTTCGCTTCCACTGCCTATTAGTGCCAAGAATGAAATCACTCCATAGCAGTGTCCCTGCCCTTTGTGCAGCAGAAGCTGTTTCTTGGCAACCAATGCAGACAACTGAGTTGCCACGGAAACTGGAGAGACTAATTTATAAAAACTCTGAAACAAAGCAACTGTAAAGGCAACCCTAAATAGGGTGGGTATATTCTGTATTACTTCCTCCAGCATTCCCCCTATTAAAAGAATTAGAAATGAAAATACTAAATTATTAGTTGTAACTTCCATTATTTCTGTAAAATTGGACTTACAAAGAGCTAATATTTCATTGCATCAGCAGCTAGTAGTCCGTTTCTCCCTTTGGTTCAAGCTGGCAAATACACCTGAAGATTTATACTGCAGTTGAAGAGGAATGCTTTCCATGCCAGCCAATGTTTTCTCTTTCAGGGAAGAGGAAAACTGATGGAAAATGGCACAGAACAACCATTGAGGAGTGTGCCCAGAATATCTGCAAGCTGGATATAACAAGTGTTAACATAGTGAAAAGGCAGAACAATGGCATATATCCTATCTCACTTGAGCTAAGAAATATATGTACAAGTTTCTTATTCATTTATAAATATTTATTAGTAGAAAATATTCTCTCTTCTTTAGTAATTAGAGGCATGCCAGAGATGGCCATCTCTGAGTGCATTATAACCACAGTCAAATTTTGAGTATATGTAGATGTGGAGAGCACACTCAAGGCATACGTTTTTAGTAGTGAACAAGGTGGGGAAAATCCAACCACATTTCCTGCATTTCCCAGGAAATGAAATCAATATGACAGCAAGTTCTCTCTTCAAAGGGCAAGCTACTTCATTCAGCTGCCTAGCCAGGCAACTTAACTCCCCAGAATGATACATTCCAGAGAAAGAGATGAAGGGAGCCTGCATACATTTGCTCAGAGACAGCAACTCACTGATGGCAGGCCCATCAATGGGCACAGGATAGATTCTCCTCCTGCCACATTAACCTCAGCCTTCTCCAATTCACCCTGATATCTCCACAGAGTTCAGGTTAGGGAGCAACTATTTGTTTACTGACCATCTGACTACTGCAAAACACAGCACCACTGACAGGAGTCCTGGCTGCTTCACCTCCTCAAGGGGAAAAGTCCACTTGCAGCACTGAGGGCATCAACCCAAGTCTATTTACTCAGCCATAAAATTCCTCAAAGTGAATGGAACTGTTGGAAAATCTCTATTTCTCTTTCAAGTTTGACTTAAGCAGACTCACAGGTACAAAACATAACAATTGATGACTGAAATAAATAGTCTATAAACTCTTTCCATGGGAAACTAGACCAGAACCTCAGCAGTCTAAAAGAAAATGCATCCTCTTAATGCTTTCTGCAAATCAAATGTCAGTCACACAACTGCACCCATACTCAGATAATCAATGAACTGTGAAAGCCAGTGTTATCAGTGGTGATTATCACCAAGATCTCAGGTGTGTAAAACCCAGTGGAGCTAAAAGCAAGCAGCTGCTCTGGAGCAATGCTGCACATCAATCAGTTATCATAAACTATAAATTTAAAAAAAAATGCATCCCAACTAAACAAGTCTCCGAGTTCCCTTAGTTTAACACCTTACCTATTATGTTAGCAAAGAAATTCTGCATGATTCCATTAATTTTCATGGAACAGTGAAGTCATTTTTGAGCTGTAAGCTCTGTATGATATTACACACCAATAGCCTATTTCCCAACACCAAGAGGCTTACTCTAAGAACCTGAAAAACACTACTACACATACCTTATCCAGAGGGTTAGAAGTAAGTAGAGGATAAAATTTAATTTTTGTAGCTTGAAGGGTTGGTGTACCAAATACTGCCTGTGAAGTTCTCTCTATTACGGTGCTCTAACAGCGCTACCACAATTTTTGAGTTATCCTTAGAGAAACCCAGAAATATCAAACAAGACACAAAGAATTTGAGTTCTTTTAACCAGACACTGAACAGATCAAATTCTCTTGAGGGAAGGGTAAGACAGCGGGATAAATTTCTCACACATCTCAGAAGTGGCTTTATACTTCAACTGCTTTGCCTATTCTGATGCCTTAGAAGGCTCAGTGGCATTGCTACCTTAACAAAGAGCCGAAGAAGGTTGGTAGCACACATTCTTTGCTCTTTACAACCTGTGTCCTAAAGTGTAAGACATTTTTATTAGCCTGTGGGCTGCTAACTTTTTTCACTGAAATACATCATTGCATATTCTCTGCTCTTTGAAGAGAGAGGTAAAGATAAACTCTCTATTACAGTCCTAATTTTCTTCTACTGAAGCCATAACCTGGTAAGTCATCTTACCTTCCCATCATCTCATTAAGCCAGTCAAGAGAACTGCACCTAGATATCTGACAGCTTAGAAGATTTGCTGTCTTCTTCTAGAAGTACTTAGAATACTTAGAAGACATTTTCCAAACAGTGAGTGAAAAATCCATTCTTTACCACCTGAATTCAGTTTACCCAGCAAAGAGGTTGCTTCTCCAGTTTTTCATCAAATTATTAACTTGTTGGAAGAAAGCAGCTGTTGTAATAAATGCAGTTTACTTCTTATTTTGACAACTTCTTCATTCTCAATTCAAAGACATCCAGTGGATTAAGCATCCTTTCTTATTCTAAAACATTTTGGCCAAAATCCAGGTGAACATGATCCCTGGTGGCCAAGAAGGAATCCTGCTCTGTATCAGCAATAGTGGGGCCAGCAGGATCAGAACAGTGGTGAGGCAACATTTCAAATCCTGTGTCCAGTTCTGGGCCCCTCACTACAAGAAGGACACTGAGGTGCTGGAGCAGGTCTGGAGGAGGGCAATGGAGGAAGGGTCTGGAGCATAAGCCTTATGAGGAGCACTTGGGGTATTTGGGAGTGGTTAGCTTGGAGAAAAGGAGGCTCAAGGGAGACCTTATCGCTCTCTACTACTGCTGGGAAATAGGTTGTAACCACGTGGTGGTCGGTCTCTTCTCCCAGATAACAAGTGATAGGATTAGAGAAAATGGCTTCAATGGCATCAGGGGAGGTTCCCACTGGATATTAGGAAAAAATTCTTCAGAGAAAAGGTTGTCAAGCACTGGAATAGGCTGACCAGGCAACTGGTGAAATCACCATCTCTGAATCATTATCTATTTGAGAGAGACTCAGGGACATTTGTTAAGAGGTGGACCTGGCAGTGTTGTGTAATTGTTGAATTTAGTGATCTTAAAAGGTTTTTCCAACCTAAATTATTCTATGATTCTATAAGTAGTAACAAACATTATCCCAGTCTCTCTGGAAATGAGGGCTTTCAGATTTTCATGTGAGAGCAACACAATTCTATATCTCTAGAGATCAGCAGCAATGGTAAAATAGTGATTGGTGTGAATTTTTTCCACAGCCCAAAAAGATTTTAACAAATATTTTAAGCAAGTGGCAGATTGTTTGGTTTTATAAGTGACAGAGCAAGATCAAAGAAGAACCAACTCATACTTCCCAGTAACTTTTTCCTCTCCAAAGACAGTTGCACAAGTTATGCCATATATGAAACTATTTCCTTATAAAGCCATCTGTTATAGTTAAAGGGCTAGTGCACATGGGCTTTGCTCAGTACTAGTTCCCAAACTTCACAGATCTGAGGGAAATCTGAGACATCATAACAAGACATAGAAGTTGGAGGGTGAAAATCCACATGAAACAAGTAACTGGAATAGCACAGGGTTTTCTTTTCAAACAACACCAATTGGAAGAAACAAACAAACCAAAAAAATTAAGGAAAAATTTCTGCCTCCCTACTTGTTCTCAAGAGAACTGATGTGCATGTTGGATTGTGAATCTATGTGTACATAAGTACACAAAAGAGCCCCAACCTGCCCTTCCCATGGGCACATTACTGACTAGCAGAAATTGATGCAGGCCTCTCAAAAAAATGACACCTAAATTATGCAAGGCTTGTAAAAATTTTTTAAAATACCTTTCTGGTGTAGATCAATTGTATTGTTCACTAAATAACTTTACATTTATTGGGGTAAGGAAAGAAAAGCCCCAAGCCAACCTTCTCTTTTCTTCCCTTCCTTATAGGATAACATCTCTATAGGAAGGAAGAAAAGGTTATCTTTCCTATAAGAAGGGAGAAAACTAGGAAGATAATAGTTTGCTCAGCTGTTTTTGCAGTGTTGGTAAGTAGCTGAAGTTCTTGCTTCCTGTTGATATGACAATTTAGAAGCAAGTGAATGATATCTGAAGCAACTTTCAAAAAATTTTTATGAATGAGAGTAATACCAAAAAAGCCTGGTTAATTAAGTTGACTATTCTATTGCAGGATGTGTCACAATACCTGACACTTGTTAGCATTAGCCAGTTGACTCAGAATGGAATCATTCACAGCACTCACATCTTTTCTGAGAAAGGCTGATAACATGAAGCATACAGAATATTTTGAAGTCATGCAGAACATAGCTGCCTAAAGGGAAGAGGAACTCAAATTATGCCTCCACTAACAAAACAAAACAAAGCTGGGCTACCAAGCCTTTTGTCTGCCATTTTTTTTTATTCAGAAAGCCCTTACTTAGCTTCAGCAACAACTTCACCGAAGTCACTTGTGATGTGTCGTAAATACTTGGATATATCACAGTTTATGTTGATGGCAGATGACTCTAAATTACTTGTTATGTTTTTGGAAACAAAGGAGCATCTACTCTTCTAAGGCCTAGGGTCCTTCCTCTCTTCCTTCTATGGGATGCATTACTTGGGATTTGCCAGGAGACAGCTGCTTCTCCCCCTGCAGGGACTACCACCAACTCTTCTGCTCCTGTGAATTCCATGAATTGTAAACTGGTTCCTTTTATTGACCTACATTTAACAGAAATTCCTGTGTAAAAGGCAAGTCATCTTCTCATGTCTCTTCTGTGCTGCTTTCTAGAATCTTTTCCCTCCTTACTGTTCCTCTGTGCTGCATTTACCCACATTCTTGCAGTCTCCCAGCATCATCCATGACAACTTTATACTGTCCTCTCAATTTCTGCCTTTATCTCCCCTCACAGAGGGCAATTCTGTAGTCTCATGCTCAACTTCATGTCCACTATTTAGTAATCAGCATACCTTTCTCCACATCCGTATTTCTAAGAGACCGTGATTAAATATTAATTTAGAAAGGAATTATGTACACCTTGATAAAGACAAATTGTCTTCATCTTATTTTGCATAAGTGTCCCATTTATCTGTTATCCATCATTTTCTGCCTAACATTGATTAGGACTGCAAAGGTGGAGAAGTGAAATCTTTGTTCTTTCTAATGCAGCACACACTCACTGCACCTTGGAAAACTGTTCCAGCTCTACTTGACAAGCTGAAAATTACTTGTTACCTTTTCTTATCTTGGAGGGTTTTTTGGTACTAAGTAAAAGGCTTATTTCCATGTAGTAATCTAAAATAATAAAGACTAAAGCTAAGGAAAATTGGTACAAATTTTTAGTAAGGCTTTGTTCCCAAAGAACAGAAACATTTAGTGTGCAGACAGACTACCATTGATTTGGGATATAAAATCTTCCCACTCACTCTACCTAGGTTATTCTAGGGAAGAAAATCTGGAGCTGTAAAGCTGCCTGTCACTTCAGGATTTCAGAAGTCATGACAGACTGCTTTAAAAAAAAAGAAAAGAAAGAAAAAAAAATGGGTAAGCATGAGGACTACATAGTAATCATAATGTTTCTGTTTCAATGCTGCAGCAAGAGAAGATGCTGCAGTTTGAAACTGAAGCCATAGGAGAGCCTCCCCAGCCAGGAGAGGAACCAGGAGCAGTGGTGAAGAGCCTCAAGTATCAGTCATTTTTTTTAGAGCATCCACCTCTAATTTCAGTGATCCTTCTGGTTATTTGCCTGTAAGTGAAGCAGGCAAAGTTAAAGCTTTCCCCTTCCTACAGAGGTACAAAGTGACATTCAGTTGTTCCTCTCCTCCTCCTGTAACATTTAAGAGAACAGATCCTACTGAATGCTGTGAAAAATGACTGGCATTCAGTTGGACTTGGTACCAGAGAAACCAGAACTCGATTTTCTTTTCTAGGACAGCCCTCCTCCATCTGCAGATGGAAAGATTACTTTTTTACAGGGATGCCACATTTAAAAGCTACTCCTCCTACAGTGTCATTGAAGATTTGCCAGAGAAAGGAAAGTCTCATCCTTTCATTCTCATCACCTCCCCCAACAAACAACCAAAGGATGAAGCACAGCAGGCTTTATATCAGGCCACCTCATTTAAATACTGCTGCTTAAATGGGATTTAAATCAAGCTACAATATAATTTTGTTTGAAAGCATTTTTTAGCAAGATGATATTCCTACGAATACCATTAATCCATAACAACCCCTATAAATCTTGACCAATTTGCTCTTTTGGTCCCACATTTAAAATTTGGTAAATGTTTTAAAACTGTTTTTAGCTTCATAGCATTATTTCTTGCTAATGTCTTCATTAAATTGACTGATTAAAAAGAAATTCAACTGAATCACTTTTTATCAAGAAGGAAAGTTCTTGTGTAAATGCATTCATTCTGACAAATACTTTACCTTTAAATATCACACATTGACTACTGGAATACCTATACATGATCATAAGAGGTTTTATTTCATTTCAATCCTCCGTTAGAGAAACAGAGCCCCAGAGAGACTTTACCTAGTTACTTGGCATGTCCAGAATACAGGTATCAAATGTTCATCTCAAGTTTATTTGCTGCTAAGTTCAACAACAACAAAGTATTAATGTTCCTGGTCTTTAGCCAGTTAGAATAGCCCTGTTCTTCCTATTTCATCTCTTAAGATATTATGTCTCTCTCAACCTTTGCTCATGCTACTGACAGCCAATCAGTGCTAATATTAGTCCAATTTTCTCTACATAAGGTACAGAATTTTTAGTTTGCCTACCTCTGATGAAAAAAAAAGCAGATGTGAACAACTGCATTCACAAGGATGCTTTTGCTGCAGCAACTGCAAAAGCACTAAACACTTCTACATGCATGTTCTCTCACCATCTCATAGCAATGCAATGTTCAACATTTCTTGTGTTAAAAACCTTCACATTGTGCTTACTGATCTCTCATCTGGTTTTTGTTCCTCTGGTTCTGACAGGCCACTTGATTATTCTTTCCTACATTAACTGCTTCATATTTGCTTTATTAAATTTTACACTGATTGCAGTTCGTGCTCCTAATTCATCAAGATCACACTCTATTTAAACAGATTACTCCAGAGTATTCACAATGCTCCTCAATCTGCCCCAGAACAGATGTGCTCTGGTTTAGAAACTGAAACATCCAAATATCTTTTTTTTTTTTTTTCTCTAATACCTACAGGCAGCCTTCTTCTTCACAAATGTACAGAAGAGTGAAGGTGCTGGACCTCAGGAAGTATTTTTACATAGCAAGAATAAAAGAAGTACAAAAGCTTTTCAGACTGCAATATGGGCTACTCAGATGACAGGAGATAATAAACCTTTCTAACACCATCATACCCACGCAGGGGCACTGACCCCATACATGCTGTTGTAGCTAGAGTAAAAAGTGAATGGGAAAAAAAAAACCCAAAATCTACTCTGTATCAGAGTCAACGGGGCCATATATGGACTTTTTTCATGATTGTGAATTTCTATATTTTTAACCTTTTTATTCTAATCAGCGAGACAGAATTACAGCATGCATGAGTTAATTCTCGTGTGAACACAGGGTTTCTCATTATCAGTGCACAGTGTGCCAGGACCATTCCCACAACACACTCACCTCCCTCTCAAAGTTATTTCCTCACCAAGGAGCACGCAAGCATGCCACTTAAACATGCCATAAACTACATTAGCTTTAACTCAGATTTTGTGTGGGTGTAAATGCAAACACAGATTTCATACATGGGAAGCAGCAGAAGGCAAAAGAAATCTTAGTTATAAGCATACAAGACATACTGACAGAACAAAAGAGCTGGACTACAGAACTGAAATGTGCTCAGGAAGCCATTTCATACACAGAAACTCCACAGAAAGCACCCTTTTTTCAGAATTTGCTAGATTTTAAAGACAGGAGGCATGACTAGAAATCAAAAAGGAAATCTGAAAGACATGAGAAGTTAGAAAATCAAAGAAAATTAAAGGGACTCCTAGAAAACCTTCAGAAACAGACAAATGATTCACAAGTGAATAAGAAATCAAGAAAGGGAAAGTGAGACAGCAGGATATTTCAAGGACAACTAGAATAAAGGAAGAGCTAAGCTTTAGCTTCTGGATTCACTGTATATAGCAGCAGCTGCAGTTTGCAATTCAAATAATGTAAAACTGACATACAACCTGTCTGCAAGGGAAGGCAGGTGAAGGTATTTTAAACAGCAAACACTATTCTATTTTAAAACTCAGCCTATCCATTTTAGTTAATGTCTGCCTTCCCTTCCTTTATATCAAGGCCATTTTACCCTGGCTATTCCACAAGATGCCCACAATTGTCTCCTCTTCCCTGGCAGCTTTGAAAAAAATCATTGCTTATACCAAACCAAAAGATAATTAAAAGCAGTTCAAACTGAGATTTCATTCTCTATTCACTTGATGAGTAAATGTCTCTTACAATTTTAAGCTATTAAAGCTCTGAGGAGTTTTATTTAAAAGAAGTTTCTGAGATTCAACATTTAATGGAAAACCAAATCCACTAGAACAACTGATTTGGGAGAGGCAATCAGCCTTAACTACTTAACATGAGTTTTATTTTCAGTATCATCCAGCTGAATTCAAAACCCTGTATAAAGCTTTTCTGCTTCTGGTGGGAACATACTACAGTCTTCTGCCTTGCTCTCTCTAGTCACACTCATTTATCTCTGATAATTTCAGACCCATTTGTGCTCATTTTTTATCTATGTGTAAAGCACTATGTCCTGTCCTCAAGTCCCCAAAGACTTCTTTGCTCTTCAGTCTGCAACTTCAAGGATTCAATCCTTTGGAAGAAGCTTCATTTCCTCCCCAGCAGCTTTGCCAAGCAAAATCACCTGCTTTGTAGCAGGTAGTCTGACCTATGTCAGGAGTTTCATGTGGTGAAACATAAGAGAAAATACTTATTAAAATTTAATATAAAATGTGATACACACCTTGTATATCTTTAACCAGTGACTTTAGGAAAACAGCCTCAAAAGAGTTTGACTCATATATAAAAATATAAGCCATTCTCAAAGCACTACTGCCTTCCATTCAGTACAATGGAAATATTTTCACCTACTGGTAATTGTATTAGTTTCTAAATCTGATTAAGTCTGGACAGTCTGGCCCCATGAAGTGGCACATCGTACTGGGACATAGATTCTGAACAGATTAAGTCAATACCTCCTCCAGGATTGAACAAATTAGTTTCAAGCTGAAAGAGAAATGGAGGTGCAAAGAGGCAGAACACATGGTATATCACTGATTTTAATGTTACATACTATTGTTGTCCCTGAAGATCATCTCAATTTCCACCAAAATTCACATCTAAGAAACTGAATTGCATCTCCAACACAGGAAAGAATCCTTCTAGAGGTAGAGACCTGAATTCATCATGAATAACTCAATGAGCACCTGAAAAGTATGTCATTGGCCTAGACTTGCTTTCTACAGAAGAAGAATCACAAGAGACGATTCCAGACTAACTAGGCTGAATATTCAAAATGTTTGTGTTTCTTGCCACTCACTACAGCAAAGTGTAAGGCTTTAGAAACTTCAAAGTATTGAACACAAAATGTTTCACAGTTTACTGCAGTTTCATAAAAGAATCTGGTTCATAAAAACTTAATTAGAAAAGCAAGGTACAAAATTGGGCTGTCACTACCATTTCCTGCACTGTCAGTAATTTTTTACTTATTTTGCCTTATCAATTGCTTTTTGAAAGGTTTGAAAGACCTTGGCTCCTATAAATGCAAGGATTAGTTTTCAGAGAAGAACACAGCTAATGACAAAATATTCATGTAGCTTGTCCTCTCAGTATTCATCATTCACATAAGCATTTTCTTCTACACAAGAGCTTGGCAAAAAGTGTTGAATAGGAAACTAAATAGAAAGAAACAAGTAATCAAGGATATACTTGCACTAAATCTCAGGTAGCTGTTCAAACTTGAGTTTGATTTAGTTATTATCCTTTAGTTCATTAACTCAACCTTTTTCTAAAGAGGCACTGCCAAGGTTTTCCAAGTGTCTGTGTAAGTATTCAAGGCCCAATATCCAAAGACATAATTATACAAAAATATTTACATTAAAAAGGAAATATTTAAGTTCTCATAAGCTACAAGGCAGAATTAAGAAACTTTTCCTATGAACAGTATAATTTAACTTCTCAGGAAGGAAATATGTTACAAAAAATTGTGAGAGGAAAATGTTGAGTTTTTTCCTTAGATGATGCTTAAGATTGTCCTAAATGGCTAGAAATTCTTAGTCCTCTTGTAACTGATTTCAGAAGGAACAGAAACAACCCAGCAAATCCAACACCCATTATGCTTTTTTAAAGGATTATTACATCATACCACTTAAGAGAAAGAAAGCACACACTTTGCCAACAAAAAAAGCATTAGTAACAGTAAGAGCTTCAGAGAGTACAAATAAAATAACCTCAGTGAACACAACAGTTTGACAATACACCGTAAAAATCTTCAAACCATCAATCTCATTTGGTTCAGACAAAGCCATAAGGCAGGAGGAGCAGAACAGAGAAAGTTTAGGATGGCTACTGTTTGAAAGCACAAAAAGGTTAAAAGTTTCAGCTGTTCACAAAGAACTTATTTGGTCCCAAGGACTGTGTTTTACTGATCAGTGGAAACTCTTCTCCATGACCACGAGTAATCTCATGCCTGTCTCCTCAAAACAGTTGTACAGCATCATCAGAGAAATCTGCAAGCACTTTTCCAAACTCTCTTTCATGACACGATTAAGCAAAAAAACCCACAAACTCTTCGTAACAAGATCATACAGCTGAGGATGTTTCCATTTGCTTTTCTTTTCCTTCCCCAATAGACAGTAAAACACAAATCAGACCTTAACTGGATAACAAGCTGTTCTTAGTTACATTGCATATTTAAACAATAAAGTCCAGATGTAGAGAATAAGAATCCTTATTCTAGAAATGTATAGCTCTGAAGGACCACACCATCTCCTTTCCACTGAGAAACACTTCCTTACACAACACAAACTCTCCACCTTGAAGAGTTAGAAATTACTCTTCTTTGAGAAAATCTTCTGACAGTACATTAACTCTCTAATGAGTATCTGGATATCTTTAAAACACTCAGATCAACCCATGTGATATTTAACACATTGTGAAGCAGGTATGCAAGTTTTCATTCTTATTTAACTAATTTGCTCTTGTTTTGCACAGCACAGAAGCCTCTCCAAAGGATGCAGAAGATGGCGTCTTCTCAATTTTCAAAGTCAGTCTATGGTTCCTGTGGAATGCCAGTTGGCAACCATGGAAACTCCTATTGTGAGAAGCTTTTGGAGACAGAGCAACACAGTTGTCAGTCTCAGCTTAATAAGAACTGACCCTAGACAAATGAATGAACACTGCTTTCAACCAGGAATGGGCTTCTGTTCATTCCTCCATAGAGAACTTTATCTGAGTAACAATCAAAATTGTTAGTCAATGTCATAACCTGACAATGAAACAGCCTATCCAGAAGCACAAGAGTTCAAGGACCTCACCTCTAACACCTGGATAATACCAACTGCCAGCAAATTTTCTACCCTAGCACAAATGATTTTAAACCAGTTTTTTATGCTTTTCTCAAAGTATAGTATAATTTGTAGTGGAAATCCACTTTTCTCAACAGTAATCTGAAGAATTTCTTAAGAACTCCAGAACCCATCACAACTTGCTGAAACACACAATTTTCATTTGTTGATTTTTTTTTTTTTTTTTTTTTTTTTTGACTATTATGTCTTCAAGAAGGGGCCTTTTCCTCAGTGTTGAGGAAAAAAGTAATCTTTTTAATCCTTCCCCAAAATCAGTTTCAAAACACCAAAGCCAGAAATTATATATCTTACAGAGGGGAAAAATATTTTGAGTATACTACAGGCAAGAAGGAGGGAAGTAAGGTGCATTACAAGCTGGAGAGGCGCTATTTGGGTTTTTTTTAATGTCTCACAGCTACATAACATGGTGGTCTGTCAGCATTGCCCAGACAGAGCCTAAAAACCATGTCTAAAATAAGCACCACAGGTACTTTCTGATGGGTATGGCCTTCTAGTACTCACATTAGAAGCCCTTTAGGAAAGAACAGCTCATGCAGTGTAAGCACAATGGCTTTCTGGACCCTAGATAGTAGTCTAGTATCAAAGTACGACCTCAAAAGCCATTGCTTCCCTGTTAAAATGCTTATGTGAGCTGCAGAAGTCATTTTACTTAATTTTTTCCCCACAATTAGTCAGTACCTGCACAGCTACACCTCACAGAGAATTCACTATGATTCTCTGTTCAATCAAAATCACCCATGTGCCTATGGCTGGCAGGGAGCTCCAAAGCCTTCAACAAAATGGAGAAGATAAAGTTACTGTGATAAGATATGGAGGATAAAATGCACTCAACTTTTTTCCTGTTTTTGAAAAATGTGGACAACAAGGGCTATATTGAGTGGATTGTAGCTACAACATCACAAATAAAAAGAAAATGCAAACCAGTCACCCTTAAAATTAAATGCACCCTCTATATTAAGAGTGGAATTGATTACAAATGCTGATGTGAATAATAATTACAGGCACACACAAAATGAGTCATTTGCTGGATATAAATTTTATTTTGGTTAACATTCCTTTGGTCTAGATTGTCGTACAATATACATCACCCAAGTGCTGAGGTGAGAATGTTATTCTGTGAATGATACTTACCTTCATTTATGTAGGTGTTTCTGTACCAAGGACAATCCAGGTCTAGAGAAAGACATTTGAGATGTTTAATATATCCTACAAAACAGTACCTTTCACCAAGACTTTACTGTACAATACAGATGTTATTATCAAATGGTTTTCACTTGTTAAGGACAAAACCATAAAAAAACACATGCTCATTTTAGGTGTAGGTGCAAACAACTGCTTTTGCTTCCTTAAGAGAGTATTTTTTTAGAACAGTAGTATTTCTTTTTAAAAACTATGATATCACATGTCTTCAGAAAGAGAAATCCACAGGAGAGGGAGGTTTTTTTATCATAACATAATATAATGGGTTTCCACTAAAAACAAAAGCATATTATACTGAATGAAGAAGTCTCAAGCTTTCCAGCACTGTGGTGTTCCTTTTCCTTGCAGCCACAATTCTTTAATAGATTTTAATCACCTAAAACATTATTGAGGGACATCCTATATCTCACACTGTACCTTCTTTAAGGTATATGTCTAATTAACTGTGGCTGTATTTCATACCTGTTAAGGTAACGCAATTTGTGATAAAATATTTATGAGAAAAAAAAAGCAAATAACCAAACCCACAACAGATAGTGACTTCTATTATGGTCTCTCTGGCACTGACCATTTATCTGTCTGGAATGAAACCAACAGCATAATGCATAAATTGAAAAATAATTTGCATGAATGCATCTTGTTAAGCTAAGCAAACTACCTGTTCAAATAAGTAGGTCCTATTATAAACCAGATGTTTGTCCTGCCAAAAGCAAACAGGATGTACAAGGTAACAAAGCACTGTAGGCCAACCTTTAGTCTTTGTCAAAACATGCAAACTGTAAATACCCTGCACAAATATACACATCATAACACTTCTAAAAATGTCACTGTTTGACAATATTGCTGTTAAATGTGACCTTGATTAGTCTTCTCGAATTTTAGTCATTGGTGTTGTTCTAGAAGTGCACCAAGCAAACATAAACCAGAAAACAGCTTGCAACAAAGCAATGGGCTCTATCTCCATACGCAGCTTGTGTCCTCAATGTCTGTATTGTGTCCACACACTGCCTTTTAGAAGGCCATTTTTTAATGCACATCAAAGTAAAAGTGTCACCTTCTGTTAAGGAAAGGTTAGAAATCAAACTGGAACAGTGCAGCTACAGTAAAGTAAGACACATTTCAGTCAACGTTGACAATCTCTCTTCATGAACTTAAACATCAGGTTAACCTAAAAAACTGAGTAGTGCTCATAGTAAGAGCATGCCCTCATTATCTGTATTCCTACAGGCAGCCACTACACCTACTCATTCTATTTTTATTTTCCTTACATAGCAAAGTTGGCAAGGAAAATGCCTCAAGATCTCCCCCTGGAAAGCTTGTGAATTTGGCCTGTACTTATAAGACTATTAAATACTTCTGAGAGTCCCACCATTTTCAAATGCATCATTGTGGTAGAGGGAAGTAATTCTATCTCTTTCTCTAGAGTACAAAGACTCTTGTACCAGTAGAAATTAAGTATCTCTATAAAACTATACATAAACTATTTCAGATAAAGTGTGAAACCTATCTAGCTCTGAGAAGTCATTAATAATTAAACTGCAAAATTATTCTAAATGCAGGCCATTGACGTGCTTTATGATCAGATTACAGTTGTATATTGTGCCCTTTTTAGCACAAATGAAATGATATTCTAAGTCTTCTGAGACCCTGAAGTCAAAATACAGATTCTGATGGGCTATATGGAAACACAAAATAAGCCACTAGCTACCATGTTTGTAGTAAGGAGAAACACTATTTTTTTTTTTTTTAATAAAATTAAAGTAATCCATGAAATCCTAAGTCAATACCCACCAAATACAGGGAAACATCAAGTTTAAGTCGCTGAACTGCCAATAGCCCAATGAGCCAGATTGGTTAAATTTTGTTGGGGTTCGCTTTTTTTGAGGATTGCTTTCTTGTGTTTTTTGTGAGTTTAGTTTGTTTCTTTTTTTATTTGTTTTGGTTTCCCCCAAACCCCTTTCTTCTGCTATTCCAGCATTAAAAAGTTTAAATGGCTAATACAACACACCTACTTAATCAAGTCCTGGAGTGCTAAGACACTCACAAAGCATCATGTGCACCAAAAGTTACTAAGTTTTCCAAAAACAAGAAGGAATTTTTGGGATGGGGAATCAACTGGATGTTAAAGGAGAGCTCTCTTCCTAGCAATTAAACTTTGCTCAGGTTCTGATTGTCTAAGTACTACCTCTTTCATCAAGACAAGCTCTTTATGTTGTCATCAAATTTTAAAGGCTGTAATTTAAATTCCTTTTAACTGAACAAAATATTTATTAACATCTTTTAGAGGTACAGATCAAAACATCACAACTAACAAGGCTATTGGAGGACAAGTATTTAAGTAATTAAGAGTATTATTTTTCCATGTGTAGTGTCAGTATGGAACAACTATGCTTGGATGCCCAGTTAAGTCTCTGACTCCTGCTACTTTCTTAGCCTGAGGCATTTAATGATAGTATCCAACAAAAATATATATACCACACTGTCCACCTGCACTAACAACACAGGGGACTCATTACTGCTATGGAAGGGCATTTCCAGTGTTGGCCTCATAAATAACTTAGAAGAGAAGACAGTACAGAATAGCCTGTCTCCAAGTTATATTCCCAAAGAATGATCCCAGGAGAGCTTTATTCTCTTATCCTCACAGTAAATTACTTTTCTTGACTCAGAGCTTTAAGATTTTATTGCTTTTTAAGTTAGCGATGAAAGATTTAATCACAGATTTGTTAGATTTAGCCCCTCAACACAGGCTTTTCCAGAATCTTCAGAGCTCCAGCAGGAGTCACAGTAGCAGTTCCCAACTACAAATAGTACTGGAAAATTTTTGGATTTACCATGGATTTCCTCCCAGTAATAATTCACAGCTTGAATTTAGCAATAAATAAAAAAAAAAATCTATCATTGTGTCCCCAACGCCATCTGGGAGATCAGGCTTTTGGCAAAGAAAAATGGAGCAGCAATTGCCTAGCAGCACAGGAAATCAATGACTTCCCCACTCAGGGCTGAGCAACAGGCTGATCCTGCTAAGCACAGAGTCATTCATTTCCCTTCCTGCCAGCAAAGCTGCTCTGAACATGCAGACAGCAAAGTCTCTGTTACACCTGCAGGACACACACACTCCTCTTCCTCTAAACCCTGACCTTACCAAGAGGGTTTGACAGCGAGCTACACAATTCCATGTATATATTCAAAAGGGGAAGGAGTGTGGAGATGGCAGTCTCTTGGGAGAGCTTCTGGTTTCAGGCTACAACGTAGGTAACAAAAACACCACTGATTTAAGCCCAGATCAAAGCTCATGAGTTGACAAAGGATTCAACTGAACTATGACAACATAAGGGCCAAGAAAATCTGGTCATCCCTTTTGTCCCAGTAGTAGGATAATACTAAGTAATTTCAGGAATTAGAGTTCCAAAACAGGTGTAAAGGGTCTCTTTTTGTTTTGTTCTAAGCACAATCATTAAATGAGAGTTTTCAATACAAAAAGATAAAAGCGAGCACATTATCCAGGAGACAACATTGGGATCCTTCCAGGCTGCACTTCTTCAGAGCTAAACCACAAGTTTATTTACATATAAAGTACAAAGTATATGCATCCTTTTTTACTGAGAGGGTTTGCAGGAATTCTAATAATCATTCAAGATTTTCTGTGAATGTCATAGCAGAGACCACCAATGACCTCCGCAGCTTTAAAATCTCAACTCCTCCCTCAAATTTACTACTTTTAGTGCTCCCTGGAGCATGAGACAAGGTAAGGAAGAACAGGAGTTGAGAGTTTCCCCTAACACACACTTCACTTTGCTGCAGACAAAAAGAATTTCATATCCACATTTTCCTACAGGTCAAAGTTCCCAATAAAGTCACAGTAAGGAGATCATTAAAGGCATGTACACAGTCACCAAGAACTGTACTACTGTGTGTAACTGGTGTCAGAGGTTACTGATACAAAACAGCAGATGGAAGGGACTTCTGGTCAAGCCAGACTTGGCCCTGATTTGAACCAGTGTTCTGAATAAGCAGCTTGTCCTTTAAACAGCCCTCTCTGAGATAAGAGAGTACTGCTGTAGCTGTTTCCAGAGCTACGCCTGCACATCAGCCCCAGTAACTGCAGATATGTTAGGACATCACCAGACTTGCTGAGCGTTTATTTACCTGTGTCAGGCAGATTTGGCAGCATCTCACAATAGCAACACTCTTTGCTGCATATCAAGTGAATCATTGAACCCAGAAAAACACAGCTATATTACAGTAGAAATATCATGGTCTCTAGCAGCTTCTAGCTTCTCAGAGAGACTTCCTCATTTTAATAAGTTACATCTGTAAATGCAAATATCTGCCTAATTTCTCTAGAGTCACCATTGCTCTAAATCAATTCAGGTCACGCTGAAATTAGCCTTGCCCTTCAGCAGGTTAAGAGCTTCTCCCGTTTCGCTATAATTAATACATGTCCATAGAAAAATTACAAATAAAGTGGAAGACAAAAAAGAAGTAGGATTATTCTGCAATTTTTTTTGTGTGTCCCTCTATCCCCAAGTTCAACAAGAAGCTTTTCAAAAATCTCACTCTGCTGCAATTTAATAAGGCAGCAAAAAAGAGACACTGCTTGAAGGTATTTCACAGAAGAAATAACATGTAACCTACCAGAGACTCCTCAATAAACGTGAGCACCACACATAATCCTACCTGTATTCCTGCAATAGGGAAAAAAAGCTCATCCATTTTCTAAGCTTGCATCTTCTTCCTTGTCCATTTTAGGTGCAATAAGATTCATCATTTAGTCACTCTGGAGAGCAGTAGGTCTGCATTTATCATGGTGAAATGTGTCCTCACTGTTTGTTCTTACAGTTTATGGAAAGCCAAGTACAATGACTCATAAAACTGCTGCAAGAAAAAGCTGAAACAAGTTAACAGAATGAGCTTCTCTTAAGTGACATCCTTCATCCTACGTTTCCGGCGTGAAGTGCCAAAACCACATCATACTTTCACCCGAACAGATTTACAGCTATTATTTATCATAAATGGCAAGACCATGGTGTTCCATCAACACTTCATGGTGTTCCTGAGCTGCTCACAGATCTTAAGCACACTCCAAGCAGTAAAAGGTCTGGCTATACATTCTAGAGCAAATACAACTCCTTTCTACTAATGTTCTGTTCTTTTCCTTTTGGAAAATTATATTTTGTTTCATGCTGGGAATGGTCATCGTGAAAACTCTTACCTGTTTTCCATCTAGTGTGTACAAACGTTTAACCACCCCTGAATCCAGCTTGATGGCATCAGTTATGTCAGTGAGAACCTGTTCAAAGGAATGCGCTGTTTTCTTGTTGAGCAGAATCCGCACTGCCTTCCGTGGCTTCACTCCACTCCTGATGATAGTGACGAGTTTGGGCCTAATGAAATCCTTGTTCTCTTTTGTATCTGGAGTACCTCCTTTAGCAGTGGCAAGAGATGGCACTGAACGAGAAGTAGAAGTTGTCTTAACATTCACTGACCAGTTTGGATTTACATTCTTTGTGTACTCCAGCTTCTTGAAGGGTTCTATGGAACCACATACATAACTTTCCCCTGCGGAAACAAAAGCAAAAGTCCAGCAAGTCAGATTGGAGAGGGAAGGAAAAAAGAAAAATCCAGGAAAATATAAAATCAATTCCTTCTCAAATTATTAAATATTATTCTTATCATTCTTGATCTCCAGTGCATAAGTATTGATCTCTTCCCTTCTCAGATGCTACTGACTACAAAAATGAATGATCTTTTAAAGAGCACTCTTCAGCTAACTGCCCAAGAAATACTGTTACAAAAGTCCTTGAAAGCAGCAGTTTTCTTGTCAGAAAACGCTGTTTGCAGTGGGGATCACTGTTGTCAGCAAACACAGTAAACAGTGTTTGTATTTCACCAGCTGCCCAGTCCCAGCACATTATCACAGTACTCCCCCAGCCTTCATGCTTAAGTGGCCCACTCCTAAAAAAACAGCAGGTCCCAAATACTTCAGAGGAAATACTATGAAACATTACCAAAAAATATAGGCTACAATTAAGCTTTTATAAAAAGGTGGATGAAAGTGTCATGGAAATTTGTTAACAACTGATTTTTTTAAAGTTTAGGCATCATAAACCCAGGATATGTATAGACAATAAACCTCCCTGTATTATTTACCGACTAAATAGATAATATATAGGGAAATGAAAACAAAGAGTACCAATTGCAGACTTCTCATCACAACAAATTTATCATACTTAAAAGAAAATAGTGGCTATTAGTTCCTCTTTCTGTTGGAGCATTATCTACAGTCAAATATTTTTGCAAATACCACACCCACACAACTTCTGGGGAACTAGAAATCAGCCAGAAAAGCCCGCACCCTGCAGATTAGCACATGAATCCAGTCCAGCTGAAGGCTGCTGTGTAAGGGGCACCTGCTTGGGTGCTCCCAAACTCTCCCCTGATCTTGACTCTGTGGCTGAGCAGGAAGTAGCACTGGATGGGTTGGATCAGCTCAGTGATCTGACTGAACATACCAAAGACATCAATGTAATGTAGCAACATCAAGCTGATCCAGTTCATCCTCTGTCTGGGGCAAAACAAGTAAACAAACATGCCAAACAAAAAACCAAAAAAACTCAAAGAAACCAATATTAGATCCAGCAAGGCCACACCTTCTGGCAGCCAGTAGTTAAGCCACAAATAATGCAAGATGCCATCCTGAACAACACCACAGAGACATCTCAGATGTTTTATTTCTTCTGAGTTCAAGAGTTCTCTGTATGCCAACAGCACAGAGGCCTTCATGTCAGAAATTTAGCCCAGGGTAATAAAACCAGAACAAAACTCAGTGATGCAACTCCCATGCCAAAAAACATGTTAGAACCAAAAATATCTCTAAGGAAAGAAGGCTTACAGTTCAATCATTAAAAGAAAAGTAAGTATTAAAATTTTAATTGTGAACAGAAATTTTAAGGTTTCAAAGCACCTAACCCAATTCCACAAATTACAACACACATGGAATGCAGGCAAGATACACAGAGTCACCACATTTAGAAATGGAGGCAGGGAACACTGGGACTTAAAGCTTGGGTAAAGGTAGGCTCTTCCTTTCAGCCACTGCATATTTACAAGATAGATAGATCTGTATATGGAAACATCAGACCAGAAAGGCTCAGCTACAATAATGAGTGGTCAAACAGTGCAAGTTTTCTTTTATCCAGGTCCTTGTCCAATTGTTCTAGTATTAGCTACTCAGTTACTGCCAAGTCAAAATGCACACACAAAACCACATCCATAAAATGTTAGCAAGTTTTAAGGGGAAAAAAAAATCCTACTGTGAGTAAGTAGGACTGCTCTCAATACAATAAATACCTGTTCTATAAAACAATTTGCAGAAGTCTCTTTTCTAAATTTTTAAACAAAATTTATTCTTGTCTACACTTGTAGACTTGTTTACTCTAAGATGTAAAATCCACCAGCAACCTCTTATTTTTTTTGAGCAGGGATATAAATCTGGATTTTCAGGTTCAGTCCTCTTAGGGAAATTGTTCACTTCAGTTGCACAAAATAACATTTAAAATCAAGTCTTCAAATTAAAACTCACTCCTCAAAGGGTAGGCTCATAAATAAATGTCGATACACAGTGTACTCAGAAGATTTACATTTAGTTTATTATGAACTCTTTTGGTTCCCCTTCTTGAAAGGACAGCATTCCACATGATTTTTAATATCAGCTACATTTAAAGGTCAGATGGATTCCTTGTAGCATTTAGCTGCACATCAGCTCCTCATTACAAAACTGCATTTGTATGAATGTTCATTAAAAAAGGACCAATAGAATCATTGAGGGTTTGGGATTGTTTGAACATAGGCATTTTTTTCCTTTCCTCATTGTACCACATTAAATCAATAAAATACTTACACCGAGATAATCTTTTCCCCTCAAGAATCTCATATTTAGCTACAGAACACCTTGGAGGTAGAGCATCCAAGGCCTTCTAAGATGAAATATCTTTAGTAAGAATTATTCTATATAAGTTAACAGAAATACAGACACTTCTCCCATAATGTTGTTATTCAAAACTATTCTAGCTGTTAGCCAGAGACTGCAATTTTCATGCATGCTGGTCCTAAGGGTCAGGCTTGTAAGAATAAAAATCTTTAGCACCTCTGGTGTTTGTATACAGAGGAAATCTCAAAGAAATGGACAAAAGGTCTTCACCTAGATTTTCATTCTCTTCCTTTTCACCAGTAACTTCAGGAGAGCAGACTCTAAAGAAATTTCACAAAGGGTATGACTTAAATGTCCAATAAATCCATCTCCTGCTTTAGCTATTGCCTCCTGATCATCAACTTTGTTACTTTCTTCTTCCAGCTGCCAGTTACTCAATCTCCAGACACTAGATTCCTAAGAGAACAAGTGTTGAGAAGGATTCTTTGAAGAAACTGGATTAAGCAAAGGCTACAGATAACACAGTCTATTTAAAAGTGTCAATTTGATTGCAGCTCCCCAGGAGAGGGGAGCAAGTGTTTCACAGAGCAGTCAGCCCTCACTAATGGAATTTTGACTCTTGATTACAGTATCAATAGCCATTAGGAAAAGAAAAGGGAAACATCCAGCTGCTTTGGGAGATCTGGCGTCTAGGGAAAAAAGTGATTACTACACCTTAGAAAGTATCCCTTTCCTGAGAGCCTCTTCACTGCAACAGTGCAAATGAAACACAAACAACTGGAACCTTTTCAGAAAAGATGCACAGCACTTGTTGGTCAGTTTCAAACCACTAACCCTACAATTTAATTTGTATAAATGCTCAACACTTCAGGAAATACCACGTGGAACAATAAAATTAATCTTAGCAGTGAGAAATTAATCAGAAAGCTAATCATGTAGAAGGGCAGATCCCAAAACATTATTTATGCTTTAAAGAAAAAGAAAAATAATTTAAAAAAAAACCCTACTACCTACAGTTGCACATCTGTCAAAACTCAATGCACCTTACCTATCAGAGACATGCAACACTGGAGGATAGTTCTTATAGGTCATGACAGAATTTCAAGACATGTTTCCCTTATTAAATATTTTTAAAAGTAATATCTGTGTGTACAAAGTGGTTGCTAAGGAGACATTGAATCACTGAACATAAGTACTGGAGCTTTCTTGATGCAAGTGTCTCCCTCATTGGGATTAGCAGTTAGTTTTCTTCAGCCTGCTGATAGTCTCCCTATAAGAGCAAGCAAGGCATCATCTCTTAAAAGCCATTTTTTGTGTTGCTTCTCTGTGTACAAGGTGACTTGGCCTAAAACAGCTTCCTGAGGAAGCCAGTTGATCTTAGGTGGAAACCCTGAGAAGGAAGAGAGAACCGGTTTGAATAACACGAGCAGAGAGGGAACATCAACCCCTCTTTGTGGAGGTCATGACTTGCCAATTTATGGAAAATAGTGTTGATTCCTTAGAGTACAGTATGCAGTAGGAACATAGAGATAATTTATTAATTAGCAGTGATTTATTGCAGTCCATTTCCCCAACAGATAGGGCAAGAAATATATTAAGAGGATGAGGAAGGGACTAGCACCCCCAGCACTCCATGCCTAGGCATACCTGCCTTTCTTCAGTTCTATCCTTTGGTTTTATATATACAAAAGGCAAATTCTCAATTTCTCAAGAGAAAGGACAAAGAATTCTGACTGTGCCTCACCACACAGAGCAGATTGCAAAAGGAAGATGACCTGAATCAAATAAATTACTGATACTTGATGGTTCCCAAATGTGTTAGTTAATAGAACAATAACCTACTTTAACTACATTGCTGCTGCCTTGTCTTTCTGCAGGGTCTGAAAAAATGCAACAGAGATGGAACATCTACAGGAAATAAGTCTGACCTACACACATTCACCTAGCAATCAGATGCACCACAAACCGTAAATCAGATCTCCTCTGACCTTTGAAAGGACTTCTTTCACAAGAAGTTTTTTTCCTCTCAGCTCAGACTAAAAAGTTCTTTCTTTCCTCATCAAAAGCCAAATAAAAATACTTCCTCTTCTTCTGCCCCTCAAATTTCTGCAATCTTGTAACAAGATAGACACTGTGCACACTTAAAAAAAAAAAGCCCATCAAAAATAATGTAAAGCACCTAGAATAAGGAACCACATGGACTTCCAGGAAGCTGTTAAGCAAGACACAAAGATAATCAACTGACTAATGGATGAACAAAATAATCAAATAAACAGTGCCAGAAAACCCTCTACTATTTTATGCAACAGGATCATTCAGCTGTTTGTTTATTAAACAATATAAGGATTGCAGCCATTTCTGCCACAGGATTCAGTCCAAGTTTCCCTAAATTTGATAGCCCTGGATCAAGTCCATAGTAAATATCCAGTGTAAATTTAATCCTACAAACAAATGTCCACCTAGAATCAGCTCTACAAACATTTAAACAGATACTTTGCTATTATTATTTTGACAGCACATTACACATGCATATGAATCTCTCTAGCCCATCAATTCCCAGCTGCTGAGGTAGGCATGATCTAAAAGAAAGAAGCCATTAGCTCTTGAAAGCATCAGAGACCATGTCAATCAATTCCTACAGTCTGGCCTGGCTGGGCTCGTCACCAACAACACCTGAGTGGTTGGCAGAGTCAAGAAGGCAGCAGGAATACTGGGAAGGAGAGGGAGAAGCTGAGATACAAGAAATGAGGTGACAGTAGGAGTAGCAAGACCCATATACAAAATATACATATAGAAGTCAGAAACACTTGCAGCCCATAACTCCAGCAAGGAGACACTGCCTTCTGAACGCTTCACTGGCAGACAGCTTCTCTGCTGCTCTGAGCACAAAGTGCCTGCCTCCATCACGGGAGCCTTCCTGCAGTCCTCGTGTGACCCAGCATCCCCTCTGCCCTGCAGCGAGGTTCACATCTCCCAAGAGCTTTTAGCTGGTTACAGCTATTAACTGGATTTTAAAGCTGTATATCTGCATCCTTTCAAACTGCTCCTTCAACAAGGTTTACAGTTCTGAGGTAATCCCTGAGAGACATTCATTTTTCTTTTCCAGATTATTCCTTAAAACTGTTTTTGCCATTATGCCTACACAAAACATGCACACGCAGAGAAGCCTTTAGAAACGTTTGGCAGTGCACCCAATATTGACATGTGACAAAATTGTTTCCCAGTATGCTCTCAGCCTTGTGGTCTGGGGTTTTTGGTTTGTTTTTGACTGCCAGCTCTCGGCTGCAAGGTTAACTTTGTGGTAGGTATTGTAGAGATCTAAAACAATCAATTCTGATTAATACCCAAGACTCCGAGGTAATATTATAATAAAAATTAATGAGAAAGGGATGCATTTCTGGCTATGGATTGATTCTGTGGTCATTGTTCCACATGGCAGGATCCCAGGAGCAAAAACTAAATATTTTTTGTTTCAGAGTTATCTTGCAATGTTCATTGTTTATTTTGGGGGTAAGACTGCTCCGCCTTCAGCTTTAAGGATGATATGGTTTTGCAGAAGCAAAGTCCTTTCCTGAAACTTCTTTTACAGCTAAATAAATTAGGCTTCAATAGCAACTTTTTCTTTATTATCTCTACATGCTTTGATTGTGTGTCATGCCAAGGGAATAAAGTCATGTCACATTCAGAATCCATTCTTCAAACATAAGAGGGTCCTAACATCAGGGCTGACAAAAAGAAGGAACCTGAATCGTTTGCGTAATTTCTTTCACATAGGGTGACAGAAGTTACAGACCATGTGAAACTTTTTACAACAGTACATACCCCTTGTTAAGAAATTCCACCAAATCTCACATGTGTAAGTCTTCAGAGAAACAAAAAACAACCAAACAAAAAGATGGGGGAAAATAAAAGAAACCCAAAGCAAAAAAACAAACCAAATCAAACCACAGAACCCACAAAACCCCCATGCCCAGGGAAGCCATTACTTTCAAATGGAGAGAAAAGGTGTCCGTGCATCTCAAAATAATCTACAGCACCAGCATACAGCCATGCCAGCTCTGAACTGTATGCAGAATAAAACTAAATATAACTGAAGCAAAACAGCTCTTTTACAGTCCTTTTCCTTTGGGAATATCTTTCATGCATTTCTGTGTATTTAGCTCTGGGATGAGAGACAGTGGCTGCTGTCTCATTTCCCCCAAGAGCCTCTCTGTCTTTATGTATCGCATGAGAAGGTAAGAGTACAGGAACTTCCTCACAGGCATAAAGGCAAAAACCACTCTAAAAATCAAAGCTTTATACATTTGCTTTATATTGCAATCACCAAACCAATGACCCCCCCAATCACACAAAATCATAACAGTCTCAATAAATAATTAGTGAATTCACACAGGAAGGGAATAGTCTCACCATGAAGACAGCAATGCTTCATATTTCAGTAGTTGGAGCACAAATGTCATTTGGCAAGAGGCAAAAATCAAGTGATTTTCCAGCTATTTAAACACAAAGCACAGCTTCAAGCTAATTAATGCTGTACCAGACGAGCCAAACTCTAATAAATTTGTATAGTAAAGAGTGGAAGGGACTTATGCAAAAACCATCATTGAGCTAATAATATATGAACCCATGCTCCACTGTGAAGTTCTGTGAGTGAAACAACCCACCCTGCAGTTTTATACAAATAAACAGAAGCTTCTTTTCAGATAGAATGAGGATGTAGCTCTCTTCTTCTGCACAAAGACTGACTTCTGTAAATCCCACAGTCTTAATGGGACAAGAACACAAGACTGTCCTCCGTGAACAATACCAGGAAGGGAAGATGTATTCATTGAAAGGGTAAGGAATAAAGTCCCACAGGATGAAAAGAAATCCCAAATGCCTTCTTTAAAATAAACTTCGGCTGTCATTCATAAATAAACCACTGTCATTCATTTTGACTGACTGATTAATAACTGGTATTATTCTTCACTAGGATGCCAAAATAAAGCAATCTTACAGGTTGCTGGATTTATTTCTGAATTCAGTTCTTTATTTTCTAAACTGGTTCTGACTGGCTGCAAAAAGACTGGGCAAATCAACATTAACATCAATGAAACTTGCTTCTTGTTGAGCATACCAATCAAATAAGCAAATGCACAAAGATTTCTTTTAAACAGATGTTGATTAATATTGGTCTTTCCTCCCAGAAATTGATTTTCTCTAGCAATTAAATACTGTCCTGACAAATACAGTTTTAACTGTGCACTGAAATTGATAACATTGCTCCTAAGACCAGTTTCCTTTCCATTTCACTACCCCTCTGGTCCTAACCCCCAAACCTGTTACTTAGACAGACCATCCCGCCCCTTCGGTTTTCTTTCTGAAGCATCGTCATGTTGTCCCCTACCTTTCTTTTTACACAAGGAAGATTATCAAGAATATCAGGTTCTCAATACTTAAAAATCTTTCCTCTGCTATGACACAAAAAGGAGACAACCCAGTAGTGGCTGAACACCTACTACGCAAAGCTGCGCTCCTCTTTCAGGAACCACATTTGGCACTGCCCTTTTATTCTTCTCTCTCCATATTAGCCTTTTTCTGATCATTCAATACATCCTGATACTGCAAATTCTCTCACCTGGTACTATAAATGAAAATCACATAGAAATTACAATCTCTGTTACAACTCTAAATTGGCTGTCTGGTGGCAATCTATCCATTCTTTACTGGTTTGTCCACTGCACACTGGGGCAGGATGGAAGTAAAAATGAATTAATTTTTCTACTTTTATTTTCTTGGAACACAATCAAGCACCTGCATTTAAACTTCACAGGTAAGAAACACTCTCACTTAGGGCTACATGATAGTCAATGCCTTCATACTCTGTACATTCTGGTGTTTTACACTAGACACCCACTGCAGTCCAGAAGCACTTCATGTTGGAAAAGCTACTTTTGCTATTCGCAAAACTTGTGAAAAGTTCTATTAATTTTTTAAGCTTAATATTCAAGTTGATTAATGCTGACATCTTCTTTTGGTAATAGAACACACACTGAAGGAGTGATAAATTTGTTCTCAATGAGCAAATTAATGACTGGCATGTCTGACATTTGACAGCGACCAAGAACTGTCAGTTCTGACCAAATCACTGGTGATGGTTTATACTGCAGGTACATGTGCCTTAGTTACAGACAATGTAAGATCTCTACAACTACCTGAAAGGAGATTGTAGCAAGGTGGTTATTGGTCCTCTCATCACAAGTAAAAAGAAATAAGACAAGAGGAAAGGCCTCAAGTAGTACTAGAGCAGGATTAGATTAGGTATTAGGAAAAATTTCTACATGGAAAGGGCTGTCAAGCACTGGAACAGACCATCCCTGTAGGTTTTTAAGATGTGCAGGTATGACACTTAGGGACACAATTAAGTGATGACCTTGGCAGTTCTGGACTAATGGTTGGACTGTATGGTGTAAGAGGTCTTTTTCAACCTTACCAATTCTATCACTGGGGAAAAGCGATACATTACAGAGGAAAAAAGCTTACAATCTATGCCAGCTGAATCACAGCTACAGTATTACTACAATATTAATCTTTTAATAGGTTGCCAATATTTATGCCACTCAATGAGAGGCTAGTATTTTACTTAAGGCATGTTGACCTGTAGAGAAGAGATAGAGCTCTTCACTAGGCTTCACATACTTAAAAAAACCAAAAACATCTGAACTGAATTTCACATAGGTTTCATTAGCACCAGAGACCTTTTGAAGTTTAACAGACTAAACTCTCCTTAGTACTTGACCTTGCATCTTTATGAAAAGAAGGATTAGATGCAATCCTCAGGATCTAGGACTATAAACATGATGTTGAAAAGAAAAGGTTAGGCATGTTCAACAAGCAGGAAATAAGTAGCAAGACAACAATATTTCAAGGCGTCATTTAAGATATTCACAGTTCTATTCAGACCATTGAAAATCCTTCCTTTCTCAGTAAGAATACCATTACCTCCTTTTGAAAGACTTAACAGATTAAGCAAAGGCTGACTCAAGCCTAACTTTACACCTCCAGATCTTACTGCTCACCTTCTACTAGCTGGTCCAAGGAGGAAATCTTCTTGGAGCCATCAATTGTGTAGATTGTTCTCACTCCCTGGGGCAGGTTCACATTGTCGGACAGAGTTCGGGTCAGGTCAGCCAGGAGAGCTTCAAAGGACCTAAAGCGGTCAGGGGAGATGGCATATACAATCCCTTTGAAATACCGGTCTCCATTGCGATAGAAACGAACCTTCTTGGCTTTCTTCTCAGAGCTCAGGGTCTGTAGAGTGCGGGTTCGGTAAAAGCTGCAGTGGGCACTGTGAGTAGGGCTGGGTAAGCCGTTCACCCGGGACCCTCTACCATAACGCTGCGCTTTATCACGCTCATCAAAGTGCTCCAGCTCCATATCTCTCCCGAGGGACATCTTGAAGTTCAACCTAAGGAATGCACAAGAGGAGAGAAAAAGCTTAAGAAACTTAGAAGTTTTAAGGGAGCTCAGTTTAAGACTTCTTTGCTCTATACATTGTTCTTACAGAGGACTGCTTTCTAGGTTGAGAAAAATGTTTGAATAAAACCATGCTCCATTCGCACAGTCATTTTACACATAAGCCTCTTGCCATGCCATAAGAACTACATTGAAGTTAGACATCATAACAATGTCACTCATGAACTCAAATGCTAATGATATGCAAACACTGAGAGGTGTTTGTTCAAATTCAGTATGTCGGAAAATGAGGTGACGAAGCTGACCCACTGGAAAAAAGGGACAAATGCATCAGCTTTCTACTTTTTCTCATGTTATATTCAGGTGCTATTTGAGTCTCATCTACCTTCTAAACCATTTGCCCCCACCAAACTCTTGGTTCCAATTCTGATCTCAAGAGGTGTTGTTTCAGAAGGGCTGCCAATTGCCAACAATTAAGCAATTAAGAAATTTTCAGAGGAATGGATCTGGCAGGTTGGCAGTGAGAATCAGGAATATCACACATAGTGGGTCAATCCTAATGTTAAAAACCACCTGCATATTCCAACCATTGGTTTCCTCACAGCCTAAACTTTGTAATAAATTACTTCAGTTGTCCTTGTGCAAATGCTTTACACAGTCTGAACCAACAGAAGGGCTTAAATGGCATGAAAAAAAAAAAAAAAAATTAGAGGGAGACAGTTTTTTCAATGAGCAAGCTACTTCATGCTCTAGGTCTTGCAAGACATATTATTAACATCCTAAGCCTAATATTCAAACTAATTAAGGCTAACAGTTTCTTTTGCCACCATCAAAGGACTGATAACATCAGTGTCATTGAGCAAATTAGTAATTGGTGTCTCCCATGTTTGACAGTGAGAAACAGCCATCAGCCCTGACCAAAACAATCTCAGCTGTTCAATATAGTTTACATAAACAGAAGTTCACATGTTCTGAAAAAAAAAATCAAGAAGGCAACTACTTCTGTTCCTTTTTTCCAACTAACACAAGACTAAATAATACAAAGCGCAAATTATTCTTCACAAACAAAGACACAAAAATACAAAAAAAAAAATAGAATGGTCAAAGGATCATTAGGTTCAAAACATATTCATTTTAATTTAGGAGCCACCTAGATTTGCAGTTGTCTGCAGAATAGTAAAGCACTGTAAGTTTATTTATAGCACAGATACATAGACCTAATTTAGAAGTGGCCTCTCTCATTGATTTCCAATAAAAAGACAAAAACCAGCAAGCACTAGCTTTGTTTCAACCACTCATAATGATGTGACCATTAAGAAAAGAGATGTATTCAAACCAGCTGTAGAACAGTGGGAAGAAATAGAGAAAAACTTACAGAAGCTCTATGGCTCGCAGAGGTTTGTATTAAACCAGTGATTATACAGCTGGACCCTGATGCTGCAAAGCTGTAGGTGATGTGCTCAGCAACTTCTCAGAGCAGTCCATGCGCTGGACTAGAACAAACACCTAAGGCAAATGTGGGGCCTTAGTGGAAATTATTTACCCTACTTTGGTTACAGCTCACAATTGACTTTGTTACACTGACACAGGATCATATGCTGATGTATAAATGCAGGATTTATACTTGTAAATCCTTTAAAAGTACCTACACACAGTACAGTGTATTTGTGTGTGTTTTCTTAAATATACAAGAAAAAGACTAATCTATGCTTTTCCCATGAACACTGCATCTCGCTTCAGTAAAATGAACAAGAACATCTGCTGTGGCATTTCCCTGATGCTTCTCTACAGGTTAAATGCAAAATACAGCTTAGTGGCCACATGTCAGGATTGAGAACACACCACCATCGCTTCCATGTTAAAAAAAAATTGTTGATTATTTTAATTCTTATCCAATTCTAGTGAGAACCTGTTATTCAGATTTAAACAATCCCAGAGTGCACAATTCAGAAACTGTATCTCTGAAGCAATTCCTGTGCCAAGAGAAATGGATTTTTTCTTAGGTTTGCTTATATCTTTGCTCAAACCACCTAAAATAATACACCCTCCTCCTCCCAACCAACCAAAAAAAAAAAAAAAAGGAAGTTTAGACAAAGAGATACTCTTTCAGCTTTATTAATTTTGGATGAGGGGAGGAAGAAGTGCGAGTCACTGTCCTTTCTTCCATACGTTTATGCTTTTATCAATAATGTCTGTAATTCCCAACCACGTCCTTAAAACCCAAATAGAGCTCCCCATGAGCTCCACAGTCCTGGTATGTATAGAAAAGCGTATTTAAACCACAAGGTCAGAGCAGACAAAGAAATCCTAAACAATTTGATGTTTCCGTTCGTGTGTATAAATATATAAATATATAGATTTATACAGGCAGGGAAAAACGAACAGACACGCCCCTGAAAAAAAACCACCATGCCAACACTTCACACCCTAACATCTGCCAAAGAATTATTTATAATACAGGTGTGGGTGAGCATTTCCACACATGAAAAAAAAAAAAAAAAAACCACATCACGCCGGGATGTGACTGGGACCCAGCACAGATCATGGGGCGACTGAGCAGCAGGATGAGCACCAGGCACCGGGGGGGGGAACACGGATACATGGGGAGGGGATGCATGGGGATACATGGGGATACATGCGGATACACGCGGATACATGCGGATACATGCGGATACATGCAGCAGTGGGTTCAGGAAAAGACGGGCTTTACTCTGCCGGGGTAGGGGAGCCGTGTGTGAACACCCGCCCTACACACACACACACACAATGGGCACAGGTGCATCGCCGACCGCGCCCCGCCGCCGCAGCCCCCGCCAGGACAGGGCAGGGCACAGTCCCCATCCCGATGCCGACCCCGATCCCGGCGCTCACCTGTTCTCCGCAGCCTGGTGGGCACCTCCTCCCTCAGACCTGCCGGCCGGGCGCGGAGGGAAGGCGGCGGCTGGGGATGGGAAGCGGCCAAAGAGCGGCGGCTCCCGCCCTCCCTCCTTCCCTCCCCCCGCGACCACCCGGCTGTAGGCGCGGTAGCTGCCGCAGAGAGCGGCTCTGTGCCTTTGTTACGCCTCCCCTGCCTGTGGCTGTGGCGCGCTGCTGGGCTGGGGAGCCCGGGCTGCAGCTGCTTCGCCTTTCTTCTGCTGCCGCTGCCGGTTGCAGTGATTTGCATTAGCCCGGCCCTCATTGAAATGCGGCTCTTGGCTCCAGCCTCTCCCAGGCGCTCTCCAGAGGGCGGCGCCGCCGCTGTCTCCCCCTCTTTCCCTCCCGGTGCGGGCCCTCTCTTCCCTTGGCGCTGCGGGAATGCCCTGCCCGCCCCGCTGGGGGCCAGCCCAGCCCTGAGGGACCATCGGGCACCATCCCGGCGGGATCTGTTCCCCTCGGGGCACAGCTGTGCCTGCCGAGGGGGCATCTGGCCCGGGTCCGATAAACGCCTTGGGAAGGGATTGTAGCGAATGTGTGCCCTGGTATTTCCAGGAGGTTCGCCTGGGTGTGGGGTACTGAAATGCCACCGGCTCTGCAAATCCCCAGGACACCTTTTGGGTGCTGAAGGTGGGATTGGTGTGGAATTTCGGTATGAAAAGCAGTGGAGCCATGCTTAGTTAGCCGTGCTCACACCATTTGCTTGGTTACAGCTGGTCTTGAGGTGACTGATTGTCACAAATGCTACAGTTTTCTGGCTGAAATCTCTCAGAACATGTATTTGGCCAAAGGCATCTGGGGCTCCATCTGACTGGTTCACTCAACACCTGAGCCCATCAGGTCTTGGAGCATGTTTGCTAAGTCGACCTCCACCCAAAAATTCAGCCATTCTTGGTGTTTTCTTCTCATAGGGTTGTTATTCTTCACTTTAATACAAACATTTCAGTGGTGAGATCCTTCTCAAGGTCTGGTTTGCTCTCCTTTGTGCAGCAAAGACTTCAGCCCTCTTCTGCTTGTCAGGTAAACAGCCTGTGGTCCAGGGGGACATGGAAGGGGAGAAAACACAGTCTGTCCCTTCTGTTGGAGCTGCTCCACTTTAAAAGAATTAAAAATGCATTAGATCAGAGAGAGGGAATTAGTCTGGAACCTCGTGGTTATGGCACTCATTTGAGAAGGACAAAAGATGGCTTTGTGTGTCTGTATTACAGACAATTTATGTGTTTTATATCCATAAATCCAGAGACAATCAGTGGAGCAGGGATTTAGGCCCAGGGCACCCTGCTCCCTTTGATAGACCTTTAATCAGAATAGAGGCCCCTGTTTAATCTGTCTGAAGGCAAACCAAGCCTTCCCTCCACAAAAAATGTAAGAGGCTCAAAAGAAAAAGGAGATGGAGCACTCCCTTTCTTTTCTTTTCCCCTAGAGAAGTCCACATGTAGGCTCTCAGGAGACAGGAGATTCCCTAAAGGCTAAAGGAGAAAAATAATTTGTTGCCCTGTCTTCATCATCCTGGAGAAGTTTTTTAATCACTAAAGAACAGAGCAGACAGGAGTCTTCTGGCTACACATCTTTCCTTAGTTTTTGAAAGAGAAATGAGCACATGAAATCTTCAGAAAAACCTCTGCTCAAAGAAGTAATAATATTGAAATACCTGAACATCAAAAAGAGTCAGAATTCAATGTACAATTGGGTCTCCTCAGCACACTCTTACCACCTAGATTATTTTTTTGTGGATCTTGTTCTAAAGCACTTAACTCTTCCCCTATGGACAATGAGGTGCAGAGTCACTTTACTATGGAGACTGTTGTTTTTCAGGTGCAAGTTCCTAAAAAATGAACACATTTTTTCCGCATTGAGTATTTCACTGGTATTTTTTAGTCTGTTGGGTTTGAAAATGTCTTTGTCTGTGCTTAGACTAAACAGATATCAGTGATATTGGTAACTTTCTTATACTTGGTGGGAGAATGGAAACTCATACTGAAAGAATTCTGGTAGTCTTACAACAAAACTTTATTCTTTAAGCCACTTCTTTTGTAGGTCAACAATCAAATAAAATATTCATGACAGTCTTAAATGATAAGAAAAAGCAGGCAATCATAAAGATTAGAGATGGGAAATACCATTATGGTCCTGAAAAAGGAGTGTTCTTTAACATTCTTCAGTGCTATTTTGCTCCGTTCATTTTAAATATCTCATTTAAATGTCTTGGGGCTTCTGCTCCCCAAAGGAAACATCCCTTTAAAGCTGAATTCCTCCAATAATAAGGATTTTCTTTTTTTTTCTGATTATCAGGTTAATGGAAGTTTCTTCTGTTTCAACTCATTACTTTAGCTATAGTGCCCTGTATTCACGTACATAATTTATTTCTCCCTTTGGTGTTTACATCTCTCTGACATGTATTATTAACATGTAGCCTAAGTGTTCAAAATATTTCACAGATGTTCAAGAAAGACCTTCACTTTGACTATATTAAAAAAAAAAAAAGGTGAAAAGAAAAGAATACAATATAAATCAAGGCAAAAGTATAAACCCAGTAGGAAAGTATCTTTTAAAATGTGTTGTTTTGTTCAATTGAAGTTTTGTTTCTAACATGAAGACACAACACAATAGTATAGTCTGTTTGTCAGGCATTCTTACCATGCTTTTATTTTTAAAGCACTTTAAAATACACTTTACCTTTCTTTCTTGTGCTTGTTCTTCATTTGAATTAAAATAATGCAATTCCAAAGAGAAACAAAGCCTCAACAGAATCATACTGTTTTCCTCATAGAAAATTGTCTTTCCTTGTTGGACAGACTTTGTAATATTGTGTATTTCTAAGACCCCTGTAAATCTTCATAAACCACAGTACAGTCATTTCACTTTGGATAAAATAAGTAACTCTGACTTTTCTCTGTTAATGTTGATCAAGTTTCTCAGGTTTAAGAGTCTTCCAACAGTTTCAACTTTTCTGAACATTTGTAATTTTTGAGCACCTTTGTCAAAGTAGAATTGGAAACGGTTATGTCACCACCCAACACTCCTGTATCTGAAGGCTGTACCAAATGCCTTGGAACATTGTTCTGGGAGCTTCTCTTTAGTTGGCTAACCACTGTGACCCCTAAATCCTTTTCAGAGTCACCGCTTTCCAGGACACAGTCTCCAGTCTTCTAAACGTGACCTACATTCTTTGTTCCTGCTGAATGACCTTGCTTTCAGCCGCCTCAAAAAGCACGTTCAAATGATCCTGGCTCACTAAAGGATGTCAATTTCCCCACAGAAAAACTGTTTTTCCTTTGCATTATTTAGTGCTTTATGCATTTCATGTCATCTGAAAATTTCACCATTAATGTCGTTAAATATTTCTTCAGATCACTCAAAAATTTATGCGATGGTGGAGGACAGCATTTTCTGAAACGCGGGGCTCAATCCCCCATGGCAGCCATGTCAGGGATGTGTTTACAGCTCACTCCATTCCTCGTCAGAGAGGCACTCAGCTCTCAGGCATCTCAGGATGCCACTCCAGGCCAAGGGAACTGGTGCTAACGCTGCCACATATGCCCAGCTCAGCAAACAGCCTGTGCCAGCTCCCAGCAGGGATCTGAGCAACTGGAGCGGCACCAGCCAGCTGGGCACTGCAGACCGTGCGCCGGACTGGGATGGGCTGGCAGTCCTGGCACCAGCCACACGTCGAGAAAAACTCTCTTGTGAGAAACAGCAGAACTCTACAAATTCCTCAGGAATTACCCAAGGGATGGTGGTTAGCTGTTTATACTTGCATTTGTAGATCCACTGTTTAGCCGTTTCACAATTAATTATTATTGTGTTGCGCTGGTTTTGTGCAAGGCTAGTCACTTAATTAGGTTGATATACTGCTGTATGTCTGTTGCTTTACAGAAGCGTATGCCAATGCAGTCATCTTCATCAATCATATCCAACGGTTTCACCCAGAAATCTGCCCAATTTGACATGCTCGTTGTCACTAATTGCACAATCATTTTTGGTATTGATTATGTCACATATCAGAACTCCATTTGTTTTACCCGCTAGTGATTCCAGCATAGATAGAATTATAAAATCAAGGTCGTATTTTTTATGTTGTCCAAATGTAATCCTGGCTTTATCCATATTTTTATTAACATCCTAGAATTTCTTCAATAGTAACATTAACTGTTCAGGCAGACTAGTAATAGTTTCTTTTTAAACTACTCTTGTACTAAAAATTATTTCCATATTATTTTAGGCAAAAACATATGGCATTCATGACTGGGACGGGGCCATATTGTGAAGAAATATTAGCTTAATATTTCTATCTGTTCTGCATTGCTATGGAGAATTTCACCTGTTTCCTTCTAATAACAGCCCTACAATTTTGCTAGGAATAATTTTTTTTTAAGTATTTAATTATTTTTTTTAATTCCTCTTTTTTCTTAGTGTTTCTGGTTGTAAAATTTCTCACTGATAATTTCTCATATGTTTGCTGTTGCTACTTCACTTGTCACAGACTTACAATAATGGGAAAAAGAAAAGTTTTTGCTAGGTTATTTGTCCTTCTGCATTTCTCTTCATTGAGGCTATGTTTAAAAAAAGACAATAGTCTCTCTAACTGCACAACTGGATTTTTGAATCTGGTAAAATCATTCACCATTACGGACTCTTTTTCCTCATTTATTTTCTTATAAGTGACTTTTCCAAGAAATTAATCTTTTTAACCTGCAGACCAGGAGTTAATTCTCTTTACATGGAGCAGATATAATTACATGCTGGTCATTGCATGAAACATTCTTAAGGTTATTTCTACATTTTTGTCCACTGGAAGGCTGTTCCATTGTAAAGGGAACACATTCAGTATTGGGAAGTTATCTTGTTTCACTTTTTGATATTCCCTGAATGCTTTAACTGTGTCGAAAAAGAACCTTCAGCATGACTTGTCAGATTTATGTCTCTTTTTTTTTCTTTCAGATATTATTATTTCAGGTATGAGTAAAAACATGTTTAGAGAGCTGTTTTGCTGATTTAATTTGCCCATATTGGTAACAAGAATTAAACCTAAAGGCCTATCTTTTGGGTTTATAAATTATATATGAACCTTCCATGTGGCAGGTCAAATCCTACTTGTAAAACAACTCTATCCACCTCCAAATATTCTTAATCATCATGTAGTATAGAAAGATATAAATTTGAGTGAACTCTTCCTATAATTTTTCTGCTTTCCAGGTTGCCAAGAAGCTGAAATAAAATAATTCTGAAGTGTAGGATATGTCTTTTTGCTGGTCTTTGGTTTAAACCAGTTACACAGAATTTATATTCTTTTCTGACTGATAACCTTTAGCGGAAACAATTTAAATAATTTAGAATATGTATGTTAACAATAGCCTCAACTCAATCTCAGTGGTATTCACATGCTCTAGGCTGAAGATTGCAGGACTGTCTCTTTCATTTGGAGAGACAGCTGGAATGTTTTATGAATATAAATGCACAAACTGTTGTTTGTTTTTTTTAAATGACCTAAGAACAGCATATGTGGTAGTTTTTTAACCAGCATTTTAAAAATAAGTTAGAGGGGGTAGAGTTGGGATACAGTTTTTACAAACATAACTTTTAAAACGGAGCTGCTTTCCAAAATAATTTAGAGTGTGAAATTCTTCACCAAATATTGGCACTTTTGAAGTAAAGCCCCAAATAATATATTTTTGCCAAGTGGGTCTTGTCAATCGGAAGAGGGCTGGAATATCATAGTAGCTCAGGCAGGATTTTATGAGGAGAGGGAGAGATAGACGTAAGCTCATCCTCAGGTAGGTAATCAGCCAGTGTGTGTCCCAAGTCCCTAAGGGATGTGTGAGGGACATAAACATGAAACACCAGAAAAACCTCAGATCATTCAAAGAGGAGAAATGAAATGGGAAGACATTAGTGTCACAGGCATTGTTTCAAATTTTCACTGCATAGGAATAGTTTTTCACCTCCTAGACACAATTTTTTATGATGCACTGGCCCTGAGGTTGTTGAGCAGTATCTGCTGGGTTCCACAGCTCCTGTCACAAACAGAGTCAGATCCTTTGGGCATTTTTCTGAGGGAGGGTATAGAACCATCCTCTGTCACAGTCCATTCCCAGGTTAGGGGCATGTCGTGGTTTGAAAGCAAAACAAGTGAGAGGCTCCAAGTCAGAGATACAATTTAATAAGAAGAAATGTAAAAAGGCAAAAATAAAATAAAATAAATGCAATAACACAAAGGACCACTGACAGAGTCAGAATACAACCTGAGCAGGATGGTGGAAGCAGTCCAGATGAGGTGCTCTTCCTGAAGCAGTGATCCTGTAGAAAGGTCTGGTAGCTCTGCTCCTCTGGGAATCCAGTGGGTAAGGGCTGCTTGTCCTGTCCCAAATCCCAGTTTATATCCAGGTGAGAATGCTTGGCTCCTCCCCCTGGGCGGAGCATCTCACAATGGGATGATGAGTTGTGAAGTGGGTCCTTGATGGCCCATTAAACAGAGATAACTCCTGGAGGGAGTTACCTGTGAGTCATGGGCCAGGCGTTGATGGGCCATTAGCAGAAGACAGCCCTACACTAGAGCACTGCTCCACTTGGTTTTAACAGTTCATGAAGATGGTGATAGAATAAATACTTTGTGTGCATCCTACACTACAACCCAGGACAGGGCGTAAGGCACAGCTATTGCTGTAACAACTGCTGCTCCTTACATTGTCTACCCTGGTGGTCCTTCCACTCAACCACCCCGGGACAAAGAGCTGCAGCAGGTAGAACTAATTCTATTGTGTTTGATTAAAGATTTATCTACATTTTTGCTGAAAGTAAAATTCTGATTAATTTAGATGAGATTCATCCCTCAATCTATCATGGTAATCTTAGAGATTTCAGCCTGTCTAATACCATCAGTGCACGCATAAATAGTAAGTATTATTTTAAGATGCTGAACAGGAAATAATTTTATTTCCAAATTATTTAAAACATAAGGTCTTGACTAATGTTCTTTAATAATATCTCTGGTGACGCTAATTTGGCTATTCTTAGCTACTGTAAGGTTGGGTACTGCTGTAAGATTCATCAGGTAAAAGACAAACAAAATGATCAGAGATATCAATCCTAAATATTGCTAAAAACACCTAAGGCAATATACAGGCAGTAAAAGTTTTGTGTCTGATGGAGCAGACTGTTTTAATTAGCAGTGTTTTAATGGAGTAATTGTGACTCTTGTGGTGACATGGTTTAAGGTAAAATCAGATCAAAGTATAATATTTCACAGACATCACAGATTGTGTCAGGGATGCACAGACAACTACATCAGCATACACAGAGGAAAAAGAATGATGTTGGAGACTCTCTGTGAGAAACTAAACAGCCAGTAAATGGAGAAGGCAAATAAATGTAGCTGACAGTCTTTTCATCTTCCCCTAGAGAAAGAACTTAAATTCCTAAAACTGGACTCAGACTTCAGAAACCTAAATACAAACCTGAAATCAGACCAACATGCTACCCTTTTGGACAATTCCAGGCACCTCCAGTTCTACTGCACCAAACCAGAATTAGCCCAAAATCTGTCAAAAACTTGACCTTGAAAAGACTTCAGCCAGTCTAAAAGAAAATGATCTGGGATGATTCAAAATTAAATATCTTTAAGAGTTGCTATTTTAGAATTACTTGTCTAAAAATGTAAGGCAAAAGCTGTGGGCTGGCATAGACTGATGTTTTCTGTAATTTTAAAACTCTCTGGATTGTCAGCTCAGTCATTTGATAATAAATAGATCCATTGTTATCTATAGGGTAACCATACTTTTGGGGTGAAATTAATGAGGTCTAGAAGAGAATAGGGTAGCTGCCCAATAATTCTTTTTCTGCTTGTCCATGTGTGTCGTTACATTTTAAAGGTTTAGGTGCAGTCAGTGTGAAATAAATTCACATGTAACTTTACAGACAAATTTTGATAAAAAGATGCTATTACCATTAATAGCCATAAAGAAGTCAAAGAAAAATCTTAGGATTACATTCAAATCGTTGTTGCTAGAAAGGAAATTGGTATTAAGTTAATCCACATGCTCTTAGTAACAAAGCAAAACCTAATTTGCTATGAAAGGGAAATTCAGTTTCCTCTGTTTTGAAGAACTAATTAATTTTGCTTTAGTATACAGAAGTTTAGTGTAAAATATCTCTTGAAAATTTATGAGAAAGGCTGTTTTACATAAACAGAATTATACCTCATTAAAGCTTTAAAGAAGCATAACTCATCCATAGTTTAAGTTTGTGAAGATTCAATAAAGGAAGTAATTGTGGGAAAATAGCATTTCTTTAAGGTTAACAATTAATTTATGATATTGCAGCAGATAATGGCATTAAAACTTGTCTTTTCTTTCTTTCTTTTTGGTTGGTATAGGCCTAGAGGAAACTGCCTCCAAACAGTTATTCTTGTTTTCTTCCCTCAGTTTAATTTTACCAGGGTTATTACATTAAGAATTATCTGAACAACAGAAAAGCCACTTCTAAGTAAAAAAAAAAAAAAAAAAAAAAAAAAAAAAAAAAAAAAATTAAAAAAAGGGCTGTTTTGTGTTGGTTTTCTATGCTCTGGAATGCCATTGTGGAAGGACTCAAACATTAAGAAGATATTTGAAGCTTCCACAATCCAGAAGCTGTCACAGAAGCTAGTTTTTTCAATCTTGTTAATTCCACAATTATCAGAGAAGAGGAAGATCTTCTCTTTCATTTGTCAGCTTCCTTTTAAAGTATTTCTAATTCTTTAATTAAATTTCCTTTGTAAGAGACCTTTCACAGTGATGTCAAAATTTCCATGATAAATCAAGGTTTCCCTATAAAGCCAGGAGAACAAACACTCCTTTCTCAGTCTCTAACACTGCTGTCTTGTGTGATGCTAACATCTCACTTTTCTAAGTGGCAAGTTATTTTGAGAGTCGAAGAGTAACTAATGTCAAGGTTGCAGAGAAAGATGTTTTTTTTGGTCACTCTGAGTCTGCCTTTATTTTTTTCTCTGTGGAATCTCACAGCTCTCCTATCCCTCAAGCTGTCTTGGAGCTAAAGCATTCTATCATCCATGACTAACTCAAAAGGATTGGGTGAGTTTGAGTCAGTAACCTGTGAAGTGTCACACAGTGAAACAGGTCCTGTCTCTCCTCTTAATCTCTGTCTGTGCCTCATGCATTCGTGCAGTGTAGCACTTTGCTTTCCTGGTCTGACTATCATGTTCCCCAGAGGATATCTGAGCTCTGCAGTTCCTTTCTTCCCTCCCTTCCTCCCTCTGCTCAATCACATGCTATAAGGTGCCAGACACATCCCACACCATACCCCAATCTGTACTGCTCTCTCATGCACAGGAGAAAATACTTAAGGAATGTACAAAGACGTGAATCTTTGTTAAAAAACAAGATACGGTTTATTTTGCAGAAGAAATAAAGCTCTTAGAAGTGGTTTTTTTAACAGTCTAAAGATATGTTTACCTTACTTTAAGACATAAAATTTTGTGATAGACATCCACGAAGCCTCAGTTCTATCCAAATATATCAAGAAATGCTGACTATGTCTCAGTTTTGTCCTTGCAAATTTGTTTTTGTCTCTGGCTTACAGGGTTCTTTTTTTTGCCCTGCAATCATTCTTTCAGCCTGTATTCTCAAGATATGACTCTTCTGGCCTTTTCTTCCCCTCAGGAGTCCTCAGGACCAATGGCTGTGGTCACTGACCCCTAACAGCTTATATGTCTGTAAGAGTAGCTACAGAGAAGTTCTTTTCTGCCTGTTTCCTCAGGCACAGTGCTGCCAGATGTCTGAACATAGCAAACATCCCATTAACCAAGAAAAACACATAATCTCTCTCGGAACAGCACTAAATTTAACATGGTCATTAAAAAATGCTGCTAGGGATTCATTTCATAGACCTGCTACTATTCTGCAGCCTAAAAAATAAAAGACTAGCACGCCATCTTAATTACACCAAATAATTATGAGTTGCAATCAGAGACTCTTAAGATACATTTACTCCAGAAACTGAGGGGAGCATATGAAAAGGGGAGGGAATTAAAATGAAGTTGATAATAAAGCTGAGATTTTCCTTACTATGCATGTTACCATGTCAACCTGAGTTATGTAGCATCACATTTGAGATCTATTCAAGACCCCTTCAAAAGCTTAGCAACTAACCAGGATATTATAGATGGATTTCAGCTGATTTTGACATCTTTTGCATGATAAATGCTACTTAACCACATTCTTTTTCTGGTTTAATATCAAATACAACTGAGCAAATGTTTAATTATATCCATGCAGATGGTTTATTATGTAAGAGATAATTACTTGTCCCACTTTTGAAGTACTAAACCATGCAGAAAACATGGACACAATCATTTTAAGACAGCAAGTAACTTAATATAAAGTATTATTTCTTGCACATAGCATAGAAAAGCATGAAACCTCAATATCCTGTATGTGTATGTGTCTCAGATGGTTTAACAGGGATTCTTTCATATTACTGTGTGAATATTTCCCCTGTTCTAGCTGCCTTCTTAATGTCAGCAGAGCTTTCCACTGCTGTCTGACAGTGGCCTAAAGCCTTTCATTGAAAATTGAAGCAATGTAAAGTTTGACAGCTAATCTTTCAGAAGATGCATCTTTATTTTTAAGGACTTAAATATATATAATGTTCTTTATAATTTAAAATACCTTACATATGTTATGAGAAGTATTAATTACAGTTTCAGCATAGATTTGAGCATTATATAAGCTGGTACACAACAAAAGTTGGTAGACAGACGCTATTAAAGAATTACAACATTTTTGCCTGTTTCCCATGTTAGTTGAGCTAATTAAATGTTTTGAGGAACAAAAGATGCAAAAAAATATGACTTAAAAGCAAAATAAAAATATCAGACTGAAATTGGGTAAATTTGCACTCTTAGTAAAGAACGTGGACTTATTTTAGTAAAACACCATATTAAACCTGCAAAAGGGAATAACTTCAGAAGTGATAAATCCATTGCACAATATTGTGATAATCACTTAGCTAGATGAAAGTCACCAATAATGTAAAAGTGATTAAACACAATTTGCCATCAGATGCAGAAAGTTCCCTCATTCTTAAGACAGATTCCAAAATAATTGTTCTCAGAGCAGCAGAGCAAATGGAGTTTAGCCAGTTGCACATCTTCCTATATTGTTTCTTGAATGTCCAACTGTGAGAGAGTTTCTTAATCTTCTCCTCAGCACAAACACAAATATCCTTTCTCTCTTGTCAGGTGTCTTATTTCATAACAATTTCAGGAATTCAAAATAGTCTGGTTCACTCCTCTTCTCCAATTTGATTACAGTTTCCAGTGCCTGCAGATGATCAGGAGCAGTGATGAATATGACTTACTCAACAAGGGCAACATGCTGGCAATGATCCTCCAGAAAGTGTGAAGAGTCCCTATGGGAGAATGGATGGTTCACACCTCATCACTGCCCAAGACATGCTGAAAGTTCAGGCAGGTGCTCAGTTTGACAGTATTTGCTCCTTTTTTAGAGGAAACTAATTTTTAATTGAGGATCACTGAATTTTATGGGTTTCATATCTTCAACTTAACCGGTACAGAAAATCTCTGTCTCAGCAAATTTCTGCCAGACAGATCCATTTCATGTTCCTTGGGCAGCTCAGCATATTCCCCAAACATCCATAATCTCAGTAAGAAAATTGTCTTCCTATGCTACTTCATACCCCAGAATGAAAGCAGGGCTAGAGAATAATCAACACTCCCCTCTGGCTCACTCAAGTTATGTTACATTTGCACACAGATAACATGCAGGAGCATAACCATACTGCCTACTTACTCAAACATGTAATTCCTGGCATGTGGTTCCCAGGGATCCCATCTTTTATCTAATCCCTAATAATGCTGGATACAGAAATAGTCCAGCAGAAAATGGAAATCTGAACCCAGGATTACTTATGTTGCTGTTATCTCCCTTTCCATTGGCAGAAAACAATAGGGAGCAAGAGGGTGAAGGAAGCAGAGGGCAAAGGTGGATTAGGAAGAAAAAAAAAATCAGAATAATAATTACTTTTCAGTTATGTGAATAGTTTTGAAAAATGTACCTGTAGCAAAAGCTGTGCTTTTGTCAGGCTTATGAGGCAAAAAATGATATTGTTAGAAGTTGATAGCTTTATTTTGCAAGGGAGCTGAAGTGACCCTTTACAAGCTAAGGCTGAACTCCACATTAAGATGAATCCTAGAATATCTGGTTTGAAAAATGCTTTTTCCTTCTTTTCTCATTAAACAGGGAATGCTTTATTGTTGCTGGGCATACACAGTGATCCCTTCAGTTTCCCCATGGCCACATACTGTATAGTGCAAAGCTGGAAGAATTGCCCTAGATTCTGCACCTTTTCTGCCGTTTTGTCTGTGTAAAAACTATGAAAACTGCAGAAAGAAATGTTGTAATAGCGATTTTCCTGAACTCCCTGCAGAGTTTTTGGTGTTCATACTTTTTCATTCTCGAGCTAGAGAGGAAACACAAAGCCTCAGGGTGAGAAAGCACAAAGCTGGTTAAAGAAAAAAGAGGAAACAAAGTAAAGATAGTCTTTAAAACGTATGCTGCATATTTTAGTATTATAACTGTGTCTGATGATAATATGCCTGTAAAAAGCCACTGGTCTAATCAGTAAGAATGTGTGCTCTTATGTGTATTCAATATCATATGCTCTCAGAGATGCAAGGTAAAATGAAAATTGTTAGTATAGGTTTTAGAGAGCACTAATTTCTGCCCATGTTGGGTCAGCCCCATCTATATTTCATGATGTGCCAAATTAAAACAAAGAGGTGCAATCTGTCTACCAGACTTAAGTAAAGCAAGCTTATTAGATGATACTCTGAGTAAATCATGCACATGATTGGTTTTGTTACAAGATATTATAGATTAAAATATTCTCCCTTAGGTACATAAGGAGTCCTGGCATGTTTTCCCACAAATAGGATTTAGGAGACAAAAGCAGAACAGGTATATTCCTAAATTTATGAAAATTCAGGAAAGATTTATGAAAATGTGCTGAGAAGTGAGGGACTGCATAGCTCTATGGCAAAGGGGGTGATTGCCATGCGGGGGCTGAGAGGAGGAAACAGGCTGCTGTGTTGAAAACTGAGGGGGAGAGTGGTTATATAAAGATGAAAGACAAGGTACTGACTACAAGCCTGATATAAGAAGATATACTTTGGGAAGAATCAGTGATAATGAGACATAAACAGGAAAAGGAAAGGGTATAGGTGTACACCCATGTACACACACCAGATGTAAAATAATGCAAAATAAGACAAGGGAGTTTAACTGTTTAGTATTTGTACAGGTCCTCTTATGTTGTACATCTTAGCCTCTCCATCCCTTTTATTGTAAGTTTCTTTTATATATATATATATTTCCCTTAGATACAAGAATGAGCTAAAATTCAAAGGAAAGCAAATTGCCTTGTTTGGGTTGTGTTGTTTTGTTTTTAAAATGAAATACAATACAGCAGACTTAAAAGAAATTTAGTCTATCCTGAGCACCCATAAATCTACCCCTCAGAGAGCCAGGGTCAAACCTATAACATGTATAATATATGTAACATACCTGCTGTTTGAGAGGTACAGCCCAATGGTTTCTCAGGCTTTCATTTGAAAATGTTTGCCAAGGTGTGATTTGTGCCCTACTTGCAAGCATATGCTTCCTATATTAACAGTGCTAAAGAAAATACTGCCATTTATTTTATGATTCAGTACATTGCAGTGGGGGCCCTTTGCATGTAACTGTAATACAAATGGCATATAAATAACCCCTAGAAATAGAGGGGGGTTATAATGGGCCACTGTATAAGGTATTCTTTTATCTTCTTAGTCCCAGTTTATGTTATATTCAGGGAGTTCTTATTCTCCCAAGTATTAGGTTATGTGTCGAGTGTTAAGGCATTTATAATATTAACAGTTCTATTATACCGACAATTGGAAAGTGGCATCAGTTGTTAATCAGACCAGTAGCCTGTGGAAATGAGAACTGTGTGATAATGGGAGAAGGAGCTATGTGTGCACATTGATCCCTGCCTCTCCCTCCTAAGCACTCTGGAAAGCCCATTGCCACAGAGTGCCTGGGATTTAGCAGAGGGAACATGGTTGTGCCTTGCCATAAAGGCAAACCCTTTACCCTTCTGGCCATGCAGTTCTGAGCTGAAGGATTCAGTACAGAATGACAATACCAGGTCTGCCTCAAGTAATGACAGCCAGCATCTTCTCAGCTTATTTTCTACCCTAGATCCTCTTAAAGCTTTAATCCTGCAGCTTGTCCTTCACCCTGGTGTGCCTCTGTGGTCATCAGATATTGTCTAATTGTCTCTCTTGCTTTTATTGCCCTGGTAGAAAATATTCATGAAGTATTCCAATGTATCCTTGATGGCAGGCTCAGAGTCTCTGCTGCCTTCTTTGGAGACACAAATTTGCAATAAAATACAATAAAATTAAGAACTGTGATGATAGCCTCTGAATATTGTCTTACTTTCCCCAAAAGGGACAAATGAAAACTAAATAGGAAACGAAAATTTCCACTCCTCAAGGTTGTTGTTACAGTCCTTGGTTATGAAATTTCAAGGGCTGGAAATGTGTGTCTGCAATTGCATTCCAGATTTCTATGAAGTGTCTTCCAAAATATTTGTTGAATGTTTTCTTTCTAAGATTAGATTTGAAAAAGAGGTGAGATGATACATTTTATGTTTATGTTTCATGTTTTATCTTGACTGCAGGAGCAAAAAGGCATCATCAGACTGAAGATGTTTGGACACTAATATTTCTGCTGATCACGTTAATTGTAAAATACAACCAAGTCAATTCTCCTTAGATTTGAAGCATCTTCCTCAGTAATTACTGAACTTTGATGTTCAGCAAGTGATAGAAAGACTGCTTAGGTGGGGAATCTGTGAAACAAAAAGGGTGGGTTTTTTCTAAAAATAAACAAAGAAGCAGTTTCTAAATAATGAAAAAGACAAATAGAGAACAAATATTAGAGGGTTAAGATGAAGAAGATATCCAAAAGTAGAGCTGAGCATAGGTGAGATAGTGTCCTATCTAATACAGGACAGATAATACAATTATTAAAAAACAAACCAGAATTATGACTTAGTGGACCATTTGCCTATATGCTAGTTGAAGTATAAACTGAAGCCTGCTAGAAATCAGTAGGTCTAATTACTTACTTAAATCTTTGCCTTTAATTAAACTGTACACAGAATTTTACTTTGTTTAGAAATGACATAAAATAGTGTGTATGCCTAGTACCTTTAAGAAAGTGCTTGGGATTGAAGAAAAAAAGGGTAATTATATAAGGAAAGATTATATGTGCCACTCAAAACTGTGAGAACATCCCTGATGAATGAACTCAGCTTCTCTAAAGCATAGCCAAGTTTGCAGAGCTGAAAAGCTAGGCTGAACTCTTCCTCTTAGGTTTGCACATTTATATTAAAGAAAATCCTACCTTGATTCAGCACACTGCTAACAGTAGCAAAATTCTTAATAAAATTTCAAGGGTTGCAGGAGCAGTAGACCTTTGGCATATGAATGAAAGCTGGGGATGGATATAACAAAATGTAGTTTAACTGGACACTCAGTTCAGATCAAAAAGCATCCATTTTATTACAGTTAAGTATTATGAACCCAGAGGACTTTGAAGTCACTGGACTGCAGATGCTTTTATTTAGAGGTTGGGGTGTCACAAACCTATACCACTTTTTCTCTGAACACAGTTTGGGACCCAGTGCAAAAAACACCTGACTACACAACTGATCACTGAGACCCAATGGAGCTGTTTGCATTAGTAAAGTAATATTATTGCAGAGGTGTATGGCAAAGACAAATAACTTCTATGGAATGATACACATTGAAGTGTGTGGATGCCTCATCAAGGTACAAAACCTATGAAACAGGCTCTGTGGTACCAAAGCAGACATATTTTCTACAGTAGAGAGTGGAGAAGTGGAGGGGAAGTTCATCTGTTGGTAGTTTGTTGCCAATAAATGCAATTGTGAGTTTGTCATCAGTTGCCTGAATAACTGGTAAAGCTTAGTATCTTTGGCTGTACCTGCATTGCTAAATGCATTTCCTACAGGGACAAGCCTGCACTACCAGATGCAGGATGGCTCCTGTCCACACTGGGACTTCCCCTGCCTGAGCAAGCTGGCTGCATCCTAACCAAGCTCTGGGCTTCCTCCTCAAGGACCTACATGGTGCCCTGGTTGCTGAGAAATGTAATTGGTTTCTAATAGCTTGCATATTCAAGTAGAAATTAAAAAAAAAAAAAAAAGTTTCAACCTATCAAGACCTATATTTTTATAACATGAAAGAGAAAGAATGTATACCTCTTTTGGAGAGACGTGTAAGGCTCTTTGAGGCTGCAAAGCCCACTGAGAGTGAGTTACAAGAATGTAATGCAGAAGTTAATAGCTTGTGTGGGGTCATATTATCCTTGGAGAACACTTTTTGGACTGAATCATCCCCAGAACTGCACCTAGACTTTTTTTTGTGGGGAACTAAATGTTTCAGTCCAAAGGAGTGCTTACCCTGAACCAATGTATGGATAATCAGGGAGCCAAGACCCAGAAGACAACTGGAGGAATAAGGTATTGGGTAGTTCTGAGGTATCCCTCTAGAAAAGCTTATGAATACACAATTCCCCATTAACCATTCAGAGGGCCTAATAGCTCTCTGAAAAAATAGAAACAAGTCACCTGTGAAAAATGACAATAAGAATCTTATTGCTTTTCCTCATTCCACTGCTGCCATATAAAACACTTTTTGTTTGACAATCTCTCTTTTAAAGTATCCTTCTCGTTTATTAAAAATAAATGAATTTTAAATTTTTTTTGCCACCTCCTCTTATTACAGGCTCATGCTGACTTTTAACAAGAAATTTAACAATTTCAAAGAACTCTAACTCAGTGCTCTAAATTAATTAAAATTGTTTGTGATTTTCCTTTAGCACCACTCATGTCACTGGAATCAACCACTTAAATGGCACAGGGGTTACAGGTTTCAGCTTCACCAATTCTGTAATTACAGAAGGCGTTTTTCTGTCTCCTGTTTTGAGAAGTAAAAAAATTTAATTAATCATACGAGTACATATGAGGAGCACAGAAAGGCGTGAGCTAGGAGATCCACCCTAGACTTAATTCAAAGCTGAAAGAGACTCAAGAAGAACAGTCATTAAGAAGGTGAAGTTTAAAAAAGTTGTTTGTGCTCTAAGCATCTGCACCCTTTCACATGGGCCATAAAGTGCTTCCCATAAAGTGGACATGGGGAACAAGGAATATCAAAACGGGCTGCAAAGCTGAGTGAAATGAGTGTTGCCCAAAGTTTCTAGATCTCAGTAGATTTTAGGGATGAGCACTGCTGAGTGTTTCACCAGTGAAGACTGATGTTCCTGGACATGCAATGACACAGGGTATTATGAATATGCACAGAAAGCACTGCATGCCAAAAAGAAAGGATATCAGTCAACCTCAGGTGCCTCAGTCCTTAGGAGAGCTGTGCAGACAGTTGCTGGCATAGGACTTTCTCGCTGTCCTCCATATATTCAATGAGAGAAGAAAATTGACTAAAAAAATCATTATCTGTAAGAAAATGAGCAGCAGATTGTAGCAGAATACAGCAGATTTCAATCTATCAGGTGCACTACAAAATAAAATGTATTTAGATGCCTTTAACTGTATAACACAGATGCAGGAACACTGTATTCTTTGATATTCTATTTCACCATTATGTGAAAAAATGAAATTAAACAATAGGTCTTCAGGCTCAGGAGAATTTAAATATTAATATTTCCTGTAGAACTGTGTTCTTATTAAAAGTACATCTTTTACAAATTAAGTTTTATGAATGAAGAGCAAATTCAATTCCTATCTTTCAAAGTTATTTAAAATTTATTTCCTAATGGAAGCTTTTATTATAAAATTGACTTTTTTAGCAGAACAAGGCCTCATCAGAGAGTAAAAATCATTTGGTTTATGAGTTCTACTATAGTTACTCCAGAAATCATCCAAAAGTAGTGCTCTACTTTTGTTTCAGTAGAGCTCTAAAAGAAGTTCCATTAGATCAAACAATCAAACAATGTTTATAGAAAACAACATCCACAGAAATCAGTTTCATGGCAAAAACCATTACGTATTACACAGCACCTTGGGAACCTCCATGCTGTTGAGCACCGTTTAAAAATTGTGCTTTTAAAAATCTCAGATAAAGGAAGCTGTTTTTGAACAACTTAGAAAATAATTTAAAGAGTTGGTTGTTCATGTTAGATCATCATAGGAAAAAAAAATTCTTTTCTGGATTATGCAACATATTCAGGGGTTTTGCCAATCCCCAAATGGGTCAGGAATAAAATGAGGCAATAAGGAGTTACATGGTATATGATAGTGTTCAACCTCCAACCTTGTGACCAGGTGTGACACCAGCAAAACACCTGTATTCCAGATTAATCCATAATTGCAAAAGGCAGAGTAAATTAGATGGCTCAAGATACTGCTTCTCAGGTGACTGATACCAGACTTGGATAACAGATAAGTCTGTACTTTAGATCAACCCCTCCATTTCTTGTGTTCCTCCACTGTGGTGTTCCTAAGCAAGAGATCAGCTTTGTTCTCAGAAACTCCGAACTGTCATGATGTGACTCTCAGAGAGGAAAGAACTTCAACTTTGTAAAGGAAGATCTGTAAACAATGAGTAGCATAGCATTGTTGCATGATTTATTTTAAGTATTACACAGTGAAAGCTTACTGAATCCTACACAACAATCTGGCTGAGCTTCAACAGTCTGAATTTGGCCTGTTGATTTTGTCTAATACTATGTCCATGTTGGGCTCTGCACATTCATCTTCACAGTGTAGCAGGCACAGAAAAATATCTGGATAACTAATTAATATTTGGAAAGCATTTGTGCATTCCAAATTATTTGGTTGTATAAAACAATTTAAATTTCATGTTTACTGCAACAGTGAATTGTCTGAATTAGCCATAAATTACAAAAATCTTAATATTTTAATTATTATTTCAGCACAACAATGATTTTATGTCTCATTTTCTTCACACAAATCTTTTAAAAAAGCATGAGAAGTGCCTTATTTATATGCTAAAAAAAAAAAAAAGGAAAAATGTGTCCATTCAACCAGGTTTAAACTGATTTTAAAACACAGATAATGCTCAGATTAGCCTTCCATCCTGTATTCCAGAAAGAATCTAGATTGTCTTCTGTGCTCTTCTGATGTACATGATGATTCCCCCAGGATTCCATAGTGACAACACTGCGTGTATTTGTAGACTATCTTCAGTTTCCATTTTGGTGGCTTCTAGAAGAATCTGTCCCTAACTGTGCATGAATCTGCCAATCCCTCACATCACCACTGACAGTCCACTGGCAATCTAGTGAGCTGAATTAATGAGGAAATGTTTGGAGGGTTTTTAAATTCTTCATTTGGATACTAAGTAATTTTGGATGCTTTTAGGCATCATGCCTGATTGCTCTTAGGCATGTCACAATATTCTCAGACAAAACAGACAAGGTTTTCAGCACTGTGAGATGAATCTGACCTCTTATTTATCAGTCAGTTAAAACTTCTATGTGATTATTTGCTTCACTCAATACACTTTTATAAGTTAATTTTGTTAGTGTCTTTATTACATCCACTTCCCATTTTGACAATGCCCAAGAATTACATGGAATTGTTTCAAATTAATATTGGGCTTGGTGTATCAAACTGAATCGTGGTTGTTACTGTGATTTTATATTCCAGCACTGTGGGCTCAATTGTTTTCCAGTACATTGCATGTATTATTTTACAGCAAAGCTTCAGGGAGTTTTTTGCTGCTGAAAGCCTCTTGCAAATTCATTCTATTTTGACTGGACGACAGGATATCAGCAGGGGATGACTAGAAACCAGCAATAAGAGAAAAAAGTTTCCCTCTTGGAGACTCAGACTCAGCTGGAGTGCAGACTTTCCTTTGGATGGGGAAGAATTTTTAATTATGTAGAAAGAATAACTGTAAAAATAAGAAAATGTAGACAATTAACAACTGGCTTCACCTAACAACAGCAAGCATTCATCTGATTATTTTCAAACAGCAATTAATTATTACAATATTCAGAGTATGAGCAATAAACTACTTCTTCAGGTCCTCTTTTCTATTTCCTAGAATAAAATGCCCCAATGTGACTGTGTCACTTAAACTTTTGTAAAGGGAAGAAAATCCTCTGAGTCTACTTATGCATATTCTGATCACCTCATGGAAATGTCAGAATCTTCACACAAGTAACTGGTGTGTGAAAGTCTGCAGCATTCAAAGAAAAAGGGAAGAAGAAAGTCTGGATAATCTGCCTTCACTGTAATCATGCGGGTTTGTAATCAAATGGTACTACTGCAATTTAGAGACGCTGAGGAGCAAGTCCAGAGCAGAAGTTGATCAAAGAAATGGGACAGAACTGGCCTTCTTTGACACAGGGGTGAACTGTTGGCTTTTGGTCATCTTGTCCACTAAAGCCACCTTGCCCTTCTCTGGAAAGTTGTTTTTCAGCTGTTGGTCCCCAGCCTGTGTTGGCACCTGGAGGTTTTCTATTCCAGAAGTTCAAGCTTGAATTTAGGGTGGGTTTTTTTTATTATTTTGTTTTGTTATGGGGTTTTTTTTAATTGGTTGGTTGGTTGGATTTTTGTTTGGATTTTTTTTTTTTTTTTTTTTTAGTTTTTTTTTTTTTTTTTAGTTTTTGAGGTTTCTGAGGTTCTTAAAAATCCATAAGTCAATTTATATTCAACCCTAAACTCACTTTTTTTTTTTTTATAGATTAAAAATAAGTTGAAAATAAAAGCAGCTAAAAGATATTTTCCTCAGATGGAAAAATTTCTTCACTGAAAGGCTTGTCAAACGTAGGGACAGATTGCCTGTGGAAGTGGTTCAGCCACCATCCCTGCTGGTATTTAAAAGACATGTGGATGTGGCACTGAGGGACATGGTTTAGTGGTGGACTTGGCAGTGCTATGTTTGCAAAGATCTTATCCAACCTAAAAATTTGCATCATTCTATGATTCTATGGTTCTTTGAAGCATTGGTAACCTGCAAGGGTGTATTCTGCTAACCAGTGAGTAATGTCTGAATGCAATTGGTGATCCTAGCAAATAATCATTGGTTAGAGAATTATTTTCAAGAAACAGAAGATCGGTAACTCAGACACAATACTTTAGCTCATCTTCAGACCCACCATTTTGCTTTGACAGAGAAGCAGTGTAAAGATTTCATTTTAGGAGGAAATGTAGGGCTGAAGGAATTGTCTCAATTTTTTTTTTTCAAGCTTCAGGCTTCTTAGATCAAATATTTTCATACTGGAAGCAGACATTCTTACTTATGAGCCTGATATCTCTGTAAGACATATCTTTATTTTACAGCCTGTAGGTATGGGCAGCTCCAACCACTTCAGGAAAAAATGTTACTGTTATCTTTATCATGATTATGGAGGTATTACTGGTAAAATATTTTGCTTTTAGGTTCTCCATGGACCTAAATGGACGTGGACACATGATGGACAATGATGGTAGTCTAAACAGCCTCTAATTAATTTAACAGCCTCTTCTTATTTGCAAGAATTACACGTCACTGGAAACAGACAGGTTTTTTATTCTGCCTGGAATTAAAATAAAAAAGGAAATTATCTTATTATTGCTGTTATGACTTGCAGCACAGTTTCTCCGATGGCAAGGGTAATCAAGGTGATGGAAACCCACACACTCGATTCTCACTCAGTATATTAAAAGATGTGAAGAGGCAAGTCCTGAGCTCCTTAAATTAGATAAACTTCAACTGAAAAAAAAGGCACCTGAATAGTAATTTACACTTAAGATTAAATTAGACATACAGTAGCCATTTTTTAATCTAGCTTTCAGCTTATATTTATGTTGGTTATAATTATGTTGGTCATATACAAACTGAGTTAAAAAAAAAAATAAATCACATTTTACCCTGCCCAGATAACCAGACATTTAACAAAACATATTTATATGGCGTATTAGGAATTTAATGTCACAAATTTCAAAATTTGCTTTACTCTGATAAACTCTCTCTACATACAGATTCATATTTGTATATTTCAAGGTGTTCTTCAGTGCTTTCAAACTCTAATTGGGACAATAAAATACTCTTTAAAGATTAGTGATAGATAAATTCTCTGAGGAGAACAAAGGGATGAGGAAGGTCCTTGGAAGACACTGCTGAGGCATTTTCAAATGACAGGAACTGTTGGCAGCACCAGAACAAGCAGAAATAACAGATCTTTTAACCTTTTATTAATGCTTACATTTTTGTGCCTAAATCGAGCCTCTGGACAAAGATTGCATGCTTTGTTTAGGTTTTGTTTGTTATTTTAGGTTGTTTGTTATTTGTTTGTTATTTGTTTGTTTTTTTATTTGTGATTTCCTGTTGTTAAGTAATCCAGAGCAAACCATACACACTATGCTACAAATAATGTCCGTGGTCCATCCTGTGCATACCATAGCAAGAAAGGAACTATGGTGGAGATGATCTAACCAATACAGAATATCATCCCACCTTCTCCTAAGAGCCCCTGGGTTGTATGAGTCCATTCCTGTGACTATCCTAACTGTGGACATCTGGGCTGTGATTGATAGATGACAGCTGAATCTAATGGACAATTGCCTTTCCATCCTAGTTAGCTAGATGTCCTTTAATTTCCCTGAGTCATTTACCTTCCATACAAGTTTTTATTCCACTGTTAATTTCAGGCACTCAGCTGAGTTTTCTCAAAGGTGAGAGGAAAAATGTGAGTGAAAATGCACTTGCCTCAAAAATTGAGTCATTTTCTAGGACCAGTTCTCTTGCTTTCTTGGTCTTGAGAGGCAATCTTAAGAACATTTTCCCATCTTAAGGAGGGGTCATAATTCCTATAGGCTTATAATTGGATAATTTCCTTTTCATGAGGAAAAAAAAAAAAAAAATCAACCCCCCCTGCAGCAGATTGTCTAAGTTTTTCTAAGATTTCTGGAGCTCACTGAAATAATACTAAAAACATGATTTCATGTAACAGCATTTAAAAAAAACAACAACAACAAAACCTCCTGGCCAGTCAGATTTTGTCATCCCTGATAACTGTATCCTCCTGCATGCGCAAAGTGCTTTCACCCATGAAAACCTGTCTTAGCAAAGCTTGACTTGCAAATATGGAGAAATGAAGGTTCTGCTTGGTACTTCTGAGTGCTTTAAAAACTGCCTGAAAGACAGTGGTGAAGGCTGAATTTAAGATAGTCATCAAGGAAAGTGGGATGCTGGCACGAAAAACTGGTGCAACCTGCACTCACCCACCATCAGAGAAAGGAGTAACTTATGGTCTTTTTAACTGCAACTGCTTCACTCCTTTTTCTGTATCTCCATGGAGCTCTGCTGCAGACTGGCTGGCTGACCTGATGGGAAGGGGAAAATGGGCACCTGCATTAAAAAAATATTACAGTCACACACTGCCTGTAAACCAGCCCAGCCAAGGTCTTCAGCAAGATCCTCAGGACAACTGAAAGCATCTCTAAATTTTATTATTCCTTTTCATCTGTGAATGGAAACCTAAAGGTCATTAAAGTCAAGCATGGCTTGGTACTCGTGCAGTAGCAGTGCAAGCTATCAACATTTCTTTGACAAGGGTATTGCTAGTGGCTTCCTGCAGTCTTGCATTGCCTTCCTTGTTGGCACAAAGCTCCTTTGGCGGCTGTGATGAGTGAAAATTCTCCCTCAGTGGCTGTTGTATGGTTGTTTCTACTGAATTTCCGAGAGCTGTATTCTGGTGTTTTCCAGCTCATTAAAGAAGGTGATACATAATCCTGGGACACAAGTCTGGCCCTGGTTTCTGGAGACCAAAGCACTGCACAGCATAAATATAAAACTGTCTGAGCTGCTTGTGGGAATGCCTCCAGGTAACTCACAGCAGGGTGCCAAGGGACTTGGTCTCTGGCAGTATCAATGACAGATCTACATAAACTCGGTGCCATTGTGATGACACGTACAGCCACACAAACAGCACTCAGAAGAACAATGACCCAGGGTGTTATAAGATTAAGAAAAACTACTTCTGATGGGGGACAGGTTATACACTTGCCAAGATCATGGAATCATAGAATCCTAGAATGGCTTGTGTTGGAAGGGACCTTAAAGATCATGTTGTTCCAATGCCCCTGCGGGGACAGCTTCTCTAGACCAGGCTGATCAAAGCCCCATCCAGCCTGGGCTTGAAGACCTCCAGGGATGGGGCACCCACAGCTTCTATGTGCAACCAGTGCCAGTGTTTCACCACTCCCACAGTAAAAAATTTCCTCCTAGTATCTAAATCTCTGACAGTTTAAAACCATTACCTCTTCTCCTTTATCACTACATCCACTTGTGAAAAGTCTCTCTCCTGTTCTCTTGCAGGTGCCCTTTGTGTTTTGGAAGGCTGCTACAAGGCCTCCCCAGAGCCTTCTCTTGTCCAGGCTGAACAACCCCAACTGTCTTTTTATGCATGATGAATAGACCTGGTGTATTGACACTTGGCAGTGAAGAAGCATAATTGAGATACAGATCCTGAAGGACCCACATCTGTCAGGAATATCTCTGTGACATGACACAGTCTGGTGGTGATGGAAACTCAGGCATCAGATGCCTCTTATGAGTCCTTTCATTGCTTTGAAGTGTTTTCGCCTGTAATGACAGGAAGCATAATGACAGGGAAGCACGGGGAAAAATTTTTAGGCAGGGTGTACAATACTGTAAAATATGTAGAATGAGTTCTGAGTGCCTGAAAAATCGTATTTTGGATACAATTTGTATAACCAGATAGTACTTGAAGAATTACTAAATCATAATTTCCCCCCCTTTATTTGCTTCAGGAGATCAGAGTAATAACCTCATAGTAACACTTTTATTTGATCATAGTTGGAATATGTATCTTCTGGTTAAAATAATCAGAAGATTTTATATTCTCCTTGAAAGCAAGCTGTGTTGTGCTAGTTGCTTAATGAATTAACAACACTCACCATCTTGGCTTCTTCTCGTAGGGAGAAAGCAGCTCAAGTTCCTCCCAAGGAAAATAATCCTATTTCAATACATGTGTCCTTGTTTTGCACCACAGTGGAGAAGCTCAGAGGCAAAACTGTTGCAATTCCTCAAAAATTACTGTTTATAGGAGTTGTACATCATGAATTCTCAGCATGATCCTGTTAAATTTTGCAGTTAAGTCAACTTAATATATTTCTTAGTCTTCTATGTCCTTTACAGACACTCATACGTAGTGTTTGCTCTTTACTCTTTTCATTATTAAATCATGAGATTGTAAAACCAACATTCGTAAACTTACTAAAAAGAACAGCCAAATAAATCATGAGTTTGAAAATTCTTTAACCTTCACTGCTTCATATTGCAGTGACAAATCATAATCTGATAGTGGGAGACCTTTCACTGTATTGAGTTTGGTTTTTTCCTAGAAATCTTACATATTGGAAGTGATTTAAGTGTGTTGCATGTTCTCCCCACCAACACATGGCAGTTTCAAACCAGCCTAGGCTGATGTGCATGGCACTTCTGTAGGGAACTCTGCAGTGGCAGTCATGGTGTTTTGTTTCCAACAATAAATTCCTGCTAACTCATTACTGGAAGTTTGAAAATGCCTCGAAAGAAGACAAGCCTGTGCTTTCATACTTCCAAAAGTTGGGGGAGAAAGTGTGTGCGCTGTCATTACAGTCATGCGGTATTTATTCCCCATCTAGCTGAATGTCAGCCTTTTAAAAATCCGGCTTGAAGACTCATTTCAACAGCACACATCAAAGGCAGATTCTCAGGTGAGCTGGATGGCGTGGAAAAGTACACAACAAACCATGATTTACAGACATGGAGAGTGTCCAACTGCAAAACCGTATTTCTGTGTTAATCTTAAAGGGAGTTCAAGAAAAGTTGAGAGTTTAATCTGCTCTTTGTTCATCTGGTCTATTTTTGCTTTGGAATGGAGAAAAAAGTTGGTTTCACCTTTCAGTTCTTATGCAAGAGAACAAATTTATAAAAAATGTTTACATTTTTTCCTGAAGGCTTTTGCTCTGACTGTGCCTATTATAAAAGTGTTATAACAACAAAAGCTTAAAAAAAATGTTTCTTGCCCTTAGGTTGTGCAGCACTGTGTGCCCTCTGCCAGCATGACTCAGTGACTTTTAAGATGAAAAAGAGGTCCTTTACAACTCAGTTGGTTCTCCTTCCTTAATAACTACATTTTCCTAAATCTACCAATTTTTTTTCTGATTGAATAAATTTCAAAGAAAAAAAAAAAAAAAGAGAAGCAAAGAAGTTGAGGAATGCATGGACCACAGGCAAGGCTCTTTCAGTTTCCAGCCCTTTGAAGAAAGAAGCAGAAGGCAGAAAGCAGAACTTTGTCATATAAATTTTTGTTATTTCCTCTGCTTTTCAAAGCACCTTGCCTATTTGATCTCTAGCAGAGGGGCACTGTAGCCATTTTCTGACACCAGAGGCTTGTCTTTATATACCCCTTTTAGTTCACTGTGAATGGCAAGAGAAACTACCGACTGATCTTCAAAACCACTTGCAAGCAAAATGGCAAGCTATCACACCATTGTTCTCCTAATTTTTCCTTCTGAGGCTCACTTTAATTTTTCACTTTTTTTGGATTATGCTCTCCCAATGAATGCGATGCTACTTGACCTTCAAATGTCAAAATCCCTTTGAATGGCATTACTGTGAATTCTGGAGCCATACACTACATGTGAATGGCTAATATACATAGGAATCAATAGAAAATTTCAAGATGCATAGCCAGGCTTATGAATTCATTTTATTATTCCTATCACCTCCCCACCCCCACAAAAACAAATTTTCAACTAGCTACTGCTATTTTAAGAAGAGAGTAGGGAGAGAATATACTGGCAGGCTGATTGACATAAGTCAGCCAACTCTTCCAGCTAAAGGTCTGAGTCTGCAAGCTGTTTCTTGTGGGTGGATCTCTGTGCTTAGATTGAGAAGCCTTAAGAATTAAAACTGAAATCAGCTAAAGCTAAATTATAAGCCATAAACTCACACTTTAAAAGATATTCAAGTGAAGAAACACCTACAGAGTGAAGTCACCTTACATATTATTATTATTACCATTTTCCATTTCCAATAAGTTTTAACGTACAAGTGTTCTCCATATTTTTTGTGTGTTTTTCTCTCACTTTGGGCACTAAGAAGAGGTTTCCATGTCTACATCTACCTGGACAAAATCCAAAATCTGAGCCAAATATCTTATCTCCTTCCTTGAAAAGGTATGGAGAAAGTCAGAGCGGGGGAGCCAGAGATGAGGAGGGAACTGAAAATATTCCCAGTAGTTAACAATTCCATTCAGGCTCATGTCCCAAACCCAAGGGTGTTTGGCAATGATTCAGTCATAAGGGTTGTTCTGTATCAGTCTCAGCTAGGACATAGTAGCGGATTTTGTCCAGTACTCATGCCAGTAAAGAAAGGAAGATTAAAGGTCCCTTTTTTCCATCAGTTTCTGAAGCAGAATGTGACAGATTTTGAAACCATTAATTCAAAGTAATGCCCATGGCACTCTACAGAAGAGACTAGGGATTTCTACTTGTGGCTGTCCTTTTGCCTGCAAAAGTGGACTGCTCTGTTTTACCCTTTTCAGGATCCTTGTCCTTTCAGAGAAGACATTTAGCTTTCAGGAAGGGAGGATGAAAAACATTAACTTGCCATGATTTCTCACACTGAGTCTAGACTGGTGGAAGTGGCTGTCACAAAGAGTCAGGATCAGGGTTCTGCTGTGCTGCAGAAGCAGTCCGTGGCCTGAGCAGCCTGCAGGAAACTAGACACTGCAGAAATCTAGGTACTACATATTTCTGGGTGGCCAGCCGATAAACCCAAATAATCCCAATTTCTGGTGTATGAAAAATATAAGCATGCACAGTTTCCACCATTCATTCAATTTTCTTGTTTCATTTTTCCGAGTTAGAGAACTGTTGCAGGATTTAACTGGTAATGCCTGTCATGTTGAGCTGGAAACACCTCTAGAACATGACAGAATTACAGTGCTTACAACGCCCACAGGAAACAGTTGTTATCCCACAGACAAGTGAGAAATTGAGTCACTGTATCCTCATCATCTCCTACAGCCCAGCCGAGTGTCCTAATTATAACATCACTCCATATTCAGAACTGTCTAAATAAAACGAAGCCTTAAAGGTAAGTACCTCCATATACTGCAGTGTCTTGCTGTCTCACATTTGATTTACAGATACCTAGGCTGGGTCACAACCTGCAAGGTGACCTTGGGAGGTGGTATAGACCAAAGTAAGGGCTGATCAATATTCACCTAATGAAATGCCTTATCCTGAAGAGAACAGGTCATGGCTGTCACTGGGAACTTTCCACCCAGCCATGCTAAGCTCCTTCCTGTGTGCTCACTAGTACACATGCTGACCCAGCACTATGTTGGTTTACTGAGCTTTCCTCCCAATCAAAGGAGCTCATTTGATTACTTAATGGCCCTTAGAAAGCAAATTTAGAAGTAATCATCTATTCTTAGCTCAACCACTTCTCCTTTTAAAAATGTTTTCCCAAGAGCCCAGCCCAGATGAATGAGATGTCAGTGGGAGCAGTAGAGCCTGCCTGCAATTTCTAATCACTAGCCTGAAGAAGTTACCAGTTAAAGGTACAGTATAGCAACAGGAATGAAACCCCTCCTTTTATGAACCCAAGAGGTGACTGTCACCTGAGAACAAGACTACAGATTTTTGTGGTTTGTCATACACTAGCTTTGAGTTTTCTTATGGAATGCACATCTCCTCCAAGTGGGCAGACAGGCTGTATATTCACTCCCTACCAAGCACAATTCCACTAATAACAGTGATGGCAATAGATAATCCCACTTCTCCATGTCAAAACCACTGCTGCCAGCAGCTGAAATTGTGCCTTCTACCTGAAAATTCAAAACCAAAACCAAGACTCATAAATATGAGTAATTAAAAGCCATTGAAAACCTTCTGTATGAAAGACTTCCCACACAGGTCCATTTTTTTAATTGAAAATAAAATACATATTTTAGAAAAATAAACATCAACATCTGGTAGTGTATTTTCTTTTTTTTTAGCTTCTTTTTTTTTTTTTTTCTGATGTCAAATAGTGTTTTTATTCCAGAAAAGCTGTATGCATATGTTGTCTAGACTGACTTCGATTTCCTACCTTTTCTACCAGAAAAATCAAGTAGTTTTTCTTGAAAACTATTTGCATTTCTCCGATTTGTGTTTCCACTACTCATTTAACAGGTCCCACAAAATAACTTTAGATATTGTCACCTTTAATGCTTCCAGCATTGCCTTGGTTTAAAAATGCAAGACAAGATGTATACAAATAGAAAATTCTTATTTGATAACAGTGTCATGCCTGGAGAGAAAATCTTCCTGTATTTCTACACACACTGAAGAAGCCTGAACTTATCAAGAGTCACCAGCCTGACTAATCAGCTCATAGACAAGAAACTTTTGATATCACTGCTTTGTTAAAATTGTCAAAAATCACAACATCAAACTCTTAAATACCAGTTGTGTTTAAGGTCAGTGAAAAAATAGAAGAGGGAGACTGATCTGTCATATTTAAAATAAAGATTCTTGGGCATCAACAAAATGAAATAACTAAACCGATAAGAGCATCGCTCCTGTAGACGTGCGTAATTGAAATGTTGATTTGCCTGTTGATTTGAGTGGATGAAAAGGTTACATGAAATCTCTTCAGCATTCCTTAATAAGGAAACCTTTTTTTTTCCCCTTGATTAAGATTAGTCTCAGTGTTTTTATACACATACATTCCAAAATGTGAAATGGAATATTAAAAAAAAAAAAAAAAAAAAATAAAAAAAAAAAAAAAAAAAAAGGCAACTAATAACCTATTATATTTAACCATTTCAGCAGAGTGTTTTCTGTTGGTCAAACATCAGAAAATTCTGAATGACTGTGAAAAGCATGTGTGTTGCTATGTACATGCAATGACATCAGTGATGCATTAATTTCTGCTCTGTAGAAAACTCCAGTAACAAGAAACCCTCTAAAGGCTAAAATGTTCCAAGGACATTTGAGAGTTCTGAAATGGAGCACAGTGCAGACTTTTCTGGTTAAGTTGCATTTCATCATGAAGTGGCCAACAACTGCAATGGAAGCTCTCCCCACTTGGGTTGGATAAGATAAAGCAGAGTTGACTGGAGTTCACCACCATACCTGGTCACCATCCTGGACCACTGACTGGCTGGCCTAGGCTTCCACCCATTCAGCATCTGAGTAGTGAAAATCTCATCCTACAATTTTTATCTTTTCCCATGCAACATGCAAAGTTGCAGCACATTCCCCTTCTAGAAAATAACTTGTGAGTCCTATATAATTCAGACCCTCTTTGAATCTACTCTGTACAGTCCTTTGAAAATCTGGCTTTTAACATAAAACTCATTCTATATTATCTGATCTTTTTTGAGGGGCTCCAGAAATCTGCTAGATGCTCTTAGGCCATCTTCACACCATTATATGGAGCAAGTACCTCAGCTATGATTACACTCTACAGCTCAAAAGAATGCCAAAAGCATGCAGGTTTACTTTAGAATTTTTTTTTCTTTATATAAGAATATTACCAGTCCATTAAACTTGTTAAACTTTATCTTTACAAGTAAAGAAATTATGGTCTCAGCAAGCCTCTTTTGTTCTGTAGCAGAAGAATCTTCCTTGCCTCTGACCACCGTTTTAGATTTAAAATAGTTCTTCAAAGGTATTTCTTAAGTAAACCTTTCAAAGGCTTTTACAGGGTAACATTCCTCCTCTCCCCTCTTTGTACCAATGCTTATTTAAATTCAAAGTTCATATGAATTTTGATTCTACAGTGTTTTTACAGTCATGCTGAACTTTTCCTCACAACAACTCAAAACTTGTATGGACCAGTTCTGTCTTTCACTGCATAAACCTGCTATTTAGATTTTAGGAGGGGCATTTTGGGTTGGGGATTTTTTGGGGCTGGTGGTGGGGTTCTTTTGTTGTTGGACCTCATCAGAGCACTGGCTGAGAAAGCTGCAGGGTGCTTTGTTCTCTGTAGTGTTAGCATGTTCTTTTTCCCATTTTCTGTATCTTTGGGAAAGACTGTTCCATCTTTCCTTACTTGGAAATGAAATGGGCACTGCTCCTAAGTGATAGTTGGCCATAGAGCCATCCTAAGCAGTACAGTTCAAGTAATTTCCAGTGAAAGTTTTGATGGTGAGAGGAGAGACAGTTCAGAGAGGACATAGCAGACACCGCTGTGGCTGGTACTGGCACTAGGAAACAGATGGTTACCAGGCCAGAAAATAATAATTGGACTTTTCTATGGCTTAGGCTGCAGGTGATCAACTTTAATAAAACAAGTTGAAGCTCTAAGTCTGCAGTCCTGTGAAATGCTGCAGTGAGAAAGGATGTGCTGCAGACACCAGAAAACAGAAGAACCAGCAATTTAAGCAATTAAGTAGGCAGGGGAGATTACCAGGAGGAGTGAGACAGCTATTTTTGCCAAGAGTTTTGGAATATGTGCCCTAAAAACTATTATAACTTCCCCCACTGACTGCCAGCCCAGGGGAACAGTGTGAAATGCCAGATGTCTGCAGAGCCTTTAGCACAAGCTCCATCTTTGCATCCTTCTTATCCTTCTCAGGAAAGGCTAATTGCAATGATATCCACATAGTGACAAAATAAGCCAACAGTGGAGAGTGTGCTGTTATCCTAAACTATGAGATGCCAATTCAAATGCAGATATCTACCATTAAAAGCCTTCATGCTGATTTAATTGTTGATTTATTTTTTTCTGATTGTCACATGTCTAAAACATGGCTTCCAGTCACACATGAGGTCTTAGCATGAAGCAGGGTCATGGAGAGGACAGAGCAAGTGCATGAACCCACCACCCCTGTAAGGTAACCTTACACATGTGCCATGTGCTAACACTGTAAACCCCGGGCTGCCAGGAACAATCTGGGGCATGATAATCCCGTAATGAGCAACAGCAGGTGCTGAAGTGCTTAAAGTAAATCACTCCTGCAGTCAGCGAATTGTTATTTATGTCAGCACCACCAAAGAGTGCAAATCTGACAGGATGGGTGGCAGGCAGTGACCCCTGAAACTGGGGACTGTGGGAGCTGCAGGGGATCCCTGGGCAGGGCAGGGACCATCTCACTGCCCCCATCAGGAGCAGTACAAACTGGGGATGGAGCACCAGGGGCATCTCCCTGGGGAGAGGGAGAGCCAAGGCTGGGGCAGGACATCTGCCTGCAAGTAGAGCTGGGGATCAGGACCTGTGAGGGGAACAAGGGTCATGCCCAGCCCAGGATGACTGAAGCATCAACACAGAGCCAAGGAACAGAGTGTGGTTATATACTATCAAGATTGTTGTTTTCTAATTTTGATTAGACTGGAAAGAGAGATTCTTCCATCTCTTTCAAGACTGTTGTTGATTTGAATTGTGAGGAATTCTTATTACTTTTCCAGCTCAGCAGATCTGTGGGTACACCCAGAAGCACCAGCCACTGGAGGTACTGATACAATATTTGCCAAGGCAGCAATGAGCACAGCACAACACGGTATGTTTCCAGGATTGGTGCTTCGCTCCAGATGTCTGGAATAGAAAATTCAGCACAGACATATGATCCTCCATTCCTCTCCTCTCCAGGTAGTGAGGGACATGGGGCTCTCACACCTCTCTGAGCTGTGCCACAGGAGCAGTGTCCATCCCTGCTGCACAGGTGTCAATGAGACTGAAGGTCTGGCCTGATAAGTGCTTTCTAATGGCAGCCTAAGGCAAGGTAGATGATTTCATCCAATCATTTTAAGTGTATTTGGACAAATTATTCTTGCCCTAGGAATATATTATACTAATGAAATTATTCTGTCACCCATTGCAGCCCTGGCAGGAATTGCAAACTATTTTAATCCACCAAGAACACATTTGCCCAGGCAATAATTTGGCTTGTTATCTGTAAATTCTTAGGTCAGCTTTTTTAAGAGACAGGAACACACAAAAAGGGATTGATCGCTGGGTTATTGATTCCTATCACAATTGCATCAGATTTTCTTCTAAACTCTGTAGCAAATTGATCTATGGGCTGTACTTTCCCACCTGTGTATTGGAGGTCTACAGGCTTTAGGGAGGGCTTTTTAGCATAAGGCAGCAGCTTGTTGGTTTGATTTCAAAAGAACATGGAGCTTGCCAAATATACTCAAAGGGAAGAAAAAAAAGAAAGGTAATTTATCCTTGTAAGTACTGATGCAACATGAGAATAGATCTGTGAGTCTTGTAAATTCAATGCCTAAAGAACAGGTCCTCTGTTGAGTGCTGGGCTGCTGCGAGAGAAAAAGATCAGCCCTAAGGAGAGTCAAATTGCAGCTCAGTATTACTTCTTGGCTGAGACCCTCTACTGATCTTGGGTGTCACTGTCCCTAGCCAGAGCAAGAAAAATAAAGAAATTTACAAGAACAGGGTTCAGCTTACCTTTCTACATGCTGGACAGGTTATTCGGAATTTGTCATCCTATATTGTCTTTCTAGTCAGGGGAAAGAAATCCAGTTGATGTGTCATCTGATCCATTTTAAGCATCTCTGTTAGAATGAGAGGAGCTGCACTCTGAAGGTGTCTGTTGTTTTTTTCCCCATTGACTGCTCATTGAGTATACAGTGATTAGCTCAGACTTAGATGCATGACTTTTAAGCTGCAAACTGGGACAGATGATTCCCAGGCTGATTTTTCCTTTTTTTCATATTTTTAAAGATTTCTCAGCATCCTATTCCTAATCAGCACAGGACTAGTCAAGAGTGCACACTCTTGTTGTTTCATCCTTTCCCCAAAATAACCCTTCAGCTGTGCCCAATTTTTCTGGTCCCCAGTCTGCATTGCTGCGTTACACCACGTCATTCCTGAGCAGATTCCCTAGATGACACTTGCTTGTCTTGTGGAAGGACCAGACAGATGCAAGGGGGAGTGCCCATTGTAGGGTGCTGTGGGAGTGAGGCCTTTCCTGGATTTCACATGGGGTCTTTCTCTTTTCAGAGCTGACATTTTTCTCTGTAACAAGATATGCACAGCAACTGGTGTCACTGCTGTGTCACACTGAGTCATCAGGAAATACCCTGACATCAGTTTTACTGGCAAATCTTCAGTAAGACGCAGCAGCCACAGCTGTTTTTGCACCAACAGAGCACCAATATTATCCATCTTCATTGTAAGACAAAATAAAACCCATTTGATTTAGGTCAGACTTACTTAGATTCATTGTGGTTTTACCAGCTGGCTTCCCTCCAGCACCGGTGTATTTATCTTTGTGTCACTTCTCAGCACCAGAAACATACTGTTCTCCCCAAATTACAGATGGGTTCCTGAAGCAGAATTCATCTTCTCCCAGGCAACAAGGGGAGGGGTGAGAAATTACACGGGAACCAGAGCATAGGAAATTTACCAGCCTAGAAATGGAGCCTGCAAGAGCACTTTCTGTGGGGTGGAGCATTGAGTTGCTCCCAGAACCACAGAAAAGCCTGGCCCCACCTGCATGCTACTCCTGTAGACATGAGACACTCATTTGATCTCTGTATGGTTCTTCATTGGTAGTTTATGGCACAGGTTTGTGAAGTGCAGGAAAACTGGATTCTAAGATGTAACCTGTAAAGGACTAAATCCAATGGTTGTATTTTTGGAAGAGAGAGTTAAACTGATCTGCCAAGTAAATAAGGTGCTGCCACCTTTGAAAAGTCTCATTATCCAGTCTAAAGCTGTCTGTCATTAGTGTGATACCTATGTGTAAAGAGATAAAACTGTGGCAATTAGCTCTAATTTTAGTCTATGCACATTATATCGGCTTCCAACTAGAGTTAGTTCAAAGTACAGTTTGACACTGGTCTGGCAAAACCAGCAGAAGCTTAATAACACAAAGGTTCACTTGCTTATTTATTAATTTATAAAGTAGCTTGCTACTGTGTCTGCATCACATTTGTAAAAAGGCCTGCACAGCATCCTCCTCTACTGGAAATGTATTAAGGCTAAATTATATACTTCATCTTTACCAGTGGAGATGGAATATCATAGGAATCAGGGAAACTGTCAGCTGTATCAACTAGTCATTTTAAATACAGAGAACTCATTAAACAAAGTATTTAAGCAACAAAATATCTTCCTTATTATTAATGATATCCTGAATATGAGGAAGATCATCACCCCAGTTGTCTGCAGCCTGTGGTTATGCTGCATAGTTACCTAATAGTCAGTCACACAGGCTGTCCAATACCCATTTTAATTTTACTCCATCATAGAAGAGTACACTGGTGCTAAACTCATAAATCAAAACCAAATATTATTACTTAATACCATCTTTAATGACGAGACTTTAAAAGAAAAAAAAAGAAAGGGATTTTTTTTTTTTTTTTTTTTTTTGCAAATAAGAAACATGTGCTTACCAGCATTTGAGATTTTAAATTGATATTTTCCAGAAACATTATGGGTAAATACTTAAAATGCCTTAGTTACTTCAAAATCATGACTCATCTGAAATTAGTGGAATTACATGAGTAAATCATGTAAATGAAGCATACTCTCAAGTGCCAAGTTAGGATATCAAATTTCCCAGTCCATCAATTAAAGCCACTTACACACTACAATCAGTATATTGGGAATCCCAAGTACATTCTGAACACTGTACACTGAAGGAAGAAGTTTGGCCAGACTCAAACCTTCATCTCTAATCCCGTCTTCCTCTGATGTCTAGCTCCATTCAATCACTGACCACAGCTGTCAGCAATTCAGTTTTCCATTTCTGGTTTCAGATTCCTTCAGTGTCATGTATGATGCACAGAGACTTAAGAGGAGGCCGACTTTATCTTGAAATGGTTGGCAGCATTACAAAAGATCACCCTTTAGTGAAATCAGGGGAAAACCAGACCTCACTATACTCCTATATCGACTTCAAATAAACCTAGCTTTCGATTCTGCCTTCTAGGCCTAAAATAATACTGCATATTATGCTTTGAAGGATTAATTAATCCTAAATGTACTGAAATATTCATATAGAAGACATTATATAAAGCCATCTAACTGTTCATTGCTGCAAATGTCAACAAACTGCATTTCACAGGACAACAAAACAGTAAGAAAAGTTCACACAAGATAAACCCAGGAATTTCAAAACACTCATTCACCCAAACCCACCAAATCAAACAAAAATTCACACATGTTTTGGGAAAGCTAGAAGTGCAAAAGTTTTATTTAGATCCAAAGAGATACTACACTTTTGAAATTAATAACTCTCTTTTTGCTGTTGTAAAGAAATTGGAGTAATCAAATTTAATTATGAGGTTCATCCTTATTTTCAGAAAACTAGGGAGAAAATGAAATGCCAAAGAATATCAGTACAGAACTACAACCATTTTGCACAACAAAGATTACAGCTGGACATACAATTAAAATGGTCAAACACCACATGTTTTAACAATCATCATGCTACTGCATTTCTAATCCCGAATCAAATCAAATTGTTCCTGGCAAGGTGAAACAGGGACTAGATAGGACATATTCTGCCCTTCTCCCAGGTCATTCCTGTACCAATAAATATCTCTTTTAAGAATTCAAAAAGAGTCTCTTTTTAAGTCCTCAGTGAGGACTATTCTTGAGGGAAGCATCCAAGTCTCTTGTTGTGAAAAAATGTTCTGTCATATTACTGCAGTATTTCCAGTTATTCTGAGGTGCTACACAGACCAGACTTGAGTGCATTAACATTTGATTAAGAGACAGCAGTAGGAAATGTTTGCTGCATGAATCCAAGGACTGGATCTTCTTTACTACTGCAGATGTCCCTCGTCTTTTATGCCAATAGAACCATTATGGTGATTTTTCCCTTCTCCTTCACCACAATGACAAATGCCAGCACAAAGAACAGTTGGAAATTTTTCAAGAGAAAAACACAAACAGAAGAATGGTAACCTAACCAGCTGTGCTATGCTGTGAGGAAAAAACCAGCCAGGCAGACCACCCTGCTTATGAAAGAATGATACCATGTGCATCATGGTAACATGAAAAATATCTGTAATGATTTTCATACTATGTAAGAGAAAAAAATGGGATTGTCATACTGAATATGCTGTACCATGCTGCAGGTCTTTGTTTTCTGCATTTTAGAATGACACCAATGGTTTGTCTTTTATTGTGAATTTAATTACAGTGTCACTTTAATGCTGCCAGTAATAAGGAACTATTAGTACTGCTCTTAAAGAGGCAAAATACTTTATGGCAAAGAGTTAGGAATGCTCTTAAAATAATAAAGGGCAGTCAAGTAACCACATTTGCTCTGCCAACAGCTTTTAAGATGTAACCCAGAGGACTGAAGCTTCATTTCCAAAATATTTCTCCCATTGCCACTTGAAAAATTTTGCCAAATTTAATGACTGAAATGTAGGCAATAAAACTGCAACAATAATTGCGTGCTTAAGAATGAAAAGACAAAGTAGTTCTACTTTCACTGAAGAGATGACATTTAGGACTGGAACTATTTTGGACCCTAAAAGTAGAAGGATCAATACCATTGAAGAAGACAGAGATTTTTATGACTCTGAGACTGTGGATACAAGGGTTCATCTGAGAGTTCAAATTTCAAAGAGCAACATACCAATATCAGGATATGTGTTTTTTTATAGCACATATATATAGTGTTTAAAAGAAACAACTATTCCTCATTTTTTTAAAGGCTCTGAAGATTCCTTTAAAAAATGCTCAATTTTTCTATGATTTCTAGCTATTACTAGTGCCTAAAGCACCTGGAAATGGTGCTGTGCTTCTAAACCATGCAGACAGAAAGTGGTAGTCAATACTGCATCTATGACAAGCCAGCTTTTAAAAAAAGTTATATTTAGACAATACTTCAAGTTACATTAGTCTGCCTTTTTCTTCTTGGTTGAGAGGTCAAAAATGCTAGAGGCTTGTTTGTTTTCCATGGCTGCATAGCTCAAGGATCTACACAGTGTATAAAGACATTAAATACTCTCCAAGTCTTTCAACACCCTCACACTCAGAATCACTGATGAGCAGCAGAATGGAAAGGTTCAGAGATCACCAGTACAAAGATGGCAACCAGAAGAGCAATTGCATTAGGCAGAGGAACACTTACACTAAGGCAGCCAAGAAGGCATCCCAATCTGGGTCTGGTATTGCAATAAGACACAAATTCTTTCATTTTCAATTCAGAAACTTTCAGTCAAATTAAATTTTTTAAAAAGTGACTGGAAGTTCTTGGCATTAACATTAAATCAGTGCTTTAGCGGTGGAAGCTGTTTCACTCCTACAGTCTTTTTAATGGATCGTTTTTGAGGATTAACCATCTTCAGGTTTCCTGGAACACTGTGTCTTCCTCTGAAATAAAATGGGTGAAGTTAGTCAGCAAATGTCACATTGCCTGTAAGTTTTAACAGCTAAAAATGTGCATGCTTTCTATATTTGCATATCTGATTGCTACTGTGAATTAATAAACCTAAGAGAGGAAAAAAAACCAAGTATATTTCTAGACTCGCAGGTTAGCAGAGCATCTAATTATTCTGCAAACTCAATCTTCCTCTCATGATTCCTGTTACCAAAGTGATGTCATTTGAAGAACATGAACAGAATACTAAATATTGGCACTAGGAGAGTGATAACTGGCCACAGAGACATTTTCATCAGTTAAAGAATTCCCATCAGAAAAGGGGGGAACACTTCATGTAGATGTACTTACGGCTCTCTGCAGGTATTCCACTCTGGAGAGCCAGGCTCTTGAGCCCATGATCACCAGAAATGCCTGCAGGAGATGCTACCAGCAGACTTTTGAAGTGGTACTCATCATGGATACATACATCATCTACATGAAAACAGCAAGAGCTCCATCTTGATCTTCTAAGAAATCAGTAGGAATGTAAAAAAATCTCCAGGGAAAGAATGGTGCCTCCCCAAACACCTTTCTCTTTCAAGCTGGAAGGGTCATTCTCCTGACCAAGAAGCCTGCCTCTCTGCTCCCTTTGTTTCTCTTCCTGTTCATTACTGCAGAGGAAAGACAGCACTTTACATACTCTAACAACAATATATAGAGCTTCTGTGTCTTTCTCAAGCGAAGACATTTTGAAGGAAAATATATCAGAACATCACACCATTACATTTGTCGTGATACCAAGGTATGTGATAGAAGGTATGATGATGGTATCTGTGCAAGTTTCAAATTTGTGGGGAAAGAGCCAACGAAGTCAAATCTAGGGCTCACTAGTGTTCTTGGGATTGACACATCCTTTGTTCTAGCTCTTACAAGTCTTGGTCTTGAAGGGACAAGTGCCCATACAGATATGGAGCTACTTCTACTCAGAGCTGGAAGATCACAATCCAAGGCCCCATTGTGCTCAGTAATCAATTATTCAAATTCAAATCAGTTGATTACTCAAAATGAGCTGATTAAACTGTAGATCACTGTCAGCTGGACAAAGTAGACAGAAAATGCCTGTCTGGAATTCTGCAGGCAGCAAAACCTCTTCCAGTCAAAACCAGCTGGACTTACAGACTTAGAAGCCAGGTAAATGCAGCAGTGCAGCTGAAACTGAGCTAATAAGCCCCACCATAAGTCTCAGTGTAAAAGCAAGGGTCAGAATGACAATAAATTGGCTGCTCAAAATGCAACAGAGATATGAGCCATCAAGACATCCATGTTCTTCCCAACTGTCAGCTAGCCTATCTTCTTGTCCTGTAATAACCACAAAAAGGATCTCTGCTGAACTTGCTTCTGTTTTGGATGGCCAGGAAATTGAATGCATCAACATTAGTAGATTAGTAGAACATCTACTACCCAAAAATGTTTTCAGTGTTGGTTTAATACACAGGATGGGCTTTCTGTACCTATTCCTATAGTTAAAACAAGCATTAAGCAGTTTCTTAGTATGGTTTGAATTCCTATGCAGATATTTTGTAAAAGGGCAACAGAGGTGAGATAAGAACTCTACACAAAAAAAAATTCAAATTATTCTCAAGAAGATACACGTCTTCTCTTATTTTAATGAAATTATTTCTCATTAATGTCAGCTTGAACAAAAAAACCTCAGGCTATAAATCAAAACATAATTAAAAAGGAATAATATAACAATGGCTGTAGTTACCTTGTGATCTTCATGGGGTTCATACCTATATTCTAGTATTTTCTCAAAATACAAATTATGCCAAATCCCCATTCATACATCCACGTTGCAAGCAAGGATCAAAGTTTGTCCTGAAAGTTCTAAGTCACTAGTTATAAAAGTCAATCATTTGAAAACTAGGTCCTTTTTATACTAAGGACAATTTAAAGGATGAAAAATTATCTTCATGTGTTTAAAGAACATTGAAAAGTAAGAAAAATCCTCTTAGGGAAAATGGATTGAAAGGGGATATTTTGTTATACCACACATCTTCTGAGACCTGCAGTTACAGGACACTTTATTTTCTTTCATACTTTATTTTCTTTTGTTTGATAATGAACAAAATTACAGAAACACACTGTCATATAATTTCAGGGTAAGTAATGGTCTACTAAAATAGATTGCAAAAAAACCCCATCATAATCACAAATCAGTGCTAACCCTCAGCAAACCTCCATATCTGGCTGATGATATTTAATCTCACTGCAGAGCCAGTGAATCCTCCTGGTTCTACATTTCTGACCTTCTCTGTATGAACCATGTTAAATATCACCAGGGCCAGAAGTGATACAGTGGCATATGGGGCACTTCAAACCCACACAGTGCTTTTTATGTATTGAGAAACTTCAGTTATAGAACTGAATTCATATTGTACTGTATTAATTCAAATTCTACTAATATCCTCTCCTGGAACATGAAGATTCACTGCTCCAGTTTATGAAATCCTTTGATTCTGTGCTTACACAGAATGGAAGGAAAAGGCTAGTAAGCAAATATGTCTATATAATATCATGTAATTTACTCATTACATTTTTAGATGATCCCAATATATATTGTGCATGCTCATTTTAAAAATATAGGTAAGTGGGTTTGTGGAAGAGTATTTACTGTGAGACACTAAATATATAGAAACAATATTAGCTTAGGAAGTCCCCAAATATAAAGTATTTGAGAGAGTTTAAAAAATAAGTATTATATCTTCTTGCTTCCACACTTTTGTAGGCATCTGTTTATTGCCACTGGAGGCAGGTGACTGGGTCCAACAAACTTTTGATATATACTCCCTATATTCTTCACACTTCATATTCTTAATATATTCAGTTCAGTTAAAAAATAAATCTCCTCCAATTTCAAGCTTATCCACAGGTATTATAATCAGAAATTAATTTTATTTCTATATATCTCAGGGCAGGTGGACTGTTTTCAAATTTATATTTCTAACCCATAAAACTAAAGAGAAGTCTGTTAACAGTGATGTAAAAATATGTATTTTCAACATTCGCATTAAATAAAAATCATTGAAAAGCATTATCAAAAATTATGTTGAGTAATACTTCATCAGTGGGATTTTGCCATGATATTTAACATGAACAGAAAACTGCAATGTTCTAAACATAGGACTTAGCAAAAAATAATAAACCAGAAAACAGGGAATATAAAGGAAATTTACCTCAGTATCTGTTTTTCTCCCTTGCCAGTCAGAGCATCTGTTTTTTGCTTTTCAACAATGTTAAGTTTAGCTGAGGTCTGCAATATACAAATTTTTACAAAACAAGTTAAATCCTAACCACAATCACAGTTACAGAAGTAAAAAGGATTTGGACAGATTTACTTTATTGAAGGCAAGAAATTTTTGTACTTGAGGAACTCCAGCATAAAAGATGATGGCTAGTATAATTTATCATCTTATCATGGCCGAGGAGATGTGATTCTGAGGCAAGAACAATGCCAGGGTTGCTTCACTGTTTTTGTAATTTATATGAATATAGAGTGCTGGTGTATATGATTATTATCCATAGCACTGTTTTTGCTGGTACACTTTACTTCAGGCCTACCCCAACTAAAATTAGCATTGTTGCACAAGCAGCTTTCCAGCTACAGCAATCTATAACCCTGTGCCTTTCCTGCAAAGAAATCCCAGCCACAAGTCAGATTTCACTATGCTAGCAATACTTTGTAGAAAAATCTGGCCTGAAAGAATTGCCTTTTTAAAGAACCGCTATAGTTCTTTGCTTGGCTCTCAAACTGCTGTCTGAACACCACCAGGGAGTGCCTTTGAGATCTGGGGACTCTAAATCCCAAACCAATGCTCTGCCAGATTGAAAACAAAACAAAAAAACCAAACAAGTATACACCAGAAACCAGTGGTGCCCCTAGCATAAGTTCTCAAGATTGTGAATTTTTTAACTTATTTTAAAACTATCATTTAAAACTGACTATGTCCTTATGGACCAGACAAGACAAACATCAAGGCACTAAGAATATATTTTGTAAATATAAAAAATAGCAGAAAAATACTCAGTAATAAAAAGGTAAATAAAAGCAATGACTGCTCAGAAACATCTTTGTCTTCTGCTTCTGCCTCAGGCTTCAGGAGAGATCCAGAAAAAAAGCAGGAAAAACCTAAAACACCTGGTATTTTTTAATACCTACCAGTAAAAAACTTCCATTCTATGATTTTCTCCTTTTTTTTCCCTTACTGTCAGCTATAAAAAAATTATAAACATAATGAAAGAAAATAAAGGCTTAAAAGAACATTATATCCATTCTCAGTAAATAAAAGAATATCACTAGGATACATTGTTGTCACAGGACAGCAATACCCTGTAGAACATTTACTGTGCAAGGTATGGAAATTGTTAGCCTAGGGTAAGTCCTTCTAACTCAACAACAGCCAATAATAATGTGCAGACTCTAGAACATTGATTATTTAATACAGTTGAAAGAGTCTGCACTGAATGTTCATCTACTTTTGCCTCTATTGTTAAAGTGAACTGTTAAAAGAGAAGGCATACATACGCAGATTTTAAAATAATACAAAAGTCAAATCAAAGTCATGGCAGAAGAAGACTTGAAGGGAACAGATAAAGGACTGATACTTTTGAAATCCACAGTAAACCACAGAACCATAGAATATCCCAAGTTGGAAGGGATCCATAAGGTTCATCAATTCCAACTTCCTGTTCCTTGCAGAATACCTAAAATTAAAATGTCATCCCATTGCTTCCTGAGGTCTGAAAGGTTTGGTGCTATGACCAATTCCCAGGCAGTCATGATCCAGTGATTGACCACCCTTTCTTCATTGAAGACCCTTTTCCTAATGTTCAATCTGCACTTCCCCTGGTGCAGCTTCATTCACTTTCCTCATGTCCTGTCACCAGCGTCCTGGGTTGCAGTGTAGGATGTACACAAGTATTTTTTCTATCACCTTCTTCATGAGTTGTTGGAACCAGGTGGGGCGGTATTTTCCCAGGCCCCTGCCTTTGGGCTATTTGCCCATCAACGCCTGGCCCATGACTCACAGGTAACTCCCTCCAGGAGTTATCTCTGTTTAATGGGCCATCAAGGACCCACTTCACAACTCCTCATCCCATTGTGAGATGCTCCGCCCAGGGGGAGGAGCCAAGCATTCTCACCTGGATATAAGCTGGTATGTGCGACAGTGCAAGCAGCCCTTACCTACTGGATTCCCAGAGGAGCAGAGCTACCAGACCTTTCTACAGGATCACTGCTTCAGGAAGAGCACCTCACCTGGACTGCTTCCACCATCCTGCTCAGGTTGTATTCTGACTCTGTCAGTGGTCTTTTGTATTATTTTATTTTATTTTACTTTTTTTCCTTTCTTCTTATTAAATTGTATTTCTGACTTGGAGCCTCTCATTTGCTTTGCTTTCAAACCACTACAGCCAATCACTGTGGAGAGCAGATCAGCACCCTCCCCTTCTCTGCCCCCCCAGAGGAAGGTGTAGTGTGGGGTGAGGTCACTGCTCAGCATTGTGGTCACCACTCAGCCTTCTCTCATCCCAGCTGAACCAACCAAGTGACCTCAGCTGCTTCTCATAAATCTTGCCCTTGAGGCCAGACCACACTGTTCACCCTCTCTGGAACATACTCGAGTACTTTGATGTCCTTCTTAGACTGAGGTGCTCAAAACTGCACACAGCAGCTGAGATGTGGGGGTGACTGCCCTGCTCAGAACAGCAATGTACAATGTTTAGATGTTTAGTCTAAACTACTCACTTAGGCTCTGCTTAGAGCCCAGGACGAGGGACAGGAAAGTCTCTAGGGAAATTAATTTCATCTTGACCTAAAACAGATGTGACACTTTGCACCTTAGACATGATCTTTTCTTCATAAATTACAGAGGATTCCTCTATAACTACTTTTGAATGGCTATTTGACATATAGAGAACTAAAGATAGGAGTATTAATCTAAAGATGACTATTTTGATCTCATATGATACTAAAATCATAAGAGTAAATAATTAATTGCTGAAAATATAATGCACTAACTACCTTGAAGTGATGATGGCAAAATCCTAGACCCCAGTGCCTCATTATGAAATATGCCAGTGCATATACCTCACTTCAAATGGCGTTTTACACATATTTATGTGTTTTTATAGGGAGCTGAACATAGGCACTCCTCTTACTAGCATGTTCAGTAATAAAATCTGCTTTTATTTCCTTTCTTCCTCCAGAAGTAATTGCTAAGGTAAAGATATTAACAGTTATCATGAGCATTTTCCAGGTTTTTTCTTGGTTTCATGCTGGAAAGTTCATTTAAGAAATTCTTTTAGATTTCTCAAAGTAGCAATGAACCATGTAAGGGAATCAGTTGCCCACTGTGCGAACACATGGAAACATTGCTAATTACAGGCTTTTACCCAGTGGCAGCAACTCATGAATATCACACTAAGGTATTACTTTTACATTATTTAGAAATTTAGAGCTTTTCTAGAATAAGAAGTACTATAAATCTTTATAGATTCTTTTACAGGTTCTTTCAGTTTGTAGCATAAAATTTCATGCATTATATTATTTGCAGCAATAATATTTAACCTGTGATTTCACCAAAACAAGGTGTCTTATCCCTGTTATAAAGTTAATGGAAATACTTGTTGTATTTCATTCCAAACTGGTCGGATAGTTTGTCTTTAAAAGAAAAAAAGGAGAAAAGGAAATTTCCCCCATGAAAAGGAGGAATTACTATCTAACGTGGGTGTCACTATGGCTGATGATTTGCTTCTGTTCTGTTCAACTGCATAGCAATCTTGTGACTAACGGATGGCCAAGCACCAGAAATTGCTCCAGTTTTCTCAGTTATGGGCACTTTACTATGCTGGGGAACACCGAAATGCCAAGTGATACAAAAGCAAAAAAAGTATTTAAAATAAATAAACTGCATGATCTTTCAATTTATGGCTCTTAAATTTTTTAAAAAGCAGCTTTTGTAAGATATGTGGTATACAAGTGAAGTGAAAAAATATCCTGATCTAATGGCATTAACAGAATTTGTTGTTATATTAAAGAAGTAAAAGTTACTGAGTCACACATTTCTTACCTTTAAGATCTCTGAGAAGTACATGTGCCGCTCATCATTAACTTTGTGGTAAGCCTACAGATAAAACAAGATACAGCCTATCATTAAGCACAGATTTTAAAAGCTGGATCATACAGAAGATTCAGATATACAGCAGAGCCTTTCTCCAGTGACACATTTTGTGGAACTATTATATTGTGTTCCACACACAGTGTCTGTTTGTCACACAACATAGCAGATTTTACAGTCTAGAGGGACAGAATGATTACAAACCTTTGCTTCTTGTTCCAGTCTAAGTTCATAGTCCTTTAGCTGATTCTGGAGACTTTTCTTCTCTTCTTCCAGCTGTTTAAGAACCCTCTTTAAGGAACCCTGGGGTAATGGTAAATAAAACAGTGTTTTACAACTATTTCCATTCTCTATAAAGATGTCATCACCATAGTCCTAATTCTTCAAGCATTATGTTTGTTATTATCTTTGGTTCATGTGCATTTTTTGTTTTCATCGTTCTGGCTGGCACACTGCAGAGACAAAGGCAATTAAACATATGCTACAATTATCAGCTATGCATTACACATTTCCACTGTGTTAAAATGACACAGGTACAGTTTTTCACACTGCTGCTCCTTGGCATCTTAGTAAAGCCACCTGGGGGTGACCAGTCAGAATTGCTCCTTTGTTGTAACCAAAATTCCCCCTGATGGCTCTTTTTTAGTAGGAAGAAGATTTCACATCTTACCAGCACATCCATTTCCAAACCACTTGCTGAGAGAGCTGCTGGGCTGGTTGAAGAGCCACATGGGACATCAAAGGTAACTCACATCAATTTGTCTAGAAAGAAGCACTTTGCGGAAAGACTGTCTTAGGTGTGCAGCCATCTACCTTGTCTACAGTTGGAATGAGTAACAGCAGTAGAATCCATTTTTGGTTACTAGCACTGGCCAAATCTTTGCTTGCTGTGTAATGGAAATAAAACACACACCCAAAGCAGGTTCTCCTCTACTTCTAACACAGGAAACTGCTATTCATAACCTCATTCATAATTTGATCCAGTAGAGACATTATTATAGAAGTCTCTAACATAGAGTTTCACCCTCCAAGTTCAGGAAGAATGCATTACAACAAAAAGGAATTTGGGCAAACATGCCAAGAGGCCTGTGTGGATGAACAAGTAGCTCCTGAACAAATTCAAACACAAGAAGGAAGCCTAGAGAGGGTAAGAGAGGGTAGAAACATAGATTGGTAGCCTGGAAGGAATTAAGGGTGTTGGTAGATGAAAATCTTGGCATGATCTGGCAGTGTGGCTTGCAGTCCAGAAAGGCAACCGTGTCCTGGGCTGCATCATAAGTGTGGCCAATGGGCTGAGAGAAGTGATTGCCCAGCTCTGCTCTGCTTTCTTGAGACCCCACCTGGAGCATCCAGCTCTGGGGCTCCCAAGATAAGGATCTGGACCCGCTGCAGGAGAGAAGGCCCAGAGAAGGAACACAGAAATCACAGGGCTGGGGCACCTCTCCTCTGAAGACAGGCTGAGACAGATGGGGTTGTTCAGCCTGGACAAGAAAAGGCTCTGGGGAGGCCTTATAGCACCTTCCAGTACCTGAAGAGGGCCTACAGGAAAGTCAGAGAGGGACTTTTTACAAAGGTGTATATTGACAGGACAAGGGGTAATGGCTTTAAACTGAAAAAGAACAGGTTAGATTAGATATTAGAAAGAAATTTTTTACTGTGAGGGTGGTGAGGCACAGGTACAAGTTGCCCAGATAAGTTGTGTATACCCCATCCCCAGAGGTCTACAAGGTTAGATGGGACACTGAGCAAGACAATCTAGTGAAAGGTCTCCCTGCCCATGGCAGGGGGGTTGGAACTAAATGGTCTTTAAGGTCTCTTCCAACCCAAACATTCTGTGATTCTATTATTATTCAAGGTCAGTTTACACCTATTCTTGTACTTAAATGTGTTAACTAAATGTTCTTCCTCCCTTATATTTGTCCGCAGCATGTATAGACTGAAGACATGAGTATCTTTTTTCCACATTCGTTTTGTTCAGATGATTAAGCTGAACTTGCAAAATTATCTTTCACACAGCGGGCTGTCCTTTCATCTTATCATCCTAGCTACCCCTTTGTGCACCAGGCTGGAGCTCAGCCTTCTTATGGCAGGAGAACAGAACTGGCCTTACGCCAAAAGCCATCACACTGCCCTGAACAATGTCAGGGATACTTTACCTATATAAATTTTAGGATTGCATTTTCCTTTTGCACAACTGCACAATGATGGCTCACAGTCAACAAGGCATCAGCTAGAATACCCAGATGCTCCTCTGCAGTTGTATCAGTTCTCAATTCATAATATAATTTCTTAATTATTTTCTAAATCCACTATTAAATTTTGCTCACATTTTTAATAATCTAGTCTTCACTGTCTTTCTTTTTCTAAATCACATCCAGATCCCAATTATATTATATAATTGGTTTCAGGAGAGAGATATCACAATCTAATTCTACTTTGTGTATCAAGGTCATGCATTAAATATTAACATTCATCCTAAACCTGGTCTTGGAAGACCTTTGCCTGTACTCTCCCAGCAGACTCCTTCACTAATCACCGCTATCATGTTCCATTTGCCAGCTCTTTACTCTTTTAACAAATCTACTCATTTTCATTTTCTCCAAATTAATCAGTCACTTCCCATGCGATATGATATCTTTATCAGAGGTCACAGTGAACAAGATTACTATATTTATTGTGACAATAAATCTATTGTTTCATTACAGAATGTCAACAGGTCTGCCCACCATGAGCCCCTTTTAATATATACATATTTCAATTTCATTTTGCAACAAGTATTCCTCTCATTATCTTAAAACTGGAAAAAAAAGTGCTTTTCTCCAGTGCACACAATGTGCACGTTTACTAGAACCACTTGCTATCAGATCAGTGATGTGACAAGTCAGTTCCTTCAGAATCCTAAGATACAGATTATGCATTTCCCTCATTTTAAGTATATCCAATTCTTTGAGTTTTCCTTAGGATTTGGTTATGGTCATTTCTTCTTCCAAGCACTTGATGACATTTGCTATTTTTCCTTTCTCCTGCATTTTTTTGTTTCTGCCTTTACTTAAAACTTAAGCAATATATACATGCTTAGTTTAAAGTGAATTAATTCATCATCACTTGATCTGACAGGTTTTTTGACTGGCTTTTCTTTAATGTTTTGGTAGGTTTTAAAAATCTAAAATAGCATTGTGTCTCTTTTATCTATTATTTTGTGTTAAAATGTGTTAATTATCCCTTGAGTTTTGCACCTCATCATCATTAACACTTGGGTTTTAGTACTTATTTACAAGTCTAACATACAGTACAGTTTCTGTCAGTAGTTTAATAATATTATACCCAAATTCATCCATCCAAATAATATATTTATATGTATATTTGACTGGATGGATGAGATTCAGTCTGAGGTGAGGGTATCTAGATTTGAGTATCCAAATGTAAACTGGACTCCTACTAAGAGTCACAGTGAAGACAACCAATGCTGTTCAGTGATTCATTCAGCTAAAGAGCTCATCTCAGTTCCATCTGAGTTCTAGAGAGTACAAGACATTCACATGTGGCAGATGTGACACATGGGTTACACAAGACACATCCTTATGGAGCAGTAACAGGCTACTGTGCACTGAAACATCTTAAAGACTCTTTGCTTACACAATTATTCCACTGAAGATGCCAACCAAATAAATCTAGATACAAATCTCTTTACTCAGCTGACTGTGTTAGTGAGACCTGTGGCTGCCTAGAGCAGGAATTAAAAGACCTAGCAAAGAGGTAGACAGCTACATAAAGAAAAGTAAATATTTGTGTCCCAATGTTTAAGAGAGTCATATAGTTTTGATGTACATTTCAGTATTATTTCCCAATACTATTGTGACTAAACTTTGCTTTCCAATTCATCCTCAAGATGAATTCTTCCAAACAGCTGATGAAGAAAGAATCAACAACATTATTGTCAAAGTCTCTCACGTCTGCTACATTCCACATCTATCTCTGTTTTGTTCTTTCCTGGAAAGTGTGTATCTTTAATACTTGTTATCCTTTCATGTTTTTGCTATCAACACTTACATTACTGGTCAGTCAGGTTCTTCCATTTGTTTGCTCACGTCCCCTGTGTAAAATGAATATTTGTTCAAGAATTTTTTTTTTCTTTTTATTTCTAACACAAGCACCTCCTTAGTCAAAATAGATGAATCCTTTTCTTTCTATACTGATTACTTAACCATTCCCTTAACAATCAGTTATTTCTTCTCATGACCTTAATGCTTTGCTATGCCTTTATTTACTAGATTTTTCTGGTAAACACTGAAACAAGATAACAATTCTCCAAATATTTTCCCTTCTTTTTCCATGGGAATTTTTAATTTTTTCCCTATTTACCATGCTAGTCTCAGATCCAGAAGGCCATTATCCATATATGGTTTATTTCTCAGAGAGTTTATGAATTCTTGCTGCTGGTAAAAAAAATACATCCGCCTGTTTTAAGTCTCCAGTCTTTTCTAGCACCTGCAGATTATTGCAACTTTTATTCTTTTGCATAGTTTTCTGCATAAAATGTTACTTATTTGGCTCCAAATTTTATTTTTTGTTTTAAAAATTCTGGGTTTCATTAACATTTCCCTAGGAATAATTTCTGTTAAAATCAAGATTTTGCAGGAGCCTGGCAAAAGGCATAGTGTTTTTAAAACATGTTTCAAGAGAGAATAAACCCTCCCACTGTTAAAAAGAGATACAGAAGAACTGTATTTTTGAGGAGTATTTTACCCCTCATTGAACTGTTATTAACTTTAATCTGTTACAACAGGCATACTGGAGACAGGAAAAGAATTGAGGGGTAGCTGCAGGTTTTTTTCCTAATTAAAGCAGAAGTACCTTGGATGCAGATGAAATCTTTGTCCAAATACAGAAGGCTCCTACAGTCAATTCAGGCAATGTTGGCCAATTTAAGGAAAAAAAGTAAGCTGCAGATTAAAGAGAAGATTTGGCTTAATTCCACTAGGGTCATGTGCTATTTCATTTCAACAGCAGTGTCTCTACAGAATTAAACAAGACAGAGAAGACCTCACCACTGTTGAACAAGGAAACTAAATTTTTTTTGCCTTCTTGACCTCACTGCACATTAAAGATTATAACCATGTGACAGCACACAAAATCTTTTGTACCACCTATTACATATTTTGTATTACCATAGTAAGCTCGAATGCAGTAAATACAAAAGTTCATGCTGCTCTCCAGATTTGTTCTATGTAAATCCACGACACACTATTTGTTTCTTTACTGGATTGTCCATCATTGTTATATAAGACAGCAAGACTCGGTGTCGCAGCTGTTACTTAAAACAGAGCAATTTGGTATCGCCTCAGTGATGGTACTCATCTAATTTCTTTGAGTTCTTTCACTTACAAAGTAAACTACTTTTAGATCTTTTTTTCATTAGTCCTTTCAGAAGCACAGTCTATTTTTTGCTGCCAATGCAGCTGGTCCATTGCAGATGCCTGGGCATTCATTCATCTCTGGAGCAAGGATGTTATCCAAATGCAAGCAAACAAACCATGCACTACACTTCTTTTGATGAGCAGGCAGACAGAAATAGGTTTGTAATGTGACTAAAAGTATACAGTTACCTCATAAATTGTAATAAACCCATGATCACAAATCTCTTGTGAAATAAGAATGCTATAAAATACTCAAAATTTACAGACTGGGAAGTGAAATCTAAAGTCAGTGTAGGACTGTAGTTGCAATTGCACTTCAGGCAGACTTTAACATCTTATTGCTAATGAAGCAGTTTATCCAATGTCTCATATTCTTCACATCTGCTTCTGTCAGATAGCAGGGAAGCATCTGAGCTGCTGCTTTTGTGGTTGCCCATAGGACCAAGCTGAATCGAGCAGCCTGGTTTGCTGCTGAAAGCCTTCACAGAGTCTCAATACAAAGCTTCCCAGTGGTCATCCCTCTAACAGGGCACAACCTGGCAAGGATGCTCTACACATATTACCTGAGGAAGAAAGCCTCTTCTATCTAACATCCTAAAATTTAACCAGAAATAAACTAGTTGAGTTACATTTTAGTCCTCTGCTTCCTCAAGAGCTTGCATTCTCATAGCCAGCGAATGCCCTTGCCACCATCATACTTAACCAGTGCTGAGAAAATTTTTAAGCCAGGCTGGCAATGAGTCAGAAATACAAATATTTGCATGGAGGGAGATGAAAAAAGTGAGAAAGACTGAAAGGTCATGTCTGTTTCTGGAGTGAAGGCAGGATTTCAGGCACACTCCTTGGGTTTTTCTTGCCAAATTGCTATTGGTTTTCCATCTCTGATATGCAATCTGTTTGAATCCAAATCCAGCTGCCTTTCTCACAGCTAATACCTAGGAAACCTACTCAGCTAACCCAGCCTGAGAACAACTATTCCTGCATCCAACGAACCTAATTGATGACACAGAGCTCAGTATGGCAGCACTGAAGTTCTTGTGGAAATCTCATCACACGATGTTCCTACTGAACTATAAGACCTCTCCAAGTCCCCAAACACTATAGAATGCATTTTCAAAACCAGACACTAAGAAACTTCAAAGGACAAAACTTCAGAATGATTCTAGAGGTCTACATTCCAGCCAGGAATGGATGTAAGTTATCTCCCACTCCTACTTTCAAGGCAGTCACTGGAGAACTAGCAGAGTCCTTGCATATCTGAAGGTTTTAGCTGCTGTACATCAATACAAATCAAGAAGTGAGAAACAAGAGCGTATCAACTCAGCTAAATCACTAAGAGATGGATTTGCTTTTCCTGAATGCTGTGGGAAGCATGTAGAAAGGAACCTCACCAAAACAGATTCAATTCTCCATGATCATGGTTGTATAATCAGCTTAGTGCTTCATACTGTAAAACAACACAAAAGTACATAGAAAACAGAACTTAAAACATACAGTGACACTGACTTGTAGCAGAGTTCTTATATCATGAAAAAGCCTTAAAACAAAGCAAGGACCAGTGAGAACTCAAGAGAACCAGAAGGAGCTTCCCAGCTATGCAGATTCCCCCTAGAATGAAAAATTATCTACAAAACTCCAGGATGAACTAGTATGGTAAATTCTAGAAAAACTTTTTAGAAGTAGTTTAACTGAATCTTGATTTTTTTTTTTTTTAAGGTAGTTTCATTACAGGTTCTTCTACTAAGCATTGAATATAGGGACATTGTATGCCTGAAAAGAAGACATAAGCTGACTAAGCCATTTAACCTGAATTTAAGATCCTTAGTTTTCAATACATCATCCATGTCAAACCACTCTGAGCAAGCTGGTAAAAAGCTAAAAAGGCACACTGAGATTTTAACTGAATACTTCCTTTATATAACAGTTTTTTGTGGTACTTAGCATGATTCACTCTCAGAGCAAAGACACATTAATCTTGTGCTCAGTAGTGACGAAGCCCAGAGTTTCATGAAAGGAACACCAATTCTCCAGCTCTTTTTTCCCCACCATTTTATTTTCACTTGACTGAAGTTACACATTTGGCTTAATACGGCAAGAAAACGAAATTTTATGGAAAGATACTGCAAGTGAATTTTAAGGCCACCCACACAAGTGGCTCTCATTCTGGATTTTTCCTTGCCCTGCTCTCAGTGGCAACAGAGGTGACAATTTCTAACAATCATTTCACAACAGACAAGGTGACAAATCCATGGCATCATCAAGCAGCTCAAACTTTTTTTCATCAGAGTTCTGTTCATGTAGACTGATGATCCTTATAGCAATTTGCTTCCTCTTTAATTTTTCTCCATGATTTAGAACAGAAGCAATGTATCTGTCAGTTGTGCTGGGGGGAAAAAAAAAAAAAGCAACCCAAGAAGCCTTTTAGAACCCATTCTACTTAATGTTTTTAATTAAATTAAGTTTTGTTTAGAAAATAAGTTCCACAAGGAGTTGACATTCATCAGGTGACTAATTGAATCCTTCAACGTATCATTTTAAACTCATTAGTAGCAAACCCAAATAATATATCTTTAGTTTTAGTGAAATGGAAATTGATTTTACGTTGGTATGAATAAGTTCACGAGTAATACATCGCATTAAAAAATATTTAGCATAGCATATTTCTCCATGCAAGATGCACTTGCATCCTGCGAAATCGTCAGGGCAGGTAAGGAATGGCTCCCTGCTCTTGCCTAAATGCCAAGTGCCCCCTTGTGGTCAGCATCATCCTTGTATTCCAAACCAGACCCGGAGGGGAACCTCTTTAGTGCACTGTAATAGGGGTGGGATGCTTGCTCCCTAAATCCTTATCTCAGTGATCTCCACACAGTGATCACAGGGGGTATGCATTGACTTGGGCAGGCGAAGGTAAAACGGAGACCTCCAGCGCTGTGGTTCAGACTGACAGAACAAAGCACTGCAGATTCAGAAATGTCTCAGCATCTTCTAGTAGGCCTGAAACAGGCTGGATTCCTTAGACGTTTTCTCTGGAAGATATCCCAGAAACATCATCAATTGCTACGGAATTCTTGAGAACAGATAGGAATGTCACTTGACTCCGAGATTTTTCTCTGATTGTTTTCTTTGAAACACAAGGTGTATTCTGACTCTGGGCACACCACAAAGGGATTTGAGTAAAAGAGTTTCCTGGTTTGAGCAAGGCAGGAGGAACAGGAGGAACAACTAATACCAACTTTACGAGGAAAAGAAAAAAGGTCTCTTGGAGGTATTTGAGGTCAAATGAAAGGAGTAGGATGGGGAAGTCTGTGAGTAGGCAGGATAACAGCTCAGGGCAGTCAGACCAGAGTCAGAACTTTCTCCAAAATACTTCCAAGATTCATGAAAAGCTAGGATATCAGATTTCTTCTTTCCATAAACCCACTGATGGCTTAATCCAGGAAGAGCAACAAGGTTCATTTAAGAGTTACTTGCTAGGAGAATTGTCAACATTTCCTATGCCCTTGTAAGTGCTGATGTTCCCTATGGGCAGTTATCAATGCCTACTGAAATACAAAGTGCAACACTGAAAACACTGCATGTTTTCACAAACCAGATTCCCTTCCTGTCATATTGCAATCACGTATGTCTCCAGTGTGACACTCTGCCTATAAGTTAAAACTGACAGCAATACCCCTGAGGTGGTTGTGCGAGGCTATCTGTTCTGTGGTCACTGTCCGTAGAGAAAAGGCAGCTTTGCAAGGCAAGTATCTGGCCCTTAATTGTTAGAATTTTCTCTTCTGTGCTGCTGGACATCATGAAAAAATGGTGATTTATCACAGAAGCCCTGGTTCCTGGGCTAATCTTAACTAGAGCGTTGCTAAGGCAATGCCATCAGGAGTGTGTGCTCTTCTGAACTGATTTTGCAGTATGCTTTTCAGTATTTGCATACTAAAGCTGCTATCTAGGGATTCATTCTTGCAGAAATGGTGAGAGAGAGAGGAATAGTTTTCTTTCTGCTTATATGGGAAATTATGCTTAGCAAAGAACATGTATTTTACCAAAACTAATTTTATGAAAAAATGCAAACAAATGAAAGCAGCATGTTTAACAGAAGCAAGTAAAAAATCACATCTTGTTATACTTCAGAGAGAATGCATTCCTTCTGTAATTATTTCCGAAGTACTGTATGACATTTGTATTATTCATTGCAACATAAAGGAAATTACTGACTAAACAGTTTTCAGTGTTGGAACTCCCTTGTGCTTGTCACTGTTATTTTTAATCTGCCCTCAGTACACAGAAATTATTTTCTAAACCCTGGCAGTAAGACTTTCTGCATTCAAGGTATTGGTTCTGCATTTATTGCTATGTGACATCTACATGATTTTTCTGAATAAAAAAAAAAAAGGATTATCTCATATCAGTACAAGGACTTCAGAATGATAACTGTATATATAAATGGTGTGGGGGTGTTTTTAATAGAAAGAAATTATTCATCAGTACAATTCTAATTTTAAAGCAAAAATAGTTCAAGCCATCTGCAACAATTACTGCAAATTTTCAACACAGAAAATCCTCTGTGCTTCCTTGTTCATCACTCCCAAATTTGCATTTGTATTCTTCTCTTTCATTCAAGTTTTTATAGCTCGCTGACTGCCAGGGTCCCTGATGACTAATCTCTTTTTTTTTTATTTCCCCTGTAGTGCTTGATATCAAGAAAATATTTTATGCTACCTATGTCTAAATAGGTTGAATTACTCTACAGACATGTTTTTCTCCCTCTTTTCACTATAGTAGGACCTTAAATGACTAGCTTGAGTGAGCTAAATCTCTTTAGTATCTTTGAGATAACTCCTCTGTTAAATACAGCCAAAATTGTTTAGTTAATGAAGAATTGTTAGAGATCCTTCTAATAACTCTGATTATAATTCAAAGTTTCTTGGGAACACAGATTATAAATACTTGAAAATATTATTTATTTTTCTAAATATGTTGCTCAAAACAAAATCTACTGTCTACTGCTGCTATGTTCTAGAAATTGTATCATCTTGCTGAAAGAACTACTTTTCAATCTTGCCACAGAACTTCACACAATCATAGAATCAACCTTTTAGGGATCATCAAGTTCAACCATTAACCTAGCATTGCCAAGTCCACCACTAATCCATGTTGCCAAGTGCCACAATATGTGTCTTTTAAATACCTGCAGGGATGGTGACACAACCACTTCCCTGGGCAGCCAGTTCCAATGTTTGACAACCCTTTCAGGGAAGAAATTTTTCCTATGCAATACACTTAGGAAGTATATTTTCATACAGGAATGTATTTCCCATTCATATGCAACTGCAAGTTGAAAGCTGAATATCACAGTGTCCTTCTGATTTTACAGGCACACACACGATGCTTTATATACCCACTCTCAGCATTTTTACTTTGAGCAAATGTATATTGACGACTGGCTGAAAACTCTTTGTTTTTCTACCACTCACATCTGCTATTTATCCTTCTGTAAATAAACTAAATATTCTCCCCTAACCTCCCATACAATTCTCAAAAACCCCAAAGGAATTTTAACAAACCTAAATACTTGAACATCATGAAAAACTATCTGTGTATTTTTACCAATGTTTTGTCTTCTAAAATTATATATATATATATATAAAGCAAAGCAGCTCTTCATTGTCCTGTACATAAACACTGACTTTTCTGACGGCTTCAGTTACAAAAACAAACAAATAAACAAACAAACAACAAAAAAAAAAACCCCAAAAAAATCAAACCCAAAAAACAGCAAAGCCCACATAATACCTCAATAATTTTCTGCACTTTCCATCTCCCAAAAATCAAAAGAAGGAAAAAATGAAACATTTAATTAAATCCTTAAAGCACTTTTTCTTTTTTGGTTAGCAATCAGGAGGATTTATTAACTCTAAACTGGAAGAATGAAGGAAGGACTTGAAAGTGCATGGCATAGCACAAGGGGTCCAGACTTTCCCAGACTTCACTAAGTGAGCCTAGGACTCTTCAGGCTCTCTTCTAGACTCCTTCTGGCAGTACGAACCTTTCAGCAGGGCTGGCATTCTTCCCTTTATGGGAACAGTAACCAAACCTCTCAGAAGCAGGGCTCATTGGTGAGGAGGCAATGCAGTATTTAGCAGGGATTAGAAATGTACTGGATTGGTGCGAAAGGAGATTATCTTGCTGGTAAATGCCTCTGGGACTGCCTGGCAAAGTGTAATTGGATTGGTTAGGAGAGTACTGGCAACTGGACTGGAATAAATACTTGTGATACTGTAACTATGCACATCAGTTTGTGCTTTACAGGCTGACAGGAATAAATAACATTGTCCAAAGCAGACCCTGCTGTAAATTTTCTAGACCAGGGCTCTGTCAAGACTTTTCTTTGAACATAATCCCAGTTGCATTTTCAGATTAACTCAGTGAAACAGGAAAGTGGGATGGGGAAATTTTTTTTTCTTTTTAATTGGCTGTTAAAGAAAAAAATCTTGCCTACCTACAAAATACCATGGTCTCTAGGACAACACTAAAACTGGCAAAAATGTTGACTGAAAACCACGGATCAGATCAGAAAAAGCAGTTAATTATTTACATCCTGTTTACAGCAGATAATCATCCTTCCCACTAACAGAGCATGCAGCCTCCTCTAGGGTCACTAAACTCCCATTAATCTTCAGAATCTGAAGCACCAAAAAAAAGTCACATGGTAGCACTTCTGTACATATAAGCAACAGGAATAAAATCATAACAGCCCTGCTTCATAATGTTCATTATCCCTGCTTGTGTTACAAAGGCATTATCACATCTTTATCTACCATCTCTATTTCTAAAAGTGGATAAGAAGCAGAAAAAGTTGTCAAATATTTCATCAGATGACCGGCTAAGAAAAAAGCAGTTCTGAATATACGATGATTTTTTATTTCATTTACTACCTTAGAAGACAAAATGGCCATAATATTTGCTGGGTTTTTTCCTTGGCATTTTCTCCTCAAGACTGCATAAAAAATATTTTATGCTGTATTGAAATAAAGGACATGAAGTACAAGTGCATTAAGGAATAAAAAAAAAAAAAAAAAACAAAAAAAAACCAACCAACCAACCAAACAAACAAACAAAAAAACCAGATACTTCCTTCAGTGATGCAAAAATTTACTGTAAAATGAGAAGTTTTTCTGTGACTATATTACACAAAATGTTACTGCAACTATTCATCTAGGTTATCACAGGTGACACAAAACTGGGATTATTGGCTGATAAAACAGAGGATTGTGTTGCCATGCAGAGGAGCCTGAAGAAGCTGCAGAAACAGGCAGAGAGGAATCATGTGGAGTGGAGATGCAGTCCTGCCCCTAGGGGAGAAATAATCCTAGCAACCAGTATGTGCTGGGCTGACTGTCTGGGAAGCAACCCGGGAAACAATGACTTTGGGGTCCTGGTGAACAAGGGGACCCCAAGAAATCAGTGCAGTCTTGCTGCAAGGGTGGCAAGGGTGGCTGCCTGGGCTGCATCAGGAAGACTTTGCCAGCAGGTAATCTGACCCTTATCCTCAGCACCTGTGAGATGTATCTGCAGTGCCAGGTCCAATTCTTGACACTTCAGTACAAGAATGATATGGACTTTCTGGAGCAAGTCCAACACAGGGCTATGAAGATGATTAAGAGACCAGAGAACCTGACAGATGAGGAAGGGCTGAGAGGTCTGCAACTGTTCAGCCTGGGGAATAGAAGGCCCAGGGTTTCTTATCAATGTATACAAATATGAGATGGTGAGAAATGTAGAGAGAGCCAGGCTCTCCCCACAGTGCCCAGTGACAGGACAAGGAGACTGAAACTGCTGGAATTCCATTTGGTCGCAACTGAAGGCATTTTTTTACTGTGAGAGTGGTAAAAGACTAAATGATTCCAAAAGGTTTAATGTTTTTAACTTTTTCATACATCCAGTCCAGCTATTCCATCTCATATGCCTTACCACAAATTCAATTATAAAACGATTTTTCAGGTAAAAAATTCACTACATAACCCTTCCCAACATTCAGGTTTTATGTACTTCCTGCTTCAGGATTTTACTCTATATTTTAGAAGTAATTGCATATATGAAACAATAAAAACATAAACAGAACTGATTGTTTTGGCTTCTAGACCAGGCTGCTGCAATTTTTTGTCATGAAAAAACAAAGACTATACAAGTTTTCCAACTGGACTGTGATTTGTTGTTAAGCCAACTAAATGTCACAGTACTTACCACAGGCATTTTATCAAAGGTGCGAACAACGGACAGCTTATCTACAAATAAGCAGAAAATTGTGACCTGTCAATATAATTTCAACATATCTAATCACCACTAATTCTATTGAAAAAGTTATGAATATCCATTTCTACCTGCTGGATTTCCACAAATAAGCTCCGCTTTATCTCGAAGAATATTAATTTGCCTTTCCAGCTGTTTGTTCAATTCTACTTGTGTCTCATATCTGGTTTTCCATTCATTATCTTAAAAAACAAATACAGAATTATTATATTTCCCTGATTAGTTCATGTCATTTTAAGAAAAAGCATTTTTTAAAACTGTTCCTTTTAACTAACTGGAGACTGACAAAGTCTTCACTAAGTAATCCCCATAATAACCATCTTTGCATATAAAAGAGCTTGAAAATATAAATCAAGGAAAAATTTCACTAGGCTTACTGTGGTCAGAATATTAACCAACTCCATGAATTCATATTATTCATAGTTTCATTAATAAGTAACAAAAAAACCCTAACGTGGCCACAAGTAGCATTTCTTAATTTTATATGTGAAGCACCACAGCTAGAATAATCATATTTGAAGAGTGAAAATTTAAATTTCTAAAAAAAAATGTGAACACTTGTAGGTCCTTCCCAAAAGAATTATGTTTCTGTGTTTCCTAATCAATTAGCAAGACTGCTGTAATTTACTTACCTTCATTTTCAACACTCTTAAGACTTTTTTCCAGCTCTGTTACAGTTTGTCTCAGTTCAAATATTGAGGTTTCAAGCATCTGCCTGTGGTATTAAAAGAAGTCAATAAATTCCTACAATAGCCAATAAATGGCTAATTCTAATTTCAATAATAGGACTTGTACTAGTCCTATTATTGAAATTAGAAAAAATTAGATCAAATATATTTTCAAAATGACCATCTATTGGTCATTCCTATGTAGTTACATTATCTTGTCCATTCTTAAATGTATTTTTCTCTATGGTTACTACAGTGCCTTTAAAACAATGAAGCATTTCTACTTTGCAAATAAAATTACTTCCACAAATACCCAAGATAGGCATTTCCTAAAATACAATAATTTTCTAGACAACCATTAGAATTTAAAAAATGTAGAGGGGACATTGACCTTAATTTTTCATCTGAAAGAAGATGCCCAATGAGTGTGATTTTTAAAACAAGAATATGCCTGGGAGATGTGCTATTTGAAATTCTGAATTAATTCTTCATTTTGACTTACTACTCAGTGATTAATAGTCATTTCCTAAATTGCACCCATATCAAAACCAATCAAAACAAACAGCGTTTTATGACTACCAGAAAAGAAAGCAAGCAATTAAAGTAAGATGACTGTTAAAAAAAATACAGGACCTCAAGCCACCATTTTTTAGGAAAATATATTTTTGCCCATTGATTAATCCTGTATAGTGGTCAGCCAGAAAGCTGAAAGGCACCATGAAAACCAGGCTCTTTCTGCCTTGGAGGGTATGACCAGAAGCAGAAGGTAGCAGGGGACTCTGACAAGAGCACAACCCACCTGGCATGCCTCAGACATGGTGCTGGGTGACTCTCACCCTTCAAAATGGACAGATGGTAGTTTACAATATCTTACAATAAACTCTATGATCTCGATCACATCAAGAGGACATTACTGATAAGTTATTGACCATATTCATGCTTACAGCCTGGTTCTTTGAGAGGATGTCTATGGAGAAATGCTCCTGGCTGAGGTCTCAGGAAGTCAGACCACAGCAGCACAGGTGCAAGCAAAAAACACAGTGCACAAAAATGCAGAGGCAGTTTGTGGTTTTGTCTTTTAAAGTTAAGTTTGGAAGGCTAGCCTTTCAAAAAAAAAAAAACAAACAAAACAAACAGTCAATGGTTCTTGGGTACCTCAATTTTTCAGTGCTCAAATTGAGATACTCCAGAAAAACTGAGAACACAAACTCTACAAGGAAGGCCCTTTGGGAAATGCTTTACAATACCAATATGATGACTGGTGTCTTTGAAACCTTAGCTTAGTTCATTAAACATGCAAGAGAGAACATTATTAGGCTGTAATATTTGAGGGTTGGGGGGGGAGGGAGAGACGTTTAAAGGAGAGCTTCCATTGTCAACATGGATATTCATTTTCTGAACATGTCCATGAGAGATGTTCTCTGAGAAGTAATTATCTAACCTCTGAGAAATCAAAGCTCTGATAACAGAGATTGATTACTGAGACATTGCATCACCTTTTGCACTCCTTGTGCTCATGTTCAGTTGGTGACACTTCTTTTTCCTAGCTTGAAACAACAGATTTCAACTGCAAGCTGCAGAAGCCAACCAAATAAATGGTCATAGGGAGTTGAATAGGTAAGCTTGGAATAAGGAGGGCTGAAGAGCTGAAATCACAAAGAAATACTAAGAAGAGGGATTTAAGGTAAGCCAAGTTTGTTTTCAGTGAAAGAGACACACTGGACAACAGTAGGACAGACATCATGAATGGCAAGGAGAGGTGAGGCTTCCAAGCCATCCTTGCTCCATTGCTCTTTCTGTCTTCGCCAACATTATATTATACAGGGGGCACATTGGCAAAAAATTATGATAGTACTCTCAACTTGCTAGAGAAAAAAAGGACAAGGTGAAACCCACCCAAAGACAGCCTTGAAACATGACTCAAAAAGCTTTAGATGTAGGAAAATCAAAGGAAATCTGATTGCTGCTGCCTGTTTTCTCCCACTCCAAATAAAAGAGGCAGATGGCTAGGAAGAAGAAAGACAAAATTTTACCACATTGCTGCTATCATCTCAACACAAATAGATAAGGTTTCTGCAAAGCAGATTTCTATCAGCCTCTCAGAACTTGGAAAAGAGGAAATTAAGATGGCAGTGAGTGCTAAAATGGGATTTTTTAAAGGAAATAACACTGAAAATTAGAAACAGTCAAAGCTGTAACAAGAACTGAGCTGTATAAAAATGAAATTGTTTTTGTTTTCAAAGAAATCTTAACTAAGTGCTCAGATGCAGGGGGTAAAAAAACCCCAGGAAGAATGAGTTCTTAAAATCCAGTGTTTCCAGATTTCAATTTCTGTTACCATCCCAAGTCTATATAAAATTTTCTTTATTAAGATTTTTTCTGCACCATTAACAAAAGTGGAAGCCAAATTCCAATTATATTTTGTTCTGATGAATATATGTACAGAAACGGTAAATTGTCAGGTGTCACACTGTAATTGCTACATTGACAGAAAGTCTTTTTCCTATGTGGCAACAGAAATCAGGTTTTTTTGTTTGGTTGGGTTTTTTTTTTTGTTTTGTTTTTTTTTTTTTTTTTTTTTTTTTGTTTTTGTTTTTGTTTTTGTTTTTTGTTTTTTGTTTTTTGTTTTTTGTTTTTTGGTTTTTTTTTTGTTTGTTTTTTTTTTTTTTTGGTTAAGTATAATAGTTATTAAACACTTAATACACCAGTAGCACCCAGAATTCATCAAGTGGTTGAAACCACTCTGTTTTTGACAGTGTATATTCAGTACAATGCAATCCCTGCCCAGAGAAGAGCTGTAGAAATAAATCACTTTGAGCAGCTTGGTAAGTATTCCTGGGGTTTAATGTATTGGAGTATTTTGCATTTCTGCAGTTATTTCTAATTGTGATAGGAATGAAGGTCATGCCATGTATCTGTTAGTGTGAATTTAATGCAGCTGTGTATAGCTGCCAACCTGCCCAGAGACTTGTCTGTGCTTAGAGGGACTGCACTGCACTTTCTACTTGCAACCTCCTATGTGTTAAACATAATTAGACAATTCGAGGCCTATAAATCTTCTCCATGTCAATGGACAATTTACAGTCATCACAGAAGAAAGCCTGTAAATCCTGAAACATCACATTTAAATCATCATGAGAACCTAACCACATCCTTGCATACTAAGTATAACAAAAAAGCTCTTGTGAAGAAAATGAGAAAAAAATGTGCAGTTCACATAAGAAGGCTCTGATTGAACCTACAAAAGAGGAAAAAATGGCTAAATTTCTTTTTAATGCAGTCTACAGGTGTTATTTTACTTGACAATGGCAGCCACTTAGGATGAAAAACATTTTCCTGCACGTTTTGCTACCCAGGTCTGGATATCTGTAACATGCATCAGGCAAAAGGCTGCCTGAAGCAATTTTCTATAGTGAAGAGAGAAACTCAGGAGAAAAGTCAGGAGAAGCTCAGGGGAAGTCATCAGCTCTGTAATATGGCAGATCTTTACTGAGTCCTGTAGAAGATAAAATGCACTGATGCCTTCAGAATCTCTGAAGAAAGCAGAAACAATATTGCACAGTGCAGGGGCACCGCATGGAAGAACACACTCAGTATTGAAAGCTGCAGACTCCTGACACTTGCAGTCAGTAGTGTGCTGGGAAAATGCTGCACTTTCCTGGCAAGGAAAGCCACAAGAAATGAAATCTCACAAGCTGAAGTAACATACAATTCCATAAACATTACTAAGTAGCTGACATGCATAAATATGTCTTTAAGATGTCTTTGTCTAATGAGAAGTACACTGCAGTGTTATATGTGTTCTCTCTCTCTCTCTCTCACCAGAAACATTTGCCATGACATTTCCCAACCAAAACGTGTACTGAATCTTGATGACAACAATACAGAGCCAGATTTGAGCTGACTTTCATTACAGTCAGAAGAAAAAATTTGAAAGATTTCACAGCACTACATCCATAATCATTGAGAATCAGTAGGTACATTAGGAACAGACCCCTTACAGACATGAATGATTCAATTTACTCTGTGAAGTAAAAATCTCTTCTTCATGACTGCTAAATAAGAGTGGTAGGTGGGCTGTCAGCAAACTGCCTAATTGGCACAATAATCAGATATGCCAGTAAAAAGAAGACAAGGGTGAGATCGCAGTGAAGGAATGCAGAGATCCATCTGCAAGCCACTCATCCCTTTCTACCCAAGGGAGAGAAACTGGCACCTCCTGGGGTGTGAGTCATCTCATGCTAGAACAGCCAGGCAAAGTAGGTCAGCTGAATCACACCTTCAAAAAGCTTTTCTGTATTCATTGACTATTCATGCCACTGGTTCAGATGGAGATGTCTAACAAGCCTGGCCATTGGCAATTAAGCTGAATAAATAACTCCTGGGAAATAGACAATAATAATACTGTCTATTTGCACACAAAGAAAATAGTTGTAGAACCCATCTGGAGCTGAAAGTCTTTCACTGTCACGCCAGCACCATAAAGGTTTTTATTAAATATATATTTTGCTTTTATCTATAAGTAAGTCAACACAACTCAACTTTTTACCTGATCACCATTAAGATCAGGATCATGTGTCAGGTAAAAGATTGGTGCATGCAGAGGATAATTGATCTATTTACCCTGAGACACTAGTAAGTCAGGAGATTTATTAAAGATCATTTGGGTGTACATTGGTGCACGTATGTCAAAGCTCCTTTTTGTGCCATTTTGAATAAATAAGGTACCATTTTGACTCTGTTAGTATTGGGTTTTCCCTTTCCATTTATGAATAAACATTTTATAAAGTCCACAACTGCAGGACTAGTCTGAAGAGGACTAGTCTGAATTTCATTTATTAACACTCAAAAGGCAATCATGTTGTTTAACATGGGGAAAAACATGTAGCTTCCTAAGAAAACTTGGGAGAAAACAATACCACCAGGCGTGAGCAGCAACAATCATCACAGCACTAAAACAACTGCTGCTTTAGGAAGGAGACTGACTGCAAATCCTCATCCCTGCAAACTGCACACAGAGATGTGATACCTTACCTAGAGGTCTCAGAGATATTTACTGACATTAGAGATGGGTGAAATCCAGATTTCTGATTTAACTGAACACAGTGGAAAGAAGTGAGCATAAAGAGTGTTTTGTTGTCCATTTTATTTGTCTGCCCCCAGCGAGGCATGCACCCATGTAAAAGTCTTCTCTGCTTTTCCCATAAAGTGGCTTCCCACCCCAGTGTGCTGTGCTTCCCTTGGACACATCTAATTCTCTCTGTAGTCGTTGGTATGGGACTGTGTTTCAGATTTGTGATGGAAACTGTGTTGCTGGCACAGTGGTGTTCTGGTCACTGTCGGGCATTGCTGACACGGGGTCAAGGCCTCATTGCTCCTCACCCGGGAGTGAGGGCTGGGGGTGCACAAGGACTTGGGAAGGGACACGGCTGCGACAGCTGATCCCACTGATCAAAGGGATATCTCATACCATATCATGTCATGTTCAGAAATAAAAACGAGGGTGCTGGGGGGGCTTGCTGGGGCTGCTTTGCCTTGGGAAAGGCATTTGGCCCGCTGGTGGTGACCACCTGAAGGTTTTTGCATCAGTTGCTGTTCTTGGGTTTGTTTCCTTTTTGTTGTTGTTATTGTTCCTTTTTAGGTATTAAACTCTCTTTGTGTCAACCCGTCAATTTTGTCTCTTTCACCCTTCCCTCCTTCTCTTCCCCATCCCAGGAAGGGCAGGAGAGGGGGCGAGCGACTGTGTGGGGCTGATCTGCTGCTGCGGTCACCCACGGCAGCCGGCCCTGCCTTCCTTTCCGGCTGACATTATTTATCCCGCTTCCTCGGCCTCCTCGTTCCACTCGCATCCCTGGGGCCAGCCCTTCCCGGGGCCAGCCCTTCCCGGGGCCAGCCCTTCCCGGGGCCAGCCCTTTCCGGGCCCAGCAGAGCCAGCAGTGCTCTCAGCACGGCCGGGCAGCGCTGAGGGGCTCCGGCCACACCACGGGCCCGGCCCGCTCCCCTCGCCCGCGCCGGCAGCCGCCATTTTGCCGCAGGGAGGCGCAGGCGGCGCCGCGGAGCCGCTCCCGGTGCCGCCGCTGTGCCTGGCTCTGCAGCGATGCCCGGCCTTGCAGCCGTGCCCGGCCTCGCCGCAGCCCCCGTGGGACTCACTGCTTCCGTCTCTCCCGCCCTAGCTCCAGCGCCAGGCGCTCCGGCTGTGCCGCCCGCCGGCCGCCGCCTTCCCCCATGGCCGCCGCCAGGGCCCGTCCCTCCGGCAGCCCCGTTGCGCGGGGAGACGGCCGAGGCCGAGGCCGAGGGAGCGGCGTGTTTGACATCGCCGTGACTCTTCCGTGAGCCACCGCAGCTCCTGAGACATTGAACACAAAAGGGAAAGTGTTTAATATTCGCTGTTTCTGCTGGTTGGTGATCTGAAAGGGCTTACCAGCTGCACAGGGAACACCAGGCTTGATGCAAGGGACAGGATGAAACTGGGAGTAGTAAGTGCTCCCTTAGGTCAACTCACCATTACACAACTTAACACTCACTAGAGGAACTGTCTGTTCACTTTCCCAGGAAGGGGGTCGGCTTTAATTTTCCTTTACTGATATTATGCAAAAGGTAATGGTTTTCTCAGTTCAATTAATTAATGTAGTTGCATGAGTAGCAAGCCAAATGCCACAGCCCTGGGCACTTGCTGGGTAAACACAGGCACTGCTTTGAGAGTTTAAAACATGGGTTATTTTTTACCCTTACTTTAACCAGTATTGCCATCCACAGAGTCAGTCCTGAAATGCTGTGATTTGTAATCCTAAAGTGGTAGTGTGTCACGTTGGAATTGCCCAATCTGATGCCTCACCGATATTGCAACAGCAGGGCACTAATCCAGCACGATCTAATGGGAATAGAACAGTAGGATGGAGAGTGGGAAGCTTGATTCTAAGACAAAAAAAGTAATTTTAATTTCACTTGTCTGATACATATTAGAGCAGGAGATGATTTTTGAGTCTCAAGTTATAACTGAAGGTATCAGCTAATCAGTGAATTACCATCTTTGGTGCGGGTTGAATTCAGAATTTTCTGATATAATTTAATCAAGAAACATATTTAGAAGAGTACTGCACTGTAACTGCATTTAAACTTAGCTGCTCATTTTGCCTTCATGTTTTACTGAATGCTAGCTTTTTAAGACTCATATTGAAAACACATTTCATAACAAACCAGTAATTTAAGTAATGACTTGGACCTAGGTGAGCATTCATAACTCACTAAGTGTACTGAATATTAACAGCAAAGGTTTTCATCAGCAACCATTTTTCTTGTTACCAGTTTTTGTGAACAACTGCCTCAAGATTAATGCAACCAGCCTGATGAATTGTTCTCAATGGGTGGGCACATTCAGAAAGCTCAGAAAGAGCCCTGGAATCACAAGAAGTCTGAGAATAGAGGGCACAGGGGAACTGAGGGCTGTATCCTCACCCACAGCATACTCTTTTCTGTCCTAGGAGACTTTAATTTGACCTCCTCTCCAGGATATTTTCAGGTCTCACCCTCACCGAGGGATTACTCAGTGTCTTAACCAGGTAAACTCTCAGGAAGAGGTCACTGTGCACATAAGGGTGAGCCCAGCCCACACTGGCTAGGTTGGCACAGCACAGCAGGTCTGAGTGCTTCACCTGATGGCTTGGGAACTGGAGTGGAAGAAAAGCAAGTGTCTTGTGGACTAAGGTCTCATGTATATAAAACTTCAAAACATCAATATTTTTAACAGTCACAGCAGTAACATAGTGACACTTGCAATATATAAGATTTTTCCTCAATTTCTTTAATCCAAATAAATTGGTTAAAATTAGGTATATGGATACCACTAAAGGCATTATCTTTGTTTTAAGGCTTTTAATGGTTCAAGATCAAAAACTTTAGCAAGAACAGTTAGGAAACTTGATTACAACACAGTGTGTTTTGAAAACAGAATTTTATACTTAAATATGTATTTATGATATGTGAAGGCATTAAACACCTAGTTACGTAAAAGCAAGATAGACCAGTTGGTGAAGGTACAAATTAATTTTTACAAAGAAGTTATTTCTGTAGTTCCAGTAACTAAGGTATGATGAATGGCTGTGTGGGCAAGGGGAAACTTGTGGATGTTGTATATTTTGACTTTACAAAGGACTTTGATGTAGTCTCCCACAGTACTTTCATAGCCAAACTGGTGAGCTCTGGATTGAGTAACTGGGTCATAAGGCTGCTGGAAAATTGGCTGGGCCATCAGGCTTGAGGTGTGGTGATCAGCAGTATGACTGCTTGACTCTGGGATCAATACCCTTAATTCCTGATTGATAACCTGGAAGACTGAACACCAGCTCAGCAATTTTGATGACCATGATAAGTTGAGAGGAGCAGTCAGTATGCAGGAGGAAAAGAGTGACCATTCACACGTGATTTTATAGCCTGGAGAAACCTAATGAAATTCAACAAAAATAAAGTGCAAAGCCCAGTATCCGGCACTAGTAAAGCCCATAGATCAATACAGGCTGGAGCAGGGTCTAAAATGCAACGTTGTAGAAGATACAGACTCCCTGGTGAAGAAGCTGCCATGAGCCAGGAACAGCTTACAGCAAAGAAGAATTGATGGGCTCCTGGGCTACCATAGCAAGGGGATGGCCAGGAGCCTGCAGGAGATGGTTCCTTCACTCTGTTCAGCACATGCTGAAATACTTCACTTTTGACTCCCAAACAAGTCCCACAGGCTGCATTATTGTCAGGAACTTGCCTTTGTTCAGGCAGGAGAAAGCATAAGGAAAGCTTAGTGCTGTAATCAGCTATGTATTATGAAACTCTAAATAAGATGGAGAAGCCAAAGTTTCCTCCAGAGTGCATTACAGAAGGATAAGCAATAGAATGCACCTGCATATAAAAGTGTTTCTTTTAGTATAAGGGTAAATATTGAGCAGAGTCCAGTTGGGCAAAGGTTGCCCAGAGGGGCTGTCAAGTCTCCATCCTTGGAGACAATCACAACATGAGCAGAAGAATTGAGCCTGTGCTCCAGACTGGACCTGTTTTGAGCAGGAGGTGAATTACAGGCCAGGGAGTCCCTTCCAACCCTCACCATTCTATTGTAAGCTGGTCAGCATGGTTTTTGTAGTGGAAAACAGGTTTACCAATTCTTTTTAAAGGATTGTGGATTTATTCAGAGAATATTAAAAATAGGCTATTCCAAGTCAGTTTTAAACCAGCATTAAACAAACCAATCAAATGACCTTTGGAATCTAGAAGAATCCATTGAAATATAGGGGTTTAGATTTGAGTTAAGAACCATGGTTTATATCCACAAAATTATGAACATGCCAGAGCTGGCAGTAGCTTAAAATGACTTGAAGATCATTTAAAGTAATCTCTCAGGACAAGATCTGAGACCAATATTGTAGCTGAAAAGACTGAATAAATTTGGAAATAAGAATGCCTTAGGAAATCAGGCAGTAGTTCATGCACTACGTAGCTTAGTAAAACTTCTAGGACTGCCATGTAGCAAATGATGTTCGGTGTTCAAAGAAAGAAAACCAAGCTGTGACTAGAAAGACAGGAAGTTTGGGGAGCTTAATATATAAAGGGGAGAGCTGAGATAAGGCAGTAAATGTGAGAAGGCTGTTGTATATGGTACAAGAAGGAAGGAAAAGCCTATGGAGTTGCTACCCTAGGCACAAGAAGTGGCAGGTGAAGCAAGGTAAGTTCAACAGCACTATACTATCAGCTGGGAAAATTAACTAAACTTTGGAACAATTAAGAAGGAAGATCATGGATATATCACATTACAAGCTGTAAAATTGGGTAGACATCATTCAAAAATAGTTTTAATCCATTTTGAAAGACTGGATACACATGAAGATAGTAACAGCAAGTTGAGCAGGACACCACTACTTGCCTGATACTGTGAGCATTTAAACGTTGTTTTTCCTCAGTGTGCTCCAATGTGGTCTCTTGAAGACTAACACTTTGATTGTTTTAATGTAACTTTTTGTTTTGATGGTTTATAGATGAAACTGAAGGGTATGAGCTATAAGAAAAACCTCAAAATGGGAGGGAGAAAAAGATACAAATACCTATATCCCTATTGTAAATACAGCTTATAGCAACAAAAAATGCTTTTGCTAGTGTGAAGTCTTTAGCAGTTTTTACCTGGTTACACAAGCTGGCAAGTGGTAGACTACAGTAGCAGAAATTGTTGAAGTGTACTTTGGATGAAACCTTTTAGTTTGACATATTTAAGCTCTATAGTTGATGAGCTTGTTTATACTGTAGATACACTCCAGTACTGCTATTTTATTACTTCTGAAGAAGTCCTAGTTTTTCCACTTATAGATCCACATAGTAGCTTCATATCATAGAAAAGTCAAGCACAGATTTTCTTTATTTCCATATATCAAAGTTACACTTCAAGTGGTTAGATCCTTTCTTTCACATTTCTCACCTTAAGCACACACCTGCAGTAGCTACCACAAAATATACACCTATTACCATTCTAACAGACTGTTACTGTATTTTTTCGATCTTCTACAAATGCCAACAACAATTTAGTTATTTTCTCCATCTGCATGAAATGGAGATAAGTTGTAAGTTGTTGGCATTCTGTCTGCTGCAGGTCCAGCCAGTATTAGAATGTGCAGCAGCTTTAAAACTCAATAATAAAGTGTTAAATAATTAGCAATGTCAAAGCATCTCCAGGATTTAACGTCTTGAGTTATTTTACACTGTGCTACAAACAGGACGGCAAATCTACACAGAAATGTCTACTCTACACAACTCTTCATTTAAAGGGTTTGTCTTCATAGCCTTTTTAAACACTTCACACTGTTGTGCAACTGTGACTTTAATGGAATAAAGATGATGACCATTAGGACTATTTGTTCAAGCATTAGAAATCTTCCATCAGATATATAATCTGATTCTTTCTGGATCAGCTGAAAAGTACAGAATGCATAGAATTTCCTAGTGCCCTCTAATATTTTCACAGAAAAATAGTTTTTAATTTATGCAAAACCCTTCTTATCCTCTCTACATAAAAACCTGAATTTCAAAGAATCTTTGTATATTCCTTTTGGAGTCAACTGGAAAATGCATTTTTCTACACCTGTAAATACCCTCTTTTTGAAGAAATGCTTGGTGTCTTTGGTTTACTTATATGCTGGATGAGAAAACAGTCTGAAAGGGAATGACTGCTAATTACCTGAGGTTTCATTTTTCCTAACATGAACTTTGGATAAGATCAGCTGTTTTGTAGGTGAAAAGAGAAATTCTCTACAAAAAATGAAACACAATGCTTATTTTAGTAGTGCATATTAAATAAGACAAGGCTCGATTAGTAAAACTAATTCTTAAGGATAGTTATAAAGCCAAAACTGGTAATTTTACTTGTTCCAGAATTAGTAATCCTACTCTTTCTGTATCATCACCTTATTTATAAATATAAAGTGCTACAAAAATATTCACAATGGTATTTCTATATTAATCTATTATTCCATATATTATTTTGAAAAGGTGCTTAAAGAGGCAAGTATATGAACTGCAAACTCATATCCTTCCAGTTGCCTAAAGCCCTGATCCAGTTGTTTAAATCCTTGTTCAGTACAGAACAAGGAGGTGACAACTTTCATTTTTCCTCCTACAAATGCCCTTCCTACTTTTACATTTTCCTGTCAAACTAAGTAACAGTTGCTTGGAAAATACAGTGTGGCTTATGTTCAGTGTCAGATGAGCAATGTAGTTACTTCTAAATAGAAAGTTTCATCTCTAATGTAAGGCTTTGAGAAGTATTTAATTGCTTTCATTTTTTACCCTTCTTCTCATTATCCAATACTTTGTATTCATCTAGCACAGCATGGCCGGTTTCCTTTGCAGTTCTCTTTACAACAGATTTGATACCAATATTTTCAATGTTAAATGCTGTAACACCAACATTGATTGCAGAATTCACAGCGTCGTCTGTAGCATGGCCAGCATCCTCTCCATACCTAAGGAAAGAGAGCAGTTTTATAAATTTGTATACTTAGTATTTTAATCTTCATTGGAATTCTTTTGAGAGCAAAAATTCAGGAATTACCATGAAAAAATCGTAAGCACAGTGCCCGAATGTCTAAAGAATAAAATTAGAATTTATGAAGCCATTTGAAAAAAGGCTGCTCCTCTATCAGATCAATTGCTCTTTGAAAATACCAATACACTTCTACTCTTTTTCTTCAAGAACACTTCCAATCTTTCTCCATTTTTCCCCCCTGATTTTGAAGAATAAAAAATGTATCTATAGAATAATAAGAAGGGACGGGAGAGAAGTTTTGTGCAATAAGGTTCTTCTTCACCTTAGTTCTTAGGTAAAATTCCTACTTCCTCTATACAGAAAGCCAACTGTACCCTGGGCTTCATCCAAACAGCATGGCCAGCAGGACAAGGAGGGGGTCCTCTACTCTTCCCTTGGGAGACCCCTGCCTGGAGTGCTGCATTGTACAAAACCCCAAAAGGCTCAACAAAACTATCTTGAGGACACAATGAAAATTATGAAGACATAAAAACCTTTGGTCTCTCCAAGGCGCTGTGAGTAAAGCTTCTTTAAGCTTTAGTGGGCAAGTTGGCAGTCTCAGACTAATGACTCAATTATGCACAGAGAGCACAATGAAGGAGGACAAGAGTACAGTGAGAGCAGTAACTCCGGCTATTCTGGGTAGCCAGACATTTCACCAGAGAGCACAGTCTGCAGTCAGACAAACCAGGGCAAAGGGAAATACTCCTGGCAGCATCAGAATCCCAGCAGTCAGCAGAGTTACATTTTCCCTGTGCTTGTTATGACCAAAAAGAGATTTTTTGAGGTCCTCAAGACTAGAGAGAAGCAAAGAATATCAAACAATCCAAAAATCTGTAATATATCAGTACATCACAGCCAGAGCATGTGGCTGGAACTAACAGTGAGACCGAATAAAAAGAATTAGTGGGTTTTTTTGTTTTGCCTTTAATTCTCTGATAGAGCAACAGCCTTGAATCATCAACATCAGATTTTCAGGTCAGAAAATTAATCTCACAGCAGAAATATTTGTCAGTTTGATTAGTTTGTCAGTTTGATTATTTTCACCTCAGGAACATCATAAGCCAGTATAGTATCAGTAAAATAAGTAATCACATTTAAAGTAGGATTGTAGCTTATCCAGTACAGTAAGACTAACAACTTCATAATGTCTGATAACTAATTTTTTAGTTCGTCTGGCATAATTGCATAATTTTTAACTCTTTTTTTTTTTTTTCATTGTGCAGTTATATACACTGCATCTATTTAAATAGTTTTTAAAAAATGTAGTAGCTGGGACTTTGGCAGACGTATTAATTCTGAAGCTATGTTTTTTTCCCCCATTCCAATCAACATGCATATGATGAGCATCTCTTTAAAATTCCTTCCACAAGGGTACTGCAGCTAAGTTTTAGCTTTTTTTTGTTTTAGAGACACTGATGATGCTACTTTAGCTTTGTTTCCATTAAGTGGAATTTAGCTCATTCACTAGTATTTTGTGTGGCAGACATTCGTTGTCACTGAAATAAAAAAAACAGCTTACAAAAGGGAGATTATGTAAAATTTTACTATAATTATAAGGATAGATTTTAAAGATTACATATCAGATATTTTCAATTTCAAAAATTTTCAATTTTCAATCAGTTAGCTGCAACAGGCAGTTACTTATTGTTTTTCACTCTTAGTGTCTGTTGTCTGCTGATCTCCATATTTCCTATATTTGTATCTAAAACAAAAACATTAATATGAATTTATGTGAAATGAGTACCAGTACAATTTCTTCTGACATTTCTACTGCAAACAAACATCAGCAAGAAACCACAACTGCCTAGGACTTTGCTATTCGGCCTCCTGTTTGAAATGCATCACAACACAACCCTGAATGCCAATCTGCTTAATACTGTATGCTGATGCTTATCTTGTTACCATTGGCTTGCAGCCTGTATGCACTTTCAGCAATCCTCTTAATATCTCTTTTGCTACACTTATCACCAATTCCATTGAAACTGCTTGCTTCTGCTTACTCTTCACTTTCTATTAAATAAACTGCCCTTTTTTGTGAGTAGTGCATTTCATGTTTCACGGTTTTTTCAATATACTCCTTTATTCTCCACAGCATATTCCAGTACATGCATACGGCTTTCATCTTTCCATCAACTTAGTAACATCATCCAGCTTTCATCTTTCCATCAACTTTGTAACATCATCTTAATCCCAAATGTTATTGTCCTCTTCCCCCACTATCTTTTTCAAAGAACACCTGAATTCTGCAAATCAAGGCTTTTCTATTATTGCTATATATGCCTTAGATTTCCTTCCACAATTTTCTTTTTTTGTACTGCCTCGCTTTAGCCAAGCCTGCTGATAGATGAGGTTCTTTTATTTTTCATAAATTTAGCTAAGTTTGCATAAAATCAAGATTAAAGCTGAGAGGTTTAAACAGTATTTTTTTCCATAATGATATTATACCATAGAGCAGAGATATAAATCTAAACATTATTTGTAACACAGCCTGAAAGCTGTAATACTTCTACTAAACTAAAAAAATACTTCATGCAATCATTTACTCATTTCAGATTTTTGCATACAGGAGATGCTTATTACTGTGCACTGCACTTACCACCCTATCATGTGCTACATAATTACAGCAAAGGAGGCATTTCAGTTAGCTTCCCTGCACTTTCATAAGCTTTTTTTGCCAGTATTCAGAGATAATAACAGTGTGCTGTGGCAGATGAAAAGAAAAAAAATGTCACTTACTTGTATTTGACCGTTTTTACAGTCTCGGTTGAAACACTTTTAGCAATGCACTTTGCTGCACTTTCTAAACCTTGCCACACTGTTGAAAACCCTGTAGAAACAAACAGCTTATTTGAGTTCATACCATTAAAAATATGCCATTAAAAAAAGTGTAAGGAATTTTTATTACCTTGAACTCCACTTGCTGCTACAACCAGAGCACCATCAAAAGTAGATCTGCCATCTTTATCTTTCTTTAGGGATTCTGGAACTAATTTGCTGCCATGCTTCTTCACATGTGGAGCCAGCTCTCTTCCAACACAGCTCGCTATAGAACACACTCCTTCAACTACCATAAAACAATAGTATGCAGATTATTTAGTGAGAATACAGAACACCCTTCTTTAAAAATCTTTACTCATGATGAACAGGAAGCTTCATTGAAGTCTTAAGTGATGCTTCTATTTAAATGAAAGACAGACTTGAATCCACATGTAAGTGCTCAACTGATACAAAACCTTATTTTTCAGGTTCTATACAGCTAAGAAACTATTTCCACTGCTTTGTTATCTCTAATTTGTAGATAGAGAACAAGCTTCTGCTTTCCTGACTTCTGTAGAAGTCTTTCTTGCAAGCATCCAAGCTTTTCAAAGTAGTTTTATAAGATCAGCACAATTTACTTTTGAAATTGGATGAGTCACTAGACAGTAAATATAAAGATTATATAAAAATAAATAACAAAATTAAGTTGCTGAGAGCTGTTAGGGTTGCCAGGCACCTCTGAATACCAGGCCATTTCTATGTTAATATTTACACATAGTCAGATGGACTTGTTTGAGGTGTGCATGTTTAAAAATATGCACACACACATTCTCTTGTGGTATTGTATGTTAATAACCCATGAGAGTAGAGCTTTTAAAAAAGCATGCTTATCAACTTAAAAAAAAAGAGACACCATTTTGAATTAACTGTCTAAAGCTTTCAAAAGCATGTCAAACCTAAAGCTATACAGACTATTCTTTTAGGAAAGAGAGGGATGTCTCAAGGCCAAGTAACATGTACTAGTCTTAAAGCACATCTCTTGCAGGAGGTAACTAGGCACAAGCTACTGATCTCTGAATTTTATCACGTCAGTACCTCCTCTAGTTTACTGGCTAGAGAAACCAGCTTGCATCTTACGAAGTTTTATTATTTAAAGCAAAAATATTATATTCTATGAGATGGAAATTTTTTACCTAAGAATTGGCTGACTTTCACAGCTCCTCCAGTAGCCTGTTTTGCTACGTGCAGTCCCTTTGCTACAGCTGGGTTGACTTCCACAGGCTTTTCCTCCGGTTGAATGTGCTCTCGCAGTTTAGAGGCTCCTTTGTGAATGGCTTTACCCGTGTATTCTGCTCCTTTCATTAGGCCCCAGCTGACCCAAGATGCACCTTCAAGGCAAAAATTGTTTTTCTTAGTATGTACAATTTTACAGAGTCTGATTCCTTCAACTATCTCTCCGCTGCAAAAAACGTTTAGAAGCATTCCTGATTACAGTCTACAATTATATTCTCCCCTGAATGGGTCAGCACAGAAGTCCTGCAGTAATTTCTGCACCTACACCACCACTTTTTACATTCATTTTATTTAAGTTTAATATACAGCCAGCCCACACCCAAATGTCAGCCTAATACAGATACTCGGTTTTTTAATGGATATACAAGCACCAGCTGAGTCAGAAGTGACAGAACTGCACATCTTAATGCTATTAACACTCAGGAAAACATACAAACCAAACCCTCTAGCCCTCCTTGCAGACTCATATTTATTACAATCAGCTGGTGGTCATTACTATATTCCAAAGGTTCTCAGAGGAAAAAACCCACATATTTATCTGCAGAAATCACAACAGATGCCTGCTGTAATATGTGCTCATAGAGGGGTAAAATTGTTCAGTCACAGCGGTTTGAGTCCCAGCAGGTGATATTCTAACAGAGTCAAATGAGGAGCCAAACTTATTTGCAATGAACAAACTGTTGGCAATGGATTTATATTCTGCATTGTTTTTATAAAGCTCATCAAGGCATCCTTTAGAGGATCAACACTGCAACTAGTGAACAACTACTTCTGATCACTCAGCTTCTATCAGCACTCATGCATTTAGGTGAAAATACTATTTAAATGTCACTCACATTGGTTTCTATTCAACACAGTCCCCATATTACAGCTATACCTGACAAGATTCCATGGGCAACTTTCTCACTCCATTCTGGTAACTCTTTCTGATCTTCAGCTTCTTCAGGTTGTGGCTGGATATGTACGGTCTGAGGCAAGTGAACTGCATCACCAGAGGCATCAGCAGGCTGACAAGTGAAAGCAAACATCTGAGCATCTACTTTGCAACATATCATCAGTATTTCTGGTTTAGATCATTCACATCCATTATCCAAACAAACATGCACATCCAAGTAATACTAAAGTTGTGCATGCCTTGGGTAAGTGTACAGGAACTCAAACTAAATTTAACACTCAACTACTTTTTCAACAGAAATCCTAGACATCTAAAAAGGCTTATCAGACAGGTCAGCTTTTTTGTATGCTTTTTTCATCCAGCTACAATGAACAGATTTGCTTGCCAATGCAGCCATATGGCCAAATAGCTAAGCCAGGAAAATTTACATTACTAGTTCACCAGCAAAACAGATAAGAGATTCTCCATCTCTCATTTTTATCTTCTCAGACAGAAGTCAACTCTGTTGTTATTCAGCATGGGAACTGCAGTCTTTAGTTAGAGAATACAGCTGCACTAAAGGAATGCAGCTGTTGAGGTTGTTTTGTTCCTCATCCTTTCCTCCCAAATTCAAAAATAAAGGAGATTATTCATGCTGTGTGCTGTTGCTGCTTTTTCAGACTGGCACAGCCAAGGAAAACATCAAACTGTGCACAATAGTGACCCCTATTTAAAGCTGGGTGGACAGGTTCTGTGTTACTTCATGTCAAATGGTTTCTGCAGTAGATGTTAATCATTTAAACACAGCAATCACTATCACAGGCTGCTTAGCTCTGCTAAAATGTGTAATGTCACTTTACACAGTTCACAGACAATGTATAATTAAACTTTAATTACAGAAACCTACAAAAATTGTAATAGGTTTAATTTTTTGTTAAGAGAACTTTCCCAATATAAAAGTAAATAAAACCCCCTAATATTTCAAAGATCGAAAATATTGCTAGTTAATGACAGAAAGAAAAAACATTTTCGTTTAGTCTGGAAGAGTCTAAATGAAGGTATTTACAGATTAAACCCATAGGCAGATCAGAATACACAATACAGAACAGTATTTGCTATTACAGGAAATTCCTCTGAAATATTTACCGGATATTAAAAGCAGGGTATTGCATAGAGCAGAACGTTGTAGTAAAACCAACATTAACAGGAAAGAGTAGATTAAACCTTAGGAGGTTGCTACCTGGAAGGTTAACAATGTATCACTGATACGTGCTACATCATCATTTACTGCTTGACAGCAATGTGAAATCTGGTGTTCAAGAAATGTCTTTTAGCATGTGACCAAAACACTCAGAGGGCTGGGCAGGAGAAATTACTTCAATAAACAGATATAGGTAAAAACAAACAACAAAAACTATTAAAACCCAAACTATGTTCCAGATGGAATTTAGTCACGCCACAGGTTGGGTCACTATATAGAAAACCAGTCAACAAGGCTTCTAAGATCTACACTAAACAGCAAAAATGGATTCTCTAATAAGACAGAGGACACAGTAGTGTAATTATATTAAATATAATTAGTCAATTAGATCCTCATGATTACTATGTAAAACAGACACTTTCAATGGTCATCAGACTAGGCTTTGGCATACTTGTTCTATATCACAGTTTTTGAAACTACAGAAATGTGCTGATTTGAAAAATGTGGCAGGCTGCAGTAACTGAATTGATGTTTGACAAAAGACCAAACAACAACACAAAAAAGCCACCCAACAAAAAAATAACTACAGGATACAGCGTGCACAGCTGCTGTCAATCAAATCAGCAGTTCTAACATGCATGTCTGTGACTTTTTGGGGTTTTTTTTAACTATAGGATTTTGGAATGTCCTGGGATTTACCTGGACTTTGTGGCCAGACCTCTGTTTAAATTTATCTTCAAAATGTGCCCTCTTAGTTGCTGGGAGCTCTGAAGGTAACCCTACTCTCTCATGGGATCCTGGCACCTGTGACATGGTATCAGGGAACATTAACAAAAACACAAAGTTTTAGGGAAATAAGGAACTAATAAGATACCAAATTTGAGCTACTTCTACTCAAGAAAAAATGACAGAATTTTATCCAGTGAGTCAATATCCCATAATTCTGTAGTACTTTCCCCTTTCAAGTAAAAAATAGTGGCCTCCTGTACTAGTAAAGGCAGATTTTTGAGGTACTTACTATTTTCACAGATCTTCTCTGGGGTAGCTTAACATTTTTGAAAACACAATTGGGCACGATTTTCCAAGAATGGCATCACCGAAACTACACAGAGATGTGTGCATGCACACATAAGGAACTTTTTCCTGAACACCTGAACACATAATTTCATTTTGAGTCCTATATTTTTCTTCAGAAAAACAGAGAAAATGTAAAAACTGGTCTCAAATTCTACTCTGTGCTTAAAATTTAGTATTTTAAATTTTCTGTTCTCATTTCATAGGATCTACCATTTCACTACAAAGCTGCTTTATTATATCTCCTTTATCTATTTCTCACAGATGAGCTTACTAACCAAGACAAAAATCTGTCTTCTTTACACAACTAAATGTGAATGTGAGAATGTATTGATGATTTACACCTTTCCTTATCAGCTTATAACAGACTGCCCAGAAATTTACCTGAATACGTAGGTCAGACATTTGTTTCAAGAGATCCTCAAAGAGCTCTCTGTCAGCTGCTGGAAGTTCTGAGGACAGCACTACTCCCACGTAGGACCCTGGTATCTGGGACATTGTGTCAGGGAACATGTAGACCCCTGTACTGCAGCACAGAACAGGAGACTGGGTACACATCAGAGGATATAACCAGTCACAAACCTAGGAAAAACAAGTGCATAGAATCAAAGGACGATTTTAAAAAGAAAGATAGGCAGAACATACTGATACACACCATAAACTCGATTTTCCATAAAGTTTCTAGTGAAACCTTATAGTGAAAGGCTCCCTGCTGATGGCAGCAGGGTTGGAATTAAATTATCTTTACGATCCTTTCCAACTCAAACTGTTTTATGATTCTATGATGAAAAATAAAAAGCCTTATACCATCTTGAAAAAAAGAAAAACAATCCTGCAATTGAAAAAAAAAAAAAAACAAAAAACAAAAAAAACATGATTCTGGAACTATCACTCTTGATTAGTTCTGACAGTCTAATATAGAGAAAATCCTAACTTTCGGAGGATTAGAATTCAGGCTGGTACCCTATTAACTGAGGTCTTGTGTTGAGGCCCAGATGAAAAGAACTGCCAAACAAGGATTCGCACACAGTGCCTGTACCACTGTGGAGATCTCAGGACAGGTTTATATGACAGGACAAACAGAAATGCATGGCTGTCACTGGCCTACTGTTGAAGACTGCTAACATGGGCAGAGCTGAACCAGCAGACCCCAAAGCAGGATCCCACAGATCCCAAACCACCCAATCCTAGCACTAACTAAGGAGATCCAAAGTCAGAATCCAAATCAGAATCGCAATGTTCATTACAGAACATGCCCACATGAAACATGGAAGGACTGAAAAAGTACAAATAACGCATCTTCTTTTATTTGTAGTTCTGAGTCTGGATTAACATGGACCCTCAATTTCAAATTATCAGTTGTCATAACTGCAATACCTTATCACTAATTGAGAATGAAGTGAGTAGCACCCAACCCCATTTTATCTTGATTTGTTACAAGAGGTGAACCAAAATGTCTTCTCTATGTGACGAAAGAAGTCAATTTTATGAAATGGAAAGATATGTTAAGCCAAGTCCTCTACATACTGGAATTCACTGGAACAGTGAGCATTTGAAAACCTTGGGAAGACAGAGTGGTGCTTTTCACAGAGTTGTAAAAGTGTGCACTTGCAGAAAACCATTTCTGCAACACCCATAACATCCTTCGTATTATCACAGGGATATTTCAGCTCAGAAGAGCACAAACCTAAGAAGGTTGCCTGTTATAGCTTTATAACAGTTCTTGAAATTTTAATTAAAGGAGAAAATTATTTTCCTGTTACCTGAAGAAATGCCGGTGGACGATTCTGAGCAGCTTCACTTCCTGTATCCAAGAACTTCACGATGCGCAGATACCCAGGATACGAAGGAGCACTAACCTGCCCATCAGGAGTCACAAAAAATATCTGTACTCCTTGGGGAATCAAGATCAGCTCATCTGCATCCACTCCCAGGTTTTCCAGGGGAGGTGGCTGAGTACATTTGTTGTTGTAGTAGTCCTCACTGACAGAAGAAAACTCCCCAGAGTCTGTGCCGTAGGACACAGTAAAGTGGCCATTGGTAGCTTGAGGAGTATAGGCAGGAGGTGCTTCATTTGGCAGACAAAGAGGTTTTGCAGCTGATGGGCTCATAGCTGGAATTTGCCCCTGACTCACAGCTGCAACACTTCCATCTGCTGCAGGCAGCTGACTTGGTACAGACAGAGAATTAGGGGGAGGGGGTCTTTCTGGCTTTTCTTTGGAAGGAATGGTGGGGTATAACTTGGGCACCCCTGGAGGGGTACCCATCATAGCAGGAGATGCTTGTCCTGGTGTGGTGCTTTGCTCCAGACTGCCGAGTCGAGCACGAACATTTTGCAGGGTCTCCCTCATCTTCTGCTGCATTTGCCTGGCGGATTCCCACTGGGACCCTACGCACGCAGGACCCTCTGATGGAATACTAAGTCCTCGGAGCAAGTGGCCAAGCCCTTGCTCATAGTAACTTCTTGCCTCTTCCTTCTGACCCAGTTCATCTGTATTCAGTCCTTTATTGATAAAAAAAAAGGCTTTCCTGTACTCTTCATTAATGGCTTTAATATTTGCATCTTCTTGCGTAACCGGATCCTGCAGTTGTTCCATTACTGCGAATTGGAATAAAAATCAATAAGAAAATACAGAGAGAAAGCCAAACAATGTTTACCTTAGAATAAAGTATCTTCTTAATGATGACCCTACTGCATGTATTAGCAGAAATCTATCTAGTTGCTTGGAACAGTGTCTGGTATGTTATGGTTATCTCCTAATAACATTCAGATTCAGCTGACATGTCTCCAAGACAGCAAGAAATCTATAACCATCGAACCTAGTTATATCACAGATATTTATTTCTTAAAAGTTAAACATCAGAAGAATATGGACATGCCTGATACTAAATTTTTCATCTTCTAGATCAGTAGCAAACAAGAGGAATAAACAAATAACTTTAAAAAAATCTAACTTTCCCAAAAATATCTCTAAGGTATTAAAAATTCAGCTACCATTTTGTCTATTTAAATAAAGGCTGAACTTACAAACAGTACATTTCCATTTGAATAATTTAAGAGAAAACACTCAACAGATTTTTAGATCTTGATCGACTAACATTGACACTCAGAACTATGAAATACTTTGAACAGTTAAAAGCTGTGCTTTACAAAATAAAAACACTGAATTACTTATTTCCTTTATAGTGTTTATAGAGCGAGAAAAGGCAATTGGTGTTTTACACTCCTTGCTCCCCTGGTGACAAAAATTTGAAATACCAATATGCACAAGAGTTTGCAGATTCTAGGTCTGTTTTGGAATGTATTTCTCAAACTGCCTCATTTATTTCAACTGAAGAGCAGAAAAGAATCCAGTAGGTTTGTCTGAATTCTAAAATGTGGTAACTCATTGTTTTAACTGTACACAGATAGTCAGTCTTGGGCAAACACAGGAAATACAAATAATTAATTCCAATGACTTTGGTGGTTTTTTTTTTTTTTTTTTTTTTTTTTTTTTTTTTTTTTTTTTTTTTTTTTTTTTTTTTTTTTTTTGTTGTTGTTTTGTTGTTGTTTTTTTTTTTTTTTCCCTGGCAGCCTTGAGAGGCATTGTTAATTCAGGAAAATCAGGCAATTATACTAGAAGAGAATAATGATCATAGACAACAAAAATGTGATACTGTATTAAATTAAAGAGCAGATATTTTCAAGCAAAACCCTGATTTTCTGCAGTAAGGCAGGAAGAAGGAGAAAGGAAGGAGACATCTGTCGATCACAATGATATTAAACCACAGAAAACATGGGGGTAAGTCAAAGCCAAAGTACAAAAATAAAACCACTTCCAATACATGAGCAGAAGCATTAACACCACCATGCAGGGCATTGGTGAGAATTCAGACACTGAGCCACACTCAAGGAAGCTGTGCCAGAAGAAGAGGTGGGCAAGTTACTGATTTTTTTCCTGATGAATCAATCACTCTTCCCTAGAAGGGTATAGGTTTGGCTTACCAAGGCAATAAAACAAAGCCCAAGAGATTGGATTAGTCTCTATAAATACAATGGATAAAAAGAAAAAAGTAAATCAGTAAAGAAAAAAATAATTATTGAGAAAGGAAAAAGAATTAAATCCAAACTTGTAATAAAATCCTGAAATAGTACCCAAATTTAAGTTTACTTAATGTCTCTTCTTGTTTTAGACTATCAACAAACTAAAAAAGAAATCTGGAAAATATCCTTCCTCTACTCCAACAAAAACAAAAACTTACGAAATGCAGGTCACAAAAAGATTTTAAAGAGGCAAAGAATGCTGTGTTCTACTCCCACACTCTTTATAATCAAAATGCAGACAGCACTTAGGTGACTGATGCATCTGCAGTCACACAACAGAAATGTCATGTAATCTGCCAGGCATCTGTTTTAATGATGCTACAGAATCCAATTTCACATAAAAGTCAAGATGTGTGCTTTCAGTACAATAACACACACTCAGAGAATACAACAGGGGTGGTTTCAGAAGGCAGCCCAGTGGAGTGGGTCAGCAGCAACTCAAGCCACCAGGTTCACTGCCCATCATGTAGCAAATGTTGGTCTGGAGGAGATTTTTCTGGTTGACTGCAGTCACTTGTTGCCAAGAGGCTCAGCATCTTTAAGCTAAAGAACAACACTGGCAAAAGTGTATATTTATTAATCACCAAGGGCATCACCTTCAGAAGTTAAAAGTATGCTCCTGACCAGCACAACAGCAAACAACTGGAGTAAAAGAAACTGGAAAGAACTCCTTGCAAGGTTGTGAATATAGCTGGTTCCTTACAGCAAAAAAAACTGGTGACAGCCAAACCACATCACTGTGTATCAACACTTGTATTTACAATGGAAAAATCCACTTTTCCTTATAAGTAGGGTACAAAGATGAAAACCAATTTAACAGTAAAGACCTCTGATTTGAGAATTGTAGGTTCTTAAAACACAAAAAACGTTTTGAAGAGTGAGAAGGACGGACAAGTTTAATCTATCATCACCATTTACTTCTCTATTGAGCAAAATGTACTGGTTTGAGATTTTTAGTGCCTATATGCCCAAGCCCGGATAAAGTCCTTTCTCAAGGCTTGAAGTAAATAATTTATTTGTGTGAACACAACTGCAGTACTATAGTCCCCTTTGCCCTATGTTTATTGATCTGATTTTTTTCTGAGTGAGGCTAATGCAGAGATACTTTAATGATTTCAAATAATTCTTTTGCTAGTGATTATTAGCATATAACAAGAAAAGACATCAAATAAAATCCTAACTACATTTTAACTTAATATTTAATTGATTTACTCTTCACTGTATAGTTCTCATACTGACAGCAGCACTGTTCTTGCTAAAGCTCAGTCTTTAGTGAAACTAGAAAAGGTCTGTAAGGAAATGGAGATGTCAGCACCATCAGTGTCCACACAGCACAGCAGAGCTACAAAAGCTGGCTCAGGAACCCTGATTGTCTGAAACATCCCAAGTTTGCAGAGTATGTGCAGCATAGTTACCTCCAAATAATGCATTTGGTGGGCAGAGCACTTGGAAATGGAGGAAGGATTTCACAGTATATTTCAAGCTAAACATGTGATAACTAAAAATCAGCCCATAGAACAGAATTTTATTCATTCTTAGTAATTGATTAAAACTAATACAAAAGAATGGATGGTAATAAATAAGCTTATGTAATGGTTCCCTCACAAGAATAAATATTCTCTGAAAGAGAACATTTAAATAGCAATATGACCATATCCAAGGAATGTCCTAGTTCACTATTATTTTCAGTGTACCATCTTAATATAGCATTCAAATGCCCTATATGTTTTAATATTTATCTGTAATCCACTTCTGTACAATGCTGAATATTATTTCCTCAGTTTTAAAGCTGTAATGAATGGAAAAATGTGTATTACTGAATACTGAGAGCAGTGCAAGCCAATTTTTTATCCTATGGCCTGTTCAGATCAGCCCAGATCTGTACCATTTAGCCTTAATTAAGATTTAGAGGAACTTGTCTCAGAGATAAGAGCTAAAGGCTACTGTAGATAATCACAGATCAGTCCAGCAATTCAGCCCCTTTTCTTTTATCAGGCCAGATATCATCTCCAGTTTTAAGTGACTTGACCAAGGGAGGCTACAGTGCAACAATGAAACGTGAGTTTAGTTTGATATTGTAAGTTAACATCTCACCCATCCTTCCTCTGAAGCAGCAAAGCCCACTTCATCAAAAAGTAATGTGTATTAACAAAAATACAGGTCAATGGTAGATCTCACTGCTAGACTGTGAACCTGAAGTCTAAGGCTTATTAAGAAGATTAAAAAGCCTGACTGACTAAGAGGTAGCGTACACCTGCCAACTCAGCATTTCTGAAGGAGAGTAAGGGAGGAAAGTGCAAAACAAATTTTAAAACCTCCCCAAACTAAAACACCCTTAATCCAAGAGGAGTTTTTATTTGTCAACTGTTTTTCTCTCAGCCACCAACTAAGAAGTACCACGCAAACACAACTGTTTAAGCCTTATTTCTGTATGAAAAGAGCGAGTAAGAAAGTATTAATAACTTTCAAAAATTTAAAGAATTAAATAGTATCTGGAATATAATAATACAAGCCACATACTAGCTAATAAATTTACCTTTTTATGCTTTTATCTTACTTAAATGAATTTGTTTACATTTTTCATGAAGTGGTGGCCTACTCCTAGTTTTAAGCAAAGAAAAAAAAATAGTCAGGCTAGATAATATCACAGACTAGACAACAGAAAGAGTTAGCAATATTAAAGTAATTCTTACTCTCAAAGTTACCAAATACTTCAGTAAATTGGCATCCTCTGACATTTCAACCTACATGATCTTCTCAGGCTGGTATCCCTGCACCTACATTCGCTCAGCCAGCACGTCTAATTTTCCTCATCTACAGCTGTTTTAAGACTGTTTCTATCCAAATAAAAGAGCTTCCTTCTTGACTCCTTGGTCTGCACCTCGACCACATGCTGTCACTACAGAACTTTCAGGCCCCGGTCCCTCCTTGTCACTTCTCTAAAAGAGAAAGCAGAAACCAGCCGGGCAGATAATGCCCTTCATCTCCATGCCCAGCACTGCCGTTCCTCGCAGCACCCAAGTACAAAGACATTGTACTACCATAACAAAGTATTGCAAGATCATCATGGAAAATTCAGTGTTATGTAAGACTGCTACTTAATGCTATTCCATTAGCCGTGAGTGCCGGCCGGTTTCTCATCGCTACCGACCTTCCACCAGAAACTCAAACGTGCCTGACGCGAATCCCTTAAAAAACAAAACGACACAAACTAAAAGGAGCAGTTTTCCGGAGTATTTTGACGCAAATAAGCTCTCAAGACATTCAGTACATTATTTACCCTCAGGGTCAGTTCAGCCTGCCCTGATCCCGGCCCTCCCACCGCCTGCCCGGGAGAGCTTTCCGGCTGCTCGGGAGACTTTCCGGCTGCCCGGCCTCGCTGCCTCCCGCTGCCTCCCGGTGCCCGCCCCGCCACAAGCAGCGCCCCCGGCTCCGCAGGGACCCCCGGCAGGCCCTGGCCCCACAGCCACCTCACCGATGCGAGCGCCTCCGCCGCGCTGAGCCCAGCCCAGCCCGGTCCAGCCCAGCCCGGCCCGGTCCGGTCCCGCCTCTGCCCAGCCCAGCCCGGGTCAGGCGGCGGCGGGCGGGGCCCACAGGCCGCGGCTGAGGCGTCACTGGGGGGCGGCCCCAGGCTGCGGCCCGAGCTGTAGTAATTGATAAATAACACCGAGATGTGCTGTTTGTACTGGGGTTTGGTGCGGTTTTGTTGTTGTTTCTTCTTTGTCTGTTTTTGTTTTGGAGGGGTGCTTGTTTGTTTTCGTGAGTTGGATTTTTTGGTTTGCTTTGGTTTTTTTTTTTTTTGGGGGAGGAGGATTGGAAGGCTAGGCGGAAGATTAAAAACGCGAAATTGAAAATGCCGAGTTAGAAAGCAGCGCGTCTCATACCGTATGCCTAATAAAACTTTTTTTTTTTTTTTTTTCTTTTTTTTTCTTTTAGTGCTCCTGATGTTTGGGAGGAGCAGAGGGCTGCATGTTGATTTCACTTCACTCTAAGTTAATTTCACTGGAAGATCACTTCTCTCCTCTTATGGTTTCTGTGGCTCACACCACCAACTAGGATCAACATGTCAAACTGAAAAATAATATATAGCCCCAGTGGTACCGTGGGTTTGGTTTTTTTTTTTTCCTATTGTTTTTAGTAGCTAAGTGGCTTTGCCATTTGTGAGGAATTGAGTTAGTAATTTAAATCCATATATCTCTTCATCTTTTAATAACAATCTATAACTCAATTAGCTGTGTATGTGTGTACATGTGTGTACAAAAGCACATACACCCAAATTCTACTTAGGGAGTTTGTATGAATACGCAAAAAATGGAAAAAAATTACCTAAAAGCTGTCATTTGGAAGTCTCCCCTTTCATGTCATGTTTTCACATTTCATTTTGACTGTTACTTTAATTGTGCCAAAGGAGTCCTGATCAAGGTTGTATTTCCAAAGGTGGCTGTCTCCAGATGAGACTTATTTACCAGCCTGGGTAAGCTGGAGCTGTGGGAGGGGGGAACTGCATTTGTGCACTGGTACTGTGAAAAAAACCCAAAAGATAAATGATCTCACTAAACATCCAGCTCTTGCCTTAGAACATGAACACTCATGTTCTCAGTCAAACTTCCAGCCTCTCAGTGAAACAGCTGCTCAGATTACTGGCTATAATCTGGCAGTATATTACTTACTTGCAGCTTTGCTAATCAGTGCTAAAAATCTCCTGCAGCTTAACTTCCAAGTGGAAAATTTCTAGCCTGGTTAGATCTAGCAAAGGTGCATTCCATGGTGCAGAACTCTTTACCTGTGCTAGCTCTTCCAGATCTTGCTGGATTCCAGCCCTGTTAAGGCTCACTAACTTGCTTTCTCAGGTATTTTATGTGTATACGGATCATGAATCAACCTTTAACACACTCAGGACCACAGAGCATAAGAAATTAATAGTAAGTATTGACTTTAGGTAGTGGCAGCACTGTCTTTGGCAGATGAGTTTACCTCTTAGCTTCATTTAGCTCCAAAGTATCTCTGGAAATTTGTCACACATTGTGGTTTCTAGCATAATATTTTTCTAGGAATTCCATGTTCCAAATTCCTCACACACCCACTCTTCAGTCCTTTTCCTACTGACAAGAAACAGAGAGCAATTTGAGAGAGAGAAGATTGTCCACAAATCAGGGAGACTTCCTCTTTCTGAACAGCAGTGATGATGAGAGATAAGTTCCTCTTTCCAAACAGCAGTGAGGGTGATATTTGTATGTGAAGTGGTGAATAGACAGATGAGGGTTTGGACTGGCAGAGAGGGCCCTAAACATCTGTTTAAACAGATGGCAGGTTGCACTCAGGTAACTAGATGTCACTGGATTATGGATTATTAAGAAGTGACACTCTTTTGAAGCAGGGCTGCAAGATAATAGAGGGTGTTTTAAAGTCTTTAACCACACAGGGCAAGTACCTTTGCCCCTTGTTTTGTGGGAGCAGACCTTGCAAGATCCAGAAGTTGATGAGAGGCACAGCAGTGTCGGAAGCGAGGGAAGGATGAGCTGGACAGGTGAGTCCCAAGGCTATGCTCTGATCTGTTGTAGGAACACATACCAACCTTTGCTTCCACCAGACGCTGCTCTGCCCTATCACCCTCCACCTCACAGGGCAGCTTGTATCTGCCATGAATTTATATGAGCCCCAGTACTTTTGATTTAAGTCAGAATTAGACTGAGGGATGAATTGCTATCATGATATGTTCCCTCCTACAGCTACAGAAATAAACTGCTTTTGCCTCACCTGATTTTAAACTGTGTTTTTTCTGCAAGTCTTCAATCTCATTTATAAATGCTAATTCTGCTTATGGTAAGCTATATCTTTCTGATTTCAATCTTAACATCCACTGTAGAATTGCTTAATTTTTGTCTGTACTTTCATAAAATTAATTTCCCCCAAATATCTCCTTTTTATGCTTTAATAACATAAAGTTCTGTGCAAGATGGGCAATATCTGTGAATATATCTGTATTAAGGTATATAGGAATGCAAGTATATCTCCAAGCTATTTAAACATCACAAACAGTAAAATCATTGAGGAATCTCAAACTGACCTGTAAATGCTAACAAACCTGGGAGAGTGAGGCTGTGAGTAAAAATGATGTGAGAATTTTCCCAAACCTCTTAGTTGTATGCAAATAAATTTCATTGACTCACGCCAGTACAGCTGTAACCTGGTTACACATCCGATGGGAATCAGGCTGCATGACAGAGTGCTTTTAGTCAGCAGCCCCCGAATCACTGATGGAAGCACAATAAATCACAGTTGTAAGGGTACAGCTGAATATATAATTATTCCACAGCCCCTAACAATAGCAAAAACTTTCATGGTAGATGAAGACATGATCTCACTGTGATTATTACCTTTTTTTCTGACTTCAAACTCCATAATCATTTGCAGAAAAATTATCCTGAGGCCAAGCAAGGCAACAGCAATTACAACTGTCTGACAAAAGTAATGCACCTTTTTAAAATTATGCCAGCCACTGACCTCAGACTGAACTTGCACTTTGTTAAGGTGCAAGAACACATCTTCAGCATCTCTGTGCAGTGTTGACAGCCTTGAGCTACAAGCAGGGATAATGCACTTAGAGCAGACGAGTATAAAACATCTGGAAAGGCACCTACTTCCTGTAACGATCCCATCTGGGATAGCCAGTCCCAAAGGATGGTGGAATAACCTGGCTGTTACCAATACAGCCCTGGGAAGAAAGAGGCTCTAATTCAAATAAACAGATCTGGGTCCAGACAACATCTGTGCACTGCATTTGGCCGTGTGCCAGGCTGCTGCCATCTTGTGCAAGGTTTTTCCCTGCCTTTTGCTGGGAGCAATTATTTGCATGTGTGCAATCACTAAATGCTGTCTCCCCAGTCTGCTGTGTTCTTGTGCTGTACCTACAGAGCACAGAAAGCACAGAAAACCAAGACCATTTTATGGGACCTCAGATTTAACATTTCAGAGACTGTCAGAGATGCTATAAACATGATTCTCAAGTTCAGCCTCAGGAAAACATTTCTGGAAAGGGATGAAAGTGCTCTTTGAGGGTGGGGGATAATGGGGGTAGCAATGGAAGAATGAGAGAGACAGGTGATGGACCAGCTTAAGTTGACTGGGAGTTCAGTTTGTTTATTCAACAATACATTAAATGAGTTGACAAAAATGGTCAGAAGAGGAAATACCAGGGAAATATCTGGCTCTGTAAAGACTAGTGGTAATAAAGCTCTTCTGTTGGATGGTTTATAGGTGCTGGGACAGACCGCAGCAAAGCTGGTACCACAAAACTCAATTTATTCACACCTGTTGATACAATATTGAGATGCTGGTTGTTTAGTTCAGAGGAAGAATAAATTCAAATGCTGATGGAGTGACTATTCCATCATGCCCCCTTTGTGGCACTTGGAATACTGGATACTTTATTAGATAGCAGCTATATGTTTTCTAGAATAATTTGACATACTGTCAGATTGCAGAAAGCAGCAGAGGTGTTGAAATATATTGCTTTCAGCACCAAAGTTGGAAAAGTATGTTGTTGTCAAAAAAGAGAGACTACTGAGGGGCATTTTGCGCTTCATAAGTGCAGGAGTGAAATGGTATACAGCTAAAAAATAATACTGAATTATGACATCTATCCTGGGTTTCTTGGTTGTTGTTTTACAGGTTTTTTGAAGGGGCTGGAAGGCTACACAGAAGATTAAAAATGCAAGATTGAAAGCACAGAGTTAGAAAGCAGTGCATCTCATACTTAATTCATAATTAGATATATTTTTTAATACTCTTAATGTTTAGGAGAAACAGAGGTCTGCATATTGATAGCAATTCACCATAAATTATTTTCTTTGGGAACATGAAAGGTAACTTCTTTCCTGTGTTCTTGTTTCTGTGGCTCACACCACCATCAAGCACTAATATGTTAAACTGAAAATTAATGTATAGCACCAGGAAAATCAAGTGTTGTTTTTTCCTTATTATTCAGTGTCCAGGTGGCTTTGCCTTTATGATAAATTGCGTCAGTAATTTGATTGCATGTATTCTCTTTGTCTTTTAATAATAAGCTGTAATTCTAATTAGCTGTATGTATGTGTGTGTGTACAAAAACTCATAAACCCAAACTTTACAGTGTACTATTCCAAAATTATATTGGAAGAATTAGGGTCTTGTGATATACTGTATGTAAGAATAAATTTCATCAAGATTTTGCGACAGATGATATGGGGGAACATCTGTTTTCCTAATGATTTACATGAAATAATTTTCAACCCTGCCCATGGAAGTTCTGGGTCATCTTCTTTTAGTCTCAGCTCTTCACAATTTGAAATCCAGACTAATCTCCTGTTGCTTAAATTAGAATGGGTCTGAGAGCTTTTATTTTGTAAATAACAGCATGTTTTCTTGCATCTTCCTTTGATGAACCTGGTATTGGCCAGTTTTTAGACTAGAGAATTCTATGAACTGATCCTCTGCAAGGATATTTGTAATATTTTGTGTCCTATTTGGCACAGTTATATGAAATACTAGATTTAAAGCATCTGCTTATGTACATTTCATCTCCTCTTATGTTTAAGGTATGTCTGTCCTTGTATAAATTTCACAATCTATTTGGAGTCCCACTATGTGTGTGCTAGATGAAGTAGATTTTTTTCCTCAGGTGGGAAGTGGATAGCTTTTCCAAAAGCTTTGTACTTAGAGACAGTGTGTTTAACTAGGTGGCATATTTGTCCTGTAATTACATCTGTTTTCCCCACCTAGGAAAAATAATTGAAGGAGTCATATATCTCTATTTGTTTTGAAATATAAGCTCTTGAGGTTGGTGGGCAGGAGTTCAACCAGAATGATTGTAGTTATCCACTGAGTAAACTCAAGCAGTCTGGCTCTGCCCAACTCTGTACATAATGCACTGGATGAAATGTGAAAATCAGTTCTTCTAGTTCCCAAGTCTAGGTGCTGAGACCACCCATGGCCTTCTCAGTGTCAGGATAAGTCCTGTGCATGTGTCTTCTGTCTCTTTGTCCTTTGGTTACCCAAAGAGGTGTTCAGTGGGATGGTTGATGGATCAACATCTTGAGCATGAAATGATATTCATCCCAAAGTGCCTTCATATGCCCACAGCAGAGCTCAAACAGTACTATGAGAATACTGAGGGCTCAGCTGACACTACATAAACACTTCCAAACAGTTTATGGATCAAACCTAACAAAATGGATATTTCTTAAACAAAGTGTTTTGTAGAAACACTGATCTTTGTTAAATAAATCTTGAACTGGAAAATGGATCTAGACTTCTGTTTATATATGTGTGGCTTTAACTTTATTATTATGTCCATTTATCTGAAGGCATGTATAAACCTTGGAAAACTAAAGTCCTGCATTTGTAAAATGTAACATAGTCATTCACAAGGCCTGTTTACCATCAGATGCAATAATTTTAACCTTGTTGTTCTTATCCTTTCAGTTTTCTGTCAAAATAGCATTTTATAATACTATAATTTCTTTTTTAATCATGAATGCTGCAGTTACCTTTTTTAATTGACAGAAGTGCAATTTGAAATTTTGTATATCTATTCTGCTGTATTCCAAACTGAAACTGAAAAGGTTTGTGTCTGGCAGAACTGGACTAGAGCTATGCTGATACTGTATAGCTAGATGGCAGCATTCACATTTCTTTGAGAAAAACTATAGTTATTTGTACAGTTTGGCTGCTCTGTTACAGTTAAATGGCATGGTCCTATTCTGAAACGTGCTGCCAGAAAATGTCTGAATAACTAACACATCTGAAAATCTGATCATTTCCTTTAGGTGTCTAAATTGGAGGTTTATACTTTGGCCCTACAGAGAATGAGTATGAAATGTAGTACTTACCCATTTATCTAAAAGGATAAAAATCTGATTATGTGCATGCATCTCTTCAAACAGGCTTATGTTTAGCCTGTTTAGCCTGAAATCATGCTTTACTTTATCTTATACAAGATTCCATTTATGTGAGAATTTTGTATCATGAAACAATCTACAAGCTTGTTTGGATGATACACAAAATTACTTCCCTTCTGTTACAGAACAAAATACTTATTCAAAAAAGTCTTTCTGAATGTCCAACCAGCTCCTCCTATCATCTATCCCAAGCCTTACCAATCTCCTCAAGCATAACCCCACTGCCTCTTTCCTTGCCCTGTAAGGGGCCAAGGACACCTTTCAGAACACTAGCCCTTTTTTCTCCCTACTCCTTGAAGATGTTTATTTGTCTAGTCCAGGCTACTATGCACACAAGCATCCTGTCCGTGACATGTCAGCCCACATGAAGGTGAGCCTTGGAAGACTCAGGACAGGGAGTTTGGGCCCCAATAGCTCACACAGTCTAAGACATACACAGAACACTCTACTGTGAGCAAAGTTTTGGTTGTCTCCACCTTGTCCTTTAAGCTTTCTGTGGGATAACCTGAGCCCTGAGGCTCATTTGCTAAAAGCTTGCTTGGCAGTTATATGCAGCTTTGGATGCCCAATGCTCTATGAGAAACAGATTTTGATTGCTCTCAGCTGAAGACCAGAGTGAGTTGCAAAGGGCTGAGTGGACAAAAACACAGAAAAGTGAGAGCAGGGAGATGGGTACTATGGGTGGTAAGAAGGAGACAAATAGGCATAGGCAGTGATTCTGTGCAGCACAGACAGTACTTTGTAAATCAAAGTAAAGGCTTAAACACCATTTCCCACAGCATTCTCCTGGAGAAACTGGCTGCTCATGGTTTGGACAGGTACACTCTTCACTGGGTAAAAAACTGGCCAGCTGTTTGGGCCCAGAAAGTGGTGGTGGGTGGAGCTACATCCAGCTGTCAGCCGGCCACTAATGGTGTGCCCCAGGGCTCAGTACTTTATCAATGATGTGGAAAACGGGATCCAGTGTCCTCTCAGTCAGTTTGCAGATGACACTGAATCAGACAGTAGACCTGCTGGAGGGCAGGAAGGCTCTGCAGAGGGATCTGGACAGGCTGGATCAAAGGGCTGAGGTCAATTGTGTGAGGTTCCACAAGGCAAAGTGCTGGGTGCTGCACATAGGTCACAACGATCCCAAATTGTAAAAAGGAATCCTTTAGGATTGTGCTGACCTGATCTGGAGGAAAAAGGAGATCCTGGCATTGTCTTTTCTGGTAAGCTGTTGCTGTGGCCTCAGCAATCAAAACAGGACTGAGTTTATCTCAGCTATTGCAGTTCAATTATTTATGTATTTCAGCTAACTGTCCTTGGAGAAGCTATTGAAAGATTGGAAGAAGCTTTTCTGCTTCTCTCTGTGCATTTTTATCTCTTGTTTGTGGACTAAACTGCAGAAAAGAAAGCAGGATAGCTATGTAATGCACAGAGGTGTAAGTCTGAAATGAAGTAATACTACAGTGAAAAATGAGGCTTTGTTCAGCATCTGTACTGCAGATTATAGGATAGCAGAGAGATGTTTACAACTATATTCAATATTTCTGCATAACACTGAAGGTTGTACTGTGGGCATATCTACTTGAAGTCATAATGAAAAATATAAGCATGATTTTATTAACTAAAATGCACCATTAGGTTTCAATTCAGTAATTTTGGATTTACAGCCTTGTTTTGACTGCATTACTTGCTAACCCATAGACTAAAACTTCCTGAATTTTCTTGATTTCTCTAAATCCAATGCCTGTGCTTTTTATTTTATGAAAAGGTTTTTATATTTACGAGTTTGATAGACAAAAACTGCCACCAGAAACTGACATAAAGCCCCAAAGCTTTTTCAGATGGGTAATATCAAGTAAAGGTCAGTAAATCTCATAATAAAAAGCTGTATAATATAGAAAAATGGTCACTAGTTCATTAAATCTAATCATCAGAAGTTGTAAAAGTTGAATGAAAAAGCCACCTGAAAGTTCACTGCTGTGTTATTAATACTTAGATAGGAGACTCAGTGGGAAGCCTTGAATATAGAGGTAAACGTTCTAGGTAATACATTAGTTTGCAGTATGGTTGGATTTATTTTTAAATTTGCCAAAACATAGAGAAAAATGAGACCACAATGACACAGACACCTGAGTATTTTAAAATGTAATGGACTGACCTGCTGTAAATGGAGCTACACCTGTAGGATTTTTGTCCAAGTGTCTAGAGAATTTGTGACCTGTTAACTTTGTTTATGCTAATTTCCTCTTTCCTAGCTAAGGAGGCTGCATCCTTTACCCAGATATGCCTCATGGTTATTCCAGCTTGGATATTACAATATTTTAAGTACCTGAAGCATATATAAAAGTTGAACTTTAAACAAAAGCTTCATTATTGTCTTTATGTACTTCCTTAGGGAAACTGCCTAGAACAAGTGCTGGCAATTTGTTCCACTGTACAAATAAGCTACAGTAAAATTACTGTTTTCTTCATTCAATATTCTTGAATGAAGGAGAAATATGTATTAAATTTAGTGGACATGAAACTTTCCTGAAATGAAATTGGTATTTTTAAATTTTCTTGAATTTATATTAAACTTCAGAATTATTGTAATTGAAATATTTAATATCTACCTTTTTTATAAAGAGATTACAAGGAATACCCTTTGGGGACTAATTTAAAACAAACAAGTCCCAATAACTGTCACTGAGAACTCTTGAGCCTACAAGATAAAGTATGTGCATGATATTGAAATGCAAGTAACAAGGTAATATCTCGATTACATTTTAATGAGTTTCATACTCTATTCCCTCGGTGCCTGAGACATTATTATATTCCAGAATGATTATTTTATTACCTCAAATATTATTTATTTAATAAAATATTTAAGAAAACATAAAATAAAGCTTAATTAAAGCTATGGGGGGTTTATGTACATCATCTCAATAAATGTTATTAAGGAATTAACATGGCTTGAAGTCTGTACATGTAGGACCAAAACATCCTTTCACTTTCCTCCTTGCAGACCAAATGAACTAATAACCATTTCACCCTTCGAATCCTCACGAATTCTTGCTGTTTGCATACTACTGAAATGCAGAAAGGCCAAGGGCATAATGACCTTAACAGTCAAATCATCCTGCTTTAAAAACCAACCAAACAGAAACAACATATGAGGAACTTCTTTGATTTGACAGTTGTTTTTATGCCTTTTATGCCATTGAAGGTAGGCATTGGACAGGTAAACTCTTCACTGGGTAAGACATAAGAAGAGAGAAGGAAGGGAAGGGAAGGGAAGGGAAGGGAAGGGAAGGGAAGGGAAGGGAAGGGAAGGGAAGGGAAGGGAAGGGAAGGGAAGGGAAGGGAAGGGAAGGGAAGGGAAGGGAAGGGAAGGGAAGGGAAGGGAAGGGAAGGGAAGGGAAGGGAAGGGAAGGGAAGGGAAGGGAAGGGAAGGGAAGGGAAGGGAAGGGAAGGGAAGGGAAGGGAAGGAAAGGAAAGGAAAGGAAAGGAAAGGAAAGGAAAGGAAAGGAAAGGAAAGGAAAGGAAAGGAAAGGAAAGGAAAGGAAATCATCTGCAGACCTGATGGGATGACAAGCTTCAGCATAGAGTTGAGAAACTTGTTGAAATAGCCCTGCTGCCAGAGAAGATACAGCACCCTAAGGACCTAAAATACACCCTCTAGGCTGTTTCTGTGGTGTGCACTAGTTAGTTCATTTCTTTTGTTTGCATAAGCTAACAAGAATCAATAGGACATGGATCTCTCTGTAAAACTAAGGGACTGTGAAAAAGGCACACCTCTGTGCACTGAGAGGCACAGGTATTTGGGGATGGTGGCTTGCATCATCCAGGAAAAGAAAACTTCTGTACAGCACCAGTACCGTACCTGACAATGAAAGGTAAATTAGCTTTCCTCACAATATGCCATGTTCCTCTTGGATTGTTCAAATGCTTACTTTGTTCTAAGTTAAACAAAAATGTATTTTTGAAGATACTCATTTTCTATGACTTGTTTTTACTTGTGAAGTGCTATAAATTCAATACATATTTACTCAAGAGGAACTTTTTCCACTGTTCTTGTCAACTACATATATTTTGTAAGTATTTTCAAGAGCTGCCTGAGTAAGAAAATAGATGTTCAAGAGCAGAACATTGTTCTCCTGACTTTAAGGATGGGTAGTTAAGTTGTTTATACAACTTGTTTTCTTGTTTTGTTTGAAGCCTTTACAAAAAAAAAAAAAAAAAAAAAAAAAAAAAAAAAAAAAAAAGTTCCTGTATACTTTTTTGTCTGGTAGGCATGAAAAAGTCAGTCAGCACATTGAAAATACTTCTGGAATGACATTAAGGTGTCAATTGCAACCTAAATTTGAGTTAATCCTTATTGAACTGAATTCTGTTTTAACAGGACTATAAACATTAGAGGTGAGACAACTTCTAGTAATTTGTCTCATTTGAAATACTTAAAGAGGACTTACAGCTCCTCTGAAACTCATTTTCTTGTATTAGATCTTTCTGTCTCAGCTTTTGCATTTACAGTAAAAGCAGCATTTTCTACAAATCAACTACTCCCTGACATGAATTTTCCCTTCTGGAAAAGATTATAGACAAAAAAAATCTCAGCGATTAAAAATAAGTAATAACAAAAAGAAACCTCATGTAAAGCAACAAGTATGGCAGATACCACATTTCCCTAAACACATATACAGGCTGCTCTCTCCTAAAAAACATACTTGCCTCTTGTAACCTTACTGAAAATAATTTTATTCACTTGTTACCCAGCACTGACTATGCTACCCTGTTTAGTAGCACCTGATGCTAAGATCAGTGCATGAACCCAGGTGTTAGTCTACATTAAATGCACTCAAATAGAGATATAACAAGACTCTGACACTATCTTGAACCAAAGAGTCTTGAACCAAATTTTTAAAGAGATTGATGGACAAAGAGATGTTAACGTGAACCTGCTAGCAGGCTGATATCATGTAAAAGGAAGAAACAAAAGACAATGTATGATTAAAGCAATACCATATAGGTATGGAAAACTGAAGTTTTACTAACTGTTCAGTGTTAATCAGGACATTGCACTACCTGTGCTAATGTAAGGGCTCTGGAGGGGAGAAGAACCTACTCCAGGCTACTGCTGACATACTCCTTCTGACTGTAAAGCAGAAACTGTTGATGAGGTAAGGGGAAGGTTTATATAATTAAGAGCAATGGGCCAACAGATATTCATTGTCAACCTGGGCCAATCTAAAGCACCTCAGGCAGACACGTGGTATCATTAAATCAAACTTGGCAATTGTGCTGAAAATACATCAAACCAAAGTTAATTCAGAAATTCCTTGAACAAATTCTGTCATTAACTGCAGAAAAACCTAGTTAATCATCTTACAGTAATATACTATTTAAGCCTGAACACATAATTGATAGGTTGACTTTGTGGACACATTCTTGAAACAAGCATTCTACTTCAAAAATATACAGTAAATGACATAGAACTTTATGAACAAAATATTTGTTAGTAAAATAATTGAATACAGTCCTCAGAATCAGCAGGATAACCCCACCACTTTCCCACTCTTACAGGCACATATTTCTGTAAAGGCTGTTGCTGTGTGTGTTCTTGGAGTACAATGGACAGTGCAGGGCTTACTGCTGGCAGTGCTAGCCAGACCAAATTCTCCACTTTGTGCAGCAGCCCCTTTCTGAGGAGCAGCAGTGGTGGCTGCAGCTGGTGAGGGCTGGGAGCTCTGAAGTTGGAAGCAGAAAAGGACATATGTCCAAAGCCTTGATCATGTCTTGTGATTCACTTTCTACAGAGCCCAGGAAGCATCTCTCTGTGAGACAGGTACAATACACAGGTTTTCTGTGAAGCACTTGAAAACTGAAGTGTTTTTAGTCTCCAAACAGAAAGAAGAAGGTACACAGGGCCACCAAGCTGTGTTGTCACCCCAACTCCTGAGGAGGTCCAGGAGTGTTGGGGAGGTTCAGACGGGCACTCCAGCACTGCTTTCTCTTTGTCAAAGCAGCTGCATTTCTTGCACAAGTGACAGTGAGGATCAGTAATTTGCAAAACTGCAGGAAGGTGTGTCTGTTGTAACAGGTGTAAATCTGCAGGAATGAGGCCCAGGTGATGTGCTGGGAGTAGCTGGGGTGTCAGGCAGTGGTGGCAGCTGTGAGAATGCTGGGTGACATTGAGGGGTAATGGGGGAGCCCCAGTGAGGCAGCCAGGGACAGGGACAGGTAGGGTCCAGCCCAGCTTGGTGTGTAAGGGCACACAAAACTGTGTGTGAGATCTGGGGCAGGTGTGTGCAGTGGAAGCTCCTGCAGCAGCAGTTGCTTGAAAACTGACAAACTGCATCTTGCTCAACCCCTGCCAAGACCTAAAGAGCTACATAGAGTTCTTGTATTTCCCAGCCTCTCCCAATGGTACATCTCACTGCCCTGGGGGGCAGCTGCCTACACTGACCCTGCAACTTTGATGTAAGCAGCTTGTCCTCTGTATCAGCTGGAGAAGCTGATTTTCACAGCTCAGCCTTTATCTGTAGAATCGCTCAAGCTCTTCCTCAGAAATGGCTGAGTTTCTGTGATTTCTTTGTCTGGCGTATACAGTTAATTAAAATCTCTGGGTGCAAAACTTTTTTGAATGAAGTGTCCTAAATAAGTATGTTATTATCATTGCCAAAATGATTTTGAAACCCTGCTTATCTCCATATTCTTTTCCCCAGTTTGATTCCTTTGGAAAAAGGCTTAAAAATAATGAATAATGTGGTGATACCATCTTTTCTATTGCTTTAGTTTTCTAGATGTGTCAGTATTATCTGTTTCAGCAGTCATTGCACAGAGTAGACATAAACTCTTATTAGGAGACTGCATTACAGCTTAAATTACACTTAGCCATCACCTTGAACTTGCCTGTCTGTCCTTCAAGCAAATTCTAAGCCACAAAATCATTAGTAATACCTTAGTACTCCTGGTGTACATCACCTTTACTAACAACTCAAGTGTTAATAAATTAAATTTATAGTAAGAAATAGTGACCCATGTTCTCAGTAATGAAACAAATCCTATCACTTTACTGTTTTCTAAAAAAACACTTGGTTTATGACTTGGAGACAGCAAGTAAAAAAAAAAAGCATCACTCATTGACTCTTTTCTTCTGAGACTAGTATGAGCTGGAAGCTGCATATAAGTATTCTATATTGATCAATACACGAATGTCAGAAGGTGCACAGAGAAGGTGGTTTTTAAAGGGTCATTTATGAAAGCCTTCTTAGAGAAGCTGTTACCAGTGGAAGAGAGTGGCCTCCCACATATTTGGTTTTGGTATGAGCTTCTACAAGTTGTAGACTAGTTGATGTGTATGCCAGTCCTAATTAGCATGAATGCACTTCAGCTGGAAGCATTCTCAGCACCTAACATCAGCAGTGCTACAACTCGCTGTGGAACAGAAGAAACGTGTGGCTTTCACTGCTGTACTCTGGTCTTGGATTCCAAAGGTGTTGCAGTTTATTAGTTAAACACACTGCAGGTTAGAAGACCAGGTATTTTGGAACTTACAGCAGTAGGGCTAAAATCTACACAGGGCTTCAGATGCAGTAAAATTTTCTTTGACATAGACTGAGCCAACCCATTATTTTTTAATAATAACAAAACATAAGCTATAGATATTTTTTAAAAATCTAGATACAGATTTGAGCATCAGAGAAGGTGCATGGTAAATGCTAAAACAAAGACCAAAGAGCACTGGAGACAAACATCCTTATCATCTTTTTGCTACTTTCCTCTCACATTACCTTCATTCATTAGGCCCAGAGGGGGTCTTGTGGATGCTTTGCCTTCCTGCAGTGCCTTGCAGCAGCCAGCTCATTGTTATTTAGTTACATTTCTCAGCTTTTCTTTGAGTTTCTACGTCCTGTGGTTTATCTTTTTTGCTCACCAGAGAGAGATAACAAGAATAAACCTCTTTGTTCCAACAGTGATAAAAGCATAAGAGGGAAAGATGGCATCCTTCATCTTCCTTCAAATCAGCAGAAGGTGGTCTGAGAGTATGCTATATGTGTGAGGTTGTGGATTAAGGAGCCAACGTAAGGCCATGATGGTTTGCTTCATCCACCTGGCAGTCCAGCAGTGAAAGATCTGCAGGAGGAAAATACTGTCTGTAACAGTTCCTATACATGTTTATCTAAAACATCTATCTCCTAGGGGGAAGTAAAGCAGTAACAAATTGTTCAAAAACATGGGTAGCCAAAAGATCTTGATCCTGCAAGCTGCATATCACAATCTCCTGTAAGCTTTGGGACCAACTTGTAGGCAACAGCTCTCCCAGAATTCTAGAATTTAATTTTGCAGGGTAAGATTACACTAGGCAAGTTAGCAATGGCAGACTTAGCAGGACATGGTGGTTTGCTTTTTCCCACCGTGGAGAATTCAAACAATCCAGTTAGCACTCTTGGCCCCATGGGGGCCTGAGGACTGTTCTAGGCCATTGAGACAATGCAGATCAAGAATTAAAGGATGACCACTCCTGGTCTAGACAACACTCTGAGCATAAAAATCTCAACTTTTGCTAAATATAGCTTTTTCAGAACGAGATTTTTAACATACAGAAATCAAAATTATCATAGAGCCCTTGGTGGCCCAGGTCATTAAACTGAAGTTCCTTCTCCTGCGTATTACTTCAGCATTGTCACCACCAGCACTAGCAATTTTATGATCCTAAGCTGTTGTTTCCCACACTTCACGATGGTTTTAAAACAAGCCCTCCGAAAAAAAAAATTAAAAAAATTTCTCTGTTACAGAATAAAAGAAATGCAGCCCCCTGGAAATACTTGTTGTATCTTAGTATCCCTTGGCTTTTTGGTGGATTTTTTGGTTAAGCCAGGAAAGAAGAAAGGATAACTCCACAATCTTGATCAAAACTACCAGGCAGCAGATTTAAACCTTGGGTGTTTATCAGTGTGAGAGTGGATGAATTGATCTCACCAGTAGCCCTCCTTCAGGTAGTAGGACTGTGATGCTTTGGCAATGCATTCAGTGGAATGCCAGGCATTATCAGTTAATAAGGATCTTGCTACAAAGCCTGATCTCTGTATGCTGAAAAAGTCATACATGTTCCTTAATAAGAAGCCATGCACACTCTTTTCAAAACCATTGTCAAAAGCATAAAGAAAAAAAACATTTTTTTCTTAAACACAGCAGATCTTATTTTTCTTACGTTTTTACTCTTTGGTGGGTTTGTACAGATAATGCTGTACATGGTACAATATATGTTGGCAGTATTATTGAAAAGCCAAGTACAAGGGAAGAAAAAATATGAAGTTTATCTCTCCTTTAGGAGATATCTTTAGGAGTCTCCAGACAAAATTGCAAATGGGTGTGTTTTCATAAAGCTTTCCAGTTTTCACCATCTAGCTCTAATTAAAGCTTTGTGTAAATTCACACATCTTGTCATAAGCACAGAGAAAGTATGGAGAAATTAAATATTCAAGACATTCATACAATCTTTTAATTTTTGCATGTTTTACTATCTTTCTTTTGAACTTTTGCAGGGGAAGTTAATACTGACCTGTTAAGAGAGCTCTTTTATATGTGTATGTTTTAGCCAAAGTAGCAGTACCTGCGTGTGGAACACAAAATTCACACGTGAAGCTGAGCAAATACAGACACATAGAGACATCCACCCTCCTCCCAAGAACCTTGCAGTGCAATTTAAAGTGAGTTGCAAGCAAAAGGAATAACCATTGGGAAGAATGTGGGGAGAGGACAGGATATCTCAGATAGCACCAAGATACAGAAGCCATTGTAGATTTAGCTGTAAGTCCTTCTTTAATTTCCTATGTAGCGAGAATTTAGCTGGGTGGGTATTTCTGGCTGCCTCTAAAATCAGAGAAAAGCCTGCTCTGCTGGCAGGTGCATAGAAAGATTTGTTCAGTTAGACATTTCTCCCTCTCAAGGCCACATCATATTTCCAGAGTGTCCCCATAAAAGCTTGTCTTCCTGGGAGCCAGGTTGCCTTTTTAACTCAGGACAGTGGCAGGGTGTTATTGTTTCCTCATTATCTGAGGTCTCTTGCTCCTGTCGGTCAGGGCTCCCCCTGAGTCAGGGAGCTGATGTGCTTTGCACGGCAAAACCTTGTGAGAGGCAAGGTGATGTTCTCATTAAAGAACATGGTAATGTTCTCATAACTGTGAATCCCTCAGGAACATCCTGACCTTCAAGAAACTCAGTTTGTTGTTTGAGCTGTTTTCTTCAGGGAGGCGGCTGGAGAACACGGAGGAAAGGTCTGACGTACGGCGCACACACTGACACGTCGGGCAGAATCACGGGAATATGTCATTGATGAATCATTCTGTATTAACTCACCTACAGCTCTACAGAGAATACAGTTTGTAAAAAAAATCATAAAATGTTACCTCAGGTACTGCACAGCAAATCAATTAATAATTAGTAATCCATTTCTAAAGTTTAATAACGTCTTGTGATATCAAGTTATTTCAGATGGTTGTAGGGACTAGAGATTTTAGGGACTATAGATTTTATATCTATATGTATATGTTTGATTTGTTATTGCCTTGGATTTTGTATAATCATATGCATATGGAAAAAATGCTGCAAAACTCCATCAAGTCAGACAGACAGAAACGTAGTTTGGACATTTGCAGATGACCGGATAGATGGAGAATCACATCTTCTATGAAGCCAGGGGTGAAAGACAGGCTCCAATATCTAACTCGGACAGTGTGAGACAGGAATGTTTTTAGCAATTAATTAAATAAAAGTGCATTTATCCTACATAGTACTTGTTATAGTGGCTACTGAATGTGTTATTTTAGCAGTCTTTATTAGCAAGTCTCAACAGATCATGCAAAAACACTGAATTGTGTCTTGGCAGTCACAACATTAGCCTGCTACACTTTTAAACAGACTGTGGAAAGAGAATTTTTTAACAGCTGAAGTCCAGACACCTGGCAAACAGAATGTTTTGTAAGGAGGTTGGTTTATTTCACTTGACAGTTTTATTAAACTTTAATCACCTTTTCAATGAGTGTGTTGTTTAGTACCGGCTGTTCCTATGGCCTAAATCAGGGACTTTCAAAAAGATGAATACTTATTTTTCTGATTCTCAAGCACAGTGCAGTTCTGCTGTCTCTCATTATTAACTGTAAACCAGAGATAGAAATTGTGTAGATAAAATAAGGCAATAAAACAAAATTAAAGTGCTGTCAACACTAGATTTGTCAGAAATTTAATGAGCTTTGCCATAATGGGTGCTGATTATAGGTAATATTTCACAATGCCATTCATCACTCAACAAAATAATATACTTTTAGGAGACAGTTGTAACTGTGTTCTGCAATGATGGAAGTACTTATAGATGAGATTGATGTGTGCTGTGAGCAGGTGCCATTGCTACCATGCTCCAATTAAAAGCTATGTGGATTATATGGATTATATGATGATGAATTCTCTTACCAAGTATTTGCTTCACAAAGCCTAAATAACAGTAACTGAACACCCAGCTCAGCTGGAACTGTCTGGTGCTAGCTATTCCTATGGTTTTATGCTGATCTGATGTTTTCCCTCATGTCCAGTTTGGTGTTTCTCATATTTCACGGGCATGAGATCCAAGCTCAGTGCCCAACAGTGCCCATGCAACACAGCACACCCTCAGTCCAGTGCCTGCACCACCCCGAGCTCCTCAGGACTGAGGGTGAACTATGTTTTTGGTAACTCTCTGTTCTCAGACCAGAGTTATTCAGGGCGTCAAGTCATTTGTTTCAGCCTGTTTTTATTGACTGAGTAAATAACTCCCTTGATTACAGCAGTTACAGTTTTCCCTGGGGTAACATTTGGCAACAACCCGCTCACCCTTCTTTAACTGTGCTGTTAATTAGGAGGCCTGTGTTTCCCTTCTTGTCAAAAGCAAGTAAGCTCCCTGCCACTGGAATTCTTTCTCCTCCCCTCTCCTGTGGTGAGAGAACAGTGATTGTTTGCTTGGTTACGCCTTAAGTCTTTTGTATACTTTTAATAAAATCTGCAATTAATACTTTAAGAGGGTGTTTTTTCCCTTCTGTCTGAGCACATCTTGAGCACCACTTTTCAATGGCAATAAACAAAAATAACGAATAGTTAATTGCACTCCCAGCATGACTCTGACATTACTTGGAGTGTTGCAATAGCCTTGGACAGCTACATGTGAATGTCTAAAAGAAATCAGTGGGTTATTTGTAACAAGCAACATGGGCTCCAGTAGCATGTTAGAGGGAGAAGTTTGGCCAAACACTGTCAAATCTTCCACAGTGTTAAAATCCAGAGACACTGGATTTTCTGGGTACACAGGGCAAGCTATCAGTGCCCTTTTCCTATTTTAGAAGAAAGCAGCAATCATCTTTGGCCTGTTAAAAAGTGTAAAGAGCATAAAAAGGTTACATGGACTCCAGCTAAAGACAAAGACAAAACTAGACATGTCAATACAAGCAAAAATAACATTCCCACGTGGGAAAATAATAACTGTATAATTTCTAAATACTGAATACGTATTACTTATTGCCATCAGATATCACAGTCTGAGAGTTTAGTTTTAGACTTTGAAAAAAATAGACATTCACATGCTTTTAGATAGAAAATAATCACAAGATATTGTATTCATTGCACATAATCTGTTGAGAGATTTTCTTTCTAGAGCCAAAAGAGGGAGAAGGGCACCTCCTGAGGGTGACTCAGGTTTTCAGTCTTTAGATTCCAAGTTTAAAATGAGATGTTCCCTTCACTTGAAACAGAATATAAATTTCTCGTGTCATTAAGAGAAGATAGATTTTCAAGTAACACATACTGTATTTTTCATATCTAGACCACAAGAATATTTTCTCTGATTTATAAGTCACTGATCACTATCATGACCAGAAATCTGGAATAGGATGAGAATGCAGAAATTGCTGTAGTCACACAATGGTCACATGAAAGAAACCTCGTAGTTTTCTGAAGTTTTGGTCCTTGCCTGAGGTAGGCAGTTCAACTAGATGAACCACTGATCTGCTAGGAAGACTGTCATCTACTTAATAATATTTTAATAATTTAATAATATTTTCTTATTCTTACCTATTTTCATATTCTTGTAATAGCTTTATATATTCCTCCTTTCTGAGGAAAAGTTGTGTTCATGCAGAAACACAACTGAATGAAAAATATATTTACTGGCTTTTAAGAACTGTACTATTCCCTAGTATGAAGTGCCCTGCTCAGTGCTTATAAACTCTTTAGAACTTTGTACTGTAACATTTTTATATAGCTTGATTTAAAGGATCCAGCTGGTACTGAGAATCACTTTAGTACCCAAAACCTAAACAGATTATTACAATAGCTTAGGACAGCAATCAGAGGTGCATTTAAAAATGTGAGCCTGGGAGAGGGTATTCTCATGTGCCATATCCATGCAGCCTTCAGGACTGACTGTAGAGATATAAGAAATAGCAACTCTATCATATGCAAAGTGTGTGTTAGATAAAGCGACAAGGAGGTGGATTGAAAACTGGCTGAAATGGCAGGCTGAAAGGACTGTAGTCACTGTCACAAAGTCCAGATGGAGGCAAATCACTACCAGAGGTCAGTACTGAGGCAAACCCAGTTTTAACATCCTCATTAATAACCTGGATGATGGGAAGATTGCACCCTGAGCAAGTTTGCAAAATACAAAATAGGGAGGAGTGACTGATACAGAGAATTGGTGTGCTGCCCTTCAGAAGGACCTCAGCAGCATGAAGAAATGGGCTGACATAAGCCTCATGAAGTACAGTTACAGGGAGATGCCAAATCCTGCACATGGAGGGGAGCAAGCATATGCTGGGATCTGACTAACAGGGAAGCAGCTTGACAGAGAACAATCTTGGGGTCCTGATAAATAGCAAAGTTTCCACTGGGCAGGCATGTGCTCTTCCTTCCAGGGTGGCCAGTGGCTGGGCTGCATTAGATAGAACATTGCCAGCGGGTTGAGGGAGGTGATCTGTCCTCTTCAATCAGCATTGGTGATGCCACACTTGGAACCAGTTCTGGGATCCTCAGTACAAGGTACAGATTTCTTGAGTGAGTCCAGCACAGGGCTACAAAGATGATTAAGGGACTGGAGCATCTGACAGATGAAGAAAGGCTGAGAGAGCTGTGACTGTTCAGCTTTGGTAAGAGAAACCTTGGGAAAATCTCACCTATGAGTATAAAAATATGATGGGAGAGAACAAAGAAGAGGGAATCAGGCTCTTCTCCGTGGTACCCAAAAACAGGGCTAGAGGCAGCAGGCATAAACTGAGACATGGGAAATTCCATCTGATCACAAGAAATTACTTTTTTTTTTTTACTGTGAAAGCAGTCAAACATTGCAACATTGCTAAGAGGAGCTGAGGAGTCTCCATCTGCAGAGATAATTCAAACCCAGCTGGGCAGAAGGCAGGCAGCCTACTGTAGCTGACTGTGCCTTGAGCAAGGGGGATGAACTAGACAAGCTCAAGAGCCCCTTTCCAACCTAAATGATTTTGTGACTTTGTGACAAAAGTCACAAAAGTCCTTGAAAGTCCTACCATTGCTAATAGCTTATTGTAACTACAGTTCCCTGCAAATGCAAACTGAATGGATGTTTGCTCTGTCTTTATATAAAGTTTCCAGAAGCTTAGTTAAAAGTAGCCCAAATACATTTGTTGGGTCTTTTTTCCCCTCACAAAATCATATTATTTCAATGAAAATTCCTAAATAAAATTCTCCATGTATTTAATTTTGGAATATTTTCATTTCAGAAAACTTGGAAACTCCTTCCTCTTTTACTTTATGCATTTTCATTTATTATTTTTAAGTGTTTCATAATAGATAAGAAATAGCAGTGCTGCAAGATAGATGGAACATTTAATTTTTAGAATCAGTAAAAGAGTTAATACATTTTACTGACTGAAATGGCTCTTTAAATATTGTATCTCAGGTTGATTAATTTCAGTGCACAGAGAATCTAGAAAAGGTATTCTCTACAACCACCTAGTAAGTAATAACCCATCTTCATGATTTTAGAGTAAAAATGGCATCCAGGTGTGTGTCCAGATAGTCTCTGGTGGGGGAATTTATTCAGGGACTGCCAAATATCTGGGGGCTGGATTTGAATATCCAAATTCAGCGACTGGGATCGTGTGCTGGGTAGGGACCCTGAACGGGAACATTCACATGGTACTTGAGCATGATCACTGCACAGAGGAGCTGTCCCTGCCTCTTGGGGCTGACCTACATGCACAATTACCATGCTACAAAAGGAAAACTGACATCAAATGAACAAGAAGGAGACAGTACTTATGGGAGAAGAGGAAAACAGTGAGATTTATGTCTTGTTTTGGGGCATCTAGCTCCAAAGGCTTCCTTATTCACCCTGAAACACTGGGATTACATGTCTCCTTCACCCTGGTGCTTAAATCATTGCAAGAATCAGGTGTAAAGCTCTCTGCAGTGCCCCAAATACATGCTGGAAGAGGGCCACCATGTATTGCTGTCAGAAAACAAGATCTGAAAACCTGAAAAGTTGGTAAAAAAATAAAAGCTGTCTACTCTCTTGGCACTAAGCACGTATAAAAATTTTTTAAAAGCAAGCTGAATACTAGACATTAAAAGGAAACCTAAATTCAGGAAATGAAAGAGAGCTCTATAAGTATTGTCTCTGATAGCATATTCTTTTTCAAGAAAGGCATTCATTTCTCACTATCTTATCAGTATCCCAGTGGTAGTCTGTGAGCTAGAGATAAACTGAAATTATATTTTTTTTTCTTGTAACAAATGAATCCTTACAGGATTCTAAAATGGCTGCAGTTTGCTCACCTCTCAGATGTCTATGTCTTTTCAGAAGGGTATCAGAGATAAAATTTTCCCAGACTTTAGAGACAACCACCTGACAACAGGACATGGGTCGCTTCTGGGGTGCAAAGTAGGGAAGCATGAAAACAGGGAGAAGGCAGCAGCTGGAGGACAGAACAGACACCAATCTCTTGACTGTCCAGAGTAAGAAGAGAGGAAAGTTTGTCACTGTGTTTTCTGAGGAAAGAGCTGCTTCCAGCATAAGAAATAAAGTAAAGAAAAAAATGCAGGTGAAAGATTATGGGGTCATTCAGTCAGTGATGCTACAGCCCAAACACAGGCCTGCAGTAATTTTCAGAGATTTGTTTTGATCTTAAAGGCCAAAGGTCTGTTAGATCATCCCATTAAGCTTCCTATTAGCATACCAAAATCTTTTTTTCCCCAGTTATTCCAGTATACAGTCCAGTACCAGGAATGTTTTTGGGTAACATGCATCTCAAGTAAAGGCCATACTGAAAACCTTGAAAGACATCCTGCTTTCCCCTGGGGGCTTGCTGTAATGGGTGACGTTACAAACATTTGCTTTATGTCTAATTGGAATCTGACTGTTTTCAGGTACTTGTCACTGAATCTTATTATCTCAGTGTCTGCTAGAATAAATGAGCTTTGCAGGCTTGGTATCTTCTTCCCAGGGGAATCCTAATGCAATCCTGTCATCTTTCTGTCTTCTGCTTAGTAAGATGTTAAAGTATTTAAATCTCTTCCTATAAGGCCCTTTTAAAATTTTTATACAAAAAACTCCATATTTTTTTCCTAGCATTTATCCTGTTCTGCATTCCTTGCTACATTTTTAACCCCTTTTTAATATGCAGGCACTGTTTTTTCCCTATTAAAATTATTCTGTTTTCTACATTATGGAGGTATTCTTCACTGGATTGAATTTGGAAATTCAAACTGTGATCTCAGAGCTTCTCAGTTGTCCAAGATGTAGCCAAGATTAATCTTATCAAGCCAAAGAACAAAGATGAGTACCTGAATAGGCTTTTTAAATTTTATACAATGTAAAATAGATATGCTGAATTTTCCAGTCCTCTATTTTCCCCTACTAATTACCCATCTCTACTGTTTATATATAGATTTGCTCTATATTTAGTAATTGGATTATCCTATTATTTGGATTTCTTTATTCACAGTAGACTTTTAATATCTCTCCCTCCTACAAGGTCATTTTTTGCAGGTCTGCATTGCGTTTTCATGCAAGGTACACACTTGCAATTACAAGTGTTTTTTGTGAGAGGCATACACTTGTGATTACAGGTGTCCTATAAATCATCATCACTGTGAATCACAGACATAAATAAACAAGGCTGATGAAAGACCTTTTACTGCCATCAGTTATAACATGAAACGGGTTACACAGACAAGCTGTGACCTGTGAGATCAGATTGGTATCTACAGTTTCAATCTCTGTTCTTGCTGGGATAGAGAAAAATGGCTATCATTTATCACTAGCAAAGCATGCAGCAAGCAATGAGAATGTGGGAGCTCAGCTACATTAAATAGTAGCTGCTGTGTATATACAAAAGCAGTGCTGTGCCATACATCTACTTACTACAAACAACACGCTGTAATTATGAACACAGACACCTAATAGGTGACTTGAAACAGCAGAGTTCAGAGAGCTGCAATGGCAAAGTGTAATTGCAGTGAGCAAGTGTCACTAACTATTTACTCAGATAATCAAGAGCCAAGTAAAATTTATCCTCTACACTGTGGAGAAACCACACAGTATTCCAACTAAACCAAAGAAAAAAGGCAGTGGAACTCTCCAAGTAATGGAAGAATTTGTCTACTTCTGATTCCTCTTTCAACACACTGCCCTGGCCACAGGGCTAATAATCTTTGTATATAGTTTGTGACAAAGTGCACTGGTCTTTTTTAGTTTGAAAACAGCAAGACTGCAATGCTCCAGGTATGATCAGTACAGTACAATCTATTTGTTTCACAGGCTATGGAATCCACATGGATGGTCTGATGTCTCATGTTGGAGCTCATCCAACAGTTTTAATGAGTCTAATCACTGACTTCTAGAGGAAGCAGGGGAAAGAGTGCCAGGGACATGAATCCACCTGGCAATGGCTCTGTTAAGCCATCCTTTGTTTAATTTCTTCTTTCGCCCATGCATGGTGGCATGTAGTCATGTACTTGATACGTAAGGCATAGAGTTCAGAGGACAACCACTCTTCTAGTTTAGTTAAAACACTGTCAGATTCCAGCAATGCCAGATCTTGCATGCAAAGCAACAGTTACTAGTCATGATTTATTCTGATAAATGTAATTTTGATCACTTCCTCCAAAACCAAAACATGCATTGTTTTGTTCCAAGATTTTGTTATGCTGAGCTGAAGCCTTTATGAAATCTTTTTCTTCACAATACTACAGAAGTTGATCATTGCACCTACTTTTCCAAACAATATAAACATCTATTTTCCAACATTACTGTTGCTATTACTATAAATTTTAGTTTATTACTAAATTTTTGTTACAGACAGTTGATCTTCAACTAGTTGTGCACACAAAACTCATATGCTTTATATACACACACCACTACATTTGAATTACTAACACAAACAAGTAGATCTGATAGCAACAAATTAATTGTTCTTTTAATCTTAGAGTGGTTTGGGTTGGAAGAGGATCTTGAAGATCATCTAGTTCCAATTCTCCTGCCATGGGCAGGGACACCTTCCACCAGATCAGGCTGCCCAATCCAACCTGGCCTTGAACACCTTCAGGGATGGGGCATTCAAATTTTCTTTGGGAAACTTGTGCCTGTGTCTCACCACCCTCACAGTATAGTTTTTTTTTTAATATCTAATCTAAACTCACTTTCAGTTTGAACCCATTCCCCTTTCTCCTGTCACTACATCCTCTCATAAATAATGTCTCTCCATCTTTCCTGTAAGTTCCCTTCAGGTACTGGAAGGTCACAATTAGATTACACCTTCTCTTTTCCAGGCTGAACAATTCAGAGGGAGCAGAATTCCTCCCTCACCGTACTGGCCACCCTGCTTTGGATGCAGCCCAGGATACAGTTGGCTCTCTGTCCAGATGCTGCACTCTGAGAATTTGTTTGTGATTTGTAACCTGAGAAACAGTCCCCAAGAGTCAGCTTCCACAGGGTCACCAAGTCAGAGCACGAGTTTCTTTTGAAACTTTTCAACTGTCAGCTTCTAAGTAGAAATGAGCAGTACCTGTCAATAACAGCTGAGTAACAGACTCCATAAGTATTGGGACCATAAATTGGGGCCTGATTGAGAAAAGACCTATCAGCAAGGGCATTTCAGCAGTCACTTCAGCAATACCTGGCAGAAGAAGCTGGCAGTGGAGCTAGATGGTTATTACAGAGAGTGATTTGAAGAATTCAGAAATGGCTGTTTCTGAATTATGAAGTACTGTTTCAAAGTTCTGTCAAAGTTATGGGTGTTTTCCTGTATAGTTCTGAAATGAAAAAAATAGTTGAGATATTAATGTTCTGTGAAGGACATTAATTTAAAACATGCACAGTGCTAAAGCTTGCTATCAGCTGCTTTATGATACAGAGAAGCTTGTAAGGGAATAAAATATGGTTAACAGAAATGTTTCATTTTAAGCTTGATGTTTTCTCTCCAAATGCAGCACCAAAGGGTATAGTTTATATTCTATTATTGTTTTGATACTGAAAAAGCTCATTTTCTTGTACTCTTGGGTGAAATAGGAGTAACTGCAGTAGTGCTGGGCATCCTACATAGTCACAAAGCTAGTGGGAGCAGATTGCTGTGGAGAAGCAACCCCAAATCTGGAACTCTTTGGAGCTTTATTTGTCACCTTTTAGACCATTTCATTCCAAAACACCTTTGGGGTCAACTTTAGGCTATTCTGCTGATAACCTGAAGTACAAGGCACAGAGGCTACCTCAGTGTACCTTATGATCCAGTAAGAAAGGCACTCAGGCTCCATAAGCTATTGCTAAAAACAACGTTTTCTGGAACTAACACAAGAGGCAGAAAGAATATATGTAATCTTATATCCCTTCAGATGCTGGGATCCTGAGCCAGGCAGCATCTCATAGACTTCTACTCAGGTCTACAGGTCCCATCCTGTAGAAAAAAACATTTTGGTTTTGAGACCTCTTATAGAATTTGCTTAGACAAAAAATAACGTATTCATCCTATCTGTTGTCAAATGACTGACTGTATGTTCACACAAGAACTTGCTGCTCCTCTTTAAGATAATACCAAGGCCACACAGGTGGTGTAATTGGAAACACAGAGTGGGAGCTGCCTGCTTTGTTACCATCACCCTGCTGAGTTTATCCTGAAGGACGAGCTGTACATGAGCACAGGGCAGCACAGCCTGCTCAGGCAGACACTCCTCGTGGATCTCTAACTTTCTGATGCACAATAGTCTTCTCGTTAGGATTGATACAACCCCAGAGGGGAAAATCTTGCAGCTGTTCAAGGCTTTAGGCTTTGCTTCCCTGCTGTGGGCATCAGCTGGTGCTCTGTGACACACTGGTAGGTTCCACTGCTCCCTGAAGTAAGCTCTGCCTATTATTGCACATGAGACAGAGTAGCAAAAGACTGTTTCTGAAGGGTCCCTGTATTATCTAGCACGAGTGCAATGCAGGCAGGCTGTGCTCCAAGCTTAGACAACTTACTGGGATAATAAAGAAGCAGAGTGCATCAGGCTTCTCCCAGCATCAACCACACCATGTACAACACAGCTGCAAGCACAGAAGACAGAAGCAAGAGTCTTGATGTTAAAGGAGCAAGGTACTTATGGCTCTGTCTGGGACACAGGATATGTTGCTGCTTCCCTGCCTTACACAGACACTTGGCAACTTCAACAGATTATTTCTGTTTCCTATAGCACTGGAGGATGAGTACGTGCACAGTAGTAGCAAATCTCACATCTTACCTTGCACTGCATTTGCCAAGAGCAGAGACTGTGTACTGCAACTCTGAAGACATTCATCTGGGGAACAGGAATCTGCTTTTGAGAGCTGCTCTGGGATCATTACAGCTCTTCCTATACCAGCTTCACATGGTTGTCTCCAGGCTCTTCTGCAGAATGGATTTTCAATCACATTCTACTTAACAAGGTCATGCATTTATTGTCTTTCCTCATGCCCAGTTTACATTTAATATATGTGTCATAATGATATGCAGTATAGCCAGAATCAGGGATTATCTCCAGCAGTCTATGTTACAAAACAGGCTGCTTGATTGATTCTGCAAGCCAAGCAATATGAACCTTTCCCACTGGTTGATGATTTGTCTTCAGGAATATCACTCAGTTCACTTTCCAGCTCTCAGATTTGACAATATGCCATCACACACATAATGAGTAAGAGTTATTAATTTAGGACTGTTTAGGAAGATAGCTTTAACACTAAATCTTGAAGTTAATTCATTTTATAAAGTCAGGTTATTTAAAAATACACAAAAGTTGTGTGCCAGCACAGCTCAATATGCACAAAGAAATCATAATTTTGTCCTATTAAATTAAATTATGAATATAAAATTATTATGTAAATAAAATGTATAAATGTAAAATTACATTATAATACAAAATTATTTGTGAATGGTGGTTTAACTGTTTTCTTTTTTATAACTGAAAGGTTTAGTACATGAAATCTAGTGGAACTTGCTTAATAGAAAACACTAGCAAATTTGATCACTGAATGATTCTGAGAGGCAAATATAAAGTATTTTTCTAAAGAAGTGTAAGGAATACTGATGCACTATAATTAAAGCTATGTAGACATCATTCACAAACGCATCACAGAGGGGAAACATAGATGTTAAAGTACATTAGGTGTGCATAAGCAACAGATTAAAGAAATACATCCACTGAAAGAAGTTACTTGCTTTTACATCTTGTAAAGTAAAGGTAAATATTACACATATCCTCAGCTGACAAGCATACATGTAGCCCTAAAAAATATATACTATATTTTAAAATATACTATAAACTATACAAATTAACACTAGATAATCACTTCAACCTGCACTATTAAGTTTAGGTTAAGGGTTAGTAAAAAAAAATTAAAAACATCCCAAAATATTTTTCTATGTTCTAGGTATGAGTTATTTTTCTAAAACTTTCCTAAAATATTTAGGAAAAGCAATTTAGTTTTGTTTTGAAACTGATTTGAGCACAGTCTTTTTTTTCCTTTTTATCTCTGCCCTCATTTTGCCTTTGAAGATGACAAGAATGAATTATAGCTCCGGTTTTCTTCTACATTTTCATTAAGGCAACTGTAACTTCGCAAAAACTACAGGCATTTGGAAAAGTTAAGGAAGGGCAAAAGGAGAAACATGAGAAGATTAGAGGACACCAGATAGCAGATTACTAATTTGATTGAATCCTGACAATCTGTCTCAGTTATGGCCTTTTTTGAGCTTCTAGAACAGACACAATTCTTACTCTCAGAATTTCTTCCACACTTAAGAATTCAGGCTCAGAAAAACTGGCCATATTAACCTTTGGATTATGCTTACAAACTGTTGAAAAGCACAACCTGCTGCAGCAGCAGCAGGGACTATGTCAGAGTTGTACCAACAACTGTACAGGACAGATGACTGAACTGCATGGCAGTGTACATTTTCTGGTCCTTTTTAATGCACTCTCGTAAGCCATGCAATGCAGACTGTGTCTGTATGCCTTGGCCCACTACTCCTGAGCCCTGCACTTATGTCTTACCTCTTGACCATTTTTCTGATTTTGGTGGTTGAGAAAAACACCAAAATTCAAGATATAGTCTATGAATTCTTAAGTAATGTGAAATTAATTTATTGGTAGGATAATTAGAACACACTGCAGCCAGGGGACTATTCACAACCCAAGGAATCATAGCCATGTGAAAGAAATCATGTTCTCCACTGCTTTGCTACATTAAGACCATACAACAAGGTCCTGATGGAACCTTGCACGTCTCTAAGTCCAGGCTCTGCTCTCAATGTCAAGGAGACTTCATAATTATTTTTAGAAACTTTTTAACTCTAAGACTGCTCCCATAGCACATTTTCCAGGATGTTATTTGCTATTCAGGGGGATTTCCATTTCTGCTCTGCCACAAAGCTGACCTCAGAAGAATCTATGGCACACATGGACCTGCTGTGTGATTGCTCAATGCTTTGGTCTGGAAAGATTTGCCAAATATTGAATGTGACCTGGCCAAAGTCATTGTAACTGTGTCTAACCTGCCTGAATGGGTTTTCCTGTATGAGTACCGTGTTGTAATTCAAAGTGAGATTAGAGGAGCAAGGCTGGGAAGTTGCAAGTCTTCCATGAACTGCTTCTCATCTTATACTTGCACTTAATTGTAAGACTACAGCTGTTTTACTATCAATGAAGATGCTACTCCCAGGCTGCAGGCCAAATCACTCTTTAGGCCAGGCTGAAAGCCTATGGATTAAAGCACAATAGGGACCTAAAAATACTTCAAAGGCTGAAGGGAGAAGGGGACAGCTGACAGTGGTTTAATTTGTGGGCAGAATGATCCATGTCCTGGATTGTGAACTGAAGCCTGTGCAGAGCTTGCTGTGTAAAAACTGAGAATTAATATAAGTGATTCTCAGAAAAAAAGCTGAATCCAGTGCCTGTTCCCACAGCATGGAATAAGACCCTTTAGCTGGAAAAAATCACCAAAGCTGAACAATATTTGAAGCAAAGACTGCAAAAAGGAACTAGGGAAGACTGACAAGACAAGAGACAGAGTGCTTTAACCCTATCTTTTCCAGAAAAAGGAAGCATCCTCGCCAAGTCAGGAATTGCTCTGACTTCTCTGTCTTCCTAGAAATCATCAGTAAGACAGTGATGACTGCAAGAAGTCCTAAGAGTCCACTCAGGAAGGCTTCAGTTTCCTCTCAAGCACACAGGGAAGCTCAGAAGTAAATGACTAATGGCCCAAAGCTTTATTTGATTTGCTGCTACAATTACGCAGTGGCTGGCAAAGCTCACTGGCCTCCCTCAGGTACTAATCCATACTGGGCTGTTTCAAAGAGTTCCTGAGAAACTGGAGCCTAGATAACCTCATTAAAAGCATTTGAGAGGCGCTTCAGTTACATTAATGCACAATATGACCAGCGAGGATGAGGACCAGCCATATGCTGCTCATACATAAAAATATGAATAAATCATCTGTTGGATAGCTGAGGTTCTTAAGTTATGTCTAAATGGAATAAAGATATGATGGGTACTTGGATATAAAGAATGTTCACTGACTGAAGATGAATTTGGTAATCCCATCAAAACAAAAGGGTAAGGAGTGTTTAAAATTCTGCTTAGGCTAATATTTGATTTCAAAGGCTGGCAACTAGACTAATTTTTTTTTTCAGAAATTAAAACTTTTCATGAAAATGTTTAAATAACTGCCCCCAAGTGAAGTGTTCCTTGTCCAGACCTGGGGGTTAGAAGTTAAAGAAGGAGAAGAACATGGGCATAGAGCATAATTTTCCCTTCTCCTGACTTGCCTTTGCCCACACCTGTAGCTGTGACAGATCCACTCTACTAACTACCTGCTTACAACCCTGTTGCTGCAAGGACATGGAGCCCCTCCCATCCAAAAGGAAAAATAGTGTGTCATGACCAATGGATCAAACACAAATAACATTTTTCACCTTCAGATATACCACTTGCGCCTTATGGTAAATTCCTTTTTGGGGGATCAGAGGGAGTCGGTTAAATAAATGTAAGAAAAGTGTGAAGAAAAAATACAGCCCTTTAATGCAGACTGGATCGTAAGAACTGCAAAAACCAATTCTGGCATAAGACTCTTCTTGATACATCCAAATTTTGGATCATAGCTTCTACATTGCAATCCCCGGAGAGCATCTCAAGAATGGCCAAGGCACAGACAGCTTTGACAAAATTCTCTTTAATTTGGTTTTATAATGACACAACAAGGGAAATTCTAAAATTTCCCAAGCTGTCTCCTCTGGGGCACTGCACTTCTAGTATCCAACCTAAATCTCATGCTGAGGTTTCAGCTACTGTAATTCTTGCTCTTTAGGCTTTGCTGGACTTGCAGAGGGCTCATGTGCCACATAGGCTGTACTCCTGTTTGCTCCTGCTTGGACAGCCATGACCCTGGTAAATGATTGTCCTGGGTTGTAGTGTAGGATGTACACAAAGTATTTATTCTATCACCATCTTCATGAACTGTTAAAACCAAGTGGGGCAGTGTTGGGGTGTCTTCTGCTAATGGCCGATCAACGCCTGGCCCATGACTCACAGGTAACTCCCTCCAGGAGTTATCTCTGTTTAATGGGCCATCAAGGACCCACTTCACACTCATCATCCCATTGTGAGATGCTCCACCCAGGGGGAGGAGCCAAGCATTCTCACCTGGATATAATCTGGGATTTGGGACAGGGCAAGCAGCCCTTACCTACTGGATTCCCAGAGGACCAGAGCTACCAGACCTTTCTACAGGATCACTGCTTCAGGAAGAGCACCTCACCTGGACTGCTTCCACCATCCTGCTCAGGTTGTATTCTGACTCTGTCAGTGGTCCTTTGTGTTATTGCATTTATTTTATTTTATTTTTACCTTTTTACCTTTCTTCTTAATAACTTATATCTCTGACTTGGAGCCTCTCACTTGTTTTGCTTTCAAACCACAACAATGATGCTCAGGCTGAGAGGTTCACTGTAACCTCCTGATTCTTCTCCATGGAGCTGCTGCCTGGCTGTTCTCCATCCTGCATTTCTGCACCCACTGGCTCTGACCTTGCACTTGTGCTCCAAGAGCATCCTGATTTTCCCGAACATTTCTCCACTTCTCCAAGACCATTTCAGAAATCTCATCGTGTGTCCCCAGCATGGCCACAACCTTTTCAAAACCTGAGCAGGCCTGCTGCCTGTATCACTGTCCACATCACTAGGGACAAACTCTGGTGGTTTGACTGAGTGTCGCTGTGTTTTCCGTGTGGGCAGCCGAGACCTGTCAGCCCTGCAACAGCACAGCCAGGCCCGTGCCTTGCCTTGGGCTCATCACGGGAGCCAAACCCACCCTTAAACGAGGCAAAAGCTCCTTTTTCTCGCTCGGCCTGTATCACAGAGAGACGTCCGAGCGCAGCTGTCCCACAGGGCCGCTGCTGTTGCTCCCATGAGCTGTGGCCCATCCCTTCTTTGCGTTCGGGGCTCACCTGGAGCACGGGCTCGGCGGCCCTGGCGGCCCTGACAGCCCTGTCGGTCCCACAGCCCTGCCGGTCCCACAGCCCTGTCGGTCCCACAGCCCTGTCGGTCCCACAGCCCTGTCGGTCCCACAGCCCTGCCGGTCCCACAGCGGGCGCTGGGCGGGCGCAGCGCGGGCCGGGCCCGGCGGGGTCACCATGGCGACCCGGGGCTGGCGGGGCGGGGGTTGAGCCGCCGGGCTCCCAACGGGCCGGGCCAACAGCCGGCGCCTCCAGCGGCCGCGCCTACACCGGGGCGGCCTGGGCGGCGCTGGGCGGCCGGAGCTGCCCGAGGGCTGGCGGCGAGCGGAGCCGGGCAGAGCGGTGCGACACCCTCTGCCTGCGGGGAGCGCGGGAGGGGCTGTCCGGGGTGTATTTGTGGTCGCTGGGAGGGTTTTGTATTCCCCACCTGCTGCCCGCGGCTTCGTTTTATTTCTGTGGGTTTTTTTTTTTTTTTTCTCTTCTCGGAAAGGTGCCGTGGTCGGGGCGATGCGCCGCACCGGAGAGAAGAGCCGTGCGGGGCGGCGGGAGTCCTGCCCCGCCGCTTTCCGCAGCAGCGGCGGCCGGGCCGTGCTGGGGGTGCTGACGGAGAACGGGCAGCAGCAGCAGCAGCAGCGGCCCGGCGGCCAGGTGAGCCCCGCACAGCCCGCTGAACTCTCCCCCTGGGCCTGGCCCGGCAGGAGCGGGGCACACACCCGCCCCGAGGCCGCCGGCAAAGGCCTGGCCTGGCGGGGGAGACCGGGACTCGGGCTCCTGCTCTTGAGCGTGGGTTTCCCGAGAAACCCTGCTAGTAACGCTCACTCCTCACCTGCAGGTGTTTCCCCGTGGAAATAGTCTGTGTAAATAATTCATCCTGGAAGGAAGGGATGCTGCTTGACCGCTTATTCTCCACGGTGTGGGGGGTGGTTTAAGGCAGGGCTGTCCATTGACCCAGAGCTCTCATTGCAGCGTGGCTAGCCCTGCTCAGCTCAGGGTGCCTCTTAGGTCAAGAAGTTCAAGTTGATGACATGTCGTTTTTCTGCTTTTCTGTCCCTTCTGGTCTGTTGGTGGGGCAGGGATAACGTTACTGTCCTGACCTAAAAAAGCAGCTGGTGCATGTACATGAACTCTTCATGGTTTTGGCTGTGTAAAGCCCCTAACTGAGCTCATGGCTTACTGGTAGGAGATGGTGTGAAGGGTTGTAGCCTGGTAACACGTGGTCCCTAGGCATTGTGATGCTTAAGCTTAAAAATCCAAACTTCAGTTTTTAACTCTGCTTGGAGTGCCTTCTTGCTGGTGCAGTCCTTCCTAAGTCTGTGGCAGTGCTTGAGCACTTTTGTTAACTTGCTGCACTTGCAGCTGCTCCTTGCCAGAACTTAATGTGGAGCAAACTGCACTTCCAGCCCCATTGAAACTGAGCAGCACCCCCATTCTTCTTGGTGGGAGGCACTGAATATGATACTGCTTCCCCTGGTTTCCTGACTTTTACTACACTTCATTCTTTCTGTTAGGAGTCTGTCACAGCAAGACAGCAAAAAGTGGCACCAACTTCAGAAGCACCAAATGTAGTTGGTGGCTTTTCCCGTAAACTTTTTTTATTTGTGCCTGTTACACAAGGAAAGAGATTTTCTTTTTGAAAACAATCTACACTTTCTGTTTTCCTCCTGAGTTGCCCTCCCACAGCATTAATATGTGCTCTGCTTCAGGGTGCTGCTGTTATCAAGCGCTTCTCTGGCTTTGAAAACACCATCCCTTCATCTAGAAAAGATGAAGTGCCCAACTGCGTGGTCAGTGCTGTATCAAAGCAAGGTTTTGCTATCTACGTAGATGACCCAGAAGACAAAGAAAACTACAGCTGCCAAGTGTCTGAAGAGCTGGAATTTGGCCACTGTGAACTGAATACCAGTGCAATGACATCCAGTATTCATCTGCTGCTGGATCTGAGTTCAGGTAACTCCTGTTACTACTCAGATGGTGTCCATAGCACAACCACCACATCTAGAGTGACTATGAGTTGTGAATTCTAAGCTAGTGAGTAGCTAATGTTACAATACATAACACTACAAGCTAACTTGGGTTGTGTCTACACGAGGAGCAACACTTCTGAGCTAAAATTAACAAAAGAAAGTCAAGAGATTAACTATACAAATGTCTTGCTGCTTCCTATTACCTGTTAGGCTCTCCTATGGTAGTGGACTCATCCTTCCAATCCCAGCCAGAGGATCACATGGAAGATGTTGTAACTCTGGCTGTAGGAGAATATGCAGAAGACATTCATCAGTACCTTCGAGAGGCTGAAGTAAGTTGCTGTCAGAAGCTTATAGGTAGCTGTAGTAGGCTGCAATACTGCAGAGATCCAAGGCTGCCACTGAACTAAAAAGAAGAGAAAGTAAATAGTAAAAGTAATTTCTTAAGGCAGCATATAGTAGTGATAAGTTCTTTCAGGATTAATGCATCCCTGTTATTTCCTATGATGGGAGCACCTCTTTACTGTTTGGTATAAAGAGTTCTTGCAAATGGGAGTAGAATGCTGAAAACATGCTGAAGCAGTTTGATGTGGTCTCACTGATAGCTCTCTGGCTATAGAAGTGGTTTTTCCTACCTTCTCGTGTCAGAGCAGTGAAGTGCAGTCTTCTGATAGGAAGAAGGGGAAAAATCTGATTGGTTCATTTTCAGGTCCTTCTGAATGGCTCAACTGTTTGATGGCAAAGGCTGGCCATAGTCCAGGAAGTGTTTTACTTTTCTCCTGCCAACACTGTGGCTTCAATCTGTCTCTTCAGTGTAGAAATACTACTTTCTAGAGATGCCACTAGCTGGGAATAATTACCACTAGCACAATAATTGTGGTTAGTACTTATTAACAGTAGGATAGCCCTTGCTCCTTTTAGTGTAAGTACAAAGAATATTCATCAGCTCAGCCATCCATGGTTCTCTTCAGAGTGATCATCCTGATTCTTCAACTCTTTTCCAACAGGTAAGATTTAGGCCTAAGCCCTACTACATGAAGAAGCAGCCAGATATCACAACAGGAATGCGTGCTATCCTGGTAGACTGGCTGGTAGAAGTAGGGGAAGAGTATAAACTTCGGACAGAGACTTTGTACTTGGCAGTGAACTTCCTGGACAGGTTTCTTTCCTGCATGTCTGTTCTCAGAGGGAAGCTACAACTTGTAGGAACAGCGGCAATTCTTCTGGCTGCGTAAGTGTTTCATCTTCTGAAATCTTAGTGATCTGAAGCCTATTTTTGTGTTTACTCTTGTAGTGTAATTTGGAGGAAGTAAGGTTGTATTAGTAGGTAGCTTTTCCTATGTCTCAAGATTAGCAACATGGCCACCCAGGCTCCTTTGGTCATATTAAACATTAATGTTGAATATGAGGAACTGTAGTGGAGAAAGCTTTTAACCAAAAACACAGTAGCAGAAGCAGTATGGTGTTAAACTGCCAGCCTGTAAGGCTGTCATAGACTCAGTTGCAATCTACAGGTAGATTTAACTGCTCTAGCTAGACAGTGTAAGCAACATAGCTTAGGGAGTGCATGGGTGTTTGTCTGGAGTGTGCTGTGTTATTGAGATTCCCCCGCAGAAAGCTTGCTGTGAAGAGCTAAGAATGTGAGTGTATGTTGATCTGGACTGATGACTTGGAGTTCCTCTAAGCATATTAGCCCAAATTTGAACCGAAATTGTTAACTAGCCTGGAGGAACAAGTAAAATTAGAGCTTTTCACAAGTTTTAGTAATGTCGTATTCTCATCCTGATGTGGGTCCAGCACAAATACTTCTTTTACTATCACTTCAAAGCTGTCAAATGTAGCTTCTGTATCCCTTTTTCAGGAAGTATGAAGAGATCTACCCACCAGATGTGGATGAATTTGTCTATATAACAGATGATACCTACACAAAGAAGCAGCTCCTGAGAATGGAGCACTTGCTTCTCAAAGTGCTGGGCTTTGACCTAACAGCCCCAACCATCAACCAGTTCCTCCTTCAGTATATTCAGAGGCATGGAATCTGTATGAGGACAGAGAACTTTGCAAGGGTATGGATTATCTGCCTTCTGGGACTGAGGGGGAAGAAGTGATCCTTAAAAGAGAGCTACTTGCATTTCATGAAGCTGTCTCTGCAACAGGCATAAAAGTGCATGTTTTATAGCAATGGCTTGTGCACTGAGACTTCTGGATAGATGCCTCATGGAAATCTAGGTTTGGTCTAGCTTGTCTGGTCAGGGATGATTCACTGACTAGGCAATTAGGTGGTAAAAATCTGGTGGTTTTTTCAATAGTGCCTGTGAAGAAAGTCTGTCCTGGAGCTGGTGCTACTGCCTATTTCTCCACAATGACACAGAATATACCTGCAGAGCTGCATAGGAGTTGCCTGAAGTAGGCAATTGTGCTTAGAAACAGCAAAATTACAGTAAAACATCTGACCACCTGCTTCTCTGCAAAGGCTATAGGCTTGTACAATGCCTCTACTCTAACAGAGCCCATATTGTGCCTCCTAGAGCTGTTCATTTATCCCTGGTATCCAAGTGGGGTATACCTATATAAGCAAGAGCCTTAGTGGATGGGAAGAATGTGTCTGTCATTTTTATGAAACTTGACTTTTCTGAGTCCCTACCTGTAAAATCAAGTCAGATCTGATGGTGGAACCAGAACTTCAGATTAGAATAGATGGGTTAGGCTTTGGCAAAATGTGGTGTTTCTGTACCCCCTGAAACATGATAAAGGATCTTCTGTAAGATCATCAGGACTAGAATGCTAATTTTCCTGGCTAGGGATGTAGTTTATCCTTTTGTGCATCACACTGAGTCCATTGACGAACTTTAATACTTGCTGTATTGGACTGATTGTACCAGTTAGGTTAATTTTTTTAAAAAAACTTGAATTTTCTTGTTCAGTATCTTGCAGAGCTGAGTCTCCTTCAGGTTGATCCTCTTCTGAAGTACCTTCCTTCACAAATTGCTGCAGCAGCCTACTGTTTAGCAAACTATACAGTGAACAGATCTTTCTGGGTAAGAACAACAATTGTATGTTAATAAATAGCTCAAGCATTTTGTTATTGTTAGAACTGAACTGAGAAGGAGGAGGAGTAGCTACAAAGTATGTTGTTCTAAAGGCTGAAATCCTAGGATGAGTAGGTGTTACTGAGTTAATGAGACTACCTGATAAATGACTGTTAAGTAAATCTGAAATACCATGCCTCTTCTCTGAAGTGGAAGGGATTTTACTGTCTCAATCACTTACATCAAGGCTCTACCAAAGCCCTCACAAATCTCCAAAACTACACCCCCAGATACAATTCAAGGTCTTTCTGGGAGAAAGGGGAGAACTGATTATGTCTACTTGAGTGATTACAGTGCGTAGCTGCTTTACCATAAGCCTTGGTAGACCTTCCAGCTGTGTGTTGGAGGAATAGCTTTAGTGCAGAGTAAGATCCAGAAGAGATGTAATGGCTGCATGTGCTTAGAGCAGAAGGAGCTTGTCAGGGCGCCACGGAAGACCTAGAGTGAAACTGATGGCACAATACAATTAAATCTTTTTCACACTTAAAGAGTCTAGAGTGAGCTGTCATGTAGTGAAAAGAGTTTCTGCTTCCATGGGAAACACATCTTGTAGATGACTGCTGTCTACAATAAAGTAACACTGTTTTTTCTCATCTGACCAGCCAGAAACACTTGCTGCATTTACTGGATATTCATTAAGTGAGATAGCACCTTGCCTGACAGACCTGCACAAAGCGTGCCTTGATGCTCCCCATTGCCAGCTGCAAGCTATTAAGCAGAAGTATAAGCACCCAAAGTAAGTTATCAGTATGCTAGTGTCTTGGATGGCTGTAAGCACTCTGGTTTGCCAGCTTGGGCTGTAGCTGCTGTAGCTCTCTCATAGTTGTCAGCTTCTAGTCCTGAAATTAGACACCTCCATCAGCCCCTTGAGAGGAAAACTTTTCTGACCAGAAAAGTGATTAATTCATAAGTATGCAGATGCATTGGATAAAAACTTTGTCTGCAATGTTGCAGGATGATGCTTCTCTTCTCCAGTGTATTGCACAATCAGGTGATGGTTCAGCTGACAAATCTGAAGCCAATATCTGTAGTCACTGTGTTTCTATTCCAGGTATCTGCAGGTGTCTCTTCTGGAGCTCCCAGCAGTTCTTCCTCTACGCTAGACACCGTGGATCCTGGACTTGAAGATTACTGTGTCCCAATCAACAAAGCTGGTCTAACATTTCATAGAGCACTGCGGGTCATGTGTCTGTAACCATAGTGATCAGAATGGTTTTTAAGCTAATATTTTTTAATGAGATGCCTTTTTTTAAAATAGATTTTAGACTATAGCTCAACATAACTGACAGCACTTTTAATAAATGTCTTCTTACACTCTACTTCCGTGAATCTTCTGACTCCAGTTAATACCTGCAGTAACAGTGAGTCAAATGAATTTTGTAGTGGTTTTTTTTGGTGGGTTTTTTGTTGTTGTTGTTGGGTTTTTTTTGGTTTTTTTTGGAGTGTGGGGTTTTTTGGGGTTTGTTTTGTTTGTTTGGTGGGATTTGTTTTTTACTAAATTGCTGTAAGCACTTATAAGCTGGCTGGAGTGCATAAAACGAAGTTTGAACTACCACAACCTGACATCCCTGTAAGGCACAGGTGATTTGCTGTAGTCCTACTGAACTTCTTTCTTCAATAAGACAAAATCATGTGGGCCTGAACAGAAGCTATTTTCTGCAACTTCTTCACCATATCAGACCGAGAACATCCATGTGCAATTGGTATGTGAACTGTAAACATGTTTGTAGAAGATCATCAATGTTGAGGTAAAAGTCAGATTTTCCTTTATGGAGACAAAATAGGGGACTGTTCTGCAGGGAGTTGAGATAGTGGCTGGCAGAGCTTTAGGAACATTTCATACACTGATGAACAGACTGCATTAGAGATCAACGCTAAAATCTATGAGGTACTGGAACAGCAGAGTTGATCTAGATGGCTCCTGAGTAATTCTTGTGGTGTGGAGTGGCGTTATAACAAACCTGTCTGAGATGACCTCTCATGTCACTAGAGCACTGGTGATATGTGTGAAGAGAGGGCAATGGGGCAGAACTATTATCTGTCTTAGCCTGAGCTGCTACATGGTCTTGTGTCCCACTGTTGGTTATTGTTAAGTAGTGCTTTGAGAAAAAGCAAACATCCAAACAGGGGACACCACCTTGTACTCTCAAACACAACCTCTGTCCACAGTAGTTTAAAAATCAGTTGGTCATATTGGTCAACATGTAGAGAACTATAATCAACTCATCTAAATGGTAAGTCAGAGGTGTGCTCTTACTGCAAGAGTTTAAAACTTCCAGGGCTTACTGCTTCCTAAGAGAGCAGTCTGTACAGTGCATTATGTGTTTCCAAGCAAGAATAGGTTTAACACTTGACACCACTATGCAATTCAGCAGACATATTAAGTACCAGCAAACAAGCCTCTTGTTTTAATTTTAAAACCTGATTATGCCAATATGTGTGTCATGAGGCTCTTAACTTTGGGCATTCCCTCAATGTATGTAGGACTTCCTCTCCCTTAATTCTTCCTTGTGCAGCCTGGTGGATCTTTCCAGTAATGCAAACTTTTGTATTTCTCCAAAGTGGAGGTAGTGGTCATGACTGCTTCACTTGTCTCAAAGTAAACATCCTTTAAGGGAGGGGAGTATTCCATTTCAGTCTAGCACAGTCTTGTGCTGTGGTTTCAGTCCAGTTCTTGGTATTTTGCTTCAAACACTTTCTAATCAGTTAAGTGAATTTGTCTTCATATATACTGATAATGATAGAAGTGACCAGATATCCCATGCTCATGTCTGTGGTATTAATTTTGTGGTGGGGGCCTCAATCCATGGATTTTGTAATAATCACTCAGTTTCATGGCTTGTGGGCATATGTCCTAAAGGTGGGCTATGACTTTCACTCCTGCCTGCAGTCAGCTTCTTTAGAGAGAGTGCAAAGCTGTACCAGTGGGACTTACCTACAACAGGCAGCTCTTGGTTGTTTGTTTCACAAGGAAGTGGTGAGTGCCCTGAGCAAATGTTGCTAAGTCTATTCAGCTTATGACTACCAGCTTGTGTGGTGTTTCAGGCTGAACATAGGGTATTCTGAAACTCCATGTTAATAAGACTCTACTTGTCCGTAATACTGCTCACTGAACTGCAGGGTATTTTCAAAGCAGAAATAAGTGTCTTGAGTGCAGGAATGTTTTCCTTGTGTTACAGGAGATTAAAGATTTGTGTAGCCATGCTGCAATAGTAGTGGGGAAGAGATGAGTTTTGTTCTTATACAAACAGTCTATAACCAGGGGGTAAGAATTTACAAAGTATTTTAACATCTGGAGTCTTTCTAGAAGCCATGCTTCTGTTCTGTTTTACTTTCTTAGATTTGACTTACAACTGCAAGGCAATTGCAGCAGTTTCACTTCACATTCTCAGAGTTTCAATTCTTTGGTATACAAATGTACCTGGGTTTTTTTGGCCTTCTTTTTAAGCTATAATACATGAAGAGTGTGCTTCATCTGCCTTTTTGTTTTATAATTATTTTTTAACTCAGCTTTTGACCTAAATATTGTTTCAGTCCAAGACTAAAAAGGGTAAAAGAAAATAAATAGTTAAGGTGAAGAATCACATAAGGTTACAGTGTGAATGCTAATAATGAGTTTGGGTAAGGTGGATTAAATTTTAATTTGTGAGGCACAAGAAACTCATCTTGAAGTAATCTCATCTGAGATCTGCAATAATGTCATTTTGAATGTTCCTGCTTTGTTCTCACTTCCTTCTGTTGTATTTGTCTTATTCAGAGCAAGGAAAAAGACTCATTGCTATTACAGGAGTGAGCCTTGACTCTTCCCAGGTGAAAACTGAGTGCTGTCTCCTATCGCCTGCAATGTGGATCATCGCACTTAACTCTGGCCTACCCCTTGTGGGCTGTTCCCTGCAGATAATACCTGAGATCCAGGGATAGAAGATTCTGCAGTTGGGCAGTTTGTATTAGAACAACTGTGAACATCCCTAATCTCGTTCTAGCAATTTCCGTATTATCATGCTGTGACTTTCAAGAGACTTGGCTGTGTGATCATGGTTTTCTGTGTTGTAGTTAACATTCTTAACCAATAATTTCTAACAATATTTTAGCCATCTCTGGTGTCCTGCGAAAACTGTTCTTATAGCTGGAGATGTATTGTGGATCCACCATTCCCTTCAGATTAAAAGAGATAAGTGCAGCTCGATACTTTATGGTAAAAGGTACTGGTTTAAAAGCTATGGTCTGCCTTTGTTTTCCTCTTATCTGGAATGAATTGAGGATGCTTGAGAGGTAATTAGGTATTTAGAGAGAAGGCTTTAACTGTGTTCAGAGCAGTTAAGCAACAGAAGGTTGTCTGCCTTGCTGGGAAATCTGGCTGTGTGATTAGTCTGTGTGCAAACCTGCTTGTCATCAGTTCTATAAATTACTCAAATGGGCCCTGATCACTGAGGTCCGTATGTATTTTATCCCGTGACCTTGAAGCAGCTTGTGGGGCTGCTCTTAAGCATGAGAAATAAGCCAGCAACATCAGTGATTGCTTCCTGGGTTTAAGCTTTTTATCTTGCAATTTTCCTCAGCACCTGCTTCCCCAGAGCAAGATCATCTTCCTATACTGAAGAGCTGTGCAGGCTGTGCTGGGCAGATGTGAACTGGAGGCAGCACAGATCCATCCCCTACTACTCAGATGTTCTAGAGCCCTGTCAAGCTGACTTGTATGAAGTTTCTTGGTCCTCTGGTGTTTATAGTGGATGTATGTATTTTCCCATTGCATAAGACAAGAAACACACTGAATACTTATTTTTAGCAGGTATTTGTTTCATAAGTTTTACAATTTCTCTTGTATGGTAAGCTCTGACTTTCTCTTGGATGGTCTTTTATACTGTATCTACTTAATAGCAAAAAAGACAAAGTTTTGCATGATGAGATGCCAATAATGAATATTGCTGATAAAAAGCTTATGGAGAATGTGCACTGCAGAGATGTAGAGAAGCAGTGTTTTAGGCAGCCTGTGTGAGAAGTATCTAATACAGCCAGTCGCGGCTCTTCTGTGCACTCCTTGTGGTTTGTCACTGTAGATGGCAGCCCTGCAAACCTTGAAGAGAATTAGGACAGACAAACTTACAGGACAGCCCACAGACAGCTACTGACCATGTGATAGAGTTACTCCTAAAGTACATGCCTACCTGCATCAAATTAACTTGTGTCTGGGCCAAGAAAGAACAGGCAGTCCTGGCCCTAATCCCCCTGAAGTTGCTAAAATTATGTCTCTGTCTTGGAGTTTTGTACAGTGCTTGCCTAGTTAGGCTGTGCTGGTACTGAAAAATAATTGTGGACAGAGTAAGGACTGGTTCCTGGCCAAATGTCTGTCTCCATTTGGATTGTTTCCATGATGCTTAGGGCTGGCTAGTTTTTTAAGTAGATTTGTCTTGGAGAGAGCTTTTGGAGCAGGACAAAATACTCAGTGTGAGTTAACAGGCTGTGCGGGTGTCTGTGCTCAGAGCTCATTACTTGCAGTCTGTCCCTCTTCTGTCTTAGCAGTGTGTCTAGAATGACCAAGTGTTCCTGCCATTAATACCAGTAAATATCTAGTTAAACCACAAGGGAGTCCTCGGTCCTTGTTTTTCAGATCTTCTTTATTTGAACACAGAAGAGCCTGACTGGAGCCAAGTGCTGAAAAAACAGGCTCATGATGAAGCATTGAATTCTGGCAAGAAATAGTCTCCTCCCTCCACCATCTGCAGCCAAGCTGCCTTTTCTGCTTGTTTGCTGTTGTTTGTGTTTTGATGTGTAAACAACTTGAAAAAGTAAGAGAGGGCGCTAGACCCCACAGCATTCAACAGATGACATGAGCTCCTTACAGTAGAATAATGTAAACTCCATCCCTGTTTAGGCAGACACTGAAGTAACATGTATCTCAAAAAGGAATAATCCATTTGGCTATTTTTTTCTGCTCACAGAGAGGATAGAGATATCTGAGCACTAACGAAATGGGTGGCAAAACAGAGTGCAGATGAGCAGCAACAGCAGTGCTGTTCCTTCATGTGACAACGGCCTGAGACATTCAGGTGGCAGAAGCAGGTTCCCTCTGAAGCACATTTGCATAGAACATGCTTTCAAACAGCACACCTGGTGTACTGTCAGCTCTGTTTACTGAAGAGGCACAGCTGGGTTCAACCGCGCCGGAAAAGACCTTGAGCCTTTTGTTTTGTTAAACCTGAAAGACGCTGTATCCTGATGATCTCTGAAGGACAGGACCAGAAGAGGGCACCAGCATCCTTGGTCTGGGACTGGAGGGGAAAGCCGGTATTAGCGTTCCCCAAAAGGGTTACAGCCCCACAAGGTGTTTGGTCTTGGGTTCCTTTTGACGTGGTTTACATGTAGACCAGCAACATGCACGATCACTGCAACAACACAGCTTTGTTTAATTAATTTTTCATGAAATGTAACCAGCATTTAGCAAATTTGAAATGTAAGGTTGTCAATTTAGCAAATTTGAAATGTAAGCAAATGCCAGCCCTAGCTATCACGTCTGGTGATCCAAACCAAAATAAATTACCTTTTCAGAATATTTCTGGTCTTGTATGTGACACTTGACTCTCTGCACTAGTCTATCAAACATTTTCTGTAAGGTTTTTTTTTTTTTTTTTTCTCCCTGGCTATAAAAGTCAGGCTAACTGATGTTGACTGAAAGCTTGATTTGGAGAGGATAAAAATATGATGGAAAGTGCTCTGCTAATATCCATGACATAAGTGTTCTGTGGAAACAAGTCTGATGTAGGAGTGTCTCCTTATATTGCAGGTTGGGCAGATGAAGCACTTTTAATATTAATATTGTATAGTTTGTGCAGGAAAGAGGGGAAAAAATTAGCTATAATTTTTAAGTTTAAATGTATTTCTCTTGCTTATTGAAAATTTTGAGTGCTGATTTTTTTTCAGTATAATCTAGCTATATGGAGAGTGTTTATGCATGACAGTTGTTTCCCAGTTCAGGTATTTAAGTGTCATTTTTTTAGCTTGGTCATTTTGTTCTTGTTCTGTCCCAGCCCCAGCTTGAACTGAGTTCTACTTTCACAAGCTGCTCATCCATTCAAATTTATACTTGTCTTTTTCTACAGCTATTTCCAAAATGTATTTGCTCTCATTTTTAACCTATTAAATAGGAAGCAGAAGCTGCACTGTCAAAGTCAGTGGAAAACTTCTATCCAGGGCAGTCGTCTGAGTGCTGCAGTGGTATCTAACAGTTCAATAAAAAACTTGTCTGTGAAGCTTTTTAAGTCAAAGGGAAATGTTTTCTTCATGGACAGTTATGATGCTGAGCTGTGACTGAGCCTGTGTTCCTTACTCTTTCTGAGATTTTGCAGGTATTTGTTCAGATTTATTTTAAGACAGTTGCTGAACTATATGCCATGTGCACAGAGCCATGGGCCACCTGAGGCACTCCATGGACATTGGCTAGAGGTAAATAAATGTTTTGTTCTGGTAAACAGTAGCAGCTTTTAGGAGGTGGTGTTGTCTCTAAATGAAAAAGGTAGCAGAGAGAGGAGAGTGTTCACATCATACAGGCATGTTTTCAGTAGGCACTCGAGCACCCGTGAACAAATGTGATTTTCCGCATATGCCTTTGCTCTGCTAGCTGGACATTGTACCCTTCTTTCATTTCTTGTCATTTGGTGACTGCTCACAACTTTCAAATGAAGTGGAAGGATGATGTGGCCCTGCAGAGGCTCCTTTGCCAGCAGGATAACACTGTGCAGGGCTCCTGGCCCAGAGCCAGCAAGTAATAAATATCCCATGGGGCAGGACTGACACTAGTGTTGAACAGAACACACCCAATTTTAAAAGTATCTCCTTGCATCCAGTCTTAAACATGAAGTTTGGTCTTAATCTTTTGTTGGCTACTTGTCCTGTATCACCTGGTAAAAAGGTAAACAGGCTCTGACAGCCCTATTTTTTCTGTAAGTAATCAGTGCAAAAAGCTCTGCTGCAGTTTGCCAGATTTTGCCTCACAAAACTTTCTGTAAATGGCTTCTTGTTTTAGTGCATGGACTTTAGGCCATCGAGACACTTGTACTATAACCACTGCTCATGTTCCCAGACCACTGAGCTGGGCAGTAACTGATGTATGAGTGGGTTCTGCTGTTGAATATCATTCTCTGGTTACTATATGGGAACTGCTGATCTCTGTAACTCCCACTTGTGTTCAAGCAAATGCTGACTGCACTTAACTGGGGAAAAATCCTTCATTGTATTTTCAGATGAAACCTCCAGAACCTTTGATAGCTGTATTGTAAAGAGAGAAGCAATTTTTTTAAAGCTAAAGAAACAAACACACAAAAAATATAGAAAACCCATCACCCACCAAACTTAAATTCATAAATCAAAGTATCATAAAGACTATGCTGTCAATATTGCATCAATAGTGTACTGAATTGTCTCTAGCACAACACAACGTTAATCAACACAACGTTTATCAAAATTTGTTATTTCCTCCATCTGGAGAAATTTGTGGATGCTTTGGGATGGGAAAAGTCTCCACAAGGTTGGTTGGTAAGTGTCTGTAGAAATAATAGAACATTTTCTGGTTTTCCTGGTATGGTGTGATAGGACCAATCATTTTAAGGATGCTCAAGGAGATTGTGGGAATTCCTTTGTGGCAACTCATCTTAAAGGTACTGAAAAATTCAAGAGTGACATTAAGTGTAATGATGTAAAGTTCAATGTAACATTAAAGCTCAAGGAAAAAGCTCATTACACTACTGAATGTAATTAATCCATCTGCCCTTGATCTATAAATAGGTAGAAATTAAAGGCTATCACTAGATTTTTGTTTTCTAACCTTGTCTGCCCCTATCTTCAACTGTGAAGTGAAATCTTCATGGAATCTCACACAGGCATCACATGGGGCCTGCATTTCATGATCAGAGTTTAGGATAGGAACATATTTTACGAATATTTTTGCCATACTCTGCATGCAGGGATGATGATAATTTCTGCCTAGAACCCTCCATTTTTTGATAAAGAGCTTGGCTCCTGTTTTTTCCGAAGGAAAGATCTATTGTCACTGTAGAAAGCCAAGGAAACACATGAAGCCTCCACTGCTCATCAGTGAACACTTGGACTGAAATGAGTGGGTAGTGTTACTGTGGCTGATACCATTGTGCAGGGGCTGAACAGGGTTATGGCTTCTTGTTCAGAGAACATGATTACTCTTAATTCATTGTCTCATTTGTATTTGTTCTGTCTTTAATAAATGCTTTGTAGAATCCTGCTGAGCAGACTGCTTTTCATTTGTTTCACCAGAGAAGCTTTTAAGTTACTGTATATGAGCAGTCTTGAAATGTACTTCAGCTGTAGAAAAACCTATGTTTAAAATTTGAAATAAGTGGTGTGTTAGCATAGTTGCGGGCGATGGTTAATTAGAAGGCTTGTTGCAGCTCGGGCTTTGACAACAAAAAGTGATGGAGATTTTTTGCTCAATATTGAATCGAAGTGTACAGAGGCTTAGCTGATGTTGTCTGTATAGATGCATTGATTTTTAAGGTCAAAAGCAATTATCAGACTTTCTAATGCCCTTAACCATGTTTGGGTGCTGCTAAATCCCTGTTGATACTGGAACCCTTCTATTTTTAACTTCTATTTATCTGACTCAAATTTCAAGTTCTTTAGTTTTCCTTTCACTAGCTAGGCTAAAGAGCCCTTCACTAACTGCATTTTCTTCTTACGTGAAAATTTAACCACAGCAACTAAGCTACCCTATGGTTTTCCTCTTGTTAACAAAATGGACTGAGTTTTCTGTGCTTGGTTTTGTTTGGGGTTCTTTTTATGGTAATAAATTATTTCTAGCTCTTGTGTGTTTGTAGCAGTCCTCCCCAGTTGCTGAACATCCTCTAAAAACATGGGCTTCAGGCTGGGATGCAGTTCTTATCATGGTCTCATGAAAGCAGGAGGTGTAAGCTGCAGGTCTGCAAGGTCCACAGTGCCCAGAAAACTAATTTCCTAATGAGTTCTGAGAGTAACTGCTGGCAGCTTCACGCAGCTGAAGATATGGCACTAGCTGAAGCCTGCTTGTAATGAAAGCTGATTCACCATTTTTTCCCCCCCATCTATATAAATCAGAGGCAATCTCTTTGCCTCCTGGCAAGCTACCCAAGCCATCAGTTTGGCAGGATTTGGCCAGATGTCTTCTGTGCTGAGAAGCACTAATGTATACTAACTGTGATTATTATGCTAGTGTTAAATATCACCTTCTGTATTTTATCTGAAATCAATGTCACTGGATGACTTCAGGCTCTTCCAGTATTTCTTTTAGTTTCAGGGGTAATAGCATGGATTTTGATCCCTATTTTGTTTTTTGTAATGCTCACCTCAGAGTTGCTTGGATGGTCAGACATGGTTTTGACTTCTTGACTCTCCTTTTTTCAAAATGTACCAGAAGGAGATAATTCGGGTAAAGGAGGATGTTTATGAAGTAAAAACTCTGGAAGGAGCAGGCAACTTAGCACTGAAGGACACAACAAAGTCTGGAGGGAGGCCAGGCCTTGGGAACAAGGGAAGGAAAGCTGTTTCAAAGTTTGCCTCTTTCTTTCCCACTAATCAAATCAGTAGTTAAATATTTATTTTAATTGGCAATAAATTAAGTTCATTTTCCCCAACTCAAGTCTGTTTTTTCCATGAATGAGGAATCAGGGTTTGTTTGTCTTCAGTGTTGAACCTTGGGATGCATAATACAGCTTAGGAGATATTCTGCAGAGCCCAGATTGATACAGCAGTTGTGTTTCTGTAGCTTGGAATCACAGGTATGGTGCTTTGCTCCATACATGCCAGAAGCATATAGTTCTCATAACTGTGAATCATATATGCCAGTAATATTTTGGTTTCATCAATGCTTACCAAAGCCAGGAGAAATTAAAAAAAAAAAAGGATAAGCAGACTTTTCTGAAAGCAGAAGGCAATATCTTCTTCAATCGGCTTTATTTGATATACCATCTGGTGCCTTCTCCAGTTTGGTGGCTTGATCCTCAGAAGTTCAAAGTAAGAGGTAGGAAATTTAATGGTGTAATTCTCTACCATGTGTGTAGATATGGTGTATAGAGGCGGTTTTCTACTTTTTGCTGCTTTGTATGTACCTGTGCACACAGCCTCTGACAGCTTGAAAGTTGTTCTTGGTCACCTGTGAGCCAACATGCTCCATTAATTTTGAGATGCTGCACAGAGCTCCAATTTTTAATCTGTTACCTGTGGCCTCCATTCTGTTGCAGCCATCTCTGTCATAACTGATGGCAAAAACGTTGCAGTTTTCATAAACTTTTTCATGCCTGTTTGATCCTTTGTGCTATCTGCTACTACAAGGAACAGAAAAGTTATTTGGTAGCTTTGATCTTTGTAACCTAGAAGATTAAACGAAACCAACCCAATCCATGGCATCCTATAACTTTATTAGAAACAATCATGGGCTAAAGCTGAACTTGATGTTGGGTGTGACAGGTTTCAGTTGACTGACCCAGAACCTGGAGTTTTCCAGAGAGCCTGAATGACTAAGAAGCCTACAACTTGTGTGATTTTAGAGAGTTACACTCCTGAATTATTTGGGCACTTGAAATCTGTGGTAATGCTTGTCCAAGGTTCACTGAGCAACTTGTTCTCATTTTGAAGTGCAGTAAGAAGATGATTAACTAAGTTGCTCATCTCTAATTTATTTTAACTGATTGCACTTCTAATATAGCAATGGGTTGTTGTAAGCTGTAGCAATGTTTCTTTGGTGCTATTTAGGGAAAAGCTTATTAGTATTGCAGGAAGTGAAGTGTTATAAGGGACCAAGAGCAGAGATGTGGCTGTCTGGAACTTCGGTGAAGGTTTTGGATTTTCAAAGTAGTGCCAGGTTCCACCTGTGACATATAAAGGGGACACATACTGCAAGGTACGTTTTGGTCATCTGACACTTTGCTAAACACTCTACCACTGATCTTAGTAATGGCAGAAACTTAAAATAGTTTTTGCCTTTTGAAATTACTATGTAAACACATTTATTCAGACTTCCATAGGAACCAATGTTGTAAAAATGTCTCAGCAGTAATCTAAGAAGCATATATTCTGTTCACTCCAGGGCTGGCAGTTCTGCATATTCACATATTGCCTCTGCATTAATAATTCTAGGCATAATTGATTTCCGTTTTTGGAAAAGACTGCATATTGCATTAGATGTGTTGAGCAGATCAGCAGCTGCAGTGTTTATGCCCTTTTGCCCTTTTATGTATTTTATGGGAAATGGCTTAAAGGCCACATTGGTATTACCTAAGTGCAGTAGCTTTATGCATTTTTATATTTTTTTTCCTGAGATTTTGCACAGTTGTTTTGCAAAATGCTGTGTTTATAACTTCCTAGAAACAAATGCAGTGTTTACTGACTAAAATGAGCCTGGGAGTTAGGTCTTGAGCTGCTTTGAGACAGAAATGTGGGGTAGGGTTTTCAAAGGTACTCCGTGTTGAGCTAATCTATATTCCCATTGAAGTAGGTGGGAGTGTCAGAACTTCTAGGCCTGCTTGAAGGAATGATTTGAAGCATCATTTTCTTAGTTTCTCTGCCTGTAAAAATGAAGGTAATAATAATCTCTCACAGGCATGTCAGTTGATGTCTAGTAAGAGGAACAAAAAAGCTTGTTAAAGTGTCATATAGCAGGAAAATTTCTGTATTTGTGACCCAGATCTTTCTGGTTTGGTATTTGAATGATCTAAGTTTGCCTCCTTTCTGCAAAAAAACAGGAACAGGGAACAGAGTAACTGAGCAGGCATCTGGAACTGGTGACATCTGTTCAGAGAAGGGGTCTGGTCAAGAACAAAGACAGCTAGTACACGCAATAGATGAGGTGCAGGGATAGATTGTTGTTTGGAGCTTGCCAAGAATGAGGGATTGCAAAGCTAGAAGGAGGGAACACGGGGAGGATGAGTCTGACTCTCATTAAATAATCTGTGTAATCTTCCCTTCTCCAGAAGCCTTTACTCATGTGAGTTAGAGCATTCAAAACTGCTTACACAACCAGGAGAAGAATAAAGCAGTGTGGGAGGGGGAGGAAAAAAGAAGGAAAAGGAAAAAAAAAAAAAAAAAAAAAAAAAAAAAAAAAAAAAAAAAAAAAACCCAGAAATAAAGTAAAACCTTCTAAGTCTTTTGGGCTTGATGCCAGCCCTACCAGGGGTAAGGCTCCTCCAAAGGAAAAGAGGAGATTTAAAAACTTAGTTTCCAGACTGTCCAACAGCACTGTTTTGCCCAGGGGCATCTCTGGATAAAAGCTGTGGGTCAGAGACACCTGCTGTTGATGGTTTACACGCTCAGGAGTTCCTGGATTCAATTGTGTTTCTACTAGGGCAAGTTAAGCCTCTTCAGTTTTTCATGGTAATTGTGACAAATGGGAATCCAGGGGCTCAGCCCTTTTCTTCTGAAAATCAAGCTTTCTGCGTGAATGGTTGATAAATGGCAGTTCTGATGCTGAGAATGTTGCCTTCTGTTCTTCTCTGCCTTTTTTTTATAACCTGTAAACCTATTTCAATATAGCTTTCTGGAGATATACTGAAGCTTTTTCCTGAACAATTAGGAAAATGTGTAAAAATGTATATGGTATAAGAAAACAATATGTTAGTTGTAAGAGTATGAACATGAAAATATTTCTATGGGTGCTGAAAAGAAAGAAAAACCAATTTAGCCACTGCTGGGGCTGGGAAGGCAGAAGTGTTAAATGTCTTTTCTGCTTTAACCTTCACCCTTTTGTGGTTGTAGTTGGACTGTTAAATATTGTTAGTGACAACAAGATGAGAAGTAGGTCTATGATAGATATAATGTTGAAAGAGTGAGTCATTAGCAATCCCCTTCCATAATTGGAGGGGAAATATGTTTAAGAAAACCGTAAAAAGAAAATTTCGGTTTGTGTGGGTGTTTTAATATCTAATTTTGATACATAATTTTTAAAAAAAATTTAGTAAGGCTTTTGTGTATGATGACACCTAAGTGAGGGAAATATGGGTAAGTCTCTGCTGAGCAATACAGGTATGGATTCTGCTGCCTCAGAAGTGGGAGGGGCAGATAAGTGCATGAGACGATGCAATAGGATGATTTTTATGCAACACTGTAGAACTGGTAGGGCAGAACTCATACAACATTGTTTTTTCCACATTTTCCCAGGATATGAGTGAAAATATGGCTCTTTACCTACCACTACTGCCTAATCAGGATATAGCTGGAGGGCTTGCTGACTATCCAATCGATTGTTTTTTGCTCATGCTGGCGCTCATTAAAACATGGTTTGGAAATGCTGCTGATGCAAGGGAAGAGAATAAAAGCCAGCTCACGCTCTCATGGCTCTGTGGACTCAGCACTGTTATGTGTATTCATACTGTCTTTGATGCAGCTGCAGATAGCCCTCAGCAACATAATAGCCATATAGCTAAAATGAATATTAGCCATAGAGACTTGTCCCAGTTGTACTCATACATAAAATGCTTCATATTAAATAAAATTATATTAATAATGAAATTGTGGTGGGTAAACATGGACATCTGAAAAAGGTTATGCCTTAATGCTTATGGAGATCAGTATCAAGTGGAAATTAAAATGCTGATATGAAATCACTGTTTAAAAGGGCAAGTGGTTTGTCTTTGTACTTTTTCAGGGAAGAATGTGATCTGTCCTTCAATAAACCTAACTATGTACCACCTGGTGCCTTGCTTTTCTGTGCTGGCAGCAGTGAAAATATATCTCCCAGGCTTTTGACACATGAAAGTCCAAAGACATCTAAGATGAGATGTGTTTTTGTGGAAGCATCAATAGATCACATATTTGCCTCACTTTTTTTCCCCTAACAGTTGAACTCAATGATCTGAGAAGTCTTTTCCAATCCAAATGTCAGAGTGATTCCATGTTTTCAATTCCGTTTGGTTACCTTTTTTTGTCGTTGTTTGTTTGTTTGTTTTTGAAAAGAGGAAATGGCAGAAAAGGAGAAGGTAACTCTAGGGCTTTTCACTTTCAAGACTGCTAAGCTGAAGAAGAATCCGGAGACTGAATTCAGAATTTCCATAGTAGAATAGAAATGACAGATTTTTCTGCCAGAGTAACTCAGAAGGTGTCTAGTCCAACCTGTAGCATGCAGTGGTCAGCCATGAGGGCCCATCTCTCTGCTCAGAACTTTATTCCACCTGTTCTTGAAAACCATTAAGAGCAGAAATAGCACAATCTCTCTGAGCAACCTCTTCTGCTGTTCACTATCCTCATGGTGCAAAAGTTTATATAGCCAGCTTGAGTATCCTTCTTTTCAACTGATGATTGTATCTCATCCTCCCATTATGCAGCATTGTGAAGATCCCAGCTCTGCTCTCTTTGATAAGCTCCCCATAGAAATTGAACAGCCTTTTTTCTCCCTCACTTTTGTTAGGTTTGGTTTTTTCAGTTTTATCTCCGATATTTGTCCTTGAGTGTGAGGAAATTATTAATATGTCCATTTTCACAGGTAGACAACAAATCCCAGCCAAGTAAACTCATTAGCTTATTTATATGTCCTGTTGATCTGACAGTAAGGTCTATCTCATCTCCAGGTTTAGACACAATAATTTAGGTTTCCACATTGTGCATGCTTTCAGTCTAAGTGTGAAAGTTCCCGTTACACTCAGTGGAGCTGAAGTCAAAGCTGCCATCAGAGTGAAGAGGTTGTTTGTCTCACACCTCGGTCTGCTTGGCTGTCTTGTTCTTGGGATTCTACTGGCTATAGTGGCCCTGGCTCCCACATGGCCTCTTGTACTGGAGAGACTTGAATTTCACAAGGAGGAAATGGTTAAAATTGATACAGGAAGTCAGCAGCAGAGCATCATTTGAACTTGCATCTCAACTGCATGCTGCATGTCCTACACACTGGAAGAGGTGCTCTGCTTTAGAGGAGCTGTGTGACTTTGTTCTGTGACTATCACAGAACAGAGAGGCACAGTTTATTGGGAGCAGCTTAGAGAATGGTGAGCACATTTCTTTATGTACAGAGCTTTGTTTGACAGTTCTGCAACACATTCTCGGTGGTTTCCAGTTCAGTGGCATTGGGACTAAACACTGTGATTTATTATCTCAAGTAATTGAGATAACTTTGAATAAGTTTGAATAACTTTGACAGCCTCCTTTTGGACTGCGATGTGGAAATGGCAGTGAATTCAATATTGAGTAAAATTAATGCCTGTTACAGTGATGAGTTCAATGCACATGAAAGTAGAGTGACAGTTGTAATATTTTAACACTTCTAAGGAAAGAATAGTTGCTCTGATCATGAAAACCTCAGAAATTCTAATTCCTTTTGTAGTTACTGCGATAAGAGTGCACTATTAAATACACAAAATTAAAAAAAAAACACTGACAGAGGTGCAAAATATCCTTGCTGTTCAGAGGAATTTTCTTTGTGGCATTTATCTGTACATTGATATCTCTCCATTCTCTAGCTCCTCAGGCTCTATCAGATTGCATTCCCCAGGATCCATCTGACACTGATGGTTTTGGTAATATACCAAGGAGCCTCTGTCTTTCAGGGTTTTTTGTTTAACCAGGCCAGAAAAGTGACAAATAATGAACTGGAAATGAACACAGGGCTTTGCTAGTGGTCATTGTAATGATTCCTGTTTGGAAAACCTCTGGCTTTGGAGTTTAAATGGTAGTAAGTTACTTTTAAAAGAAAGCTATAAGGAGTCAGTGAGTCTTATATAAGTATGAGGAGAGAAGATGAAATTTTGGTTTACACATTTAGTGTCCTGGGAAGATAAATGTAGCAGAATTATGAAAAATTATAGTACTTAAACCTGTAAAATTTTAATAATCAAACCTAGTAATTCTATCATTTCTTCATTACTTCTAAAATATCCTCCCATTTTGTTTCTATTTCCACTTCTTGTCCTTTATGATAGATGTTCTGAAATGGAAAAGCCAAAAAATGTTGAAATCTTAATATGAGTAAGGCTAGATATCTGCAATGTGCTTAGTGCTGCAGTGATTTCACCTATGTACAGTTCTGGTTGTTCACATACAACAATCTACTAGATGGAAATCCAATGAGCAATAAAGGGTTAGTAGGATGGCTGATCCTTTCAGTTGAATTTATATTCCAAAAGGAAAGCAAACCCAACTTTTCTAGTTTATCCCAGGCTGGTATTCTACTCTACAGATACAATATTTATTATTGTATGATTATTAGGAGGGTAATAATCTCTTCAAGCATGCTTCTCTAGGAAGATGAAACTTAGGATGTTTATACTGGTTCTAGTCATTGTGAACATGAAATTCTGAATCTGTCTTTCAGCAGGAAAAGACCTACATTTATGGGGCATACTTGTTAGTCATTCAACCTATCCAGCAACAGGAAGAGTGTATTGGGTGGAGGTCTTGTATTTTATTTCATTTCAGAGAATCGTATTTCCCTTTTACCCTTTTTAACTCTGGAGGGCAATGATTTTCCTACCCTTTCCTAGAGACCATATAAGCTCTTCTAAAGTGTAACAAGCCAGTGGATTTCTCTGTGGTTCAGGCAAAGGCAGAGCTGGAGGTCTGGTGGCCAGCTCATGGACAGTAGATGAGAATTTAAGGATTATGGGAACTATGGGAAAGCATCTTGAAACCTTGAGTTTTCTCTTTTTTTCCCCCCTCTTCATTAGTTCTAGCCACAGCCCATGTTGATGAATGACACTCCTGGACCTGTGTGGAAGCCCAGAGGCACTCTGCTCAGAGAGAAGGGAATCCTTGCAGGGTTTCCCATTAACATCGATAGGAGAGCAATTGTAAGGCCTTCCCACAGGGAAAGGGTCCATTAACCCCTGCATTTGGGAAGGGCATAGACTCACCCTTAATTTATTGTCTGCCTAAGAGTTACAACAACAGTGTAGCCTGAGTTTGGATTTTTTCTCAGAGCTTCTGGGTCTGAAACATGAAACAGTGAATCTCTGCAGTTCTTCCATTGTTTCACTGCTACCTTTCAGGATCAATTGTTACTGTGTGCATATGCAGCTGAGGAAGATGTGCTTCTGAGTTTCAATTTTGAGCAACCTATGTGCCACTAATATTTATATAAGATTGGGGCATTTATCGCTCTCTTTTTCAAAGGCTGAAGCTTGTTCTAGAATATTTTCCAAGTTTTTCTTCTTTTTGAAATTGTACTAAACCCAGTATTTTCTATTTACTAATTTCATTAAGCTCAATTTTTGACTGAGAAAAACAGAAACAAAGGCATGTGCTGCCCTCCTTTCTTTAAATAAACTAGCAACCTATGTAGTTTAACTAGCCCAGGCATCAGGTACCTGAAACAGAATGGTTTTAGTGATGTCAGGTAAAGTCAGGAAATGAGCTTATTAATGAAAACTCTGATTAATGAACTATTCTTCTCTATATGTATATTGTTTTTGCACAGGGAGAGTGGCCATCTTGTGGGTACCTCCTTGGGGATTGAAATAATGGTTGAATCATCTGATGTTCTGGAAGAGGAGCGTGTGTCTCTTGTGATTTGTGTTTAATACAGATCTAGAAACAGATTGGGTTAGTTTTACCTAGAAGATTTTAATGCTATCTTTATACGTACTCCTGATTCCTTATGTATGTGGTTGGAATCTAAAGGTTTACAGCTCACGCTCCTTCTAAAGTCCTTTATTCTTCCCTTCTCCTCACTCCTATTTTAGATGAGGAAGTTTTCTTTATCAAATGATACAGATGATTCTATCTAGGTAAAAATTGCTGCAGTAGATAAATGTATTTTAAATTCATATATTTGTGTCTGAAATTCTGTTTTCATTAATTTTGAAGTTGTAAAGATTTTAAGGAGGTTAGAGGGGAAATATTGTGTTTTCAAGCAAAAATAAAAGGCATGTCTACCATTTGTATGCTAAAACACTTCCATCAGTCAGGATATTCAATATGCATTTATATAACAAGATCCTTCAGAATTATTTTGCATTTATTGCAGAATTTATTCACAGAGCACCAACATGCTTTCTTTTTTAATAATCAAAAATTCTGACAACTTGATAATTTTTCACTTGTCTTTGGGATACGTTGTCTATTTGTCCAAGTAATTCACCTTATGTACACAGGCCAACAATTAATTTATTGACTTGGGGATTTTACAGAAAAGATCTTGGATTTTAATCTTACTTGACCAGACAAGAAATATATTCTTATCTGTACTCCCAGATGGAGTGTAGTAGCTAAGTCCTCTCTCTTTCCATTTGATTACATTTAAACTCACTACTCCTGCTTTAATTTATTTTTTATCAAATGACTTGGAGGTTCCATACAAAAAAAAAAATCAGTTTAAATTTTGTGTTTATTGTCTGCTAATATGAAAAGCACACAATTATCAATTTGTTTCATATTTCTTAGGCCAGAAGTGTTATAATTTTTGTCAAGAGGGGTGATCAGTCCTTATGAGACCAAATCTCAGAGTCCAGAGGCTTATTTGTGGTGTCTGGTAGCCACACAAGCATGCAGGCTCAGTCCTACCCTCGTGGTAAACAGCAGTGAATTTTGGTCTTGGAAAATTCACTGGAGAAACAGATCATTTGTGGCACACCAGGTCTCTCTGAGAGGAAATGAATACAAGCAGCATTGTATGGTAAGACAAACCATGCCTCTGCAATAACATCCCACACATCACTGACCCCTTCAGCAAGGTCTTGACAAGCCAGTTTTCCAAGGGTAACTGGTAAATATTTTTCTCAACCATTTTCAATGACCTTTCTTCCTGGACCCTGCATAATTTTTCTTTACCGGGTGTGTCAACAGGACTTTCAGCCTACTGAGATTTTTAAATAGAACAAAGATCCTCCAAAATCTAAGCTTTCATACAAATATGCCTCTAATGCATAATAAATCTGTATATAGGCACAGTATACAAGCCTTTTTATACATTTTTTGCAGTTAGTCAGTAAAGCTTTTGCAGTATCAAGGGAGAATTCATTCATTTGATCTAAAACTCAAATGTCTTGTCAAAACCAGCTGCCTGAGCTTGGACTCCCTACAGTCTATAGGGGGAGAAAGGTGCCTTCAAAAGGTGTTATCCCCTATACACCCCCCTTAAGAGGAGATGAATGACTCCCTCAGGGCACGAATTTCTTTCTTTTGGTGCTACGGGAAGCTTAACTTCCACATCTAATCTTAAGCATTTACAGTGTTCCCAGGAACATTTTCTTTCACTTTCATTAGCATCATAGGTAGTATTGATGATGTAATTGCTGCAGAAAAAATATGCAGAACAGGGAAATGAGAAAAGGGCATGGGGGGAAAAAAAATCAACGTGATGATTCTTCTGTGGACAATAAACAAAATAGTGATGTGAAACAGGATACAAATAGCAGTGGTCCTAAAAGGCATTAATTTTTTCTGCTGAATGAGGTGGCAAAGCACAGAATAAATAGCAATATTTAGTCATTATTTTAGAGTGCTTTCTATCCTTCAGCTCTTCTCATGTCTTCTGTTGATATTCTTAGGATATATTGTGGCTTGGTCCCAAGACTGAAGGTCCCACATTCTTAAGAATCTTTCCTCTTTGGTAACTTGGATGGTTCTTTCCTCTCTTCCCTAGAATGATCTTTTATCTCCCTGCTGTCATCTCCAAAGACTGCATGTGATTCCCCAGTTTCTGTCTCTGATCTTCTCTTATTTTTTTTAACTGTGCCTACTGAAAGTATTAAAAGCCAACTATCACTGATTAAAGTGACCCATTTCTTTTTACTCTCATAGTCCATCCTTGCTCATAGTTTCTGAGAAATTTAATTATTCTGCTAGAAAGCAAGCCTCTGGAGTGCTCTAAGAGCTCTGTGAGCCATCAGGGTACCTCAGCTTCATACAGCCATTTACAGTTGATCATCCAGTGCAATGCACCAGGGGAACTGACATAGTCTGACTCAAAACAGACCTTCACAGAGCCAGGCAACTCTGTTCATGTCACAGAAGGGAGAGCGTGTGCTTTCCTGACTGCTGTGTATCTCTGATGGAGGAGAGGGAAAGTGAAAAGAATATTCCTCCCCTTAAATACTCAGTATATTTCTGACCCCCAGCAGAGCTGAGGGGGATGTGGCATTTTAGACCCCAGATTCTCATTAGTTTGGAAAATTATACTTGAACTGAAAAAATTATACTTGAGCATGTTGTCCTGAGTCAGTGATGTTCTAAGGAGGAAAAAGCTTTTGTTCTCAGGCTGTGTCAGTGCTTCAGCCATCTCCTGTGGTGTGTGGTGGAGCTGTGCCCACACCTCCCACCACACTCATCAGCACTGCCTTGGTGGAACCAGTGTTCCTCCTCCTACCTGCCCCAGACACTGATTTGTGCAGCTCTTCACACTTCAAAAAAACACTGTGCTATCTCAAGGAAAAGTTTAATTACAGGTTTGGGCTGTTTTGCTTTTTTTAATCATTATATTTTTAGGATCATTAATACACTTTAGTACCTGAAGTCTTTGTTCTTTACAACTGCTGGGCAGGCAGTGCAAGACTGCAGAAACAGTTTCTCTGCCTTCCTCGTCTATGCAGAAAAGAAAGAAATGTCATCTTTTCCAGTGTGCCAGAGTGGGCTCCAGTAGGTAACCTCTCCTCACCTGGTTTGCAAGCTGAGTTTCTGGGCCTACTTAGCCTCATAAGATGCTATTCATAGATCTTAAATTGGTGACTATTATGTTACTAGTGATAACAGTTGCTCTTCCCTCTGGCTCTCTCTGGCAGGAGGGTTTATGGAAACCATAACTCACATCCAGAATGTGAGCAAAAGATGTTGATTATTGATACAAAATAAGCAATTAAAAGATGTTAAAAAATAATTATATGGCACTTTTTGCCGCTTCATAAATATCACTAGATTTGGATTTTTCTTCTGCAGATTTTCCCCTGCACCTTTTTGAATATTAGTCTTAATTCAAAAGCTCAGAATAACCACAATTACTAATCTAAAGGTAACCCATTATTTCATTTTTTATATTAGTTCTGACCCTAGATAATTCTTGGTGGGTATGTGAGGGAGAGAGAACAAAACTCAGGTTGGCTGGAATTTTAATACTGTGACCATCCTGAAGGGACATCTCATTGCAGTTACAGCTTCCTCGTGAGGGGAAGAGGAGGGGCAGGCACTGATCTCTCCTCTGTGGTCAACAGTGACAGGACCCAGGGGAATGTCCTGAAGCTGAGTCAGGAAGTTTAGGTTAGATATCAGGAAAAAGTTTTTCATCCAGAGAGTGGTTGGGCACTGGAACAGGCTCCCCGAGGAAGTGGTCACAGCACCAGCCTGGAGAGTTCAAGAAGTGTTTGAGCAATGATTTTGGGCTCATAGTGTGACTCTTGGGGTTGTCCTGTGCAGGAACAGGAGTTGGATTTGATGGTGCTTGAGTTTCCCTTCCAACTCAGGACATTCTATGGTTCTATGACCTTGGAATTGCCTTGGCTGTGTTTTTGTATTTTGTAATATGTAAGGCTTTAAAATTTAAACCTCCATGCTTAATAAAATGATCTCTCTGTAAAAAATGGATTATAATTAAGCAGTAAGATTCTTTGAAATTGCATGTCATGCTGAGATAACCCAGACCTCAAAGGTGGTTTGTGAACCAATTGTCAGTGACCTGACAGGAATGTTATCTCACATGAACACAATCCTTGAGGTGTGCTGTTGCAAAAGTTAATTGACAATTAGAAAAAAAACCCAGACCTGTGCACAGGACTACCTGCAGTTAGTATTTTAAATAGCATATTTTTCGATTAAAATTGGTTTAACTGAAATTTTAAAATTTTGCTTAGGGGAAAAAATGTACATATTTTAGATCGGATTCTTAAAAGTAGTCAGTTACTAGAACAACAAGGAAAATCTGGCTCTCAGTTCATGTTTTTCTGTGGAAATGTGAAATGTGTAAGTTATGTTCTATTCATATCTGCATAATTACATATACCCCCGAGGAAAGAGCTTTAGTAAGTTCCAATTTTGCATATTAATTTCTTAGATAAAACATTTAATCATAAAGTTGAGAAAAGAGTAACCTTTAATCACCATCAAAGAAGTGGGAGCTTTAGGAAAGGGACACCAACATGTAGGGACACTGATCACCTTTGGCAGAGCCATTCACCTTTGGTTCACTCTTTCCTGTCAAGATTTCCTTGGGAATAACCAAGAGTAGTTCATGTCTCATGGTGTTTCCTTGTGTACTTGAAATGAACTTGTCTCTCAGCCCATCACCTTTTCTTCAGCTGTGACCTGGCAGCTTCAGAAGACAGTCAAAAGTGTGTCTGGCTGCAAAAATATCAGGGCTAGCTAGAGGAACTGGTATTCCTGCCTGGGAGGGAAGCTTCACTTGTGTGAAGGTGACTTGCCCCATTAAACTTCCCTTCCACTGAACAGCTAGAGAGATCCAGTCCTCACCTTACACCAGCAGTCTTGCCACATCAGCTCTGCATTGGGATTTACTTTGTCTGAGATGTCATGCTTATAGTTACGGATGTAAAAAACCTCCAACAACCACACCATTATTTTTGCCCTTGGCTGGTGGTATTGGCAGGTAAATGCTGTTTCCTCTTGTCTATATCTGCAAAACCATAATGGGCTGTCCCATCGCTGTACTTGTCAGAACCCTGCAGGCTTGTCAGTGCATTCCTGGCTTCCCAGAGTAACGATATATGACTCCAAATCCTCTTGGAGGGCATATAGCAGCATTTGTTAGACAGCAAATATTTTTTATATACTGTTCCAATACAATTGGATATGATTGGTCATTCAGATCAACATCTCTTCATAAACATCTTTGCAAGTAAACAAGTAGGAAAAGCAGCAGGTACAAAGATTAGAAATTGTTTGGAATGTCTTCTCGGAGCTCTGCTGGAGCAATGCCTGGGAAAGTCTATCTGACTTTCTCTTCTGAAAGAGAAGGGAGGCTCTGCACGGTTTGTGTATGGAGGGGCAGCCTGTGTCTGGCCTGACTCAGACGGTTGAAGGCAGCTCTCTCACATACAGTACCCTCTAACAGGTCTTGCTAAAATCCTTGCCTGGGTAGAGGAGAGAAAGTGTATGTGCCCTGACTGAGAGAAAGGCTGCCATCAGCCCTCTGGTGAAATAGCTTCAGTGATGAGCCAGAGACACTCTTTGATATGTCTGTGCATATTATGCAAGTCACATTCTGAGCTAGTTAAGATATAAGAACTTTGCTTAGTATTTTATGAATCATACTACTTAAATGCATTAAATGCTATCAAACACTTTCTATCATCATAGAAGCACAGCATTATCTTTTGATCTGCAGAAATAACAGATCCAAAGGTAAGTAAAACAAACGTATTTTCTTAAATGCTGAGCCATGTGAAGCACACTTTAAATGCTTTAGAGCTGCAAGTAATAGTTGTACAAAACAGAAAAATTCTTGTCCTGTCATCTTGCAATAAAGGTATATCACATAAACTCAGATGAGGTCAGTGAAGTTGAGACACAGTTAAAGAAGATGAGACAGATTATAGAGAATCACTACACTGGAAAAAATCCTTAATACCATAAGTGTCATGCTGCAGGTGCTCCAGTCCTCAGAGTTACATTTGCCTCAAAGGAGGAAAAGTCAAAGTTTGAAAAATAAAGTTATCTGAACTATAAAAGTACTTTTTAACCTGTGCCCTTTCCTCTGTACAACTGCAATGAGGCAGCATTCTTGTAATTTTAAAATCATTGCATTTTGATCTATGGGTGAAATGAACTGAAACGTGGAAGTACATTTTCTTCTGTAGCACTCTGGAAAATAAGCTATTGCAGTCAGTTATTTTCTGAAGGAAAAAAGAAATCTTATTATGTTGAGTTACTGTCTTGAGGCTGAATTAGTCTGCTTGGCAGAATTAATCAAACATTGATTCTTGAACTAACTTTCACTTTACTATGTGAATATGTGATAGCAGAGAGAATAGTCTGTCCTGATGAGCTATGCACACTGGCTTCTTCTCTCTGTCTTTGCCTTTGCAAAGCTTGGAAAAGCTTTGAACTGAAACCACAAGGGAGCTAGAAGGAATTAAGAAGCAGCAGATGGAAGTCATCTGCAGTCCAGACACTTGTCATGTAATATTAAGTCTGGGAAAAGGTCCTGTGGCTTATGTTCTTTTGTGATGTAGAAGCCCTTCGTGGAGCTCTGCATGGTTATCAGACACAGCTTTTCCTCTTTACAGGAGGGAGGATAATTCTTCCTAAGAAACACAAATTCTCGAGATGGGATTGCTGCAATGGCACTCTGAGGTCTGGACAATGTTCTTGGACTAAAACTGGGCTTCTGTCCTTCCTCAGTATATTCTGAAATTGGAAGATGTTAAAACCAAACAGGGTTCTGTTAGGTGGCTTCTAAGAGTAGGTTAAAGGAGACAAACTCACAATTGCTATAGTAAGATGTAGACTTGCTGAAATGCTCCCAAGTGTTTGTTGTATGGTTCGTGAAAGAGTTTGTTTTAGAAGAAATACTTTCCTCCTTCAGTGAAGACAATATTTTCAGAACTCTTAAAAATTAACTAATAATAAAAGTTATCATGACTGGACATTGTCCAAGGAGAAGTGAATTGCAAAAATTAATAATTAGACAAAAAGCAAAGGTTAATTTTCTTCTCATTAAAAAAAAAATAAAGAGTTGTCAGTTGTAAGATTAGAAAGATGTCTCTTCCCCTGTCAAAGCTGATTGTCTTTTAAGTATAAAGACTCAAATCAAGGTTTTGCTCATGTTCCTTCATTGTAAGAAAGATATAAATAAAGTGCCTAGTACTCTCTTTCAGTGCCTGTGTTTCTGTAATACTAATACTGGTAGGAATGTTCTTCCATTAGGGCATGATGGATTTAAATCCATAAATAACTCGAGTGCATAGAATTGACTTCTTATCCCTCAAATGACCAAATTGATTTTTTACAATGTGCAAAGAGAGAAGGTGCCATTAATATTGAAGGGCAATATGTCTAAATGGCTCTCCTGTGATTTCTTCAAGTAAAGGCAGCCCCTCTCTGAAGCTAGTGAATATCTACTGTACACTTCAAACACTTTACAGCCTTTATGGGCTAAGGTTAGTGGTAAGGGCAAAAGCAACAGTCAGTATACTTGGTAGGTTATATAAAATGCATTTATTTTTGTAGAAAAGTCAGAGCCTCACACTGCCAACATTTTAATGAAATATCACAGTTGCTTTAACAAAAAACCCTCAGTGATCTGTTTTGTAATATGAAGCTAGAAACTGTTGAAATGAAGAATGAGATGGAATGTCTTCAGAAAAAAGTGTGTTTTCATATATTTAAATGTAAAATACTGTGGTTTATTCATCCATTTCTCTGCCTGTATACAAGCATGACAGTGGAATACCCCAAGGAGCTGGGTTTTGTGCCCCCTATTCTGTTTCATATAAACAGGCTGGTGGTAACCTTGAGATGTAGCTTTTGGAGGACAGTTCCAAGATCAATTTTTCCAATTCAGCATCTCTAACTGGAGCCTCAGCTGATATTACTTGCCTGTCAGGGTTTGTTATACAGGGTCTCGCCAGCCACTGCTTTGGTATGAAAGGAGCTTTAAATGAAAGCCGAGTACTGTATTTTATTCTGAAGCCATCCGTGTGGAAGGACAGATAATTAATTCTGCATGCAAATTAAAAGGGATAACTGGAATCTGCTGGAGAAGTAAACAGCCTTGCTCTGGCTGCTGCCTGGGCAGCACAGAGACCTTCTGCTCCCAGCACCATGGACAGCAGACCTCCCTGCAGCCTGCAAACATCCCATCATTGGGGCTGGGCAGGACCAGTTCTTCCTCGGAGCTTATCAGCCTTCCCACATTGCACAGCAGCCTCTGCTCTAAAACCAACCCTTTTGTTTCCATGAAGACAAAGTCCCAGGATCTAATAAGCAGCTGTGAATGAATGCAACACAACACTGACTCACCTTCATTTGCAGGTTGCCTTTAGCTAGTTTGTTTTTGTTGCTTATTTGAATTACTGTCATTTCCTCTCCATAAGCTGGCAAAATCCACACCCCCCTGCTTCTGGTAATGAAGTGCGCAGCTAGACTAGCTGACAAGGTGTTTTTTAAATGAAAGGCATTTGTGCTCTGGAATTTCTTTAACATGAACTTGCACAGAGGGTAGCACAGAGACCCAGCTATGGGTTTACTACTATTAAATAACTGAAATGCCCTATGAAATTTCAGTGGAGATCTTGAAGTAATTATACCCAGTAAACCCCTCCAATTAAGATGTTACTTTCCACCAGGGACAACGGGCCAGATTCTGTATCCACAGTAACTCCACAAAGCACATTGGAGACAGATTTGATTTATGCTCCAGCAAGAGACAGTAGAATTGATACTATCAGTTTCTTTTCATGGTAGTAGCCCACCAGAAACCTGAAAAATACTTGTCAAAATTATTTATGTGGTAAACTGAGGTGAGATGAATAGAGATTTATTTTAGAGGCCAAAACCTCTTAGGGAGCATTCACCAACAACTTAGGTTTCTCATACTGGACAGAAGCATAAGTGCTGCAGCAGATTTGTTGCATTCCATCTATCAGGTTCTTTGCTGAAACTGAAATCACTGCAGTTAGGCATTTAAAAATCTGGGCCATGACCTTTTTTAACTTACTGTCACAAGGAAGATACAAAAGCATAAAAGCTTCAGCTTTCACCTTTAGAGGATGTTCAGGGTGGCAGCACACAGTGTAGATCCACTGCATTTTATTTATGTGCAGTACAATCCTTTAATTCCTGACCCTCATTATGGACAATACAGTAAATAAAAGATATATGTAACCAGATGAGACATATGGAGGAAGAATGAGAAGAATATCTAATTTAAACCTATACAAAAATTATACAAGCTTAATAAAACCTACATACCCATTTAATAGCACTCTACACAATGGAAGACCTTCCGAAGACCCTCAAGAACAGGGCATTTTCAAGTCTTGCTAAGGTGGTTCTTATTCACAAATAATTTTTTGAATACAACACTGAGTCACACAGGACTCAGTGCCCATGATGATAGACAGGGCAGCTGAAACTTCACAAGAGGATGACGATGTTGGGTGATTACAATTAATCCATGAACACTGTCTCTTCTATTGAGAATATAAAACTCCTCTTAGCTACATGCAAATTTTACGTCCTTTTACACCACTGAGATTTATGTAGATCAATACTTTAATTCCTCTCTCTTTCAGTGTCCTTAAATCTATCTCTAGAGCTCTAATGCTATGGCCAGTTGTATCATGGAGATTTTATTGTGTTTTCTAATAAAGAATATTAAATATATCACAGCATTAAATACATAATAAAATTTTAATGAAACAGAAATAAATACACTGGAAGTAAAAGGAAAAAAAACCCAAACATCTGCTGTACCATCTTTTTTCTGAAAGTTTGGGGCCAGATTCTAAAACTGAAGTGCAGGAGGGTCTACAGGCACAGCAGGCATCGTTTTCATGGCACTGTGTTTTGCCCACAGAGCTGCAAGTGCACATCTTCACAACATACTTTTAACCTGACACTAGTTAAAAGCTTCTGCCAATATTTCATTGCCATGTTAGAAAAAAAAATAGAAAAAAAAATTATCATGCTTTTTACTTTACAGTTCACAGAGCTGTTGTGGCTACATACCTACTAGGATATGAAAAGTTTTGTGGATACTACCAATGTAAGGGATCAGCTCAGATTTATCTGTTAGGTTCATCTATTATCAATCAGTTTATCTGTTAGGTCTCCAGGAATACATTTATCCAGGAGTGCTGCTGCATCATCCCTAGTGACATATCACACCCCTTGGCTCTGGAGCCTGCCATGCTCACTCTCAATTACATTTCTGTAGCAGCACAAGCACTAAGCTTGTGTACTTTCTTCAGCTGCCAGCTGGGTGTTCACAGTGCTCTGCTGTCTCAGTGGGAGGTGCTCGAGTTTCTATCAGATTGACATTTATGTTTTACATTAACAATTTCAAATTTGGTTCAAGGTCCTCTTTTTACCTGAGGAATCAATAACATTCATTGAGAGAATTATATTGTCCCCCCTCTAAAAGATTATGGCTGTTTTGGAGTAATTTCAGATGTTTGGGTAAATGCCTTTTGTTGACACTAACACTTACCACTTTAGTTCCTTTCTTATACACACTTTTCCTATTTCAGGGAACCTGCAAGATCATGTAGAAGACTATTCAATTTCCAAAATGCACTTTTTGTCCTGTAGAAAATCCGATGAGATGATGAGAACTTAAATACTTTTCTTGCTTTCTCTCCAGATTCACCTTCTGTCAGAATCAGTGCACCTGACCCAATCACAGCACACTCATCCATGGCAAAAACTTCGGGTGATTTTCCCATTGTGGGGCAGGGCAGGACAGGACGGTGGCTGATCTCCAGTGATGTTTACAAGAAGAGTCTGCAAGGCCTGGCAAAGAGAATTAACCTACTGTGATACCTATATTCAAACACTAGTTACAGTGACAGAAAAAAAATGTTTAACATCCAGGCTTATAAACCAGTGCTTTCCTCTTCTATCTTTGGACAATATTTTTAATCAGAGTGACATTTGATCTTATGAAGCTGATTGTCTGCAGTTCTAGAAATGAGTACTTAATTCTTTCTATTCCATCTTTCAGTATATATGTGCTTTACATTAGAAGAATTATGTGATTGGTTATTTTAGCTCATGAAGCCACTTGGTTCCAATTGCTTTCTCATCTTTGAATGAGATAATTGCAAATCCTAATCCTTGATATCCACTAATCACCTACTTCAAGTATTGATCTGAAGCCCTCAAGTCTCCTAGGGATGAGAAATGGCCACATAATGATGTGATTCTTGCAGAGAAACAACTGGAAAACATGCCATACTGACAGCTTTTTACCAGTGGCCTTACCTGCCTCCCAGCTGTGCCTGGATTATAAAAACATTGTCCAAACCCCCAATATATACCCTTCTCCAATGGCTACTGGCTCTGGCTTTTGAATCATATCCCATTTAACAATCAGCAACACTGCCTTTTCTTCTTCACAGCTTTCAGAAAATTCCACATGAGTAATCAGAACAAAACGCCTGATGTTTTTCTTCCCTGTTATGTTTTCAGAAGAGTTTCATTAACGGGTAGGAATCACAAACTGCTTTTCTCTATTCATATATGCATCCACATAAATAAATCAGGGAGAAACAGCAGTTCAACACAGGGACTAGGTCCCACAGACATCCAATTAAACCTTGCTGGGTTAAGTTTCATTCTGGAAAAGAAAACCAAGCAGCCTCCGTTTTTCACAGCTGAACCACAAGCATGTATCTTTCATAAAACATATGTGTATATACTCTGTGCTTTACAACCTAATTGTTATCTTGGGCTTAAATAATTCACGTGTTGCACTGAAAGTCTGCATTTTTAAAGGCATTTTGAAAAAAAAAAAAAAGGCAAAAAAAAAATTTAGCATAGGCTTCAGAATCAGAAAGGTTATCAAGAATAAATTAGCCCCAAAATTCTGCATTGTGCCATGCATTATTGAATAATAAATGCTTTGGAATGTCTCACTGCTTAATTATCTGTTTTGAAAATAAATTATTAGTGAAATAGAAATTTTTAGCTTGGAGACCTTTTGTTGTGAAGATCTCTATGTTAAGTCACCCAAGAGAGTGTTTTTGCATGTAGTTCAAATGCAAACTACATTTTAACCACATGCCTTTCCAATTACCTAATAATTTGTTTCTGCTGTGTAGTCACCATGGGTGCAGAGTTATCACAGGGGAGAGACAGTAAAAGGGAGTGAGAAAATACCAGTGAAAGGAGAACACAATACAAATAAGAAAAATGGGGCAAGCAAATCCTTAGTTTCTGTATTTTGACATTACTCAGTGATTCCAAGTCACTGTCTGTAGGAAGCAACAATGACAGTCAGCAGCCTCACCACATCCTTCCAGAGGCTCACAGACCAAGGTGGAAATAATCTCCTGCTGGGAATAATTCCTCATTTTGCCTTTGAGGAAAGAATTGAGCAAATGTTAGCAAAGAATCCCACCCAAACCAGTCTAGGGAGACATTATAGCAGCTTTCTGGTGTCTAAAGAAGGCAGCAGTAAGACTGGAGAGGGACTTTTCAGGCGGGCATGTAGTGATTGAACAAGAAGAAATGGCTTTAAGGTGATGGCATTCAGGGAAATGGCTTTAGATTAGCTATTAGGAAGAAATTCCTTACTATAAGGCTGGTGAGTCACTGGAACAGGTTGCCCAGAGATGTTGTGTACTCCCTATACCTGAAAGTGTTCAAGGTAAGGCTAGACTGGGACCTTGAACAACTCAGGGTTTAGTGGAAGATTCCCTAACCATCGGAAACTTCCATGTTGGAAGTAGATGGTCCTTTTCAACCCAAACTATTCTGTGATTCTATGATGCTATGATTCTATCCTGTTGCGGAAAAATCAAGTTAGAGGATTGGACCATGTAAGAAAAGAAAACAGACAAAATAGGAGAAAACAGATTTAGGATATTAATGTAAAAAAAAAAGAAAAGAAACAAATGCCTATTTTCAAGTGAATCACTTTAATTATGTTGAAAATGTAAAGTCTTCCTAACACAACAATCTCTTTATGTGAGTATCTGCAATAAGGGAATTGTGTGATAGCCTGTAACATACTTCTGTCTGCAGAGGATGTTGTGCACAGACAAGAAGCTGTAATGATAGAGCTGCTGATCCTCTAACAGTTGTGAAGGGAAACATCTAAATATTATCTCAGATTCTGCAACATGAGGGTCCAGCCTTTCTGCTCTCATCACATCTAGAGGTAGCCAGTGTTGTAAACCTGCATGCTCTTCCTCTCCTGTAAGATGCCTTTAACAAGAGGTATTTGTTATTAGGAACATGTAAACTTGCTAGACCAGCACAACTTGCATCATAGTAGCTGACTACCTGCTAAAGGGTTTATTATTCACTCACCTTGCCATGGCTTATAGCTTGTCTTCATTTTTCTGAGCTGAAACACAGCATACAGGAGAAAAAATAAGATGGGGGAAAAAAAAGGAAAGGGTTCTCATTCTGACTTACACAAATATATCTAATTATATTCTGTGCCATTAGCATTAAATGAATTGCTGTTTCTGCTGGGAGTTGAGAGCCAGCAAGTTTCAGAGCTGTAGCTGTGCCTACTCCATCAGACAGGGAAAATTTGTGTGGAAAACAGCAGCTGTCTTTGATGAGGTTCATAACATGTTTATTGGTAACACAGGCCATTATGAGGCATGTCCTGTTATGTATTTTAATATAGGAAAATACTTCAGCCCCCTTCACCATCAGCTGAAGGAACTCACAAGGGCTTCTGAGCTCGTCACATTAGCAATGTGCCCCTTTGCTTCAGATTGATATCCATGTTACTCATTAAATCTGAAACTTCTTGAGCACTTGGCTCTTAGTACTGAATTAACGTAGATAAGATAAGAAGAATTTAATTTATGCCAAAATTTTTCAACTAACTGAAGTGTTTTGTTCCTGGTCAGCAATATCTAACATTATGCTCCAAAGCCTGTGATACCAATTGGTCTTTTTAAAGCCCCGAGGACTTGAATTTAGGTAGCAATATTAAAATCTCTCAAATTATTTAAAAAAGACATAGATTTTGTATAATCTTATATTAATACTGCAGAAATAAAAATATTTCTGATTTTGGTATTATACTCATCTATTTATTTATATGTCAGGGAGTTTCCTTGTTCCAGTCCTATCATGAAAAATCAGATCTGCTTAAGCTTTTAGTCAACTCCTCACGTTTTTTAAGAAGAACAATGGAATTTAAAAACATTAGTGCATTGTTATATTGACCAAATGCCTGAAATTGACAGGGATCCTGTTTTTTTTCCTTACAAGATCATTCTTGGGTATGTTTTAAGGTTACCCCTTAGGCTTTGCTCCCAGGAAATGGAGGAGACATGACTGACTGAAAGGATCCCCATACAAGCTTTCACCTACTGTCATCTGGAGGCACAGGCCAAAGTCTGATACCACAGGGAAAACTTTTTGCTCCTACCAACCCTGCAAGAACTGTGGAAATGGAGCACTTACAGTACCAAACCATTTGGCAGCATTGATGCTGAGCAGGTCCTCTTCTGTAGTTAGCAAATCCCTGAATCCCTTCTCGCTCATAGAGGGGAGCAGACACAGCAGCATCAACCAAAAGACTGACAGCTGTGATTCATGCTGAAGTGTTTCCTGCTGGGGCAGATTGTAAGCACTGAAAAAAGTGCAGGTGGCCTCTTCAGGCAGAAAGGCTCTTTTTTCCCTTTTTTTCCCTTCCCCCTCCCCACTTCTGGTGGGCAGAGTGAGTCTTATCTCTTTTCATTAAGCTTGTTGGAGATGTATCTCTAATTTGAGATTAAAATTCCTATAATTAAGGGTAAGTACCCCGAAGAAGGTATATTGCCTACACTGCTGTTTGTAGAGAGCAGAAACATCATGAAGGTAAGAAATTCTGGCTTTCTGGAAGGGTCCTGTGCAGAATGCAGAGTCAGGATCACACAAATGAAAGTTGGGCACAGGGGTCTGGTGTAATCTGTCTGAAAAGCACCTGTGTTTGAAAGTAGGATTTGAATCACCTGCACCAGGGATTTTCAGTCTATTCCCCACCAGTTGCAAGATGTTTGTCTCTGCATTTATTGGACCAGAAAGTGAAATAATGATACCTGACTTTCTCATAATTTCTCACTGTAATGTGTATAGCTTCAGCTCCCAAATATATATATATATATATATATATATATATATATATACTCTTCCAAATATGCCTTTCTCCACTAGATTTGAAATTTCTTGTGTATCCAGGTTTCATTACCTGTAAAGGCACTCAGGCACAGGCATCAAGGCACCCGTCATGCTACTTGTGATACAATAAACAATCCAATCCTTTTAAGTTTCTCACTGCAAAATCTTTTCTCTGAACCTCAAAGGTCTTAGAAAAAAGACTACATTTAGAATGTCTGTGTAGTAGGCTCCATATGCCCAATTTCTTGGCCAATCCCCTCTTGTGCCTTTAAGAAGGCTACAAGACATAACTCCATGCTGAAAAGTGAGAGACAGAGAACAGAGTTGGGTTTTTTGGTGCTTTTTTTGGACACCTATTAATGGACAGGGAGAAAAAATGCTCTGGGCTTCTTGCAAACTCCCTACAACAAAGAATTTTAAAAAGCAAGTAAAACTTCTGTTATTTATTTTATAAATAATAGCTCTCCTTTGCTTTTAATCATGCACATGAAAATGGTGGTTTACTGTATTTTTTTTTAGCATTTTGGTGGTGATCTGCTGTTTCCTATTCTAGGCAAAGAAGGAAGATGGAATAACAGGCTCTTTAACAAAAAATGTAGTTTCAACAGGAAAGAAAGTCTCCTTCTCTGTCTGTGGAAATTATTAGCAGATAGTGAAAAATGTTTAAAAAGTAAAAAGTTTCAGAACTGTCATTATCTAACTTATCTAACTGTAAATTAGATTTTACTAGTAATTTAGAAATTACTAAACTATCTAACTGTAATGGTGTATTTTTAAAAACATTTAGAGCCGAAGCCTTCCTTAGAGAGAACAAATTGTAGTTTGTCATCCTTAGAATGACAGAATACTCCCTTTTAGTGATTAAAGAAAATTATTACAACATTACCACCAAAACTTTAAATATTGCATAGTGAAAAAAATTCTTAGCAACAGTGAAACATAAGCTCTCTCAAAGTATAATAGGCAAATAATACAACATTCCTTTGATGAAGATATAAGTTATCTTAAAATAGGAACAAGGGACTTCCTGGCTGGTTAAACGTCTGCAGTGTAGTCATCTATATCTGAATTTGACAGCTTTGGTCAATTCTGCCTTGGGGCAGCAGGGAAAAAGTCACTTACAGGACATGTGCCAAGTAGTCCAGTTTAGATAGGTCCTTTAGGACAAATTTATTACACCCTGGATGTACCTAGATGACAAGTTCAGACATAGAGAGCACATTTTCACACGTGTATATTCAGCGCCACCAATCCTATCCTGGTCTCTTTCTGCTCCACAATACGCATAGCTTGAACCACATAATTCCCTTCCCCTTCCTCCAAATCCTCACTACAGCAATCTTGCACACAATTTGTCCCTACATGACAGCAGTTCTGGCTCACAAAGATTTTTGGCTTGTTGATCTCTGTGCCCTTGAATGTATTACTAATGTGGGTTCAGTGATTTGGCAGGAGCAGAGATAGCTGCTTTCCTAAGCTGCAGGACTGCTTTGGGTCCTAGGGAGTGAACTGCCTTACACTGTACAAATTCCTTTCTGCGTTCGTTGTCAGTCCAAATACTTTGGATTCAGCCCATGGGATTCACATCACAAAGATCATCTTCAACTTTTTTGCATGATAGCTTACATGCAATACTTGCCAGAAAAGATAATTTTCGATGGTATCTGGCCTGAGTATCTTTCACCTCTTAGCATAAAAAAATAGATTGCAACAACTATGCTTCCAATATGGAACTTCATGTCCTTTTAGGGACTTGCAAAGAACATGTGAATTTCTACAGTTTCAGAAAGTGATCTTGCAAAAGCTCCAGTGGTCGTTGAATTCACAAAGATTCTGTTCTGTGGAAGAAAGGTTTCCTTTCCCCAAGCTTCTGCTTGCCTGCAAAGGTACTAACCTTGAAAAAGAGTGGAAGTTGACTGCCTCTCTCAATCCCCATGGCCGCCTCACCTTATCATTACTCCAGAACCCATTCCCTCTGCTGAACCCAGCAGTATCTGCTAATTGTGGTTATCCCTGCAGGTACCAGAGTCCATGCAAATGACATGTGCCTTCCTTTGAGATGGTGGCTGAAGCTTGATTTTCTCACAGTGATTTTTACTAGCTTGAGGCACACAACAGGAGCTGGCACCTTTAATACAGGTTGGGGAAAAAGCCATGACTCATCCACAGCTGGTTCATCATCTTGCACCTGACAAGGACAAGGTTCTTAATGCCTGTCTTCTTTGCTGCAGCATTGTACATATATATGTCTGGACATCCATCACTGCACCACTTCTTGTCCTTACAGATACTTTTTATTTTTGTCTGCAAATGTTTTGCTGATGACATGATTTACACTTCTCAGACATCTCCTGGAAGTTTCTTCTCTGACAGAGTAATTACCATGTTCTTTCTTGACAAAGTATTGATCACAAGTTAGTTCCCTCTAAAGCTGTTGTGACATTATGATGATCAGTAAGTGCTATATCAGCTTCATTCAAATTTCTGGAAATGCCAAGAACTGGAACATGCTGGCAAATCCAGGCAGCTCTCCGAATACAATCCCTTTAATAAACATCCTGGAGGGAGAGCTGTAGACACTGGATCTCCTGAAGCTGGTGAAATATCTATTTTTCTTTTCCTTCTTTGGAAAAGTTTCCACCGGCTTGTCATTCTTTATGCCTTTATATTTACAATGAGAGTTGTCTGTTTATGATGAACTGCTCATTGTTTCTCCACTAGATTCTCATCAGCATCTAAATAAATAAAATGAACAATAAATATCAAAACCAAACAGGATGAAAAGTTGTCACAAAATGGTAGCATTCCTACTAACATAAAAGTCAGCGCTAGAAAAGCAATTCTATCAACTGGCACAGAGAGATAATCCACTGAGATTTCACCAGGTATCAATTCTCCTCTGGTCCAGGAATGGTATATTACCTTATTAACCACCTCCTGAGAACAAGACCAGAATTAGAATAATCTTTATATAACCCATGTCTATAAAATAAATAGCACTTCAGCCACACTGTATTTGTTTTAGAAAAAAAAAAAAAAAAAAAAAAAAAAGTTGTCATTGCTGGTGCCACAATGAAAGTACACTTAGCAATTTATTATTTTTTTGCATGCTAATGAAGGAACCATTCTATTTAGCAGTTCTAAACTTAAATGGGGTCATAAATCTTCTGACTAGCCTTCCAAAGTGTCAGGGAATTAGTGTTTTATTTGGTCTTCTGTCTGTGGAGTAGCAATATTTGTGATTTTCCAGTGGTGTGCAAGCCAATGTATCATTTCTTAATGAGGGAATATGAAAGGGTCATGCTGTGATCAAATCATTCATGTCTTCTACTCTGCGGGTCAGGAAATTAATAATCTCTGATGACTTTCTCTTCAGTCATTGCACCACAACTGAGCCTTAGTTTGTGTCTCACTGAAGCTTCTCAGGGAATCCTTTCATAGCCATGTTCTTTTCCTGAGGAATTGCCAAACTTTTCTGAAGTGCCCCCACAAGCACAAAGTAGAACAGGCTCACTGACCATCTGCTTTACCCAAGGGACTCTCCTCCCAGCAAAACTTTGGTTGCAGCTGCTCAGCACCAGGACTTTCCATCCTTCCACCTCTCCTGGATTCAGCCTCTGCCAATCTTTTTCTCTAACTTGAGTCTGTAAATTTAATCTAATTAATTTTTTTTTATTAATTAATCTCCACAAGTGAAGGGCTGTTTTTAGCCAAGACCATCAGTACCATGAGTTTACATTGACTGAAATTGAGGAGGGTTGATTTGTGTTAGGTTGGAAGCAATAGGGATGGAGAGATGGGAAAAAGGTATTGCTTAGGTTCACCCTCCCCTGCCAAGGCTACTGATGCATGAAACCAGATGCTCTGTAGTGAGCTACCTGTTTCCATTTACTCTTTCCGGTTTTCTCTCCTTGTACTTTTGTTGCAAAGTTTTTGCCCCATGTGTTTATGAGATGATCAAAGTTAGTCAGAGTTGCACGGCTCCAAACAATAAATGAAGCTTTACTGCCCTGAAGAAATGCTTTGATTTCAAAGCAGCTTCTATTGACTTCAGTTCGGTGAAAAAAAAAAATCCAATAAAATAACTTCTGCAGCAGAAAAATTTTGCTTTACAAAGACCTCTCATATTCTTACAAAGGGAATTGTGAAAAATAATAAACAAATCATTTGGTTAAATTTAGAAAATTATCTGATGATTAAGTGATTAAGGATAAATTGCCCAAAGGTTAAACAAATTAAGTAAGTATAGTCTGTTCAAGATCCGTCTTTGAAAGTTATTTTGATCAAATCCACGAACAAAATGAGTCTGTTTATTCTTTTGACTTTCTAAAAGCAGAATCTCTCAAATAATATTTATTCTCTAAGGGAAAAAAATGTATATTTATGTCCTCTATCTTGTTTATATGTACATTATATATATATTTATATATATGCTTATATATACATATGTGTGCATGTGTATAATATGCTTCTGTTTTTTCTAATTATGACTAAGATCAATAAAATTCAGATTATGTTTTCAAACTAATTGAATTTCACTTATTTGGTAATTATTTTATTTAATTTCACTTGTTTATATTGGGGTAGGGTAAACAATTTCTAACAAGGAACTTACAAATATTCTTTCTATTCAGAAGTTCTCTGTGAACAAAGGCTAATTCTTTTCAGTGTAATTGCCATCCATAATTATTTCCTCAATAATTCATGCAAATAATTTGCACCCTTATTCATTTTTAAGCAGATTCATTGAGCCCGTTTGAATTCTGAGCCATGGTGGTTAGAATGATCATTCTGTATGGTTTCTATCATTGATGGCAGAGGCAATTGAATCAAACTTTTCATTCAGCTTAAGCACTCTTCTAAATTGGGATGGATTTCTCTGTGTGATTTAGTACTGTTCAGTGATGGGAGCGAAGTGACTGCAACTCTCTGGATCCATTATCTGGTGAAACTCAAACCATTTGATGACTAAGTTCTTTAATTTGATAGTCGGTCTGAAACAAATGGTGCCGTTAATCATCCTGACTGTAAGTGTGCTGAAAAATTGCTAAAAGACATACCAATGTTTTAAAAATCAAAGGAATCTTTTGAAAGATTGTTTTAGTCTGCTCTTGATAACATCAGAGGAGGGAGAGAGAGAGAGGAGAGGGAGTGAGAGTGACTGGGAGAATTCTGTTGATTTCAAGTCTCAAGAATTTCAGTGACCAAAAGTGCTTGAATTGGACAGAAGAAAAGAGAAATTTCAATTAGTTTCTACTTGAGATAACAATCTAGGTACATTTTCTCAAAAAATAGGAGTTTGGGACGGTTTTGTATTAATTTTCTTGATTTGGGTTTTTTTTCCTTAATGCTTCCAATTTGCCAAGCTCCAAGTTCTTACTAACACCCTTACTGCAAATCTCTCATAAATTTGCTGCTTTAACTCTGACATTGTTCAGCTGAGATTTGATCAAATTAGAAGTGGTGTAACATGGAGGAACAAGTCCCAGTGGAGAGATGGAACTCCTTCTGACAGTGGGGCACTGGTACCAACATCTGAACACATTAGGATGCCTGAACACCAACAGCTGCTGCAGATGAGTGCTAAATGATGGATGATGGTTGTGACAGCTTCCTCTCCACTCCCAAAAGGCAACGTAGTTCTTCAGGTTTTGCAATCTAACACCTGAGACAAAAATTCTGGCAAATGTTGCTCACTGTTGTTATGCTGTTTTGAGCAATTTATGACCCAAAATGGCACTTCAGAGGTTGAGACCTCTTTTTAATTGCAGGAGCCCACTTCTCCAAGAAGTTCTTCTTGGAGAACCTGCACTGAAACAGGGAGAAGAGCAGCATCTGCACTGCCGACAAGTGAGAGCACCAAAACCTCACCTGCCAGGTTACTGTAGTCCTGCCTGGCAGACCAAGAAAAGAGTTTTTCACAGCCATGATCCTTCTTGTAGTGCCCAAAAAAGATACCACCAAGAAATCCTTCATGCTGATGCTAAGATCTGACAGCCATTGTTGAATATGTGAGGCTGCTGCAGGGCTACATCCCCAGGTCCAGCTGGCAACAAGGCTCAGTATGTGTTCCCTGTTAGCACGAACACAAAATGCAGATAGACACTTGATTACAACACAGGTTCTGGTTAATAGATTCCTTGGGGTGGATTAGACTGAAACAACACTGAATGAGCAATGTTTGTGTATATATATATATATATATATATATATGTATATAGTTTATTTTAGAACAATTTGGTTGCAATGGAAAGCAGCCACGTAGCCATTTTGATTATTATTATCTATACAAATGTGAAGGCATAGAAATATCACTCACTTAAGAACACATATAAGGGAAAAGAAAGGAAGAAAGAGAAAGGAAGGATAAGAATAGGGAAACATATCATCACCCATGGATCTGTGACAAGGATTGAGTGCTGCAGTTTAGGTGTCCCATGATCATGGTCTTGATGCATCAAGAATAGGGGAAAGAGTCATGTCCCTGTTTATTTAATTTCCATGTCCCAGTTGATATAAATTTTTCAATAAACCTTTTAAAACTGCCTCACATTTGCAGTAAATGTGCTAAATTTGACATTTTTGCTCATCAATAGCTGCCTAAGTGCTTCTGTGGTCAGAGTTGTCCCACGCTGACAGGGCAGAGCTGATGGAGTATAAGTCCACAACTAGCAATTATTTTCTCATTCTGGTTCTTTGATTATTATTTTTAATCTTGTCAACAGTATAAAGCTGTGCTCAGTGGATACTTGCTGTGAGAATGAACACAGAGAAAAGGTTTAGATAATCATCTTTTAAAACTGAAGCGACAACTATGGCAAGGACCACAAGCAGAGAAGTGCATGTGTAGCAGATATCTATAGCATTTAATTCTAATTTTAGTAAAAGCTTATGTCTGGAAGTTTCAGAGGAAGTTGAAGGATTCCAGCTGAGATCTTTACCAAGTGGAAGTGGATCATAAACACCTATACTTCACCTAACATTGAAAACATGTTCTCCAGGGTTAGATTCAGAGATCACACTCTTGGCTGCCTGATAGCGCCTATTCATGGCTCTGGGATCAAACTGGATACATGGAGTTTCTGTCATTTTCTTTAACCATCTTCCTGCAAAATGTATGTTCCCAACCAATGCTGTATTGCCTCACTCCATTCTCACAGATCTGTCTGCTATTAGGACTTCTGTTTCTGGCTGATCTGATTCAACAAAGTCCTGCTCCAAAGAGCTAATCAGGCAGCAAAAAAAGGAATCTGTTCAACAATGTCAGGCACCCCAAGTGAGCCTTTTTGTAGCTTTCTGTTTGCACTTCTGACAGCAGCGTATTTAATAATGGGCTGGATATAGCCTTTCATGTTGTCATTCAAAGAACAATTCCAGGAAAAGCAGAGATGAGCTAAGCAAATACAATGTCAGGGAAACACCTCTCCATCCTCTCCCGAGTGTCCTCCTCAACTCTGCTCTCATGAGACCTCATATGGAGAACTGCATCCAGCTCTAGAGACCTCAACATGGGAAAGACATGGACATGTTGGAAGGGATTCTGAGGAGGGACACAAAAATGCACATCTATGAAGCCAGGCTGAGAGGGTTGAGGCTGTTCAGCCTGAAGAACAGACAACTCTGGGGAGAGTTTATTGCAGCCTTCCAGTATCTAAAGAGGCTATGAGAAAGATGGGGATGGATATTTTAGTAGGGCATGTTGTAATGTCACAAGGGGTAAAGGTTTTAAATGAAAAGAGATTAGATTTAGACTAGATATAAGTAATAAATTTTTCACAAGAAAGGTGGTAGAACACTTGAACAAGTTGCACACAGAGTTGGAGAATGCTCCACCCCTGGAAACACTGAATACCGGGGAGGATGGAGCTCTGAGCAACCTGATCTAGTTGAAGATGTCACTGCTTAATGCAGAGGGTTTGTGATTATAGGACTTTTAAAGGTCCCTAACAACCCAAACTATTCTGTGATTTTACAACCGGCTCTGGCTACACAAACCTCAGCTGTGGTTGTCATCAATCTTGTGGATCTAAGGGAAGGAACAAAACCAGAGACCAAATCAGGAGAGGGGATCACATGCTTAATGTGGTTAATGACATGTGGCTGTTTTATAAGGTATTTAAACACCTAATACTGCTGAAATATTGAAAACATATTTAAGGGCATTGGGCATTATTTGTTGCATTATTTGCAGGTGTGGCTCTGTGCCATGGCCATTCGGTGCATTACGATCACAAAGGATGAAGGCATCCTCAAGCCAAGGCAAATGTCTGCCAGTAGGCTCCTAGGGACCCTGGGGATCCCATCAGTACCCACTTGAAGTGTATCAGCATTTTGTACAGACTATCAGATTGTCAATGCCTGGTAGAAAAACCTTGAACCCTGTCTCACAGATTTCACTCTCTCTTCTGGCCATTTGCTTTCTTCTCCTCCTCTCTGCTGTTAAGACACAGAATGAAATTCATGTTTTCTGGCAGTGTATTGAACCAGAGGGAACATTTTCATTAAACCCAGAATTGAAAATTGTATTATAAGCACTGAGATGCTGAAAAGTCAGGTTTTCAAGTCCAGGAGATTTATAAGGTTTTAAGAGTCTTTCACTGACTCTTCATGCTCCTGGAGAAAAGCTTTTGAAATCAGAGAGATATAAGTTCTGTGTATATTTATGCACATATATATGTGTGGTTTTGAGTTCTGCCCACGTCTCCAGTTATTCTCAGGAATGCTGGGTATAATCCAGCTTGGTTTTCTTTTTTAGCACTTCCAATCAAACAGAATACAGAATAGCTGTGGCCTTAAGCTATTGTCTATTAGAACACTCGCCAAAGTAGTACATGACTTAAGCAAAATCTGTGTCTGATGGATTTCTCACTGTGCTCTAAAGTGTTTCTGCATCTCTTCTTCCCTTCTTTTTGGGAGTTACAGACTCACAGTCTTTCTTCTCTAATTACTAAAAAATCACCTTCCTTCTCTCCATTTCTCTTGGTTCTGTGAGCTATCAATCAGCAAAGAGGAAACACAGTCATAAAAATTAGAGTTCACAAAAGCCAAGGGATTCATGTTCTCAGAAACAAAAATTTGTTTTTCTAATAAGAGATATTTTGGATACTGCATAATTGCTTCTGAAAAATAGATTGCTGTTGATACTGAATGCTTTGATGAAGACAAAATTACTCTGCTGAGTGCACTGCTGGTTTGTTTCACTGGCCCAGTTGTTGATCTTCACTTCTCCTGCAATTCTACTTTCTATTTTTCTGTATTAATAATCTTTTGAACATTCTGATATCCAGCCCTAAGTACTTCACAGAGAAACAATCACTCACTGGGAACTGTTTTTTTCTTTATTTTTTGGCATCTGGGGGACATTAAACCTCAAATGAATGAATACTTGCTATCAAAAAGCAAAAGACCTCGTGCTTGAAAAAGAAAATATGCCACTCAAGATCTTTGTTTTATCTTTTATTTTGTCCGTGAAGTGAATACCTGGGCATCTTTTTGAGCCACATGAAGGGGTCTGTGGGAGACCTAAAAAGACAACACAAAATATCTCACTCAAAACAGATTCTTCAGTTATACTTTCTTGGTTTTTCATTCACTTTCATTTCGGGAAAAAAAAAAAATAACGTCTTTGAACTGAAAACTTAGTTTCTCATATCTGTATTTCATAAAAGCTGAATATCTTATGTGAAATGACAGAAAGAACCAGGGCACTAAATTATTCAGAGGCTTGCTGAGAAGATAGGAGACTTATCATAATGAAGGTTAAATCCCTGTCCAGGTTGGTACTTGCTGAAAATTGCTTCTATCTGTTTCAGCAGCTGAGGTGAGATGTGCTGGTATTCTCAGCATAGAGCCTTTGTCTCCAGTTTCCTATCATATATGTCTGCTCTGTGCAATGTACACAGAGTTTTGTGGTACCTGCTGCAGTCTGAAATGAAGTTGTTTGAGCATCAGTAAGTGTTGGGCATGGAGATGGATACTTCCCAGGGCTTGCTGGCACAGAAGACTCTTCCCAGCACCCAAGCTACCTACAAAGGAAGAGGCTGCTCAGCACAGAAGGATTTCAGTGTGATGTACATGGGTGTGGCTGGAAGAACAGAGATGAGTGCTCAGCTGAAGTCTGCATCAGGAGCTTGCACAGATGCCCAGAGGTGATTCCAGCAGTCAAGGCTGTTTGAATAGCAAGGCAGGTCTGCATTGCAGCTGCTCCCATGTTGTGCCTGTCCTCCAAGCAGTGGGTGTCTTTCCCATGAAGGTGGTAAAATGGTGGTTCTGGTGGGCTCAATGCAGTGTTTTTCCCTCTCTGACCTCTGAAGGTTTTGAGTCTGTGTCTTGGTGTTCGGTGCGAGAATGAAGTGGAGTCTCAAGGTCTTGGTTTTCTTGGTTTCTCGGGTTGTTTATTATTTCTTATCCTACAAGTTCTTTGTGTCCAGCCAAGGCGTTCACAGCAGCCTGGACACGATGTGACTCCCCCTGTGATGGGAGGTCCCTCTGCTTTTATACAGATAACTACGTACTTATTATTTACCATTTCATACCAATGCCTATCACCTATACTAACAGTAATTTCTACTTTGACCCAATCCACTGAAACTACCTCATGCCCACATCAATGCAGAAGATGGATGCCAAGGGAGAAGAAGAAGAACCCAGGGCACCGCCCTAAAATCACCATCTTGTCCCCTTGCATCTACATTCTAAAAATCCCAAAACTACAAAATCTTCCACACGATGATAAACACTAATGTCTGTTACACATTTGTGACTTGCAATTCTTCTCTGTGTTGGAAGTTTTTCACATGGACCAAAATCAAAGGCTGTGTCTTCCTGGGCTCTGTGCCAGGCAAACCCCCCTGCACAGACCCCAGACCCTCTTTCTTGGGACACAGGCCTCTCTACCAAGTTCTGTGACTTTCCAGGGTGCCCAGAGGGATGCCCTGGACTCCAACAGTAAAACATGTTTAAAAAAATCATAAAGAATTACAAAGAAAAAAAGAAAAATTCTGGAGAAACAAAGAAGAAAGTCTACCTTCCATTTTTTTGCTTTACTTTTCTGGAGAAGTATGGATAAAAATGACATAGACTGCTTTCAGAGAATGAGGTTCAGTGATCTCTTGGAGGAAAGAGCTGAAAATGGAGGAGTTGTAAGGAATGTGGGGTCTTCTCAATAGGAACATTATTCCCTCACCATCACCATAACTGAACCTTTAAAAAGAAGTAGTGAACATCGAAGTAATATTTGTTCCACAATTTCTGCATGTAATTCTATTGTATTCTAACCCTGCCAAGATAATGTCAATGAGGTTTTATCCATTTAAATTTTGTTATGGATAGCTAAGAACTTCTTGTACAACAGAATTCTGCACTGGCATTTACCACAGGTGCCATTTTGGTGTCATAGGAAAGAGTGTCTGGAAGTCTGGACTCTGCCTCACAAAGCTTCTTGGTTTCACATGGGAGGAAAATGGCTGGTGTTGTTTGCTACCTCTTATACCTTTAACTAGTAAATTTCACTAGGAAAAACTTCTTCAGGTGGGCCCACAAATAGGAAAGTAGGACAATTCCTGCTGTTTTGGAGTGCAGAGTCTTGTGGAAATTGTGGCCGGTGGGTGGAGCTGACATGATGGCTCTTTTGTGGCTGTTCTAAGTTTCACAAACTATGTCTACACTACCAAGTGGAAGACACCCAGAGAGGAAACATATAGTCTTGAGGCCAAGGAGCCCCAGCTGGCTCTTGCCTACATAGCTTAGGGCTCACCACAGTGCAGAGCAGAACAGAGTTGGCTATATCTATGAGCCTTTGGCTTGAAACCTTTCCTAGGTCCTATGCAATTCTCATGGCTTTAAACCTGACTACACTCTTTTCTACTTTTTTTTTTTCAGTTCAAAGTACCTTATGTTGGTGTTGTAGGTCACCAGAATACTGTTTCTATAACCTGAAACTGAGGACGTGTTGCATAGCTTTGCATGGGGCCGAAGGACAAACAAGAGTGCTTGAGGGAGTGTAGGCAGCTGGGATGGTATCAGAGGACTGTGTGGGACACAAGGAACAAAACCTGCTGGAGTCTCATCCATGATGTTTTTGGGCTCCTCCTGGAGTAAAGCATACCTCTGTTTTTCCCAAGAGAAAAGTGGGTGAAGTGATCCAAAGCCTGGCAGAACATGGACTATTACATAAGCAGCCAAGGTGCGCTGTTCAAGCTTTGTTCCTGGTTTGTTCTCATTAGCAATGTTAATGTCATTATTGTCTCTAGATTCTTAGGTCTCCTATGAGCTCCTGGTGATCCACAGAGCTTATGGAATTATCTGTCCTTCATCCTGCAAGGAGACAACTACCATCACACAGGGAATCACAGCAGGAGATTTCTTTTAGCCCTCTTCCTTCTGTGAGATTTACGTCAGGAGATGCAAGACCCAATGACCATGCCGTAGCCTTTTGGCCCCTGAATGTCTTTTTTTTTTTCTTGGTATTTAATAATGTGGTATGTGATGTCTCACAACACAACAGCTTCTTCCACTTCTAGTGACAACCCTCCAGTGCTCCAGCCCATCATGGGGAGGATCAGCCTCCATACATTTGATGAGAAAAGGAAGTCAGCGTTAGTTTTAGTTCTGCCCGATTTGCCTTTAGGAGAATTGAAACCTTAAGCCTAAAGCAGGTTGTTAAACCCATTCTGAGACATCAAAATCAGCAGCAGTCCTCAAAATAAGGCCATTTTAAATGCAGTAACCAGACTCTTCTTCTAGGCTTGCTGTGTTTGAAAAATCAAGCTGTAACGTTGAACTTCCATCCGCATTTTATTTTGCAGTAAGACTTAGTAGTACTGAATTGGACTTCAGAATCCCAATGAAAGGTGCCTGAGAGTGCTGTGTTCACCAATGGCTTCTTACACATTTACAAGAAAAGGCCTTCCCTAGAACCACTTTTAAGGTGTTTGAATCTTACAGTCCACAACAATCTTCTATAAATGCAGCTTTCTTGAACAACAGATGCTCTAAGATGATATTTGAAGATATGTGACTCATTCTCCATCATGGCAGGCTCCTACCTTTGGTGAGCACTGCACAGCCTGAAGCATTTAAAAGCACCTCAGACACTTTTGTTACTTTACTATTAGAACCTTTGTCCTATTAATGAACTTAAACTTATTTTCTCATTCAACTGTCACAGTCTATTTTAAAATTAAATACGGTGATGGGGAGAAAAGCAGAATGTGACCAAAATTTTAACTCTGCTTGTGTTGGATTAGGTTGTCAGTCTTCCAATAAGTGCTACCTTTATGAGTAAAGGTAGCAGAACGGGGATGGAATTTGGAGGCATTATAATCAAATGACTCCCTGCAGGCACAAACTTTAAAAAAAAAAAAAAAAAATACAGTCTATTTATCACAGCTCTTGCCACAGTTTCTGACCAAGCTTCTGTTCTTAGTTCTCGATTGTTGTACCAGCATTCACCTTCTATTGGGTTCTCAGAGTAAGGTTGAAGTAGTTGCTACAGCACATACTTTTAAAAAGGCTTTTTTCTTAGCACCTCTCAAGGGAGAGAAAGTTCACTTTAAGGGAAAAAAACTGTGATATGAGAATGTCAGGTATAACCTTCAGAAAAACTTGATATTTTGCATTCAGACCACTGCAGCAACAGTCATTGCAGTTTAGTGGCAGAACTGGAAACTGAGAACCTGAAGACCTCAGTTCTTCAGGGTGAAAGCCAGTGTAGTACAAATATTGATTCTGGGTTACTTTCCCTCAGCAGGAATTCAGCAAGGATGCAAACACCATTTCTAAACAACAGATTTCAGGGGGAGCAGAATTCTGATGAAAATACATCTTCTTTAATTGTTGCTGATGAGAATGATAAGAGAACTTGTAACAGAATCTAATAAAGGAAAGACAAAAGGAGTTACAAGTAAATATCTTTAAGAGCTTCTTTCAAGTCATATTCGTTGAGGTGAATCATTACATGTACATTAGTTTGAATTTACTTTAAATCTGAACCTCAGAAGTTCTGTTATTCATCTGTTTACTGCATTAGGGTTTTTTAAAGAAGGATTACTTTTATAAGTATCTTGATTTAAACTGTAACAGCCAATAGACAGCTTCATGACAAAAAAAATCTACATTTTGCAGGTAGCAAAACATTGGGTCTAGTAAACTCCTCTAGGGTAGGTGTTAGGATCCAGTCATTAAAATTTTTAGAGTGGTGCCTCTGCCCAAATTAAGGTGGAAACAAGACCATATGCTGAAGTCAATAGTATGGATTTTATTTGCCAGTAAATGTGAGGGAGTGAGAGAGAGAAAAAGAAATTAAAAAAAAAAAAAAAAAAAAAAAAAAAAAAAAAAAAAAAAAAAGAGTGAGGGAGAGAAAGTGGGTAACAGAGAGATGAAATAGAAAATATCACCACTCTGGATCATGATGGTGTCCCACTGATCCTCGTCTCATCTTCTTGGTGGTGAGGGTCCCCCAAAACATAGAATCCAATGGATTAATATATGTTTGGGCCAGGTAGGAATGCCCAGGTACCTTCCCAGGGAGATGGCAAGTTTGACACAACCCCTTGTAACAGACTCTGGATCGGTTGCACCACTTGGATGCTGTGCAGTCCTGTGGTGCAAGGACTCAGGAATAAGTCTGGGGGACACTTCAGGGGACTTTGATGGATTCTGACACCCCCTCAGCTGCCCCTCACATGAATGTCCCCTGGATGTGGCCTTCCTGGGGTGGGAGGTTTTACATCTGAGGTGGTTTGTGTAAGGGAGGATGGACGTTCACTCTCTCTGACCAAAGGTTATGCTACAGCCCCAAAACTCTTCCCCTCTGGTTTGGGGGCAGTGTGTGCAAACCTGGCCTCTTCCTAGGCCTGAGATAATTGGACAAGGGTGTCACCTTTATTTTATCTCAAGTTCCCTTAGGCAGCTTAACTCACTCCAAAGTTCCAGTCAGGAGGTAACTTCAGGGAAGGGTGGGGTTAGGTGGTCTCAACTTTATACAATTTTGCCGTAAGGGGCAAAAAAGTCCTTCACAGCAATGTTTAAGCCACTCACTAAGGATAACATTTCAGTCTCCCACAGTAGGTTGGGAAAACAAGGTCTGAGTCTGTTATTCCATCAATTCTCAGCTGGGATACAAGCCAGCATTAATAGAGGTGCTACTGGAATAAGGAAAATTTTGTGTACCCTGTGTACAATCTTAATATACTCGGTGCAATTCTACTTTGGTAAATATAATGCTATTGTAAAATGCTATACGTAAATAAAAATGGTATCTGATTGTTGAGAATTTAAATTAATTTTTTTAGTAGTAGTTTGCTGAATATGAGTGGGAAACAACCCAGGTTTCTAAACTAAAGTACCTATTGTAACCTTAGCAGGTCAATAGAAAACATCTCAAGAAAACATCTCACTGAATAATTCAAGTTTGAAACGATTTAAGTGCTCCTGAAGGCAAGAGAAACAGTAGGAGTTCAGATGTTTGCAATGCAGACTGCCTGTTCAGGGGTCTGACTTCTGACATCCATTTTTAAAGATCATTGGCTTATACAATGGATGCCCTGCAAAGCTGCCTCTCTTATAGCGAAGTCACAGAAGGTGAATGTGAAAATATTACAATATTGGAAGAACAACTTCTTCAATCTCTGGGTTTGTCTGCAGGGGAAGGAAGAGAGAGTAGAATAGTCTCCTTTCACAACACTGTAGCATAAACCTGGCTAGCCCTCATCTTTGCTAACAGCCACAGAAGTAAGGAGAAGCTTCAGGTATCTCATATACACTTGCAAGGGAATTTCAGCTAGAAATTCCTAGACTTGTAAACTTAACATTTACCCAAGTGGTCCCTTTAACCTTGTAGCTGCTCTCTCACAGAGCTGGGTACCAGGTGCTTCAGAGATTGGTGCCACAGCTCTGATTTCTTCCACTCCATGGAAACATCTCCCTCGTATCTGTCAGTCAGTATCTAAATTACAGAAAATACCATTGAGGATCATTTTGGGGAGGATCATTTATAACTACAGATATTCTTACAGAGATGAGACCTTGGCCTCTCTTATCTTCTGTTTCAATGAATTCCACATGTTAGTTATACTGTGTGCTGAAGTTGGAAATACAAAAAATCGTGTTGTATTTTCTTGGAAAAAGTTTTTCAAAGGCTTTTGTTCAGCTCTTCAGGCATACTCCGAGAACTGCATTCCAATGGGAAATGTCATGTCTTTTGAACTCTCTGTTGGAAGTAAAAAAAAAAAAAAAAAAAAAAAAAAAAAAAAGCCAACAAAAACCCGACAAAACAAAAATTACAAAAAAACCCCCAACAAAATCCGCAACACAAACAAACCCACTTCAAGAAAAATACAGCTCCCATTGCACATGGGTTTGAATCCAAACTGCAAAGCTGCATTGTGCACACTCTGTCAGACAGGCTGGAATCCAAATGCTAATCCTAGTTTAACTTCTGGATGAGGTGCACCAAGTCAGGCATATAGATTCATGCTTGTCAAGGAAAAGCTGGTGAAACCAGAGGGGAGTGATGAACCTCCTGAGGGAAGGGTTTGCAAGCTGAAGAGAGGGGAAAGGGCACACAGGAGGTCTCAGCCCAGAATCTAGCTCTGTTCCAGAATTTCTGGGTCCTTGAAACCAAGCTTGCAAGTGTTTAGTCTTTTTGGGAACCAAACTTGGAAGCTCTTAGTATGGTGATTCAATCTACAAAATTCTGCTCCTGGAGCATTGATACGACTGTTTTCATTTCTGGTGTGCAGGATTTCACATGGTGATACCAGGGATTTTGCTACTGAAATTTCTTGTAATTTTCTTCTGCTAATTTTAGCAAAAAAGGGATTTCATAAACTTGTACAGAGGAATATTGAGAAACAGATTTCTTTTTCTTATGCTTCTTTTTTCCCCATGAAGTTTTATACTGCTGAATCTTTTGTTATCACAATTCTGAATCTAGTAAATATCCCTAAAACCAGAAGTGAAAAAAACAAAACAAACAATAACAAAAAACCCCATTCATCAGATAAAGCAAAGCAAAAAATTTGATTTACAATCTAGTTCTACAGAAGGCCTCACTCCTCCTATGTATGAAATTAGTTATTCAAATAACTTGTTGACAATTGATATAATTATTTCCAATTATTCTTGATTAGAGTCCTGGAATTATGTGATTACATCTAAATATATGCATCATAAATGTAGGACATAAAGCCTAGAGAAGGAGGAAATGTAATTTTATTTTTCAATTTATTCATTTTTACTAGTTAAAAGGACTCAGAAAGTTTAATTTTCGTGATGCTAAACAGAGGTTCTCTGAACTCATCTTTATTACATTTCTTTTTGGTAAGTTAAGTAGTAGAACCTCTTCAGTTCTGGAGGCAAAACTCACTGTGTATTTTTAATATTTAGGAAAGCTAAAACACACCTTAGATTTGTGTGACTCTCATGCAAGTAATGTGTGTGCATATGCATTCTTTCAATAAAATCAAGTCTGTAGTGCTAACATAAGTAGGTTATTCCTAGGAGACTACAACCACTGGAGAAGCAGCAGTTAATTCAAAGTTAACTCATTAATTCCTCTCATGATAGAAATTTAAACTTTGTGTTTCCTTCTACTGTAAATTCAACTGTGTTCTTGAGATTGTTTAGCATTTTACAATTACAATGGGGCTTTGAAGTTTTTAATATGTATCAGATAAGCATCCGAATTTGATTTTTTTTTTTTTTCTTTTTTACATCTTTATTAAAAGCTGTGGCAAAGCTACTGGGTCATGTTCTGCTACAGCAGAGACAGAGTGGTGTAGGATAGGATGAATTGCTAAATTAATCCTATTAATCAAAGGATTAATTCCTTTGAATTAATAGGATTATTATTAGTCAAACCATTCTGCAAGCAAAGTACAAAACGGATTGTAAAATTTTGGGTTAAGACCATTTTTATTAAAACTGCATTGATTTTAAGGTTGTTGTGTCTAAGATTGTATCCTCTTATGTAAGAGAATGCTAGAGCTAAACAAAATAGCTTCTGTCCACCCGCAGTTTGCACGACTGGATAAATTTTCACAGCAGCAAGCAGAAGCTCACTGCCAATTAAGGTCAAGATTGGAAGTATCTCACAACAAATTACTGCTGCAGAAAGATTTTACTGGCTAGCTGAGCATTAGTTAATACTTAAATGACAAATACATTTCTGTTTATTAATTAAGTTAACTGCAGGGACTGCAGTTCTACCTGGACACTTTCAGCAGACCTGAAAACAAGACCTTGTTCTCCTCCTCTTCCTTGACAGCTGCACCCTCCACCTCATGGTCAACAGCCAGAGAAGCACACTCATTTGCATGAAGGGCATGAAGATACTGAAAGATACTGAAAGGTGTACAGAAAGACTGGTGCACACTCTTCCCACACACATTTCTGAGTTGTGAGCCAGCTGTAGGAATTCAAAAACCCTGCCACATAATCTGCAAAGAGGCCCTCTCTGTATCTATCTATGCAGACAAGCTAGCATTGTCTGTGACCTTGCCCTCGGTACATTAAACAAGCACTTCCATCACAGTCATTCTGCTTCCAATTCAATTCATTGCTTGAGCATAAATTTTTCAGGACTAATTACATCTAATCATGTGTGACTTAAGCACGTGAGCAAACTAAAAGTTCAGCAGCAAGGCATGAGATGAATGAGAATTTGGTTGGCAAGGTATCATGGCTTAACTCTTGCCGGCAGCTAAATATCACACAGCCATTCACTCACACCCATCTCCAGTGGGATGGGGGGTGAATTAGAAATATAAGAGTGTGACAAATCTTACTTCAAGATAAAGATGGTATAATAGTTAAAAACCAAACAGATCAGCAAGCCAACCAACCCACCATAGCACACATCTCCCAATTCTCCCCCCAAAGAAATACCAGCAATATAACAAAAAAAAAAAAAAAAAAAAAAAAAAAAAAAAAAAAAAAAAAAAAAGGGAGAAAACAACATGAAACTAAGTAAAGCAAGTGACACAAAAACAAACTCCCAGTTGCTCACCACCAACTAACTGCTGCCCAGCTAGATCCCAAGAAATGGAGCAATAGCAACTCTGAACAACCTGCCCCATGCCTCATTTTACTGCTGAGCATGACACCATACAGTTTGGAATATGTCTTTGGTCAGTTGGGGGTCATCTGTTCCAGCTATTTCTCCTCTCAACCTCTTGTGCACCCCAGCCCACTCACTGGCAGGGCAGTGGGGGAAGCAGAAAAGAGCTTTACACTGTGTAAACACTGTTCAGCAATAACTAAAGCATCAGTATGTCTGTTTTCACAAATTCAAAGCATAGAAACTAGGAGTAGAAACAACTCTATCCCAGCTAAAGCCAGTATACAAGGATAAAAAAGGCATGAGCTGTGAGCTAAGAAAAAATACATTATAACCGATCCCAAAGAGACTGAGTAAAGCACAGAATGTTTTCGTGAAAGAAGTAGAACATGCAGCACTTAGTTTTAATACAAAAGCTAGTTGTGAGAGGGGAGATTATCTTTGTTTTCAGCCAAGGAAAGGACAGGATGCAAGGGACCATAGCAAGATGAAACTGCCTCACTTCATGAGGGAGAGCAGCAAGATAAGTTGGCCTTTGAGGAAACAGATATTGATAGACTCAAGAAACTGGTAGTAAGATCTCATGGGAGGCAGTTAAACTGAAAATGGAGTAGACAGCTGGGTTTTTTAAGAAATGCTCTTAAAAATAAAACTGCCAGCTGTCCCAGAGAGTGGGAGGTATGTGAAGTTTAGAAAGAGGTGAGTGAGTCTGGTTGCTGAGTTCTTCATTGACCCAGGATCAAGGGGCACACAGACAAGAGAGAAAAGATTGCTGAGTGCAACTCTAAAACAGGGAAATCAGGAAAAGAAAGACATGATATGAGATTCCACTGTCTCTGGTCATAGAATTTCTTATTAGTTTCTGTAGAAATACCAATAATGAGGAGAGAAACAGAAAATGTGTAATCCCTTATCAGTAGAGGTGGAAAGCTATTAAAAGTCTGTGTTTAATGCCTTTTGCTTGCAACTGTTAAATGATTTTTTTTGCTCCCCCGAGTAAAAAGGTTAACTGCAATCAATTGACTAATTATTTCATACCCATGGCCCAGGGACAAGATGCACCTCAGCATATCACAGCTGCAGCAAGGGCAGAGCTCTGTGAAATAGATGAGCTCCTGGGGTGGGGGCTGGGAAAGGCAGGAACACTGCTGAGCCTTGTGAGGCATCAGGGAAGAGCCAGGCAAATCCTAGACTTAGGGTCTCTGAAAGATACAGCAACAAAAAAAGCTTTCTGGAAGCACTTAGAAGAAATCCAGGTGTATCAGCTGTCCTGGGTTTACTGAGATTACTTGGGAATAAATGTCCCAAGATGGTTTGGTAGAAGACAGGTTAAGCTACAATTACCCCTGAATATGAGGCAGGAATTGCATGGTTTTGAAAAGTAAAGCAGACAAACATCAGCCCTCAGCAGGAAAATAGCCTACCAACATGGAAAGGAGTTGTCTGCTTCTCTCAGCTATGGGATGGTTAATTCTGGATTTCTGTGACCAATTTTTGGAGCTGGAAAGACCAAATAAAATTATTGCAGAAGTGGGAAATATATGGCTTATGAGGAAATATCAAAGGAATTGGGATTGTTTAGTCTGCACAGAGAAGGCTGGTGTGTAGGTATGAGAACAAAGAGAAATGACTGCCAAAAAGAAAAGAAGCTGATGCCTGCCTTGTGTGAGCTGGTGGGAAGCCATAGGCTTGCACTGCTCCTAGGAAACTGGAGCTGTCAGGAGCCTTACAGGCTGGGAAGATCCTGTCCACTGCCCTGTCCATCTTTCAGCTCTGTGTCCTCCAATTCTCTGCAAGAACTGCAGTCCAAAAGACCTGGCAGCCAAACAGCCCCATGGAAACAGCATGGGTGCATTTGGGTGGGCTGGGTGAGAAACAATAGCATTTCACCTTCAGGGCTCCCTGATGGCATTGCAACCACTTGAGGTTGAGATATGTTTAATAACTCCAGTGACAAGCTGAAAAGTCTTGCAGGATTTTTTAGTACAGCTGCTTGGAAGCATTAGCAGACACCAATGCCAGTGAGATAATGCAACACAAGCAACCAGCCCTGCACCTCTAGCCAAGGACCCCATGCCCCACAGCTCCTGTGCCTGGCAGAGGGGCTGAGATGTTACTGAACTCCCCAGAGCTTTGCAGCACTTTTTTCCAGTTGCAGCAGTGACTCTGAGCAGCTTCCAAATAAAAACTGCACTTGCATAAATCTCTCTAAAGACCTTGCCACTGCTTTTCTCATTTGTCATAAATATGGTGCTGATGCTGAAACAGGAGATGAGAAAAGCAAATGGACATTTGCAATTTGTCAGAAATATCTATGCAGCTGAATCAACTGCTACACAAGGGTCCCCATGGAAATAGTCCCTTATCATGATGTGCTAGTGCCAATTTTTAGCTCAGATTATCGAATTTCAGCCTTGTCAAATCATCTAAGCCAGTGAAGCCACATATTTAGCAGACAGCAAGATCAGTTCCCTGCATGAAAGGCTGGATCTCTGCACTGCAGGTGGATGGAGCAGCCACAGAATGAGGCCCCTTCTGCAGCAGAGACATCAGTGCACAGAAACTGACATCCAACTGTCATTCAAGTGACTATAGCCTCTGAAATGCTGACATAAATAAAATGGGAAAGGATCTTTGGGCCAGCCAAAGGTACCTCTGAGGAGTTGTGGCTCAATGAAAATCTGCAGCAGCAGCAGCCATGTGGGATGAATCCAGCTCATGAGATAGGTATGAAAGAGATCTAAATTGAAAAGATAGCTCAGGTCCTAGTAAAAGGCCAAGTGTACCATCCTGGCTCCAGTGTGGCTTGTTTCCAAATATCCCATGTGCATTTAAGAGGAGTCATTGTCTTCTATACTGTCCCTACTTTAGCAAGCTCTGAACAGATTTTACTTACATAAAATGCAGTTTCAGCATAGGTATGCTGTGAAGATAAGAACATAATGCAGAGCAGGGTAATTGCAAATCAGGAATCATCTTTCCATGTGCCTTTGGCACATGGCAGTACCTTCCCAATTCTGTATGCACAGTTTGCTTTGGTCAAACTGCTGAGCTGAATAAAACACATATGCCACCCTCAAAGCCGAGAAGAAACATTGCCAATTTTACAAGTGGCTCAACTAAGCCTGGAGGACTCTTGCTTTCAGAGACAGGGACTAACATCTTTATAAGTCCTTTCCATCCCTGGCTTTTTTGAAACTGTGAGTCTTTGAAGACTGTGACTGACAGGCTCATTAACACTGAACAGCCTCAAATGCACACTGAATAACTCAGAGAGCTAATTAGAGGAACGCTGGGATAAAGAGAGCATGACAATAAAATATTTCTGACGTTAATTAGTGGAAGGAAAAATGAGAGGCTGAATTTTCCAAAAGAAATGTGAATTGAGAATGAGTAATCCTGCAGCATGCCAAGTACTCAGGGCGCCTTCAAGGCACACTCCCAGGGAACCATTGCAGCAGGGCACCAAATGGAGATGTTGGGCTATGCACATGGCAGAGAGATGTGTCCCAAGCAGATACCTGCTGAAAGAATGGGAGAATAGTTTGTGGAAAAGAACTATCTGAAAGACAGAGTTATTCCTTTCCACCTATCTCCAGCTTGATATGCAGGCTTTAACTTGTGCAGGCTTATGAGAAATGCAGAACAGTGAGGGAGGAAGTGAATTTAGCCCCAAAATAGGCAAAACTAGGAGTAAGGAATAAGGAAGTACTGAAGTACTAGGAGTACTGAGTACTAAGAGTAAGGAAGTATTGGAAAAAGAGAGCAGCTGTGAGGCTTAAGTGGTATTGACCTGTGTTGCTGTGCATCTAAACTGTTTCCCACATTGTTGAAAATGCATCAATGTTTTTTTCCTGTCTCTATCTCTCTCTAATTGCTTCTGGTTGGATATCTCCAGGACACACTTTTTCCCAGGTGTGCTCCTACAGCTTCACACACTCATCTTCCTTTCTGTGAGTCTTAACAGTAGTTGCTCTGCCCTTTCAAGGTTCAGGGTCAAATGCAGCCCCCCAGAGCAAAAGCAGCAGACATCTGGCTGCAGCCCTCATCCAGTCCAGATTGTCTATGCTGATCCTACTGCTCTGTCCACACCCTTAGACATTCATTTCAAATAGGAAAAATGCTATCCAAAACTGCTAGCATCAGTTTGGGAGAAAGCAGCATGATTGCTACTGCAAGAGTGTCCAAGAATCTCAATGTGGTGGAAGCACAACCCCAACACCCCTGACCATGGATATCCTTCAAAGAGAAATGCAAACATACCTGCATATGTCTTTCCTTTCTTATAGAAAAGAGAAGGAAAGGCGCTAGTAAGATTCAGAGACTAATCCTATGGTTGGAAACAGATGTTCAGTAGCAGATGCAATTGCCACAGAAAGGTAGTACAATTTCACCTCCCACATGTAAAACAAATGGGAAATTATGTGTTTTCCCAACTACTGCTTTCTTCCTCATACCCACTCTCATTTGACCTCAGCCTGACATGTGTTCTTATATTTGGCTCAAGAACTTTTTTCTTTATGTAAAACTAATGTATGTATTTTTACTTATGGTGGTATTAATATCTTCTTTGTGGTGTCCTTGTATTTGCTCAAAGAACAAAGAGTTGAATGTCATTCTTCTTTAGTGGGTAAAACATTCAATTTTTCTTAAAATTCACAAAATTGCTATTCCCCAAAACAACTGACTGCAGCATTTGTTATAATTTTTTAATGCTTATTTTTGATGAAATAGCTTGAAAGAAGCCAGATAGAATGATTTGGATAGGGATTAGAGCAGTATAAATAACAGAAAAGTCATCCCAAAGTGTCACCAGGGAGATTGTGTTGTTTTTTTCTAAAGGCTTTTATCACCATCACATCTGAGCAGTGTTTTTATATTTAATGACCAAAGAAAAAGAGTTTTCTTCTTCAAGGTGCAGTATCTGTGTTGCATAAGACTTTCTGAAAGCACAGGAGATGGTCAGCCAGCCGTCAAGGTTATATCATGAAACCCTGTCCAAAGAAATATGGTCTGCATAAAGCTTAAAAGCTGGGGATGTGACAGTCTTCTGACGAGGGTGAATTTCAGCAGGAAAAAACCTGTCACCTCCCAGCAGCTGCAAGATGGTTCTTCCTGGCTGGGGTAGCCAGACCCCTCTTGGCAGCTCCAGTCACTGCCATGGAACATGACAGCTTTTCCTTTCAGGGATATAACAAGTGACTAAAACTTTGCATCTTTGCTTCTGGAAACCAGAAAAAGTCAAGAGTTCAGATGGTAACAAAACCTGACTTGGGGAACCAGTAGAAGAGATTGTAATATTTTCATTCCTTTTTCTATATTACTTACATGTTTTGCTTGCAAAGAAATGTGCCTATGCTTTTAATCAGAATTAGGAGTGTGAAAGTTTTATCTCACTCCCTCCTGGGGTAGTCAATGCTTTGACATAACAATAAAGAGATTGTTGATTTTAACAGCTGGCAGAAAAAACAAACAGAAAAGAAGTCTGAGAGAATGTATTGAAAATTTACAGTCCTTCTACACCTTTTTAAGTAACTTATAAATACTTGTATGAGTCCTGTCCTGTTCAAGCCTATAAGTTCTGCTGGAGCATGAAATGAATACTCAGGAAAGAAGATAAATCCCTTGTGTATGTTACTTAAAAAACATTGATGCATAGATATAAAATATTGATTAAACATTATAATAATCTAACATTGTAATAACTTAAGTCAATATCTACTGACTTCACCAGGCTTTTAATGATGGTTTCCACAGTCTTTCTAAAATGTGTCAAAATTTTGACCTTGTGTGTTTCACTGAGACCTTTCCCTGTAAGAAACAATCTAGATAGGTGTATATTTAAGGTTTTCTCCTTTTTTTTCCTGTTCTTCCTAGTTATGGTAAGGACATTGGAGTTCATCCACACTAGGAAGGAAGCTGTAAGGCTTTTTGGCTGTGCTAATTCAGCTGTCAGCAGGCTCAATATTGACTGAGTAATGCTTAATGGCTTTCTAGCTAGGTACACGTAGGAGCAAAATTCTAGTTTTCAGCATATGTCAGATATATATAGGTAAGGATAAGGCGAGTAGCAAAGAATTACACAGCCCTAAAGAAAAAAGAAAGAAAGAAAGAAAGAAAGAAAGAAAGAAAGAAAGAAAGAAAGAAAGAAAGAAAGAAAGAAAGAAAGAAAAAGAATGCTACAGACCTATATATGAAATGGGATTTCTCTCAGCCAACTCAAGCTGTCTAAGGGTATCAGCATCTTTCTCATTTAACTGAGCTTTCTTAGAGGTTGTTTCTAGTCAAAGAAAACTGTCTGGGCTTTCTCAAGTTTGAGGAGACACTCAAGTGCCTCCAAAACCTGGTTTGTCTGTTTAGCCAAGGGTGGGAGGACCTGAAGAGCCTTTCTCCAGCAGCTCCAGCAGCTCCATGGTCTTCGGATGACTAAAGGTAAGAGACATCCTCACTCACAGTGCTGCACCAGCTCCTTCCTGTCCACATCTGCCCTTTTCTTCTCTGAAATGAATAATTCAATCTGAGAGTGCAAAAGGATATTTGTTGTGGAAAGAAACAGGAGCATCTTGACCTTCTTCCACAAATAAATGCTGGTAGGTGAATGGCAACCTCCCCTACACTCTCTAAATCTCTCCCCCCATTTTTACATTAGCTAATTAGATAATTGGCAGCTGATTAAGTGCATTTATTCTACCACGCTCTTCCTGCTCTTCCCACACATCATCCTTTGTCTTGTGCTAGACATTAAGGACTGTGTGTGATTCCTACAAAAATAAACATGATCTCTAATCACATTCAGGGACTTCTATGGGTATTTCATCTAAGAAAAAAACCTGTGAAACAGTTAGTAAAAAAAACATGTTAGGATTTTAAATAAAGCCCAGATCACTTTGTCTGTCTGCCTCAGACTGGTCTGAGACTATGGAAGGCAGTTATCACTTTTGTTTTGCAAGGCTTCAAGTTTTGGCCATTAACTCTGAACTTACCACAAAACCCCAGGAGGTAAAAGTAGCACTCTTGATCAGTGACATTTGAAAAAATACTTTCATAAAGCAAACCTTAGGCAGCAGCTTGTCATCCCTTCCCAGTCTGCTACTTTCTTGGCCTAGCAGGGCAATATATCTGTCATATTTTAAAGGTATCCTATTTGGGAAAATGCCAAAGAATCGCTCCAGGCACATATTCTTTTACAACATAGATGATGTAACTTAAATATCTATTTTTCTGCAGTCATGTATTCCACAGTGCTTTTGGGGAACCTCATTTCTCTGATTAAACACAGACTTATTAATATTTTGGTGTTTCCACAATAAAAAATTATTTGGGTCCTGGTGAACTCACAAGTATATAATGCACCACCCCAGCTCCCCAATGACCACATTGTTCAAGCTAAGCACATTCTGTCCTAACAGATGTGATTTTATCACCCTCTCACCTGATTAGCAGAGACAACTCAAGCAAAGAGAACAGAATTTTTCTCTGTTAAAAAAGCCTTTCTCTCATTTCTGTTACGCAGTATATTCCTAACCCACCCAATGTCAGGGATCTGGGTCCTTTATTCACACACTTTTACAGCTACCAACCAACTGCCCAGGGACAGGATGGCCAGAGCTGACTCTCTTCATTCTTAGACATATTATTACTCAGGGCTAATTTCTTCTTTGCTCTTCAATTACAGCTGTTGGCTCCCAACATTCTAGAAATACCTGAGCATCTCTGATCTCTCACTTGCTTTGATAAAAGACATATTTAACTGTAGATATGGATAGTTAAAAGAAAAACAAATTCAACCCAGTGCGCTGACCATAAAATTACCTATTTATGTGGTGAGCTCTTCCAATTATATTTTCCCTGGGTATCTTTTATATATATTCTATACATAACACTGCATTGAATCTAAACCATCCTTATTGCCTCTCCTTTAATCTCAAATGTCAACACCAGACAAAAGTCTGGTTGCATATGTATACCCTAGTAAAGAAAGGAGAATGACAATTTACTTGTCTTCATCATGGTCTTGTGGACTTTGTGTTGGGGTACAAGAATTGTTCTCTGGCTGGACAACATCACCTGAGCTACAGTTTAGGAAGTAATTCAAAATTACTTATTTTTTATAATAGACACATGGAATGGTTTGGGTTGGAAGATACCCTAAGGTTCACTTGTTCCAGCCCCCCCTGCCCTGGGCAGGGATGGCACCCACTAGACCAGGTTACTCAAAGCCCCTTCCAACCTGGCCTTGAACACACAGTTCTCACAGTTCATCATGATTTGGCTACTACCTGCCAGTGAGCTGTATGTCTCCATACAGCATAACATCCAGTGAATTTGTTCTGAATCTCCATTCACCAGTTCATCTCTTTGTCTTCCAATAACTATATGGTGAAGAAAGATAAACTTCTACTCTGCTTTTCACGAGGTGCTTTCATTTCTCTACATTGATTGACATAAAAATACTACAGGTAAAATGAGGACTATGCTCACCCTCTGACAACACCATCTGCCTTTTTCAGAGTAACTGGTCTGTCATGGCTTGTTATTAAACTAATTTCAAAAAAATACCCTAATAGTTTACACAAAAGCTTGTATTATATATTGGTATTTTAGCACACTTCATTGCCTAGAAACTTCATTTGGGGCAGGAAGAAAAGAAGATTGTTCCTGATTATTAGGTGGTAGGTGAAATTTGACACCTGGGAAAACAATTTTTGTTGACAATTTTTTTTCCAGTACAACTCACATAATCGTTCCTGAACTGTTCCTGAATGGATAAAAAGTCTAAAGCAGGCATAAAGTAGTTGTGATTTTATACTTAAGGAAGGAGCTGCTTGTTAGTTAGCACAATAACTTTTGCCACTGAATCAGAAACCAAACAATGTATACCACAATCTTCTTGGGCTGCAATGTATCACGTATCAATCCATGAGTTATTTAATTAGCAGTTAACACCTCATGTGAGTCCTGTAGTGAACACCAGGATACCCTGTTGTGCTAGCTAACCACAGTTTGGTTCACATTTACATCACATTGCTGTTATGGGCCATAATGTCACCTCTGCTCACCTTTCAGTGAATGTCAGGAGAAACAACTAAACTCTTCTAACTGTCTTACCAGTTGCCACCAATTAAAGTTGTTTCAGCACCTTAGTCTAAACATGTTCTGGCTTTAAACCCTCAGCACATCAGGGGGTTTGTTACTGTATTATCTAATGAACAGAAAGTAGCTCCTTTTGTTTTTATCCTGACAGTAAAATTAGTCATGTTCCAATCTCTTCTACTACAGCTATTAAAATCCCATTTCGGAAATTAAGTCCCTATTAACTTACAGTACTAAAATCACTGGAATCTAAATGGAGAGGAAATAGATCCTGTATCCTAATGGATAATAGGGAAAGACAAGGCAATTCATTCAGCTTATATGTTTTTCTCTTCTTGTTAAAAATGGCAAAAACACATAGAAACATTACTTTTGGGGAGCGAGTGATGACAGATTCATTTCAATGCAAGTTTTTTTGTCTATTTCAGAACTTAGAATTTTAGAAGAATTATAGAAATGTCAAGCACAAGGGCTATCATCCCACCATACTGAGAATCAGGCATCCTTGGACCATACTAGAGAAATATTTGTTTAAATTTCTTTAAATAAGAAGTCAAATAAGTCAAATAAGAAGGATTTTCATCCATTCCTAGGCCATAGAAAGGATGATTTGAAAGTTTTGTTTAAATATTACTAGGTGGAGTCCAAGTGACTTTAGGGATAGATTTTAATATCGGACTGGATGATCTTACAGGTCTTTTCCAACCTAAATGATTCTAAGCATGGGTCAAATTTCATTTTTCAGTGCAGATTGTACAGTACACGGGGCGAGTTACCTAACCATGAACCTCCTCTCAGTATCATTTATATTCATACTAGGCTCTGGTGGGGAAAGCAGCTAGCAGCTGACTACTGTGATTTCTGGGTTTGCATGTGATCAGGGACGACACACATATTCTGCTGTGGCTGATGAAGAACTAGAACTGCACCTAGGCAAGGTACAGTCAGTACAAGGGTCTTTGAAAGCTTGTCAGCAACTGACTTAAAAACATCAAGTCAAGGCAGGCGTGGGAGAGATCTGCAGCAGTGAAATTAAATGTTTCAAGTGCCACAAACAAATGGTATATAAATAGGAGCAATTATTTTGGAAAAAGTGAGGACGTGAGTGCTGCAAGCACAATTCCCCTTAGGTAATGTATGGAGATTTAATGTTGATGTTGAATATTAATGAATAATAATTGATTTGACTTAGTTATTCAAGAGATCAACCCACTCATTTTTGAGCTACAGGAGTTGGTAAACCATCTAATGTGATTATCACCTTTGAGAGCTCCTATCTACCAAACTGCGTAACAGGGATTGCAGCCTAATCCTAAGAGGTAGTGACAGGACTCCTGCTGGAAGCCAACCTACATCACATACCTAACATAATCTTGCTGCCATGGACACTGAACAGCTAGGGGGGGGGCGGAAATATTAGCTAGAACAAAATGCTTTGATAACTAATTGACTTAATATAGTTCTGTGTTAATATACTGGTAAAATTACACCAAACACACCAAGAGCCAAGCTACAGGAAGACAGAGGAAGGATATGTTCTGGCTCTTCATTTTCTAATATGGCCATAGGACAACAGCAGTCAGAACTGGGCACAGTTAGCAAAAATAAGCCCTTGAAACCCAACTGGTCTTCCCAAACACTTCACTAAGCATGGTGAAACAAAAGAGAAGGTGGTGGCTGGTTCAGGTGTGTCTTTTGTGACTCTTGGTATCCAAAGAACACAAATAAAGAACAGGGGCATGGAAGTAGCATGGAAGCTTAAATGAAGAAAATAGGCAAACAATGAATAATAGTGATGAGCAGTAAATGTGGCTCAAGTCCCTACAAATCTTTGCACAAATACTGGGAAAATGAAAGGAAGAAGAGGAATTTTCTCAAGTTATATGAACTAGGATGAATGCAAAAGCAGGACAAGGGAAACAAGGAGCACCTTGCTTATGTCCATGTGTAGGTAAAACTGAGCATGCAGTGTGAATACTCTCTCAGGCTAATTAAAGCAGGACAGGCCAAGAGGGCTTCTTTCAAATAGAAGGCTTTTATTTAAATTCAGATGGGGAAAAAACTGTGAAAATAATGGAATGTATGCACTAATTAATGCTACAAGCAGGAAAGAAGTGCTCTTTTTTGCATTTCATCAAACAAGAGAACACAGTCTGCTCTGCCAGTTGGCTTAAGAGGACTTCAAATCCCTTGCAACCAAGAAAACCCCTCATATGGGAAAGCACACTCATAATTATTTGGATAAATTAAAGCAGTATTTAATTAAGGCAAATACACAGAATTTCAAAACACTTATAATCCAAACCAAAGTTTTAGAATTAATTTAAGGAGGCTTATAGGATTCATCTGCACCTCATGGTTAACCTCTGGAACTGACAGAGCTAACTTGAGTGATACCAAGCTAAAATACACTACATGCAATACCTTCCTTGCTGAAGTGTGAGAAAAGCCTGGACAGAAAACTTTACCTTCTGCAGACAGCCTTGCTTTTCCCCAGAAATCTAAGCCAGTGTTGTAAGTGTTGGTTGAAGTAAACTCATTTTTCTATACAAAACCAAGTTGCCTCACATTTTTCATGTGGTAAAATAGATCCAGAGGAGTTGATCTGTCGAAGTGAAATTGAACAAGAGAACACATTTTAAGGAAAACTGAAAACAGTTAACCCGTGAAATAGAACATGTTTCATATCATTTTCTGTCCTCAATCATCACAGCAAGTAGAAAGGCTGATCTGCACCGTCAGGTTTTTGTTGAAAAGATTTCTTATTATGAATGTGAAGGACTGAAAATGTGCAAGCCCCTGAAGTCTTTGAGAATCAGAGTCAGTGACTGTGACAAATAACACTTCCATCGAAGTTATAAGAGGGTGAAGAAACAAAAATTCTCTATCTTCTCTATCACCTAGAGGGAGGAAACCACCTGCTAAAGAGACCTGTGTGGAGCTTTTTATACAACAAAAGGTGTGTGTTTGCATTTTGAGTAGAATAGTCTGAAATAGAAGATCAGGTCTCCACTAGTGCTCTGCATTGCAAACATGATTTCTGTAATAGAAAGGCTGAGTCCCCATTTTCTATTTTAGGCAAATTGCACTCCTTTTTTTGTTGGTTTTTTTTGGTGGGTTTTTTTATTTTTTTTTTTTTTTTTTTTTAGAAATTAGGGAATCAAAAGTAATAGCAACATTTAAAGAAATGGAGAAGAATTTTTGTAATGTGAGACTGAACAGATTTGTCAAAGAAATGGTGGATGCCACATCTCTGGAATTGTTCCAGGCCAGGTTGGATGAGGCTTTGTTTAACCTTCTCTAGTGGAAGATGTCCCTGCCTGTGGCAGGGGAGCTGGAATTACATGATCTTTACATTCCCTTCCAACCCAAGCCATCCTGTGATTCTGCTACTGAAGCCATGGGGTGTTTGATCCAAATGGAACCATAAGCAAATACCTGATCAGGATATCGTCTTCATACATCATTACCTGCAATTAGTTTTTTGGGAACAGGACTTTTTGATAATGGAAAGGTAGATGTAAGTTTCACTAAGCAGGAGTAGCTATTGGGATTTGCATCTATAAAATTGGTTAAATTAGCTCTAGATGATATAGAGAATTGCAACACAAATATCTCATTGGTGTTAAAGAGAAAAAGAAAACTGTGGTACTAACAAATAAATAACACATAATCAACACAGGACCCTAATTATCTAGAATTTATTCTTCATCCCTGAAGGTATTAGTGTTTTACTAAAGGGAAAGTAGCGTAGTAGCTGTTATTTTAGAAGATATGAGTCCTCTTTGTTATAATATCCTCACTCAAGATTTCATTTTCACTCTCTATATATGAGTCAGTGTGGGATGAACTGTAATTATGCCTTTTCCAGTCTCTGAAGTGCAGCCATTATCCAAAGAGAATCCCACTGTGAGAATGAAGTTGACATGGTACATAAATAAGTAAGCTTTTGACATAATATATGAATCTACCAGCCTTAAAACTTATAGTATTATTTGATTACAATGATGGTAAAATAGGCAATGCACAAAGGAGAAAAAAAGACCCTCAAAATTATATTGTATGTGGCATTGATTCAGAAACATGTCTGTAATATTTACACAAAAATTAACTGTGGAGTTCTTCACACATCATAGTACTCTGAACATCAAAACACTGAAGCTGCACCACCATTTGGACTAGTGAAAGTCTTATTTCTGCCCCATGGAGTTAGGATAAGAATGTGTTATCCAGATATACAGCTGAACTTTACAATTTGAAGGCCTTAGGTGCTAGAGTAAATTTAAAAAGAACAGTAAATTCAAATAATGATATATACAGTTCATTGTGGTAACATCAACAGAAGAAGCAGGAGAATGGCAGAAGTTTTTATTCCTAGTGAATAAAAACAATGAGAAATTGCATTTAGTAAAAAATATTGACATTCCACTAACATCTATTTACTCGTATTTCTGCAATTTAATCTCAAGTAAGATTTTACATAAACCATGGTGCAAATCCATAGCTACACTTCAGTGATTCCTGTCATTACACTACTGAAAGTAATTAATAGTTTAACTTTGTGATCTCAGGTCTTTGTGCATAGAGGTCCAGCAGACACAAGATGCAGCTTCCTGTGAAGCCTTGGAGGCAGAGTTAGCACAAGGGCCTTTGAAAGTTTGCTAAAATCTGGTGTTAGGAGGTGTTATGAACAAAAAAAAGATAACAAAAAGGTGGGTGAGATTTGTGAGACTGTGAAGAAATATCTGATGAAAACAAATAAACAAAACTGATAGTTTAAGAAGTGAATTAACTCATAACAATGTGTAAATTATCTCTCCTGTTGGTAATATAGGGACCATTCTGCAGCTACTGAAAACTATTAAATGACAGTGATATCAATTTTCTGAATTATCAAATTGTTTTTGTTGCTGAACTGGAAATTCTTTGCATCAGACAATTCCTACCTGTATGTAGTTATAATCCTACTAGAAGTCTGCCCCATTATTTGACAGGGATATAGTCCAGTTACAAACAAAAAAAATATGGTTCTTTAATACTTACATTGAGAGTTGTAGCAGCAACCTTTCTTATATTACAAGAAGGAAATATTACAGATTACATGCCTGATTTCCTATGGAAGAAAAGATGACACAATCTCATCTGTCTCATCTGTGTATAATTTCCTGCCTCTTTATATCTTTTCAATGTTGGCCAATTTCACTGAAAAAATTTCAAAATTACTAAATCCCACTAATTTTATGCCAACAGGTGATGTGGGGAAGGGAACAGATTTGAATCAGTTAATGGATGGAGGGAAAGCCTGCTCACTGACTCCAGTCACATTGTCAAATGCTGGAGAATTCACAGGGCAAGAAATCACAGAAGTGAAGGCAACTTTCTTTTTCTCATTCAAATCTGAACTAAAGCTCCAGGAAAGAGACAGACACTGGGACAGTGGGGTCCTGTTGGACCACAAAAATGCTGACACTTTAGACCCCAGACTGGCAAATAACTAATGTGATGCTCTCACATGTTTCATGTAAACTGCACCCTTGTAACAAATGCATGCTGAGATTTTACATTTACCCATGCCTAGGTTTTTTTTATCATCAGTTATAATGATCTGTAAAATTAAAGAATCCAAGACATGCTGTTGATAAGAATTAGAAGAGAGGAACAAAAAGTGCCTGAAGATAAAATAATCTGAGATCGTTGTATTCAAGAGAAGGGAGAACATTTTTTATAAGTTCTGCTTAGAAGAGAGCTTCAGATTAGAAGATTTGTCAGAGCATACACAAAAAAGCAAGTGGAACACTTGTCTTCTGCTCTGCACTGGGGCTACAGGGAATTTAGAGAAAAAAAAAATTGCTGAAGGTATGGAGAAAATCTTACACTAGTTGAAATTTTTTTTGCACAATTTCCTCTGTCACCATCAAGAAGATGTACAAGATGCATTATGAAATTGTTCTGGATTTCAGCAAATGTAATGTCACATTTCCACATTCAGTTGAATGAAAGCACGAGCAGAGGGTCCCTCTTGAGATTAAAAAGCAACTAAAAAACTCTGATAGCAGAAAATATGAAAGAATACAATTTTTTACACATTAATAAAGGTAAACATGAATCTGTTTTACATAATTCTATATTAAGAATACTTCAGCACTTCACAAATTTTCACTTCTTTTGTGTATGCATGTACATACAAATGGAGTCATGTGAAAAATTCTCAGTTTGCAACCTCTTTTTCTGCTTGCAAATAATAATTTCTGGATTGAAAAAAACCCCAAACCTCTACAGTGTGTTAGTACAGGGTAGAATGGTATATACATATATGGATATATATTAATAATTCTCTATATAATGCTCTTTAAGTACTACACATGTATAAACACGAATGTATCTGTGATGTATGTACACTGGAACCCAGAAATGCAAGCATTCATAAATCTGATGTTAATTTACTAGCATGGATATTTTATTTTTTTTGTTAAGAGGAAATGCACTGGTGGTCCAAATGCAAGGTACACTATAAACAAGCAGAAAAAAGATGAAACAGCTTTAAGTTCTTCTGAAGGTCTGGTTAATATCACACACATTTCTGACACCTTTGCAGGGCTGAGGTACCATATACCTTTGACACACCATCTGCTGATGCCTCAGTTTTATGGAAGCATAAAACTGGAAGGTGCTAATGGGGGTTACCTGCAAGAGATGGGGAACATGTGGTGCTCACAAAAAGATGATGAGACCAATAATTTCTCTGGAGGAAGTTGACACTGGATTAGCTGGCATCTGCATCCTTGCAGGATGGGCATCGACACAGCTCTCCAGTTTTGCTAATTCCTTTCTCAGAGCTGGACTCTGAGAATCAGCTCAGATTTTTCGGACTCTTTTTGACTCTAAGTTTTTCTTAACTATATCCAGAAAATGGCACAAACCATCCTATCCCAAGAATGCTACTATTAACAGACTGGTTTTCAGCCTAAGAGAAAACAAGAAAACCCACAAAACAGAGGGAGGGCAAATGGCCTACGCACAAAACCCTTTTGCCACAGTTGTTCAAATGGAGCTGGAAACAGTGACAACAGAGGGTCCTCACCTTAGTGGTACCCTGTGGTACCACATAAAAACCTCAGCCTCATTCCCAGGGCTGAATGCTGAAAGGGAAAAAGCTGAAGTGTGCATCAGTCAGTGTGCTATATAGCAGCAAAAACAGGAGCTAATGTATAGCTCAGCATGTTAATTAGTGGAACATTGATTGCAAGCCCTGGGAAATGACAGAAGAAATAGTTTCTCTTTGAATTTAAAAGCATTGTCAACTTATGCCTGAGGATTATTTAACAGCAGATTTCCTTCTATCAGATAAGTAATAACTAAACACTTTTAAAAGCAGAAAATTTTCAAAATTCTAAGCATTAATATCTAATTTAACTGGATTACTCTAAAAGTCCGTACATACCCTCAAATGAAAATACTTTAGTTTTCACAGCAGAGAAAAGAACACCATTGGGAAGAAAGGGAAATGTTCACTTTGGAATAAAAGGATCACCCTCTAGAAAGATTTAAAATTCAGTTCATCTACATTAGGTCCCAAACGACTGGAAGACCCATTTTCATATTTGTAGATTTTTGTTTGACTTTTAATTGCCTGCAACCTGATGTTGCCAGCAATTCTGACTGGCCCCCAAACATGAAGCACAATGTTAAATGCCTGAAAGACACCTTCTGGTTTCTCTGGGCATTTCCCCATGTCTCGACAACACTCCAAGAACAATTTACCCAGAATGGCAACCCTCTGGCAATGCTCCCTCTGCTCCAGGGGTGAAAGCTACTCCCTCTCCTTATATATTTTTTCCTGTTTTCCTGGAATATTATGCCAAATATACCTGTACAGCTGATCTAATGGGAAAAGCTTGGTTCTTTTATGAAAATCAGTGCCTGAAGAACTCTGCAGAAAAAAAATTATGGTTTCCACTCAGGTTTGACAGTATTCTAAATAGGAACCTCAGACTCTTAAATCATGTCAGCCCCACCTCTTCCTACCATTACATCCTGAAAGGGTTAATAGAAAACTCCACCTGCCCACACTTGGCACCTTACCCATTCTTTCTCTCCTGAAACGACTCCACCAATGGGGTATCCTGCTGCATCAATGCTTTGTGTTTCCTTACCCAGTACATGGACCAAACTGCACAGGGAAAGGCCTAAAAATGAATGTAAAGAGATGACACCTTCATCTTTAACTATTCAAATATTCATAGTGGTGGTGTTTCTCTTCAGCCTTTTTCCAGCTCTTTCCATTCTCCCTTCCCCTTGCTCTATCTAATCTATCTCACTCAGGCTTACAAAGAGCCATGTATGTCTTGGGATAAAGAAGTAATAAATTAAGGAACAAATAGTACTACCCAAAGAAGCAAAAGCTCCCAGGAATGGATATCCATTATTTATTTCATATCATCAAAGTAATAAGTGCTTCTAGTCTTTCATGATATTGCTTTAAAACTGTCTGCTGCATGACTTCTATGAAAAAATTAAGACATCCATTACAGTAATAGCCTTTAGTACTTTCCTATTCTGTTTTCAAAATAATTTGTAAGCATTATCTTAATTGTATGGTATACATTAAACTCCTTGCAATGAAGAGATAAAACTATTTTTTTCTTTCACCTAGAACATGGCATATAGAATAGGGATTATTTGAAGAGGAGCATCCACAAAGGAGTGGTTTCAAGGAAGGCCACAAAGAAGATCAGAGGGCTGGAGCACCTCTTCTGTGAAGACAGGCTGAGAGAGTTGGGGTTGTCCAGCCTGGAATAGAGAATGCTCCAGGAAGACTTTATAGCACCTTCCAGTACCTGATGGGGGCTTTCAAGAAAGTTGGAGAGGGACTTTTTACAAGGACGGGTAGTGGTAGGACAAGAGTGAATGATTAGATAATTAAGGAGATTATTAGATAATTAGATTAGATAATTAAGGAGAAATTCTTTACTCTGACAGTTGTGAGACACTGGAACAGGCTGCTCAGAGAAGTTGTAGATGCCCTGTTCCTGGAAGAGTTCCAGGCCAGGTTGGATGGGCTTTGAGCAACCTGGTCTAGCAGCAGGTATTCCCTACCCATGGCAGGGGATTTGGAACTGGGTGATTTTTAAGGTCTCTTCCAATCCAAACCATTCTGTGACTATGGTTCTAAGACTGTCACAGCATCTCTTTAATTTTTATTATATATTCTGCACAAAATGCCTCAAAAGCCAACCTCAACCATAGCTTTTTGCTCACCTGTTTCTCTCAAAGGTAGAATTAATGTGTGCGAAGCATCTGGATTCAGACATTTCTGCTCTTTAAAAATTGCAGATCCATAAGGCATCTGGGGTTCACTTCCACACCCTCAGATTCCACTGCTATCCTCCCAGTCCCTCCTCCTGCATGCCATCATGGTGTTCCCTGGGAAGAGAGGCTGCAAATCCCAACCACAGGTGCTGCTGCTCCTGTGTGTAGCAGATACTCGGGTCGTACACAGAGCGCTTTGATCTACCAAGCTGTTAAATTATATTTGCCTGTACTTATGTATGCAAAACACTGGGTACAATTTAGTTTGAAGAATATATTAATGCTAATTAAGCTTCATATTATGAGAGATGAAATTCTGTCACTCACCAGTTCATGTTTAACCACTGCTGTTCCCATTGTCATTGCTCCTGACTCTTCCAAGTATTGGCATTTTTGAGGATCAAAAGTCATAATAACTCTGGCCCAAAAACACTGAAGGAGGCAAAAATCCAGTATGCTTTTGCATGAAAATTTTCAGTGAAATGTGGAAGCTGGAACACTTGAGTAAAATTGAGTGTCTTTTCTTTGATTTGCTTTGAATGGGTGGGGATTTACCCATTCAACTTCCTTTAAATTCATGGCTGAGTGACTGCAATATAACCAGCAATTTTACCATCAGCTACCATTCTGCTTAACTTTTAAGTAAAATTACACTGAGTGACCCTACAATCAGGCTTTTTATTGTCTCCAAACTCGGAAATACTTACAAAAGCCTACAGCCAATATGAACCTTATTACTTTTTTGCATCCTATGTCCCATTCTGCCTACAGTGACACCTGAGATTAAAAATGCCGTAAATTGGTATTCTCTGTATAGTTTTCAGAGACTACTCAAACTAAAAGGTGAAAAAAATGAAGTTCAGAGAGGAGCAATGTTCAATATTATAGTAAAACTATCTGATTAATAGAAGAGGACCATAGGATACTGCTTTGTCAGCTCCTTCAATTTCAGACCTATACTCATTGTCCTGACACACAGAGCACACTACAGCATTAACTCACCCCATCTTGTTCCTTCCTCCTTGCTGCAAGTTTTGATCTCAGAGACTGTGGTTATAGTTTTAGTTACTACAGTGATGAGTTTAGAAATAGTCTATGGTCTTTAAAGGTGCTGTTGGGGCATTTCCTTCCTCTGATGTGCATCTAGTAATTTAATTTTTCTTAGGTGTTTGTGCTGTGCTCTCTTCAGAAAAGCTAATGAAATTAAGTGACCTCTTAGAAATGCTTCAGTGTCCTCCAGGATAAGATTAAATGAATGAAAGAATATTCTTAACATATAAAATAGGACAGCTAGGAGGGATAGGTGAATAACTGAGGGACATTCACACAAGACTGTTGACATCCTATAGAAATAAACATATGTGGACTCCAGGTTGGTGACTGTCTTACATGAAGATGGGAGTTATAAGTACTATAATTATTTCCTAAATTCAGAATAATTTCTGAAATTCAGAATAATCAGAATAATCTACTACCGAAACTCAGATACTCTGGTAAGGTTTGAGGGATAAATTCTGGCCTTATAATCCTACCAGGGGAAATAGTGTGAATAAATAAATAAATAGATAGATAGATAGATAGATAGATAGATAAATAATAAATAAAATCAGAGAGTGGAAGCAGTTTTAATACCCCTTGAGACCTCTGGCAATGTGCAGGCTCTCTCTGCTGCAGTCGCTATGTGACCATCTCTGCAGCCCACATAAAGGTAAGAAATAGAGCAAAATAAGACTCTTCCATTCCATAAGGCAGTGATAGAATTAATTTGAAATGTGTCTTTCACTAGCACAGCTAATTTTTTGTACCTGGACTTTATAGTGCTTGTTCTGCTTTTAGACCTCTGTCCCTTCACGAAGTACAAAGGTGATATTTCAGAGATATATCAACACACGGAATTAGAGAACACCTTATTAAAGTAAAGAAAAAAATAATATTCTCTATCAGCTTATAGTTTAGAACACTTCAATGAATAGGAAGCCAGGAGGCACAATGTCACAACTTGCATGATAGAAAACATGAACAATAGTTTGATAAGAATTTATTTTGGGGAAAAGTGTGACGCCTTTGTTTTAATTCAAGTGATAACTTTGACTTTTTGTGACTCTGCTAATTGTACAAAGAGTATGTCAAAGCAATAAAACAAGATCACAGGCTCCAAGTCTCCATGAGGTTATTGCTAAAGCCTACTGAAAGTACAGTGGTACAGTTTAGAGCTATAATACACATTCAGTACTGTTCCCTTTGTGAGGTGATTTGACATGAAAAGAGCTCTGGTAACCCATTCAGTTTGGCATGGGTGATGGTTTGAAACAATTAGTCTTCTTTCAGAGAGACTAGAAAACAACTAGAAAGGGGTAAAACTGAAGACTTTGGTCATTGCTGACCTGAGCCTTAATGGAAATAAATTACCCTGGGAGAAAAGCTAGAATATATGCTTCACATTGAAAACTGGTGAATTTTTAAAACTAATTCTGATGCTTTTCTATTTACAAGGTAGGAAAAAGGTAATAATCAAAGTCTTATAGTCAACTTATTCTCTGGGAATTTATTACTGCTGCATAGTAATAACTTATTTATTATTGTTAACAATTTTGTACATATTAAAAACACTTACTTCAGTTTAAGGGCAACAGAAATTGTAAATCAAATCCTTCTTTCATTTGTGATGTTATTTGCTTAGGACTTTGCAGCCATAACACTATGGCTTGTACAAAACTTAAAAGGTTGACTAAATAGCACTCTTTGGTGGTTTTGTGCTTCCAAATGTCAAGTACTTCACCGTTCATGTGACCATAACCAGGGACAAGTTTACCTTTTTTCTGACAGTCAGGGCTACAGTCCAAAAAGCCCAGCAATTTACTAAAATGCATGTGCCTTGTCTATGCGTAAATTTTGAGAAAGCAACAACGAGTCATTTCTGAAAAAGCTGGTGAAATTTTTCATATCACTTCATGAAAAATCAGATTTTAAGCAGTGATGAATTTGTTGCAACGGCAGAGGGTGAAAAACTGGCACCAGCTGATCTCTTTTAATTAATTATGAAGGATAACTTGGAACAGAGATTATAAATAAACCAAATCAAAAATTCATTTTCCATAGCTCTTCTGCTAACAATCAGAAATAGCTGCCAACCAGAGCACTTTCATGGACTTCAATATTAGAAGCCTGGCTCAAGAAAGCTGTCTTCCATACTGAGCAATGGGAATAAATCAATCAGTTTGTGGCACACTTTTCCTTGTAGAGCCTTCTTCTGCCACTCATGTGAATCACTGATGCCCATGGAACTGCACATGCATAAAATTATATGAGAAGTGAATCATCCCCAATTAGCCCACCATGCCCCAACATTAGCCCACCATCCTGAAACTGCTACACCATCTTTCTCAGTCATCCCCCGAGCCTTCACAACGGTGATGTGTTTAGCCTTGCCCTATTTCATTGGGTAATAACAAATAATTAGGAAATAAAATTTTTTATAGCATCTTTCATTGAAAAAGCTCTCACATAGCCTACCACAGAAGAAAGGACATTGGGAAATGTCATGAAGAAGGCTCATCAGACACACCAAGTCAGGTCCTGTTCTTCACATGCTGCCTGTCTCTCCCACTCCAGAACTGGCCCTCCATACACCTTGACTGGTTTATGAAAAGAAAAGTAAGGTTTTGCAAGCTCACAAAAACTGAAAATCAGAAAAAGGAAAAAATAATATTAGAATTAATCAGACTGACAAAATAGAGGACACTGTATTCATGACACAACCTGCATATGTCTAAGTGTTGCATTGCCCTCTCTGTGTTGGCTGGTCCTGGTCTTGTGTGTAGTCCACATGAGCCTTGGCTTGAGACCACGACACAAAAATCTAACGTGACCTTGTTGATCTGCCTTCCACAAACCTATCCTTCCAAATGCCTGGGTCAGGCATCTTCTCTGACTGCTCTGGTTTACACCTTAGCAGAGCTTTGAGCTTCCAAGCCTCAAAAGTGTAGCACAGGAAGACCTTACCTGATAGCTTTCCTCTGTTCTGAAACACAGTCAAAAAGGAATAGCAAAACAGAATTGAATTTTGACAGGTACACGTGAAATTGGATGAGAAAGTGTAACAACTCCAGTCCTGACTTTTCTGTTTAAAACTTGAGGAGAAACTATAAAAGAGAAAACCTAAGGAGGCAGGAATGAAAGAATTGTAGTTTATAAGTGGCCTGAAGCACAGCTGCATAATATAGGATATACTATATGGTTGTTTTAGGGTAAGAGCATAGAAAAATGCAAAGCTCCACTTTCATCAAGGAGATAAGCACATCCAGGGAAGATTTATTTGTCTCTCTGTCTATCAGTGTTGTGATTTAGCATCCTTGACTGCTGTCAAGAAATTCCAAAGGCAAAGGATCTGATGTCAGTACCAAAAGAGCACTCTCCTCATATATTGCTAAGCATGTGTTTAGTACTCTTCAGAATCAGATCCAGCTTATTGAAACACTGTCTCAAATAAAAAGCCATGAAAATTGCACTTGCCATTGACATAGCTGAGTTTTGAGAAGAAAAAAAATGAAGTCCCTTTTGTGTATATTTGGCATTTCTGTCCACAGATAACCTGTGATTATTTGCCTTTGATATTATAAGACTCTAAATCAGCAGGGAATCCACTTATTTTTTTGCTAGCTCTTCAATTGTGAATAGATCACAGAAAGAGGCAGGAACAGCTGCTATTTCTTCACTCTTGGTTGGTGACAGAACTCTCATTTTATTATAGGGTTGGGATGAAAAGCTGATCTTCTCAGAGTATATGTTCCTGGGTTGGTATGTGCAGATGCACTCAGGAGCTGATACCTTATCAAAATTATTCTATCTCAGTGCTGATGTCACAGCACTTTATGCTACCAATCTGAATAATTACCTAAGGTTATCACACAGTTCATAGATTTTCTCTGACTTTGATGATGAAAAAGAGACACTACAGAAAAAGGCAGTATTACCTCAGGGACAAAAAGAAGCTGCAGCCACTGACCTTTGAGATGTTAAAATTATCAAAAAAATTCCCATTTCTCAGAATAATAATGAACTTCCCTTCCTTACACTGCTTATTTTCTCTTAGCTCATAATTTATTACTGTATTAAAAATAAAAAAGAAGTGCCTTCTAAAGAGAGAGAGGACTCATTTGGGAATATTTTATCTGACATAAATAGATGGGCTGCAGTCGCTGTGCTTCATCCCTTGGGTAAAAGGCAGCCCCACGTGAGATCTGTCTTGAGCTTTGGGTTTGTTTTCCCTACTTGCTATGGGCTCTGCAGCTGGCTCTGTAGGCTTCAAACAGGAGGCCCCTGAAGAGATTCATCTCTACCGTTTTTGCTTCTGCTATTTTGTGGAGATGAGATTGTTCTTTTGGCAGGATCATTTATCTTTGTGATGGAGGTCCTGATTTTCAATTATACTTAGGCCACTTTGTAGCACTCTGGCTTTGTAATGGGTCTTTAGAATCATCTCAGATCACATTTGCACCCCCTTTAAAGCACTTCTGCTCTGACAGAATGGTATTACATGATTGTTGAGTACATGGGCATTGGATTTGTAATGGTTTGATTAACTGACAGCTATATAACTATCTTTTGAAAATTACATGAACATTAAGATGTCACAGGTAAGGATACCAGGGTAGGACATATCCAGTATTTGTAAGTGGATTGATCATCTGATACAGGTGCAATAGCAGCCAAGAGTGTGCCTGTGAACAGGCTAAATACAAAATTACGCCTCAAATGGCATATCAGTGAAAACAGTAGTTGTACTGACTGATGTAGTGATGGGCTTTTGGAAGAGGTTGTGGATTGTAGTGAAGGCAAAGGTACAGAACAACAGTAGAATTTGGAAATCCTGGCTTGGCACTTAAAGCTCTTCTGGCTCTAAAGTGAGGTCTATGTGAACAGAAAACCCATTCCAGATGGCATCACTGTCCCCCCCAACTTAAGTAAAAAATGAAATATATAGATATATTTAAAAAATAAAAGAGGTGGGAGTTTGCTGGTTGGATTTTCCTTAAAATACTTAATTGTATGTGCATATTTGGAGATGAGTGCCCAAGATTCCAACACAGACAGTTGAGAACTGGGGCTCAGTGGCTCAGTGCCATTTGAGATGCCCTTAGGCATCCTGCCTGCATCCTAGTTACCAAGTAAGAAATCTGAATGCTCCCTGCAGGTTCTGTTCATATCTACCAGCACTCCACTCTGCATGTCTCAGGTACCCCATGACATCTAAAATGTGATGGATGGTATCTGTGGGCAAGATGTCCTGGTTTAATAGGTTTAATCTAATGTTTGTTACCGATACCTAAATAAACCAGAATCAATTTTCATTGAAATAGGGTAATTTGACCTTATGAACTTAGGGCACGAAACATCTTGGTCCTTCTCACAGAGAGACAGACCATCAGAAAAACCACACATGTACACATGCCACCTTACAACTGCTTTGCCTAGCAAAACTTCACATGAAGCTTGAGTCTTTGTGAGGACAAGAAATAATTAGCCAAAGACACCAATCTCCAAGAAAATAAACTTCTGCAGTTGCAATACTTGCAAGACTATTTATTCATCCTAAGTTATGTATGAATTTCATTGCTTTTAAAAATCAAGTGCAACTTTCTCATCTGGCCCTGTACAGGATTTGCTGTTTGCTCTTAATGAACCCTGATTCCCAGAGGAAGCAGAAGTCCCTGGACATAAAAAGACACCACCATTTGACCTTGGGCATTATCTGTGTACTTAATGTATAGATATGTGCAGATATGTCCTAAACAAAAAGCCACTTTATAAAAATTAAAAAGATTCTATGAAAAATGCTGACTACTAACAGACAGGGCTGATCCTTGCCAAGGTTTTATATCACAGATAAGTAGTGTATGAGGCACTTGTATTCTTACTAGAATGTGAATCTATTAATATGATCCAAGTGACATCTAGGGAAATGAATTGCCCATTATTCCATAGGGGTCTCATTAAAGATAGCCCTCTCCTGAGGTTGCTCAGTGGTAAAGTTTGTAAGTGGATTAATAAGAAGCAATGAAAGAATGAATGAACTTCAGTGACTGCTCCTTATAATGACTCCAGGTAATTAAAAAGGCCAGACCTATCTGGAGAATTCTACATCTAAAACTGGTCTAACAGTATTTTAAAAACATCTAACGATGAAGTTAATTGAGCTTTAAAATTCATTTAGCTGGTCCTTGCTTTATGTGATGGAGGAATTAAAAGTTAAATATTGTCTCAGTAAGTCTTCAAAGACGTTTCCTATTTTCTGTGTTGGCCATTATTAAATAGTAATGTTTACGTAAATTATAGTGCCAAAGCCTCTCGGTTTTAAAAATGTTACCCTGAAAACTCATTAACTTTCAGCCACCATGTTCATGAAAAAGTACAAGACAAAATGGGTGCTGAAGGCGGCGCTACAAGCTGAGTACAAATCCAAGCACTCAGAGAACATGGTCAGGTTCAGGAAGGCATTACTGTTCCCTGCCTTCTCCTGGGAGCTTAGTGAAAAATGAGGGGAGAGACAGTATTCACTGGTTGTCCAAATAGTAGGTTATATTTTTAACCTGGGTCTCAGTAGAACAGTATTCTCTATATGTAAATATTTAAAGTGGAGAGCTCAGCTGAACAGATGAGGATCTGATTTTCTTGGGTGAAATTTAGTTCATTTAACTGCTATATTCCTCTATCTTGGAAGTGTAATGAAGCAGACCTTTCTGAGGAAGTTCCTGAGTTCCTTAGACAGTCAAAATGAGAAAGAGAAATAGCTTTAAGGCCACCAGAGAAGGTCATGTACACCTAACTCCTGTACTCAAACTTGTAAGAATTCACTCTGGAAGTTTTTACAGCCACTGTTTGCTCATTCCACCACCTAATGACTCTGAGCAAGTACAGGAAATCATATCAAGAATCATCAAATCAGTAATCAAAACAATATTAACATGTAATTTTTCATATTTTTCTGTATTCTAAGAAAAGCTATTAAAAGCTATCCACTACAGCCATACTGTCTCATAGACAGCCTATTAGCAGCAGGAATGACACTGAGCTCTGGAGGCCCAATCACACCAAGCATCAGTCGAACCTCAGAGGCAACCAGACCCATCCGCATCCTCAACCTGTTGCACTGACTCCAAGCAAAAGACAGTACTTATGTGACTGCAACTGCATAAAAAAAAAAAAAAAAAAAAAAAAAAAAAAAAAAAAAAAGGCTTGTTACTTTTTTTTTTTTTAATTCTCACCATCTCAAGATTCCATGCCTTTTTCTCTGCTTTACTAAAGGTTCTTTCAAACCTTTTCTGAAAATATCTGTTTTCCCATTTCTCTGTTTAGTACTCTTGGTATGTTTTGTCATTGCAAAACATTTTTAAACATATTTTGCATGAAAGACACTGTCCTGAGGAAGGGCCAACTCACACTGTGTTGTTTGCATAGAGAGCATGAAGGAGGAAGAGCAATAAAAGAGCAACTTAATTACTTTGGAGCTGCAGTGCTTCCTGCTGCCATGGCCTCTGCATGAGGTCCTGACGCAGCCACCAGTGCTGGTGAGTGAGGCTTGATCTTGCTGACAACTCCTCTGGCTTTGCCCAATGCCGCTGAGCAGCTCACAGAAAATGAACAACCCACAAAGAGTGGCAGGACATCAGTGATGTAGCCCAGGCTAAAAAACTTACAGAAACAGTGATGACCTCCAAAAAGCACAAAAGCCTTTCTGCCCTATTCCTCTTTTTGCCCTGTTCTTCTCTCCTCTGCTGAACAAATCATAACCTCTTCTAGCAGTGCTGTTCACCTCCCCTTGAGAGGTGCTTTATCCAGGAAAAGAAAGAAAAATCAGAGCACAGCTGCAAAAAATAATTCTCACTTGTTGCCTAAGTACTTGTATTTTTTGTACCTGAACAAGCTAGGATGACATGACCTAGCTTTCATTGCATATGTTGGGATTGTGAGACGCAGTGGATAGATCTGGATCTGACTTCTCAGTTTCTTTCAGAGCCAAGGATTACTAGTGACTCTGTCTGATGCTCTGGGGTAAGCACATTCGTCAATAGGAAGCATTTAAGAATTTTCTCATTCTTCACTGGATTAGGCTTTGAGCAAAAATCCACAAAAGTAATACAAGTCCAAGTGATCATAGTTTGTTTCCTTTAGAAAGCACTGGGGTTTTTTCTGGCCAGTCCTAGCAACAACATGCCTGGCTTAGCAGCCACTTCAGCTCTGTTGCATTTGCCTTTCCTTCTGTTCTTCTCCCTGCTTGACCTTGGGAAAATTCTTGCTGTCTGTCCCAGGTTGCATTCCACTGCTGGAATAATTGAACTATATCAGAAACCTTTCCATTGATGTCTTCTCTTTTTTCCAAGATTCAAAATGTTTTGCTTTACTGCTTTTGGTTCTCTTATCTCTTAGGATTTTGTACCTAGGAACTTATTTATATGCAAAATCATTGTTGAAGGACTTCAATGCACCATCTGTCTCTGTTTGTATCCAGTGATATCCCAGACACAGGGCTTGTACCAGAAAATCTCTACCACTAGTCTGAATATACAAATAAGAAAGAATATAGCAAATTCTCTGTATTTTTAAAAATGGTTCCAGTAGGATTATTCACCTCTAATCTAACCATTGCCAGTACTATAGTAAATATCTACAACATTTCTTTCCCCACAGTTTCAACAGGCTTTGTGTGCCATCTCCACAGAAATTAATGTAATCAGCAAGTTCACTGTCAAATGTGCCCTTTTCTGCAGTGGCTGCAGGTTGAAGTGAGCCAGTGGTCTGCTTCCAGCTTAGGAATATCACAGCACTAACTGATACTCTATTCTTTTTTTGTTCATATCGCACGCATGTGACTCTGAAAAGCCAAACCTAAACAAAAAACCCCACCCCGTACCCACAAAAACACTGATTTCCTTTTTTATAGGTGAAATATGGAGCATTTTTGTCACTTGAAAGTCAAACCCATCTCTTGTATGTCACTGCACTCACTGGTTATTATCAAGGAGAAATATGGCTCATCTTTGGGAATGATTTTTCCTTTAAGCTTTGTCTTTTTCCTACTTATTCATATGTCTTGTTCCTCCAAGGCTGCCTATTTCATGCCATTCCAAGTTACTCTTCTACTGAAACTGTGTAGACTGTATCAAAGAAAGCACATCTCACAGAAGTGCCTCCACAGCACATTATGGACTGCACAGCTCCCTAAGAGCAATTTAAAATGAAGAACAACCTTTTCCAACATCCTTTCAGAACTGCACATGGACATTAGCCAGACACAAGACTGAGCTGCAGAGGGTGCATTAAACTCCCCATCTGCTCTTCACAGTGCAGATCTTCACTGATGTCTAACCCACAGTAAAGTCATCATCACTGATGTCTAACCCACAGTAAACTCATTTGGCCAAAAAAAGTGGATGAGACAAGTGTACCAGAAGCCAGATGAACCCTTCTTTCCTCCATGCCCATGCAAGGAAATGTGCCTGACCCAGCCAACATTTTTTTCAACATTTCATTCCAGAGCATGAGATATCTGTAGGTAAGTAATTTTCCAAATGAGCTAGGGAAGCCAGGTCTTGTTATCGTTTACACCACCTCATTATCTCAGTTATCTTAGCACAACTATTAATTCACTCCAGCACACATGATGTCAGAGTATCCCTGAGGGTCCCAGCAGCCAGCCAAAAACTTGCCATAGTTTCCAAAAGTCATCTGCAAGTTTCCACTTTCCAGGAAACCTCTTTTCTAACCCACTCCTTTGCCAGGTCCAGTTCCCGTTATGGTGCCACGATCTGATCCCTCTGCGGACACTGCACTCCAAAGGAGCCCACATTTCCCAGGGGCAGCGGAATATGGACTGCCTGGTGGGATATAGAGTTAATATGGGATTTTAAATTTTTATTTTAATTTTATTTTAATTTTTTTGTTTGGTTGGGGTTTTTTGTTTTGTTCTTTTGTTGTGTTTTTTTGTTTGTTTGTTTGTTTTCTGGGTTGTTTGTGTGGGGTTTTTTGTGGGGTTTTTTTGTTTGTTTTGGTTTTGGTCTCTTTTTTTTGGTTTTTTTTTGGGGGGCGGGTTGGGGGTTTTTTTGTTGGGTTTTTTTGTGGGTTTTTTTTTTGTGGGTTTTTTTGTTTTGTTTTGTTTTGTTTTGGGTTTGGGTGGGTTTTTTTGTTTTGGTGGGGTTTTTTGTTTTGTTTTTGTTTTGTTTTGTTTGTTTGGGGTTTTTTGTTTGGTTTTTTGTTGATTTTGTTTGGTTGGGTTTTGTTTGGGTTTTTTTTTTTTTTTTTTTTTTTTTTTGTGTGTGTAGGGGGGTTTTCTGTGGGTTTTTTTGGTGTGGTTTTTTTTTTTTTTTTTTTTTTTTGGTTTGGTTTTTTGTTAAGGGACCAGCCCCGGCTCGTTTCAGGGCTGTGTGTGCTGTGCAAACAGCAGCGGGACAGCAGGAGCCAGGTGTTGATGCCCGGTGACTTCCATCCCCTAAGGCCGGTGGGGCGGGGGAGCGGCCCCATTTCCAGGCAGCGCCTCTCCGGGGCTGTCACACAGAGGGTGCGCTCGGCAGCCCCCAGGCCCTGCCCCAGCACAGCACAGCACAGCGGCCCCGCAGCGCTGCCCGGAGCGCGGGGAGGGCCAGGGGCGGGCCGGGGGCGGCGCTGCCTCCGCGGCCGGGCGGGACGGCGGCGGGAGCGGGGCCCGGGGAGCCAAGAGCGGAGCTGCCCCGGCGGGGAGGCTGCGGGCAGGAGGGTACCGCGCCTGAGCCGGAGCATCCCGGGCCGGAGCATCCCGGGCCGGAGCATCCCGGCGGCGACAGCCGTCTGCTTTTCGAGGGAGGTGGACACTCTGGTGTGAGGTGTTTTTTTCCCGCGCCCGCCCCTCACCCGTGCGCGTTGTTGGTGCCCTGGAACGGCTCCCGCCGCCCCTCGCCCGTGCTGCTGCTCTGAGGGAGCCTCCTCAGCGGTTTGTTTGCCTGTCCTGTGCTGTAGCCAAGGGCATTTGATTTTCACAAGCGTTTAACCGAGGTACGTGTTTTGTGGCCTGGGCTTGATCGCTCGCAAACGTCTTTTGGAAAGAAGCTGTGTTTAGCCGAACTCACTTGGCGGGTGGGCAGGATGCTTGAATTGAAGGAACGCTTCTTGGGTTTGGAGGAATTGCTGTGGGCGAAGGGATAAAGAGGAACGCTCTGGGAGAGCTGGGGACAGCACGGGGCTGCACGGCTTCGGGAAGGGGGGATGCGGAGAGAAGGGAGGCACAGGCTGGTTTCTTTTGCTGAAAGATGCTGCAGCCCAGGGCTGTGATAGCACAGACCATTGGGGCATCGCTGTGCGGGCAAATTCTGCACTGACTGCCAGCCGTGTGCTCTTTCACGTTGTTTGCGGAGAGATGACGGGAAAAGGATTGCTCCCTCTGCAAATAAATTGTAACGTGCCTATCCAATGTAGAGGAAGAAGAGCTGAGCTTAGACAGTACAGCATGGAAAAAAATACAGGATGGATGCACAAAAATGTGCCCTTTGCAAGCACTTTATGTCTGCCTAAAAGCTGCAGGCTGTTTCAACATCGTCTTGCTAGATGTGATAAAGTTTGGAACAGAAATCAAGCGAAGCAAACTCTTCCTACCTTTGCAAATGATAAACAGGTAGAGGAAAATTGTGAAAATAGTGGTAAAGGGCTGAGAATTTGCCATGCTGATTAATATTAATATAAGCAAAGACAATTAGGAATGCATACTAGCTGTTATTAAATTAGTTCTTAGCTAATTATAGCAGAATGGGAGAAAGATGAATAGGAGAAATGTGTAAAATCTGGACGCAGTGCTGGCAGTTTTATTACGATAAGGGACCCAGCTGGAGTGTCATGTCTGTTTCCTTGTATTTTGCTTTTTACAGTCATTTTGAACCCACGCTAACTTTCCTGTGGCTGAACAGACGGAAACAAAAGGCAACCTGAAACCACCACCTGCCTTCTCTCGGCTCTTATGCCTAGAAGGGCTTGTTCCCCATAGGGATGGTTGCTGGTTGTAGCTATGTATTGGCTGCCTTCCTTTCCCACCTTTTCCTCGGACTGGGTCAGCCCTGTCACCCAAGGCAGGGAAAAGAAAAGGCAGGCATGTCCCTCCTGCCTCTCTCATGTTTTCCCAGCTTTATTGTGCTCTGGCACAGGCTGGCCTGCCTGCAGGCTGCTGCTTGCTATATCCAGTACATGTGCTTTGCTGTCAACAGGATACATGCTGCAGGACCTGGAACTGCTGGGGAAGAGGTCTTGGGCTATTTCAGCATCCGGGTCTAATCTAGTTGCTATCACCATTTATGTATGTATGTGAACATATTTGGCTTAGGAAGTTATTGCCGTGGGCATTTTGTTAACCTTTTCAGATATAAAAGGCTGAAGTGGGATAGCTTGCCTCTGCCAAGTGTCTTTATTCATAATTGGGTTTTACTGGTGCAGTGCAAGTTGTAAGCTATATTTTGCAAATTCCCCATCAGAGGCAGGAAGCAATGGAGCCTTTCCTCCTTGCACCCATCTACACAGAAGCAGAATTATCTCAATGACAGAGTACATTCAGAAGTTGCTGAAAAATCTAATGTTTCTGATAGGTCTGAGACTTGGAATCCAAATACTAAAAAGTCAGTATATTTTCACCTCTACCTCCTGCACTCTTTTGCAAGCAGTCCTCCCCCTGTGTCTTCATGGCTGCGGTTGTCTCCTTTTCCTGGCTTGCGCAGAGGAAATCCTGTTACGACATATTCCATCCTGGTGCTGCTGCAAAACCCACCTCTTAGCCTGGCACTCCTCTACATCTCCCCTCTTTGTCAGTCCTCCTGCTGCTCCCTTTTCCCCCCTGCACTGGACATATCAGTCTGCAGCTTCACTTTCAAGTGTCCTTGGCAGTCGCCCTGTATATGATGTACCAAGTCTCCTATTTTCCCCAGATGTACCCTGGGCTTTGATCAGCCTGTGCCCTCAGCAACTTTCACCCAAAGCCATCATCTTTGCATTTCTCCAAGCTCCACTTTGTGCTTACTGGTAGCTTCATATAGTCACCTTGTCCATAATTCCTTTAATTTCCTTGAAATGCCCCAGCACATTCGCTTTGGTTTGATGCCTTCAGCTGCTCTCTGGTGAGATGCTAAGACAACCCCTCACCCATGCTGTCACCTTCCCTGCCACTGGAATTACTCTTGCTCTGGATTGGAGCACAACAGTGTCCTCTAAAGCTAGGACATCTGAGAGGCAGTTGTTGAACAGATCACTCTATCTAGCACCAGCAGAAACTCTCCTTCCATAGCCTACATAATCCTCACTTGCTCTTTTTTGGCATTTCAGGTGCAACCCTGCCCCCTTATGCTTGCACAGCACAGCGTGGCTCACTGCAGCTCCCTTTGCAATCCTGTTGTTTCTTTGCCTAAGTTGTTGCAGGCTGTTTGCAAACAGGGACTATATGTGAATATTAGGCACAGAAATATGCCATGGTTTCTTTGTTGGGGAGGGCGTGCATGCAGCCTGTGTCAGTAAAATAAGGAATGACATAAGGATGGGGATCTTCTATTACAGCAGTAAGGGGAAACAGAGAATCAAAGAAGAAGGATGCTTTCTTACTTTTCTTTGTAAAACATGCTGAGGTACTCGAGTCAGGAAGAAGAGTTACAGTGAGCCGAGTTACTGTGGTAGCCCCTCTGCCTAAAACTCCCTTGACATTTAAATGTATAGTATGTAGTTGATACTGCATCTGCGTTTTCTTGGAGAGAAAAAAAAATCTGAAAATGATGCATTAACAGAAATTTCTGTTGAACCAAGTGTAAAAAAATTGCAAAAAAGTGTCCTAGTTTTATATTGTGACAAGGTTCCTAAGTAGGTTGAAATGAAATCCGCTTGACATTTCTGGGTGTGATGATATGGTTTTTAAAAAATTGTGATTTATAAAATGTGTGATTTATACCTATTGTTTTTATAAAATATATTGAAATCAGTATATCAGCTGAATTTTGTAATAGAAAAGTGTTTTCTTATTGTTCAGGACTCTGCTTCCTGGGTCACAGCTTTGTTAGTTAAAGACCAATAACCCCACTGACTAGCAAAGTTAAAGAGCACTTATTGCTCAGCAAGCTCCTTGCTGTAGTCTGCCCAGAATTCTCCCAAGACAGGAGTGGACATGCCTGCATGGAGCTCTCAGGGACACTCGTGTGTGCAGCCACATCATCGGCACCGGGCAGGAGGAGGTGCTGCAGCACTGGGAGAGACAGTAGAGACCTTAAATCCATTCAGTTCTCGATTTAGCCACACTTTGTCCAAAGACTGAATTCCTTAGATGAAGGGAATGTGTATGATATTTTTGAGGGGGTTTTCCCTCCCTACCTGGAGCTGAACCTGAGGGTCTAAGCATTGCAAATTTATTGTTTCACACATGAGTGTGATGGAAAATGAAAGGAAGCTCTGATAACAAGGACTGCTTGCCCTGGAGCTTGGTATTTTGTCTGGTAGGCTTTGGTCTGAGTAAACCGTGCAGGAGCTAAAGCACTGCCCCATGAGAAATGTGGTGGCTTCAGGAGGGGTGAACACAGTGCACAGCCCCCCCACTGCACTGGCCACTTGGCCTCAGTTGTGGAGTCCAGTGCTGCTCTGCTTGTGCCAAATAAAAAAGGTGGTTTTTGGGGAGCCTATGTGAAGGGTCAGGCATGAATTAGCAAAGTTTAATTAAGTTTTGTTTGTTCTGAGATTAATTACATCACTGGTATGCCACATACACACATATGCTGGGTGGAATCTCCTGAGAGGCTTATCAGTTGGTGGGATGATCCACACAGCCTTCGGAAAGAAAGGGTAGCAGGAATGGGATGATTCACCCATGAAAGAAGGCAACAAGGCAGAAGCAGCTGAAACACTTTCATATGCTTGTTCCACTGAGAAAAATGTGTTCTAATGGAATTTTCATTTTGCATTAAGCAACCATTACACACCACACTAAATTTTCTGTTCAAACAGAACTTCCAAATCGGATGTTGCAAGAAATCAAACCAGAAGTCATTACACAAAATGCAGAAGTTAAGGATTCCGGACTCCTGCTGGTTTCTCCTCTTCCCTGGCTAACCTTGCCCTGGACCTCCTTTCCAGCTGGCACCTGGGATCTGTCACTTTGACAGTGGCATCTTGGTGGCTGTTTTTGACTGTAGAAGTCAATTACCAAGATTTGAAGCTGTTATGGGCAACCAAATAGCTGTATGAACCTTCATGTCTTCTCTGCCTGATTACCCACTGTCATTAAACTTTAGGAGCTCAGATCTGTTTGAGGTTTCTGCCTGGGTTGACTTTGGCTGAGTGACAACAGAAGTTATTCAGAGTGGCAATAAGAGGAATAAATTTGGGATTGGACACCAAGAAATCAAATACAACCCATCACTGTGGTTAGCAAAGAGTAAGCTGTTGAGTTTTGGGTGGATTTTTTTCAGCAACCTGTATTTCTTTCACAGGAAATTAAAAGAAAATAATAAATAATAATTAAAAAAAAAATAAAATTAACAAACCAGCACAGGAAGGAGACTGATTTCCTTGGTGACTGTGTCGTTTGGGTGATATTCAGGTTGGTGGTCTCATTGCAGGCTAGACCAGGAGAGTCCCATTTCTCTCAGGTCTCAGAGGCACAGAAGTGAGACTCCTTACCCCTCTGCACATCCTGAGAGATACAGAGACCAGACAGATCCCTAGTCCTTGCATATCTTACTGGCACAGTGAATAAATACACTGTTTGGGCCAAATCCTTGTGTAGGCTACTGCTGCAGCTGAAATGGTAAAAATAGCTGTTAGGGGCATTAGAGTGGTGCAAGAGGATGAAGGACTTTGGGATACAACTGTGTATGGCAAGAGGTCTTCTGAAGATGAGCTTGTTGATGTTCTTGTCCAAGTATTTCTCTGTTCTTCAAAGATAATTAAAAGCTCTGCCCTCCCACCTCATTGTGTGCACTTAACTTTTGAATATGAATGCATGTACTTAGGAAGCTTAGAGGATTTCTTGTGTTTTCCACCTTGTGTTTAATCAGCCCAGGACGTGGTAGGCTCTGCTCTGCTCCCCTTGCCTGGCTGGAGATTGTGGCACTGTTGTATTGAATGAAGGGCTAAACAGGCAAAAGCAATGCTCTCTGTATCTGGGGGGAGATGGACTAACAAAGACTCAACCAAGAAAAAAAAGCAAAATAATTTGTATTTGCCTTGGTTGAAGATACAGCCCTGTTGCAGAGATCTATGCCTCTTTCCCCCAGGAAAGAAATAAGGGAGAGGAAAAAAGGTCTCTGCCAGGAGCAGACAAAACTGAGGGGCATAGGGTAGAGCTCTTGGCTATGTGAGGCATATTTGCCAGAAAAAACACATACAGGGGCTGCAGTACCCTCTCCATCCTGCACCACACCTGCCTCAGCCTCACAAGCAGTTCTGGGCAAGGTGACAAGGGTGCATGCCCTCACATCCAGAGCACATACAGAATCCATCTCTGGGACAGCTGACTTTGGGGTTCACCTACAGCATCTAACCACTCCTTCACAAAGAGATAGATGGTCAAGAAGCTGTCTGATTCCCTTTGGGTGGAGCATTAGTATAATCTAAATGTTACCAAAACATTTGGATTTCAACAATACTGTCTTTTAACAGCTGCACTAGATAATTTTCTTTATTGAACTTGGAGAGGCTTAAACCAAAAGTGATTCAGTGACTGAAGGGATGAAAGCAGCACAACAATGTATCAACATCCATCCCCAGAGATTTTCTTCTCTAACACAGTCAAACCAAATGTGATGAAGGGGCAGAGCTTTAAAATGTACAATGATTGTGAAAGTGTCTTTTCTCTCCCAGAGGGGAAAATCTGTTTGAGAGTGGTCCCTCTTTTGCTTTAATCTGTATCATCTGGGATTTTTTCTTCATACACCAGAAATTTAATTTACTTTATTAAAAACAATTCAGGGGCTATATTTTAATTTTAGGTATTGAATGCACGTAGCACACAAAATTCTTCTAGCTGTTCTTGTGCTTATAACATATTCAGTTTGGATATTTCAGGCATGTGAAAATTTTAACTGCAGACAGTTGGAAATAAAGAGAATGAATAAATAATAGTGTATAATCCAAAAGACCTGATTACTGGCGGGAGTCTTTAGGGTATAATGTGAAATGAATTGGAGAGCAGATACAGTGCTCTAGTGCTTTAAAAGGTGCCAGGGGACAGATGTCTGTCTTGGTCCTGGAGCACACTGCAGAAGAAGAGAAAGCTGTTATCAAAGCCTGTCTGTAAATCTGAGTTCAGGATCATGGCTTTGATACTGTCTGTACATGCCGTGCTGTAACTGGGCAGCAGAAGGATGTTGTTGGCAGGAATAAAACACAAGCCAGGATTCCAGTTGCTTTAGGGTTTTTTTCCTAAATTTCTCCCAGTAAGGGCAGCCAAAATTCAACACTTGTCTTTCCTTTATTTTATTATTATTTGTAGTTATTACTAAACTCTTCCACTTTTATTTGCTTTTTATAGGGGCTTTTCCTCAGCATGCAGTCCCTTTAGATTTGGGCGTCATCACCAACCACATCCTCTTTATTGGACATTTGGCTTCTATTTCCATATCTTTTTTCTGCTTGTAAGTATTTTATTCTTTCTCCTTGCTCATTTTTCTTTTACTTTTAAAGACCAGATTTAACTCACAGGTTCTGTGTCTGATCCCAGGTCACAGTGTCTTTGATTTGCATTGATATAAATGACTCTATAATCTGCAGATCCACGGGAAATGTAAATTAGAGAATCATTGGAGCATATCTGAATTAATCTAAGTATCCTTATGGCTCAGAGGGTTTGCTTTTTCCAGCCCCACACAAGCCCCCAAACAAAATATAACTTGATTTTAACCTGCAACCAAGCCATCTGGGGACTTGTCTTCTTAGATTTTCAAAGACATAAATTTAAATCATATTAAATCAAAATGAAAAAAAAGAAAATAGATCCTAAATTAAAAGAAAAACTTTGCTTGTGGCAGGAAATAGTTTTTCTTTTCCTTCTGTACTCTATTTCATTGAGTCAGTTGGCAATTGGTCCTGTTTCCCAGGCAGAGTAGAAAAGGGATTCTCTGCTCCTAGAAGGTCTATCTGTAATGGGAAAAAGAAGCATTCTACTTACTTCTGGTCTTTTAATTGCCAAAGGCATGAATGCAAGAAGCATTAAGGATCACATTCTTGGTAAACTCCAAGCTAGAAGTAATTATTTTCCTTTCCTACCTACATTTTCAGTGGAATAAAATGTTGCTCACATCTTTTTTTTCTGCCTAGAGCTACTGTCTTATTTAGTTGCATGAAGTTAAACTGCTACATTTTTCCAGTCTAGAGCATATTGCCTTTCAAGGCTGAAGTGTTCCTGGTACGTAAAATTTATTCAGTCCTTTAGTAAGAGCATCCAAACATATTTTTATTTGCATTAAATATTTTGTATTACATGTTTGCTGGAAGGGCAATATTGGTAATATAGGAAGGAAATAAATGTAGAAAACAAAGGCAGTGAGGGGGAAGATGAAAGTATTAAACCAGGGGCTCCCTGGCTTTCATACATAGACCAGTCAGTAAAAACTTGCTGCCAGCTTTTGGAACCAATTACTATGATAGCAGAACCTGGGGAGGGGCAACACATCTTTAGAGATGGGTAAGCCTTATCTTAGAATTGGCATCACCATATCACCTGGGGATGTGCACAATCTCCCTCCTGCTCTTCCAGCCCTGTTACAGCATATTGAAATTTGGCCAGACGAAGGACCTCTCTGTTGTAACTATGCTAAAGGCAAATTAAGATCTCATCTGTTAGGAGACATTTACAACAAGGGCTTCCTAGGATACCTCCTACCTGTAGATAAACAGAGATTGTGACAAAAATGTTAGTTTATGTAATATACAAATGCTGATTTTCTTTGATGTCAATTTGTCTCTCTGCTTAAACATTTTGAAGACACTGAAACAGCCAAGGTATTTCTCAGCTTGTAGCTACAAAAATACGGGAAGAACCAAGAAAACAAAGGGCTTTTCTGTGGCTGATAAACTCACAAGAAATTGAGTCTACCAGACTTAACTTTGCTGCCTGTTCCTCAATTTTTAGGGTTTCAGTGGTGCGAGTACACGCCATTAAATTACATCTGACTGAGACTGGAGAAGTAGAGTTTTTGCATCAAGATACAAGAGAAATACAGACGGTAAAGCATTTATGGCATGAGGACTATGAAAAAGCTCTGTTCATGCCATCCTGGAGAGTCTTGCAGTCTCATTTAATATTCTCTTTAGTCTGAACTGGGAGATGGCAATTGCCTTTGCAATGCTAAAGATTAGATTACATATGTTACATATAATTTGGCACTCAGGGCATATGCTAGTTGTTAGGCCTCTGATGCTCCTGACCACACTTGCATTTCTTTACAAAATGGATTTTCTGGCACGTACCATCAGGTATGCAATGGTGGCTAGCTTTGGCATGGTTGCCCAGGCATGGTACTGCTGGTACCTGTAGCTGGCTTCTTACACAATGATGCCTTGCCTGATCCTTCACCTGCTCAGTTTGCCCTTTTTCTGGTGAGTGCAACCTTGCCCATCTCCTACTTACCACAGGATAAAAAGAAGTATGAAAAACTCCAACTGAGCCTACCTACAGTATCTGCCAAGCTGGCTTACCCTGGTATAAGAGTGGTTGTCCTCATCTGTGAAAGGTATTTATACCAAGGACATGAATGAAGAAACAATGCACAGCTGGGAGAATATACCTAAACAGTGGCTCTGGGTGAAAAGCCAGAATGTACAAATGACACCATGTATCTAGGAGAGCCTTTCCTTTTGTGCCAACTCATATTTGAGGACCAGAGTAGCAGAACAAGGTTTGACTCTCTCGTACATCTAAAACCCACGGCAGAGTGTGGAGGTAGTCTGTGCCTTCTTGGATCAGTGAAGTGTTTTACTGAGGTGTGTGAATCTTCTAGGCAGATTGTCCATCATAGCAGCAAGGCTGTGTAACAATGGAGCAATACCAGGAGGTAAACCCATCCAATAGTCAGAAAGGCAGAAAATGATCTGGGGCTTTCTGCAGTGAGGCTGGACTGGAGGACTCAGGGGGCCTCAAGTCACACAGCCCTGTCCTGGCATTGCAGAGGTGCCTCTGACAAAGTAATCCAGATCCAGCTACACCACAAAATCTGAGTCCCACAGCAGACAGGTGCCAGCTCTGCTGTCCCAGGAATTTTCAAGAGTGGTTAATTGGAAAGCCTTCCAGACAGAGTTCTCCATCTGCAGTCATTCAGGAACAATACTTGAAATTCATTCTTTGCCTCAGTGGTTCATTTCCTGAGTCAGTTTACAGCTCTCAGAAAGACAGCAGGTTTATTGCAGTTTACCAGCTTTGCCATTATACTTTGAAGTCAGTGGCAAAATCTCCAATCATTTTTTGGGACTAGATTTGGCCTAAATGGTATGATGTTGTTGTATTTAGTTTTCAGAAATGAAAAAAGACCCCAATTAGCTAACAAGAAAGCGATTACACACAATTATTTATTCATTCTCTGCCATCTGACTCTCTGGGGATTATTTCTTCAGGAAGATCAGGGTAAGAGAGACAAACAGGTCATGGCATTTACCACCTTCTCCCAGCAGAAGCAGGAACCTGAGCTGAAGTGTTAGCTGTGGTGCACTGAATAAAATTACTACTCATGGCTTCATTTGGAATCAGAGTTTACAGTGTCTCTGACCTGCAAAATACTGCAAAATACTCATTTAAAAATAGCCTGGGTGATGTTTTAAGATATCTAAAAGCTCTCATTTAGCAAATACTCACATGTCTGCTTAACTGAGGTTCTTATTAGTCCTATTTAATACTATAAATTTTACACTAACTTTAAAAAAAGTCCCAGAAAATGCCAAAGTTATTCCTTGTACTGACATCAAGTGCTAGTAGTAAAAGCAGAATGTAGTAGATTTCAAACTTCTGAAAAATTTAAAGGCTTTCATCTTCTGCCATGTTAAAAAATTCATGTCAATTAATTCCTTAAGTTATTATAGAGCAATTCAATTAATAATGGATCTGATTTTCATCATGACAAGTAATTAAGAATAAACATCTTCTATATCAAAGCTTATCTTTTAAAAAGGATAAATTAGCTATAACACAGTTAACTATTTCCAGAACATGAAATGAACACATATTGTTCCATTAGTTAATTTTATATCACTAAATTAAAGACAGTTCAAAAGGAGTATAATCTCATAAAGATCTCTTTGTTCAGCCTATTGTGACTTATTTCACAAGGTACAACAAATACGGTTTCCTGTGGGGCTAAATACTATTAGGGTTATAAAATGGTTTTAGATTAGTATATTTTATACATCACTACAAGTTATATACCACAACAGTAAAAATATTTTTATCTGGTATTTGCAGATGCAGTTTTGCACTTCTGCATACCTTGCAGGCTATTGGGATGCTTGATTAGGACCACCAAAGGCTCCACTACAAAACAACACCATAAATAAACAGTAAAACAACATCTGGAATGTAACCTTTTGTCCATAGCCCTTAGATAGTCCTCTCATGTTTTCTGGGCTGGCAGGGCTGCCCATTCCTTGGGATTTTGCTTGTAGGTGTCAGAAGCTGCATCACTCCACTGAAACATGCCTGCCATTGAGATCTCCATGGCAGAATCACAGCGAGGTACATTATGACATTTGAAACCATTCAAAACATTTCATAAATATACAGTAAGAAAGCAAGTCTAGCAGATGTTCTAATTCTGGGTACCTCTGGCAAGACTCTATGGAGTAAGTAGCATCGACTGTGATGTTGAGAGGCTTTGTTCATGTAGGTTGAGGAGCTGAAGTCTTGAGAGAGGGTTTCATTGCCTGACTAGGTTCTTTTATCACGAGATAAATTTGGATTCTGATACCTCCGTCTCATATAAAGTACATTTTTGATTGTGCTGTTCTGCAATTAAACAACTCATGGTTGGGAAGAGTCAATTTTAATCCATTAGGATTCAGTAGGATTTCTCCTAATCCCTGCATTTTGGAAAATTGAGATACAAAGAAAATTACTAGCTAATTCTTTAGAGTTGCATCTTCAAGCTAAGAAATGTAACTCTTAAGACCTAAATTATATAATGTGCACATTATCTGCTAGTAAATTAATCTTGCCTCTTTTTTTTCTTTTCCTTGCAGTTCTGAAGGATAAAATCTTAAATTGTCTTGGACCTGAGCAGTAAAGGATAAATTCATTCACTGCCTGACTTGTCATCTCACCATTGTGATGGAAAAATGTTCATTTAAAATAAAGCCTTTTTATGCCAGTAAAACTGCCTTTGGATACAGGATCTGTTGTGATTTTTAAAACACAAACCCAATAATGTCAGAACCCGACCCTTCATCTGGATTTGCGGGAAACATGGAGAATGGGACTTTTCTGGAGCTGTATCCTACATCCCTTTCAACTTCAGTGGATTCATCACCTGGCCGTTTATCCAATGTCTATGTCTATGTTTCTATATTCCTTAGTCTCTTAGCTTTTCTCCTTTTGCTACTGATCATTGCACTTCAGAGGCTGAAAAACATAATTTCTTCCAGTTCCTCCTACCCTGAATACAATAGTGATGCTGGAAGTTCGTTCACTAATTTAGAGGTTTGCAGTATTTCTTCCCAGCGCTCTGCTCTCTCAAACCTTTCTTCATGAAAATAAATGAAAGGAAACACACAGGGAATGGAAGAGCTTTGTCTAGATTCTTGGGGAAGTAGTGCATGTAACATTTGCCTTAGAAGACTATTATCAAGAGGTGTTTTTAAAAGTTTCCTTATTGTTTTCCCCCCTTTCCTTTTCTAATCTTCATTTCTCCCTAAACTAGTTTTTATTTTGGACAATGGATAATGATACCTGATCATAATTTCTTGCCTGTAATAGTGATGCTGCCTCTTTCTCACACATAGACAGTGTTCATTAAGAGTATTCCTGCCAAATTGTAATACTTTTAACTGGATGTGTCATTTTTCTGCTCTAATTGTGACCCCTTCCCTGGTCTTGTGTCGGCAATATGCTGACTATTTTTCTTTTCCTTTTTTAATTATATAAGGACTCCTGGATGAAATCCCTATTGCTAAAGTACAAAAAAATCTGCTTAAATTATAAATATTGGGACAATTTAAAGTTGTTGATATTGTTTCCTTTTTTTTTTCTTTTTAATTTTCACATATTTTTTTCAGTATTTATTGATGTTTATAAAACATAACTAATTCTCGAAGAATGTTGCTTTTGTTTATCTGTACTCCCAACTCGATCTGTATTAAGTCTGTATTTCAGTTTTTGAGTCTCTTTGGTTGACTTAGTAAAGTGACTACAATAATGATGCTCACAGTTGAATGCGTGGAGGTATTTTTGCAGTTGCATCTCATTATCTCATTTCCCTAATGACATGTTCCTCCAGGGGGCAGCTTTTGCTGCTGAATCATAAATACCACACAACTCTTTTTCATTCTTCACTGATACTGCAGCTTATTCTTACTGGATACCAGGACAAACCAGTGGTTTCTTGTAAAAGACCTACATTCAACAAATACAGGTAGCAAGTGAAGAGCTCCTAAACTGTCCTTTAGGTACATGATGTTTGTACTCATGTGAGCAGGGCCAGCAGGGACAGAAATTGCTTATACTGGTGAGGACTTTCTGGGCCATGCTTTGTCCTGTGATTGCAGAAATTGTGCAGTGGGTGGAGAGGGACACACAGGGATCTGCACAATGGCCGGGAAGACCTGGGCTCTGACCTGCAGGAAGTGCAAGGTGTATCTGCAGAGGGTAGGAAGGGACAGGCAGGAAAAATGGCAGTGGATTTGCCACTTTTCCCCAACAGTGTAAGGAAAGGTCAGTGAGAGGGGAAGAGAAATGGATTCACAATCTCATTCCTCTTCGCCATGCCATTTTCTGGGTTATTATTTCCCCTGCTCAAAATGTAGCATGCCACTTAATTTCTGCAGTAAAATAATGAGCAGCTTTGTGAACTGGATCCTGTGGTCAGCTGGGCTTTAAATCAAGCCAAACATTCAAATTAGTGATTTGAAGTGCCAAGTGTGACCTACTAGAACTGCAACCCCAGACTGGTACAATGGCTTGCTGTCCTTACTGCACTGTGTAAGCACAGTGCCATCCTGCCAGCCCAGCCCATGCAAATTTTGCTCTCATGGCTGGATCCAAGTCACTAAGAAAGGCATTGTCACTGCCATTTCTGTTACTGACATAACACAGGTGTAACTCTGGGAGATGGTATGATCTCAGCATGAGCATCTGCCCTCCCCTCACATGGCACCACTGCCCAGCAGGCTGAGGGAACGTTTCCCAAACAGATTTACATATCTTGCCAAGCTGTCCTTGCATTCATAAACAAGACAGAGTCTGCCATTAACTACGCAGGCTTTAAAATACAAATTTGGAAAGTCTGGTGTAAATATAAGCATTAGAAATGCAGCTGCTGTTGCCAAACAATGCAGATGATGCTGGAGTTGGTGTTTTCAATTTTTAAAAGTGGACATGCAGTATGGTGAGTGGTAATGACTTATGGTGGTGATTAGTTCCTTACAGAGGCCAAAGAACTTGCTGACTAATAAAGAATGTAAGCTTGCAGATTGCCTGAACCAAATTGGTTTGATATATTTATTGAATATATTTACTAGACAAAAGTTTCATGTATGTCACTTTTCACTGTATTTGACAATTTTCCTTAAAAAGAGGTAACTGTTTAAAAGGTACCTCTGTTTAAAAGGGATCAGGAAACATTATTTCTCTTCTGAAAGCTCTTTGAAATCCCAAACCTATAACAAAATGTATTTGTATGCTGACTGGTAGATAGGAATAAATGAGCTGTAAATCAAGACAGCAACTGTTTGACTGTCTTCCCTTACTGACAAAGTTTTAAATTTGTTGCTTCCTTTGCTGCAAATGGAGGAATTAAATCAAAACCAGAGATGAGACCACAGGTTGAGATGGGTGTTTGTTCCCAGCAATGCGTTTATACTTGCAGATACAGAGCCATTTAATATTACAATACAAATGGTTGAAACCCCATTGGCTGTGCTCAGTGAGCTGTTGTCAAACTTCACCAGAACAGAAAGTATTTTTCCAACTGCAGAAAATAGCAAAGATAACTGAAGCCACACATTTGATTTTTCTTTGTAGTTTACTAGATGCTGTTAATTTTTTCCCCTCTGCAGTGACATACGGGATTGTATAAGTCATCAAGGTTTCAGCTGAGTTGCATCTGTTCTCTTTAGGACAGATTTGAATAGAAATATGTAGTTTCCATCAAAATAGCATCAGGAGAAGCCACGGGGGAAAAGCACAATGGCACTTTTGAGGATTGCTAAGTACCAGTTCTTCAAGAAAAAAGAAAAAATGAGGAAGAAGAAAAGAAATCCACACGAGAATCTGAGTCTAAGTTAACCTGAGAACACTGGAACAGGCGTCCTAGAAAGGTGCTGGATACTCCAAGCCTATCAGTGTTTAAAAGGCCCTTATCAACAATGCCCTTATCAACAATGCCCTTATCAACATGCTTTAACTTTTGGTCAGCCCCAGAGTGGTCAGACAGTTGGACTAGATGATCACTGTAGGTACCTTCTAGCTGCAAATATTCTACTATTCTATTCTAAATAAAGTTGCAGAGATATTTTTTACTGCGTCCAGTTCTGGGTTCCCCAGTAGAAGAGAGAGAGATGTGGAGATACTGCACTGAGCCCAGCTCAGGACTGCTAAGATGATTAAGGGCATCTCTCACATGCGACAGTTTAGCTGGTACTGTTTAGCTTGTAGAAGGCTCTGAAGAATTTCATAATGTATAAAAATACCTTAGGGAGAGGAGGAAGAAGAGGGAGCCAGAGCCTTCCCAGTGGTGCCCACAACAGGACAAGAGGCCAAACTAAAACACATGAAATTCCACAAGAAAATATATTATTGAGAGGGTAGTCAAACACTGGTACAGGTTATCCATGTGTTGACCTGCCTGCAGCTGACTCTGCTTTGGGCAAGAGGATTGGATCAGACAATCCTCAGGCAGCTCCCTTCATGTTAGTGCAAAAACTCAGAGGCTTCTGGCTTGCTGCCTCCTTCTGATGTGTTTTCTCATCCCTGGAGCTGAGTAAACAATATCTTTATTGGGAGGTAATTAGTTCAGTAATTTGTTGCTAAAGAGCAGAATTCCCCCTCCTCCCTGCAACCACATATTTTTCCAGCTTTTCCGCTGTGTTTTTGTGGCATGGGTTCACATTTCACAGTCAGCTTTTTCCCTAAGCCATTTTCAGTTGTCACTAACTCAAACACTGTCATTAACTTTGTTAGAATATGACTCCAAGACTACATGGCATCAGGTAGTTGCAAAGGATACCTGGACATCTATAGAAAAAAAAAAAAATGAATAAAACATGGCTGAGGAAAGAACTGAAGGAGTTTCTGGGACACACAGAAAAATTATTTTGCTTTAGTTCACCAACTATGGCTAATTCAAGCATATTTAATCAGAGTACCTGCTGAAAGCTGTAGCAGCCTCTCTATCTAAGATTCACTTGCGTTGTTGGTCACCTTAACCCTACTGTCAAGTTAGCCCATTATATTTATCTGCCCTGAAGATTACCACATTATTCCCACCCTGAAACAGTGCCATGCTTTTCACTTAGCAACTCTTCAGCTCCGTGAAGAGTTTATTCCAGTAAAATTATTACCTCTGTTCAGCCCTTTTCTGCCAGCTCACCTGAAAGGTGTGTATAAGCTGAAAGTCTTGTCTGGATTTCCAAAAAAAGTCTTTTAACCTGGGAGCAAGTGTTACTCCTCTCACTGTCTAAGCCCATGGTACTCTGGCAAGGCTGAATGCACAAGGAACATCATGTTCCACTCCGCTTGAGCTTTTTTCCTTCAGTGTTTCTTACTTTTTTCCAGTGAGAGCCCTAACAAAGATATCTGTTGGAAGTTTATTTATGAGTTTATTTATCTCCCATTCTTCTTGACAGGCCGTTTTCGCTGTGTGTGCTGCGGCTGTCCCGGGACACTGTGAATTCCATCCCAGGGCTCTCAGTGCCCTTTGCACGCCCGCTGCCCTTTGGCTCCCCAGGACAAGGGCCCCGCTCTGTGGCTACAGCAGAGGATTACATGCCCCGAATCCAAGGCGCAAAAGTAGCCTGAAGGAGCCCCCTTTTTTTTCGTCTCTAAGAATAATGGGCTTGCTCTTGCCTGAAGCAGCCCTCATGCTGCTTTACCATCTCAGACAGTTCGATGTGCCAGCGGGATCCACCTGCGGCCACAGCCCCGGGCTCGCTCCACAAAACCCCTGGCCCGCTCACACCACCCAAACTGGCCAAGGGGGGCCTGGCCAAGGTCCCTTGCCTGATGCCAGATGCAGGTGTTTTCCCGGCTGTTATAAATGCAATGGCAAAAATTGGATTAATAAAGAAACAATTTATTAGAAAAACAACCCAATCACCGATAAAGAGAGAAACCACAATAGGATGGGCAGTGCAGCGCTGGGTGGACAAGGGGTCCGCACCCTAAGGTACAGATTTTCCCAAATCTACCCGGAGCAGATCGCAGCCCGGGGTTTTATAGGGGTTTTCGTGTCCTGAGGCAAAACAGGTGTGGAGAATAGTCCAGCAAATAGTCCAAATCCATCTTTGGATGGGTTTCCTGGATTTGTCGAACTTTGCAAATTGTATTTCGGGAAGGTCCTTTCACATGCGGATTGGGCCCACCAGTCCATGAGTACTCCAATGTGTAGTCTCTGGCAGAGAATTCCTCTTTGTTTGGGGAGGAATTTCTCCATCTGGGTACGATGCTGATTCTTATTTTGGTCGGCCAGTGTCTTTGTCCATCCTGATGGCTCCTGTCCTGCTCTTTGTCTCAGGCTGGGAAGTGGCAGACAGCTAGCTCGAGAGGAATTTTTTTCAACAGACTATACCTTTTCACATTTTTATATTAACACCAATCTAACATATATTTCTATGTTTTTCATCATGAATTTTTACCCCAATGTCACATTTATCACACTGGCTCCTCCCAGTACTGCTTTGGAGATGAAAGCAGCATCAACCTCCTGTGTATCCACTTCCAAGGGCAGGAAAGCCTTGTGTTAATAATCACCGTGCAGGAGACAGCGAGGGCCAGGTGAGATGAGCTATTTTTCACTTCTGTTTTCTTTGGTTTAGATCAGTGGGAGATGATCACCCACTGTAAGTCTGAAAATGGGCTGGTGGCTCATAGGCAATCAACATATAGAATCCGCAGGTGCCTTCTGAAAATTGGACTGGCTCCTTTGCATAGCTTCACTTCACCTTCTGTCCCTTATAGACAGCAGCACAGTGGCTGCATTTGTTCCAGCACCAAAAAGTGCAGTTTTAATACAATAAATGTTTTTAAACAGCTTCAGCTAAAACATCAGAGCCAGAAAAATAAACTTTTAAAAAGTTTAATCTAATGTATTAGATTTTTTACAAACGAACTTAGAATCTTTCCTTTGTAAATTTAAACTTTTTGCAAAGTATCTATTTCTAAAGAGAAAGCCTATATGATTGAATTTTTTTAAATTAAGCATTTTATGCCAGCTGAGCTGACATTATTTTTGCCCACAGATTTTTCTAGGTAGACATTCTAGTGTTTAAGGGGACAAAAAAATTACTCTATTCAATTATTGCTCTCCTCAATAAACAAGCGTAGGTGTCTGTCAGGACATTTTTGCCACACATATTTACTTATTCAGCTGCACTCCTAGCACTGAATGCTGATCTGGCCATATGGACCTGGTCCCAGAGTACAGTTACATCTCTCTTTTTTTGTTGTTTGTGATAGTGTATTATTGGTTAAATATAAGATGGAGACTAAGCTTCTAGTTAATGAATTGTGCTGTCACTGCTCCTTCAGCACAGGGATCAATTCGTTGTATGTTTTAAAATATTAGCCACAACCCATAAATCGTTTGCATGGCTTTTTCTTGAGCTTGGGCTCAGCAGCTGCTGACAGGTAAGAAATTAGTGTAAAGAGCATATTTATGATGGAGATTCCCTGTGTAGTTTGTTCAGGGCCAATCCTGCTCCAGCTCCCCGGGGACTGCTACAGAGCTAGGAACTGTATTCCAGGAGATTTCTGCCAAGATACCCTCCCTTTTTCCAACCAGCTTCATCAGGATGCAGAAAGTGAAACTTATTAAACTAGGACAAGCTAAAACACCTGCCAGGAAAAAGGAATGATGATACAAAGGCACCCTAGCAAGAACAGAGGCATGGCAGGGAACAAAAGGAGATTCAGCTTAAAAAACATAAAAATGGATGTGTCTGGGGCAGGCCTAAACTCAGAAGGGACTACCAAGGAGCAGCAGTGACAGAAGAGCATCTTTTCATGAGAGATGTGATGAATTAGGCACAAATAGGCAATATTGCAGCAAAAAGGTAAATAAGGCTATCATCCCTCACAAGACACATGGTCCCCTTTTTCTCCTGTTCTCAGCGCCACTCTCAGAGACCACGCAGGGACAGCTACTGGGCAAGGGGAAAATGAGGTTTGTATCTGAGCAGGTAACTGCACTGGCCCACGCATGGGAAGTTCCCCCCTAGCCCCAGTCACACACTTCCCTCCTGCTGCAGCTCTAGCTGTTGCTGTTCTGCTCCTGAATCCCTTGCCTCTGACAAAGCATTTTCAGCCCAGGGCACATGAGAGTCCTATTTTTTCCCCATACTCTAGTGCCTTTTTTTTTGCTCTTTTTTTGCATCCAAAGGATTGCCAAATAAATTGCACTTCATCTGGGATATCACACAAGGCTCTCCCAGGCTGTCATGGTGCCTTTCTGCATAGCCTGGGCTGCTGGGCAGGAGCTGGATAGGTACCTGCTCAGCTGGACACACTGAGCTGGTGTTTCCTGTCCTGCCACTTGTCCTGCCCCAGCTTTCCTTCTCCACAGCACACTTCAGCACATTTGGAACTATCTGCTCTTCAAAAACTGTTCTTTACATATCCAGAGAGGGCTTTTCAATGAGAAATGCCTCTATCCTCACAGTAATTTTGTATGGTACTGTAACATCACTGGAAAACCCATAGGAGTGTGCCTAATTTCCACAGTAAGAAGTCTGAAGAATGAGTAACACACATTTTCAGTAGTTTCTTTAAAACAGAAGCTGCTTCATGGTTTTCAGTTTCCATTCATACTTTGATATTATTTTTATTCAGAAACAACACCAGAGTGAACATGTCACTCTATCCCTGCAGGAATAATTTTCCTTCACTAGTTTTCCTATGTTTGAGAAAATACACTATTTCAGATTATGGTCCTATGTTATATTCCTGAAGAAATGTCTAAATTTGCCATTTCAGCCATCACTATGAAAACAAATGCTTGTGAGGGAAAAGGGTAACCCTAATATCTGCTCCTAACAGTGAGTTAAAGGCTGAGTTAGATCTGCCAGACAATTTTGTTAGACACAGGTAGTCCAGGTTTCATAGTGTTGGTTGTAAGACAATATCAGTCCTGCTAATGTCAAATGAGGGGCAAGTCTGTGCTTCACAGTGGGTGAAGTGAGATCCTGTGGTCCTAACCTGTCCTGAAAGGGCATCCAGTACACAGATTTCCTCCCACATTGCCACATTGTCCCTCATCATCTGCTCTTGCATGGGCTGGTGGCCCAGGAAGGATCTGTAAGGACCATGCCCAGATAAATGTGTACACTGAAAAGAGACCCTGCTGCCCTATGCTACACAAAAAAAAAAAAAAAAAAAAAAAAAAAAAAAAAAAAACAACCAAAAAAAAAAACAACAACACTTCCAGGAAAAAAAAAACAACTCTTGACAAAGTTTTTAGAAATTTATTTAAAAATATTGTAGTTAATTTTGAAAGTAAAGATTGTACTGACAGATTTATAATTGCTTAGATCTACTGATAATTCAGAACAAGGCATGTTGTTTGACCAAAGGCACTTTCTGGTGTCTAACTCATCAACATTAATTCAGTGGAAATAGAGTTTGCTGTGATGAAAAAAAAAAATCAGATACTGTGACTTGAACTTTGGCAAGATCAAAAGCAATTAGTTGGGTACTAGAATCAGAGTGCTTTCAGCTGAAGTGGAAGAGAAGGCAGCAAAAAAAAGAAAAAACTGCATGATTTTGCATTACAGAAAATTATAGTTTTAATGTTGGATTCTAATGCTGTAATAAAAAGATTGTTGCAGAGAGAAAAAGAAAGTGGAAAAATCAGGAAGAAAGACAGACTGACCTTTGCTCAGCTTGGGTGCTCCTATCCTTTGTCATCTGGATTTGTTCAGTGGTTATCAAAAAGGCAGAACTCTACTGTTGCTCCCTCCTGTGCCCTAGTCCATCTGAGTAGCTGTCCTCTTAAAGTAATCCTGCTGGGATGGTCTTCTGAGATGGTCTGGTTTTCTTCCCCAAAGACACATCCCAGCAGAGGGAAAAGTGAAGAGGAAAAACCAAGAAAGTTTTAATGATAATAGAATGGGATATATAAATAAATAGATATACAAATAAATAAGCAGAGAATAAGCAAAAGGAGTCGAAAATTGTGTAGATAGAACTGAACTGAATTTGCACCTCTTCTGTCTCTCTATCTTAAAAAAAAAAAAGTTGCAGAAAAGCAAGAGAAAAAAATAATTATGCTTTGAGGCAAACCACCCACCAATTGCTTCCTATTTACAGCTAGAAACCCACCATGCAAAATAGATAAATGGAAGGGTAATTAGGAAAATGGATATGATTAAATGTTTGGGGAGCATGGTATATTCTCTGTCCATGTGTGTTCAGCTGCTGCAGGAAATGCGCCAGAGAGGACGGAGAAACAGAGCCAGATCTGCAGGCAGGGAATAAAGGGCAGGTGGACTCTGCCTTTGCTAACACTGGGATCCATGAGCTCTGAGGGGGATTTGAGCAAGCAGGATCTGCTCCTTATCTGTTTCCAGCCAGCCTCAGGGACTGTCCTGGCATCCTCACATGCCCAGGACCGGTGGGTACCGTACACTGCCTTCCCTCTTACCAGCAGCCAGGATGCTGTAGGAGCTTCTGGGAGACAGTGTGACTCCTGTGAACATCTGCATAGTGACCAGCTGTAAATGCCTTAGGACAGCTTTGTGGTCACCTGAAGTAGTTATCTAGCTTTTCTCTTGTCTGGGAGGAAAAAACAAGAGGCTTTCATCACTCACTTGTATCTGAAGATGCTGACTTGTGTTAGACTGGAAATGTCTGCTGCTATGAGGACTGTGGCAAAGAGAATAAAGAAACAGAAGGAGAATCAGAGTAAGGCAGAGTACAGAAGTAAGGGACTGACTTTGCTGTACATCTTCCTCAAGGATCACAGGATCTACAGTGAAGCAACTCAGTTGTTTCCAACAGTCCTTCTACTACTCCATTAAATATAAAGATAACTAAAAGTTTCTTGGAAAGCAGGGTAGGAGGCATGGTTTTCAGCAGGAAAAAAAAAAAAAAAGGATTAGATACATGTCCTGTTTCTGAAGCAAATAATGTGCAGGCTCTGGGCAGTGATCCTACTGGAATTAGCCTCCAAGCAGCCAAATCTGCAGCAGAGTCCTATACAGGTATTTCCTGTCTTCTCTGTTCACTGGAAAACACAGGTCACGGTTTACTGTCATGAGCTTGATGCATTTCTGTCAAAATTGAATTAAATAAGCACCATTATCAATTGAAATGTTTTATTACAACATTTTGGAAACAAGCACTGGTCTCAGATTGTTTTTCACTATATTTAAAGGTGACTCAGACATATCTATTTAAAATTAAGTATTCAAAGCATGTCTATACAGATTAAATGAAACAATCTTGTTTAACTTTTTTGAATTACCCTCTTTAAAAAGTAAATTTTAATTTTTTTCAAAAATAGAATATTTTTTGTAAAGAAAATTTACTTCAAATAGACCTGTGATGAGTCTCTTCAATTATTTAATCAATTGAGGAAAAAAAAGTCATTTATTTATAAAACCTTAATCTAATTTTCCTTTATGACTAGATCCTAATGCATGTTTGCACACAGACCTCCTGTTGACCTCCTTGGAAGTTACACATCTAAAGGGAATGCAGAACCAGACTCAGCAGACAAAATTAGTGATTTTCTAATTGCTCTAATTGGTGTTTAACTTTTCCGCTGTTTAGAGACCAAGTTACTGACTTTTAATGGGAAAAAGAAATATATGCTGGAATGAGAATGTAATCAGATAAGAAAAATAGCTAACATTATATTAGAGCTCCAGAAACAGAGCAATTGGTAAATGTGAATGTTTTCATTTGAGTTACAAATGCCACCGATTGCCATTTCCGTTGCCACTTCTACTAATTTGTATTCAGAAAACCACATCCCTGAAAATGTGTAAAACATCTGCTTTGAGAAATTGAGTGTCAATAGCTGAACCGTGTGCAGCCATGCCATGCAGAGACCTTTGGATGGTACAGAGGAAGAGGAGATAATTTCCATTATGGATAGGGATTTGCGAGCTGTCCACAGGATGGATCTAATCACATTACCCATTAATTCAGCCTACATGGGGGGAAAGAAGAGACTCAAAAACATCACCAATGACATAAAGTATGTTGGGATTTATTCAGATGAAGTATGACACTGACTTCAGCTGCTTCCCCTTGTATGGAGGTACTTCAGGAACCCACCATTTTCCTATTTTCTTTGGGTTTTCCTAGTTTCTTTGTTTTTCCCGAAATTACTGCCTGTCCTATATATATGACACTTTATGCTACGCAATCTGAAACTCTCTGGCTCAGTAATAAGGTGTGACTTGACCTCCCACTGTTTTACTGAGCCTAGAAAAAACCTCTGCAATAAAAACTGCAGTGGAACAGTCGGGTAATTTCACAGCAGTAATACATGGCCTATCCCCTCCCAGGCTTTACCAATACCCTTTACTGAGCAGTACTGACTCTTAGCATGCAACACAGGCCTTCTGATGATAATCAGTAACATCTGCTTTAGATCAAAGGGGTAGGGAAAAATATTCCTTGCAAGCAGACTCTGCTCATCTTGGTTGTCTGTAGCAAATTTCAAGTGGAGCTGGTGCATAACAAAAACCACGGCTGACAAGGAGTATTTTTAGCTACATACCTCTCATCTGGATAGCAATACACAGAAGCTCATTTGGGTTTTGAATTTCTATCAGTAATGATTCTTCAAGAATCTCCTGAGTACTGTTAAATTCAGTGAGCCTACCTGAGGAGCATGCAGTGGGAAAAGTCCCTACAGTTAAATTGGGAAATGCTGTAAATATCATTTTAGGAAATACGTTTGATAGGTTAGATAAAGATCAATTAGTTACAACTTTTAAAGGTGGTGCTGCCGCAATTCTGAGCCCTTTTATGAAAATGCCACTACCACTACTACATACTTTACTGCCATTCGTTGGGACTATTTAATTTCTTCAGTTTGAAATAATTCATATTAAAGATAAGACGATAGAGCTATAGATAGACATCCCAGGGTGGGCGCTGCAAATAAAACTACTTATTGCTGAGTATACACAGTGAAGGAATTGCTAAGTGAACTTCAGGAAACCTAGGCTTTATGGGATAGGATCACCTCTGAAAGAATTCTTCCATGCTTGTGTTACCCTAAAATACGCATTCTGAAAACATTCTTTTCTAAGTTATTTCAGATACATTTTATTTTCTTTTCATACACTCCCCTGAACCTCCCCCCCCTCTGGATAATTAGACCTCTTCACCACTGCATCCTGGTTTTCTGGGAATGTCCAAAGATTTTTGGGTTTACAGGGTTGAATTACAGAATTTCAATTAACAAGTCATCTTTATAATTTAGGGATTATTTTGCTGCCCTGCAAAATCCATTAGTAAAGTCTGGATTAAAGACATTAAAGAAACACTTTCAGTGCAGGGTTTTGGATTTGCCAAGGCTGTAATTTCACAAAGCTATGGACTAAAACAAGTTTCCCTGTGATTTTCTTCAGTACATACGATGAAGCATAAATTTTTCTGACATCCTGCAAATGTCTGTTGACAATGCGAAATTAGTTCATTTTACTTTCTCTCACTCTCACATACACATCTATTTTTGTGTACTTGTGTGTATGCCACCAAACTCCTCAATCCTTCCAGTCACTTCTGTCATTCTTCTCTGAATTCTCCAATCTCTTCTAGGAAGATGCTCAGCATCCCACTCGGTGTTGCAGCTCCTGACACCCCAGAGGCACAGAAAGTATTTGCAGGATTCCTGCTTTCAAGGAGATGTTTCTGCATAAAGAGACCCAAATTTGCCATATCTTATAGTAACCTCATGTTTAATAAATTTTTAACTCCAAATCACCTGTGTGAGTCTGGAATCAATCAACACCATTGAAAACCTGGGCAGAGGAAGGTTGTGCATGATATAGTCAGAAGATGGGACCCTGGTCCAGTCGAATAATCCCAAACCATCTTTTCTTCAAAGATTCTTTCCTCAGTACTTTGCCTCCACTGTGCTCATCTTGTTCCAGTTCAGTTCACCCTCAGGATTTCTTTTAATACTCTGTTAACACCCTTATTCAGATCATTAAACAAGCCTCCATTAATACCAGTCTCAGCAGTGAGCCACCGAGCCCCAACCTGACACATTAATGTTTATTTGTTTACAATTCAGGGAGTTTTTATCCCAGTGAAAGTAACTATTAAGACAATTATCTGAATCATATTTCATAAATTACTCTATCTAGTGCATTACTGAAATGTAATTATATTGGGTTAGAGTGTCAGAGCTATCAACAGAATTAGGCATGTTACATTCAAAGACCTGCTGCTGTTATGCCCCCTGCTTTTTTTTCTCCTTAATTTTGCTTGTTAGAGGCAGAGCCAGGGCCTGGGCACAAGAAAGGTGCTTGGGCAGCACATGTATGGAGCCATGAGATACTGTGGAGCAGACACTCCTGCACTGGACCGGGAATGTCTATAGCACTGTCCTCAGTGGCTCCTGCTTTCCTTTCACAGTTAACTGGGGTTTTCTTTCCTCAGAATTCCCTCTATTGCACAAAGTGAGGTGGGAGCTTATCCTCATCCAAATATAACTGCCAGGATTGTTCCTCCCTTCCAGAGAAACCATACTACATCTGATTTTCTCTTCTTGTTCACACACAACTTAGAGCTTGAGCTGCCTTACTGAAAAGTTTCTCTCACCCTAAGTTTGACATCAACAACTAAGAGGCAGTCTCTTCATTGTTCTTCATACACTTCTTCCTGATCCAACCCTTAAACAACTGTTGGAAGTCTCTTGCAAACTTCCTTTTCTTCTGTGTCTCAGCAGACAGCCTTTGTCTGGGAAGCACATCCAAGTCTGGCAGTGTCACTGAAGCTACTTGGGATTGATGGCTTCTCCCAGACACCGTCTCAGCTGGCTCAGGCTCTGCAGGAACTGGCAATGTGGCTGCTCCCAATTAAACCTTACATTTGCTGCATAAATACCACAGTCCCCATATGACCTGAATTGACTGTCTTTTTTATGTTTATATTTTCCGGGAGCCCATGTCTGGCTTGGCAATTAACAGGTCTTTTATTAGATCTCCTTTACTTCCTAAATGCTCCTATTTTCCTTTCTCATTATGACATAACCTTTTTATAGTCAGATAAAACTCTTGTTGTGCAAAATTTAGTCCCCTCACCAATTTCTGCATGTTTTCTTTTGTGGCAGGCTTTTTTCAGGCAGGAAGTGGCCTTCATTAAAATGTGTTGTATTTTTCATTTGTCCTTTGACCATTTCCAATGACATTTTTACTGGTTTGTTTACTTGTACTTTTTTCCCTAAAAGCCATAGCTAATTCTTTCTTTTTGTTTTCCTCTATTGTTGTAGGTTTTCTTTAATCTCAGTTCTTTTGTTTAGCTTAGTAGTGTCAACCTGAAGTTGGGGTGAGGGGAAGAAGCAAAACAGAAAACATTCCTGAGATTTCAGCCTAATCACAAAATAAAACACTTGATAAAATCATGAGTACCTTCTGGTATGAGTTGCTTAACGATGCTAAGAGAAAACTTCACTCCTGGCCACTGAAGGCACTTGGCTTCCCAGCTAGTGGCATGCAATCTCTGTGCACATACCTCTACTTTTATTCAGAGAGACTATTTGATGAAATTGCTATTAAGCACCTGGAAAATATGTGACAATCACAGAAGGGCTTTTTTTTTTCCTGCAGAATCACAAATTCAACTAACCTTCCAAGGTGTTAGAATTATTTGCTACACTAAATTCTGTCTTACCCAAGTCAGCAGTGACAATAAATACTTCAAGGTGTTTTGTCATATCAGAGGCATTTGTCTTATCACAAGGTGTCATGCCCTATGAGGTGACCAGAGTACAGCAGTATTCTGTATGTGTTCTACTTTCCTTGTTTTAAACACAAAGATTTTGACAGACTACCTAAAAAAGTGATTGTCTTTCTAAAGGAAAAGTTAATAGAGCATCAGATACCACATTTCAAGCCTTACTGCATTATTCAAGGTAGAAAAAAATGCTTTATTTTTATTTAAACCACTCAAATTGTTTTCAAATTTGAGCTCCTTTTTACCACTACATGAACCAAGAGAAGGATGTGTTTCCTTTTGCTGGCTGGCTTCTGAACTATGCCAGCTGTGCTGATTTTGTCTCCTGATCCTGTCCTGTTGGCTTCATGGCCCATGCTGGGAAACCAGCACAGGCTACTCAAGCCACCTGAAGTTCATTTGCAGTGCTCCACTGTGGGACATACCTGAACCCAAGGAGAGTGCATTATGAATATTTTCCTAGGTACTTACAAAGAATAGCTATGGCACAGTGGAGCAAATACTGGCTTGCTTTGGTAACCAGGCTGTTGCAGGTAGGAAGGGCAGCAGTCTGAATGAGAAACAACCCAAGAGGGAGGAAAAAAAAGAAATTGAGATTAAACAATCTGCTATTGTCTGCAAAATGGGAATATCAAAACTCCAAACCAAGTTTAAAAATGGTGTAAAAGACTGAAGGGTTATTAAAGAGTTATACAGTTTCCTGAAGAAATTAAAAGAGGTGACTTGTCAGCAACATGTTGCAGGAAGACTGGCAGAGACACTGACAAAATAAGTTATATGATGACTTGCTTGGGTAAGTCTTGAGGAACCTAAATTTTAAAATAAAATAACTGAGTTGGGAAAGAAGGAAAAGGATAAAGGCTCTGCTTGCTTCAATCTTGCTTTCTCTGCTTGTTACATTTCTATGAATAAATAAATCACAGTAGTCTGGGAAGCAGTTGTGCTGGATTGTCTTCATACCAAAAACCTGGAGGGTGGCAAATTGGTGTGATGCTAATTTTGAAAACTACTCTGGAGAAGATTTGAGGAACTCTAGGTCTGTAATCCTGATGCTTCTACTAGAAAAATTAAATGAAAGTATAATGAAGATTAGAACTAGTGGACACTTGAATAAAAATTATCCAGTTGAGCAGAATAATCAAGGTTTTTATAAGGAAAAATACTTCCTTATGAGCAAGGCTTTTGAGTGAGAGAAAAAAAAATATGGATGGAAATGATCAAGGTCTTTCTAACTACTTGGATTTCCAAAAGACTTTTGACTAAGCCCATTGCCAAAGATCATTTAGGACACTAAGCAACCATGGAGCAAGGAGGACAGTACTTTTATGGATGAGTAAATGGCAAAGAAATAAACAAAACAGGAGAAATTGTTTCCTTTTCAGACTGGAGAGAGCTATGGGGGACCATTTTGGTATTTGACATAAAAAGGGAAAGAGCTGGAAGAGGAGGTAGGTAATAGGCTGGTGTGATATTTCTGATGAAATTAAGTTACTTAGCATTTTAAGGATGAACTCAACAATGAACAAAGATGGACATCCTACAATGTATTGTTATGTTATGTGAATTAATATGAATGTTATATGAATTAATTAATGAAGCAACATGATTAAGAGAGTAGCCTCACTGAAATAAGGCTTTTGCACAATCAAATGTTACACTGAACAATTAGAGATTAATTTTACAGTGTTATTTGAAAATGGAAGTAATTTAAAATGGCATTCTGGGGTTCCATATTTGTTATAGCTTAATTACTTTCAGATCAAACACATTGCTTCTGTCAGTAAGAGATGTGCTCTGCTAGCCCTGGAAATTCTGCCTGCCTTCTAAAATTCAGACTAGATTATCTTCTCATTATGTCTGCTTTAATGCCTATAGAAAATCAAGCTATGAATTCACTCAAGATTCATCAGCTCTAAGATCTTCCAGCTGTGCTTTTCTAAAATTTGTGCACAACTCCATGACCCCAGGTTTGGTGAACACTGTGATGAAAATGCCCTTGAAGGATTCAACGCATACAGTTTTTTTGCTATTATGTAAACAAGGTGCTTGTAGAACCAAAACACATAAAAGAGTATTTCTGTCACAAAACAGGCAGATCTGACAATATGTTCACAGGAATGATCTGTGTGTAAGAAGATGGCATTTTTGCATATCTGCTTTTTAGACTATGACTAATAATCATAGTCTAAATACACAATAATTATTTTTGACAATACATCAGACTAAGGCACTCTGATATATTTTGTAAAATTAATTAAGCCATAGCAATGACAGGTAGAGCAACAGCATTTGCTGTTAAATCCCCAGTGATTAGTTAATTATAGAATTAAGATTAAGAACTATAGAACTATAGAATTATAGAATTAAGGAATTTTTCCAAGCTCAAAAGTGAGTTGTCTGCTGAGAAAGCATGTTTTGCTCACATTAGTAATTTTAAGTGTGGGGATAAACCAAATTGCAAATTCTTTTTTGTTGAATGCCTTCAATTCAGGACACAATGCTCATTTCGTCTTTCTGAATCAATACATTTCTTTCTAAATGCAGGAGCACCTAAATTTTGCCTTTGAAGTCCCTGGGGGTTTTCTTAAAGGACAATTATTTCTGAACCTGCAGGAAGGTAAACCCTGTATTGTCTCACTGGGAACCAAAACTGACATCTATCCAGAGCGCTGTGCGGTTGAAACACTAAGTGGATGGCTCAGCAGCTCGGCAGACTGTAGGTTCATACTCTGTCAGCCTACTTTCCTAAGCTTTTTAACCCTGTGCTAGTTCACACAAAAAGACATAAACCCCACATCAATGTATTCCAGTAGTAGAACCACTTTGAATTTGGTATTTGACACTAATAGAACATAAGTCATCCTAATACTTTCAGCATAGGCTGGGGACCCAGAAATTCTTTATTTCTCTTGCAATGGTGTTGTTCTCTACATCCCTCCACAACTGTGCAATGTGATTTGTGTGATTAGGCCAACTTGACACAGGTCCACTGAGAGAAAAGGACAAGAAAAGAACTCGTGTCTCCTTGTGTAGGGTTTTCTGCATAATATTCACTGCCCTTTCACAATAGATTGATGCTTTTCAGAGATAGATGAAACCAAGTTGAAGGATTTCTCAGTCCTTAAACACAGGATTATTGAGAATTAAACCAATTTGTCCTGTTGAAATGAAGTTTTTACTCATTACAGAGATTACAGACAACAAGTGCATCCATTTCAGGTTTTAAGTTAATCTTTTCACTGATTTAAAAATGTTAAATGGTCTGAGGTATCTGTGGTGTGAATGTGCCTAGAATGAAAATAAAAGGTTAGATTCTTTCAGAGTAGGTTTGCATCCAGTTCACAAGATGGAAGTTAGTTTAGTCATCAAAATCCAAAATAAGTGTCATGGAGAGCTTCATTCCTCACTAACTGCTGAGCAAATGTGGCATATATCCCTGCTTGGGCAAACAGACAAATAAACATTTGAATGTGAGGATCAGTAAATGGCCATTTTTACAAATTTTAAATGAGGTGGTTTGGTTTCAAAGTGACAGCCATCAGAGAAGACAAATGCTTCTTGTCTCTATAAAACCTCATAACACGGTCTCCCACCATGCTATCACTCTGAAGAAAAAAAGCCAAAACCAAAACACAAAAACACCTACTTGAAATCTAGACAGATCTACACTACATTGTGGTCACTGCAGTAATTGTGGTTTATTCCCAAAAACACTACAGGCTGTATAGACAAAAAGGATAACAAGGATGTTATTGCCTCCTGCTATTATTCCTCAATTGAGGAAATGAAGGATTAATCCTAGACCACCAAAGTTGATTAATCATTAATTCAGTGGAAGTGTGGGACTAATTATCTCTGAGGATTGGAGACAAAGCGGTTTGCTAAAGGTCATCAGGAAGTCTTTGACCAGTCTGTGCAGAAAAAAAACTTGGAATACGATAAATATGCATCCAAAAATACAGCCAAACACTGTATCTGATTTCTGTTTACAACATTTAGGCATCCTGAGGAGACCACTTTGATGATAACCTCCCTGTTACTTTGAATGCAGCAACACAAACAACTGACACATAACACAAGCTGTGACTTTGCAACTGCAGTGACTATTCTTTAAATTGTGGTTAAGGTTTTGTACCTTGGTGAGTACAGGCTAAGATGCCTCACATTTTCTTTGGGTTGAAAACATTCTGACAGGCTCCCACAGCAAAATAGCATCTGTGGTATAAACTTGCCCTGTGGTAACTTGTTCATGCAGCCAGTCATTCATTCCTTCTGCTAACTTCCAGGGATTAACAGAAGGCATGCCCCATGGGTGAAAAATGTTCACTTCTTTTTATTTTATCCCTTTTTTTTTTTTTTTTTTTTTTTTTAATAAAAAAATATTTTATGGGGGTCTTTCTGCTTGTCTAGTTTTGAATATGAAATAGGTTTAGTGCAATTCTCTGACAAGAGTTCTGCCATTGCTAAGCTCATCAGCAATTCAGGAGCAGCACAGCTGAGCTCTAGTATAAGCTATCAGCAAAAATCACCCCTGGGAATTACTGTGTACTTCTGAAGAACAAAATTCATTTTAAATGAATGAGAGATGTGGGGCAGTCAAGGAAGCTTGGAAGGTGACCTGGGTAGTGTTATCATTTAAATGGATTTTATAAAATATCAATTTTTCAAAGCTTTACTCATTCACATGATATAAGACCAGGCCCTCAGGGATTCTGCATCTCATCAGGAGCAAAACAAGGCAGCAAAGAGAGAGCTGGGCCATAAATTGTGCTTGATGGTTTGGTTTCTTGAAAGCCTGCAGCAGTGTAACCACTGAACTTTACAGAGTACTTGATCACACAGCTGGCATGTCCTAAAAGAGGGTTCCAATAAAATGCCTCCGACATGGATTATCAAGCAGCACAGAAAACTGCTGTACATGCAGATCCCTTGGCATGAAGCAAAGCTTTTACAGTTGCATTCAGACGATGAGGAACTTTATGAAATTTTTTCTCTCTCCTCACTGTTGCCCGACATTGTCACGATTCAGGTCTGGATGCGGGTCAACTTTATGTTGCTCCATGAGTGTGTGACCTGCCAGGAAACATGCCAGCACCTCTGTTACAGGAGCAACCCTGATGGCTCCATTCATTGAATAGCACTGCGTGATCCTTTGACAGCATGAGGTGGTGTAGCAATGGCAAACAAGCAGAAAGCTGAGCAAAAACTGTCTGCATCCCTATATTTGTTATAGAACAGTGAGTCCAATAACTGTTGCTTTCTCCTTATCTTCATTTGCCTCTGAAATGGATTGCTGTTGTTACCTTGCTGCTATTTAATCCTTACTATGATCTTGGCTGTCTCCCTGGGCCATCATTCTGCCTCTTAATAAGAAAGTGTGGTCTTACATAAGTAGCTATGTTATCGGGCATTAATGATACAACAAAATGATTACACATTTACACAGACTTCTTTTTTGAGCTACTTCCTTCCGAATTTGGAAGAACCAGCCATGTTTCAGGAGGGAATTAAAGACTCCTAATAAATCCATTATTTTCTTTGTACAAATAGCTAGTACACACAGCAAGACAAGAGGTCAAGGGCTGAGGCAATTCCATCACCACACAGACCACTAAAAACCCTTGAAATTCTCCATGTCATTACTTTTTAAAATATTTTGGATCATTTGCTTTCTTGCTTTTGAATCTAAAGGTGAATGATTTTGCAACTTATCATAGAATCATAGAATGGTTTGGGTTGGAAGCAGCCTTTAAGATTATCCAGTTCAAAACCTTGCCTTGGGAAGGGACACATTCCACTAGATCAGGTTGCTCCAAGTCCAAACTGGCCTTGATCACTTCCAGGAGTGGGGCATCCACAGCTTCTCTGGGCAACGTGTTTCAGTGCCTAACCCCCGCCATAGGACAGATTTTCTTCTTAATATCTAATCTAAATTCCTCCTCTTCTATTTTAAAGTCATTCTCTCTTGTCCTATCACAAGGGTCGTCCCAAAGCCCCAACTCCAGCAGCAACCTCATCTACAGTTTTCCTACATCTGTTATCCCATCAATTCCACAGCACCCTGCACTTGAGCATGTTTGGTTTTCTGCTGTGTGCCCTCCCCTGGGGACACAGAAGCCTCATTTTTTATGTGAATCCCCAGGCAGCAAAAGCTGCCATGCCAGAACTCAGCACTGACTTACAAAGATCACTTTATGTGATAGACAAGGTGTGCTGTGGAGTGTGGGGAACTGAGGGTTAGGGTTCCTGATCACTGGGTAACTTCTGGTTTTACCAAAGGACTCTGTAAGCTGGTGATCACTTCAGAGAAGGGAAACCAGATCTTCACCTTATAAACTTCTCAGTTGTGAGACTTCAGATGCCTTTGAGAATTCATCTCTTGAACCCCCTGTGCTTGACTTCCTGGCTGCTTAGAGGCTTCACCTGGAGAGAGGTGCAGTGGGTACCCTGACCCTTGTGTGTGCAGCACTAAGGCCAAGAGTGTTGGAAGGAAGGGTAGATGACTTGACTCCTCTGAGATTGAGGAGGATGTTCAATCTAACTTGCACACTTTCTGGATGATTTAGACTCATAGAAGAGGTGAGGTCTGCTCTGTGAAGTACTTGTATGTAGCACTCAAGTTGATGCATGCACTTAATGTGGGTTTCTATCTCTAATGGTGAAGGAGTGGAGTTTAACCAATCTTTCCCCATGCATTTACTCCTTTTTTGTAGATTGCCCTTTGGAAATGACCCAGAACATGCCTATGCTTTATGTAAAAAACAGAATGAAGTGCTGGATGCTCTCCTGCATTTGTGTTCCACCATGTCACTCTAACAATGCTGTTAGCAGATTCCTGCATTGCTTCATGTACTCCATGTCTTCCTTCTTCACACTGTCTGCCTCAGTTCCTAATTTACATGCTCTGACTCCTTTGCTAAGGCTAGAGGCCTACTTCTTATTACAATACCTATCTGGGAGGCATATCAGCAGGTCTTGTGGATCTTTCTCAAATTAACTTTAACCCAGAAGTCTCATTAGCTTCAGTCATCACACTAACTTTAGTCCAAACTCCCTGTTATAGTTAGATTCCTAATTTCCAGTAATCTAAATATAAGACAGATACATAACTGCTACTGGAACCTGTATCACAGAGTCCTTCAAAATCCCTGTTCCCCAGCTTCTGAATACATTACCAATCCTATGAACCCATGATGAGATTCTTACTTTCTCACCCCCAGTCACCTCTCCTGGGGTTGGTGCCAGCTGCATCTGCAAGAGAATTATGAGTCAATCATGAGTCATGACAAACCAAATGCTGTGCACAATTAATTGCCAACTTACAGTTTTAGAGATGCTGATCCCATTTGGGTTGCAGTGACCTATGTGTAATTACAGTTCCTGGGATATAGCTCCTGTTTCCTGAATTGACACAGTCAGATAGCAAAATCACAGAATCACAGAATTGTCAAGATTGGAAGAGACCTTCAAGATCATCTGAGTCCAACAGTCTAACACCACCATAGTAACCCCTAAACCAGACCCTCAAGTGCCCCATCCAGACACATTTGCAATACTTCCAGAGATGGTGACTCCACCACCTCCCTGGACAACTTATTCCAATGCCTAACCACTCTTTCAGTGGAAAAAAATTTTCTAATATCTAATATGAACCTCCTCTGGTACAAATTAAGGCAATTTTCTCTCATCTTTTCATCCTGCCTTGATGGCAGATTCATACCAGCATAGACCATTCAAAAATATGTACATATCTACATTCTCATGCAGGAAAACCAGGTGCTACAAGCCAAACAGGAATTTGCAGTTTGTTAATTCCAATACTAGCAGTTGAACACAGAATGGTTATTCTGGAATTTTTGTACGTTCTGCTCTTTCTTACAAATGGCTCTTAGAGCACTGAGGCTCACCTATGCTTTAGACACTGCTAATATTTACTGTAACTGATAATAACAGATCAACGATATAGGACAGAGTTTATATAGAAATGCTCTTTTGGATGCCACTATTATTTGCCATGTAGTTCTAGAGAAACATAGAATGGCTTGTGTTGGAAGGGACTTTAAACATCACCTAGTTCCACCCTTCTCCCCATGGGCAGAGATACCACTCACTAGATCTAATTGCTCAAGGCCTGATCCAGCTTGATCTTGAACACTTCCAGGGTTGGGCCATCCACAACCTCTCTGAGCAACCTGTTCCAGTGCCTCACTATCCTCACAATAAAGAATTTCCTCCTAACAACTAATGTAAATGTCTCCTCTTTTACTTTAAAAATGTTCCCCCTTGTCCTATCAATCTGCCTGTGTAAAAACTCACATTTCTCTTCTTTATAAGCTCCCACTATGTACTGGAAGGCTGTGATATGTTCTCCCAGAGCCTTCTTCAGGCTAAACAGGCACAACTCTCTCAGACTATTATGTTTTAAGTTTTTCAGGTGAGACAACACTGACCATAAATGAAAATCTTTTGCCTACTGTGGACACACTGACTCCACTCAAGATCCTCAGGGCTTAAGGTACCCCATATGGAATGTGATATTTGGGGAGGAGGGGTGTCCCACCTCAAAATCCATTTATGTCTTTTCTTTGAAGCTCTCTGCAGAATTTCCTGTAACAATGATAGCCTCTTCTTCAAAATGTTTTAGTGGAAGAAAATCTTCTCATACTAAAGTTGACAAACAACAGACTTCAAGACCAAAAGACAACAGAGGGCCCATTTTCCTCTTCTAAAATCTTTTTATATTAGATTTGGCATCAAAAACTATGAACCCCATCAGATCCATTTGTCCATATTTTATTCCAAAACATTTCACGGACTGATTAATAGAGATCAAATGTGTTTCTGATGGCAAGAACAGCAATCTGCAGAAAGGGATGGCCAAGTATTAAAATTCTATGACAATGCCTCCAGCATCTGCTACAGACACGATGCCATGCATTCCTTATTGCATATGGAAATAGGCATGGCCTCCTGCTTCAGTGCTTTGTTGGTGTTTGCTTCTTGAAGGTATTTGCCTCAGAAATCTGTTACAAACTGTACCCTGGGATCTTTTATCTGATTCCATGAACTATGAGAAGAGAAGGTCATGTAGTGCTATTTCCATTTTTCTCTTGTTTTTTCACTGAATTTTTCCAAATCAGTTCTTCATGGGAAGATCAAGTCCAAGACTTATGTGGATTTATGCCAACAGAGAATTTGGCCCCAGGTTTTTGTGTATGATGAATTGACAGTCTTGTACCTGTAGCCAAAGGGAGCAGATGGAAGAAATTATAGTGACAATTTTGTTCTAGTCGTATGCTTCAAAAAATTACAAAATATTGCAAAGAAGTTTTTCCCTGATATAATTTTATGTATCAGATGGAGTTATTAGGAAGCCAGAAGTGCTGGTTTTAGCACAATTTCCTATACCACTTTCATAACTCCCCATGAATTAGATGTTTTGTTGTTCCTATTCCTCTTCAGTTTCTGGGAAACAAAAAAAAAAAAAAAAAACCCACACCAAAAAACAAAACAAAACAAACAAAACAAAACAAAACAAAAAATTTTATTTTTTTTTTAAACTACAACGAACTCCACTGATTACTCTGTTTGTGGCTAATGCAGGACCCCTGGGATTCAATCAAGTCTCCTGCTGTGGATCTGGAGCTGTGGACTCAAGCCTAGTTTACAGACACAAGTCTGGAGCCTATTCCTTGCTGATCCAGCTGTAAATGGATATGGAATTATGGCCAGACAGGCTGCAAGCTGCTGTCTACAAAAACCACAATACCCTTTCCAAACCAACACAGCATCCTTTTCAAGATACTTGTCCCACAAACCTCATATTCACTAGGATATTTAGCTATTAGTCTGAACCAAATCTCCTATAAATGTTACTATGAAAGAATCAGCTTAAGAAGAAACTGTAGTATGATCAGGAAAAATATTTTCCTCATGTTATTTAAGAATAAATTGGCCAGAAGAGTCAGAAGGATCCAACTAGCCCAGGATTCAGACTTCCAAAGGTGTTAATGTACTGTTTGTCACAGGTAGCACTTGATACGTGGCACATTTGGCCTCAGTGTAGTTATGTTCCTCTTGGCAATAACTGTTCTTTTCCCAGAAGCATGGATCATAAGTAATTGCCAATATCCAACAACTGGTAATAGGGCTGGTGCTGCTGGAAATCACAGAATCTAAATACAAAGGCAGTGATAGATAAGGCCCTAGGAAAGTCCAGCAGGGAGGGAGGGAAGGGAGGCCTTCTTTATTCCCTTTTCTCCCATTCACTGACAAAAGCACCATCCAGAGGAGTGGAGCAACATTTTAGTCAATTCTGTGCCCGTGACAGGAGCCAAACTTCAAAGGCGCCAGGAACAGATGGTAATATCCCCTAGTTAAGGGATGTTTGGTGAAACACTTTATAGAGCAGATTGTAGCACTGAATTCAGTGAGGCTAGTTTTCTCTTGAGAGGAAAAAAAAAGGAAGAACAGGAAGAAAACAACAACAATCCCCAGGAGAACAGCGGTTAGCATAGTTGATGAAGGCAATAAGAGCAGTACACTCACAGTAGTGCTTCCTCCAAATGTTCTCATGGCAATCATCCAGCAAATAATCAGTTGAGGACTTCCTGAGCCAGAGATATGGTCACTATGTATATTAGAACTGTATGATGCAATTGTTTAATACAATTGTGGTGTACACAATGGATATTTTAAACACATGTTGTGTACTGTTACATATAGTACCACTGTACATAACACAACAGGTTCACATTTTACTTTGGCTGAATTTCTCTTTTGTGAAATTGTCCAGTCACTCTTTGAATTATGTAAACTTGTAGCAACCACAACTTTCTACAGGGAAACTTTTTACAGCTTGATTCAATATTGTATGAAATTTCACCTCTTTTGTTTGCTTTCATCTACTTATCTGCTTGTTTCATTTGAAGGTCTCTTGCTTTTGTGTTGGATGAAACAGTCTATAATAAAAATTCATAATTGTCTTTTCTAGCCACTTGTTTTCACAGACCTTTCTACCCTCTCAGCCAGTCTATTCAACTTGTCTATTTATCATATAGCAGTTCTATACTTTTGACTGTCCTTATCTCTGTACCTCTTCATTTTGTTATCACCCATGATATAGAACCAGGATGGTACTGAGCACCTCCTAGTAGGTGCTCACACTGTGCCTACTATTTTCTGTTTTGTTTGATATAGCTGTGCCAATAATTTTTAATATATTAGCTGCTTTTTGCTTGCAAACAGAAAAAAAAAACCAGAAAAATATTAGGAAAATAATAGGAAAATAGCCTAGATTATTCCTTAGCACCAATGAACTGATGCTGGGATAACAAATGCAAGAGCAGCGAAGATGCTAGAGGTGCAAAGAAGTCATACATATGCTCATAACTCACACCTCTTATTGACCCCTGAGGAACTGTCTTAGATGAGAGGTTTTATTAGAAATAAAGTTTTGATTAACCTCATGATTTCCCTGACAGCATTTACTGCTCTCTGGAAGAGCTATGACATTGCCAAGAGGCCAGCATTTGAGCAGTATTTCAAGACTCACTGGACCAGAAGGAGATTTAGATTAAGACTCTACAGTTCTCAGAGAGGATAGTTTCTTAAGGAACTTTAATTACCTGGCTTCTGAGGCTGCTGCTCCCTGACACTGTTAGCCACCACCCCAGAGAGGTGCCTCCAGCAGTTCCAAGTTTTTTATTTGGGAGGAAATGCTTCCACATTTTATAATTACAATGATCAAGATGGATTTAATTTTGATTCAGCAAAAGGTTTTGAATGTTTAAGTAATTATTTTAATTCAGTGTTTTCCATATAGATTTGGTTGGAGTCAACACAAACACAAGGCACTATTTGGAGAACTGCACTGTGAGGAGGCTTCTTCTCTGAATTTTCATGACTTTGACAAGTAATTAGGGTTTGAAATTTGAGTCATGACAGGCAGAATTTTAATCAGGAAAACAAGAAAATGAATATGTAAAGAACAGAGACAGGTTAGCATCAACTGAATGATAGCAAAACCAGAAGTGCCATAGTCACGCTATCAGAGATTTAGAGAGAGTTCTATGGCACACATAAGAAAACTGGGAAAAGACACATTTAAAAAAATGTGTCTTTTGAGAATAACCAAAAAAGGAAAAAGATGCTAAGAGAGAGAGGACTAATTAAAAATTAGGTCTGGATGAACCATAATATTTTCAGTACCAGGTTCAGCTTGCTTTCTGAAGCCATTCAGAGATACTGATGCTTAAGGGACACTTCCAGTTCTTGGACCTTAACTATGGAACAGATCTGTTGTGGAGAAAATGGAAAAAAAGTAAAAATTTTAAAAATACATTCACTTGTTCACACATCATTCTACATTTAGACTCACCAAACTAACCTTTCACAGCTCCACCAGAATCATGTGGCACTCACAATGTGAGGCATCTCTTTCTCAGGAAATTTGGAACATTTTAATTCACTGGAGAATCCTATGAAGTTGTCTGAAGACAAATCTAAATCCCTTATCTTTGAATCAAGATGGTAAGGTAATTTCAAATCAAGACTAGAGTTTGCTTTTTCAGTAGCAGTTCTCTAGACTTTGCAAGAATGAGTGGGGAAAGAAAGGAATGAAATTTTCTACTGGATGAAATTATCCTTGGTGGAGTTTCTGGTCATACAGGGGTTGTGAATGGCCCTCCTTCCTTACTGCACTGTAGTTTACTTCCTGACACCACATTCTCTGAGAGCAGCAAACTCTATTCAGAAGGAGAGCAGTGGTCCTCTCTTATTATCACATTTCATTTATTCTAATTGATTCTTTTATTATTGTGTTTTGAAAGTAGTGAGAAAGGTTGATTTCTTAGACTTCGTTCAGGCATTTAACAAATTTTTCATCTGTATGTCTTTGGCTTTAACTTTATTTAGCCTGTTTAACAGGCTTTTAGCTTATTTAGATAATTTTAGCTTATGCCATTTTCTTGTGATGATTCTTGGCAATGTCAGTTGATGATTCTGGGACTTTTGGTAGGTGCAGCATGACAAATGGCAGAGACAGTCTCTGTGTCACAGGAATTTCTGGGTAAGTACCAGACAGAATATGATCCAGTAGGTAAAACGTATCTCAACCACATGAGAATAGAAACCTAACACATTTTCTTTTCAATAAATTTTTCTTGATGGATCATACCTCATTCCTCTCCTCCATCTCTCTTCTCTGTGAAGTAAGGTGTCTTTCCTGCAAATGACCTAACATTCACAGCTAGAGCTGCAAAAACAGTTTTTCTCAAGCTAGAAGAATCTTTCAATCTTTAATTTTGGAACATATTAATTTCTTTAGATGGATATCAGTATGGACTGTTACCAGACAGTGGGACTAGAAAATAATTAGCTTTCATACAAAAACTTTAATGGGAAAACCCAGGCCAAGAATATTTAGAATTAGAATTTTGTCCAATTTATTTCCCCCGGGCCAGAAGTCACAGAACAGCTCTGAAAAGTAGAAATGACACTCTGCATGGTAGAGAATTGTGTCAATGTACATTACACTTCCTGATTTCTGCCAGCTAGAAACTCCTCAGCCAAGCCTTTCTGCTGGGAAGCCTGTCTCTTGGCTTACACATGGAAAGAGCAAGATGAAATGCTATCTTAGGAGAGAATAAAAAGCTTCAGAAAGTGACCTTTGCTGTGAGATTGCTTTGTCCTTTCATGGCAAGGGCTGTCAGAACTAGCAGCATCATAGGGTTGCCTGGATCTTAGGAAAGACAGAAACAGAAAATGTTGCCTGTTTCTTCTGTTGTTCCCACATAATCTGCAAAAGCTGTCCCTCGCCCTGACTGTATTGCTGTGGTCTCAGCCTGCTGGACAGTCATTCCACCAGCAACTTCTCTGTAAGAAAATGTTCCTTTTTGAAAGATCATTCAGGTTGGACCTTTTCAGATATATAATTGATTGTACACAAAGTTACCAGGTCTTTCTTTGCTGAGCCTATTTTGAAATGTGAAGTAGTACCATTATTTCGATTGCAGTTTTGCACGAGGTGTGCTTTGCTCCACCTAATTCATACAAAAGCAGATACAAACTCCCAAACTGCTGTCCAATGTGAAGAGATTTAAAAACTTTGTGGAAAGCACTAGTAGTTGCACAGAAGAGCAGGGTTTATGGACAGGTTCCATAAACCATGGAGGCCATCTCCACAGCTAAGGAAATACCCAGTTGTGAACATCCCATCTCTGCTTCTCTCAATGCTCTGGAGACAAGAACAGCACAGGCAGCGGTACTGACCATTGTCCTGCTAAGGGAAATTCCTGTGAGTGAGTATAGGGAACAACTACAGAGGTAATATAAGGGAAGACATGGAAAATAAGACAAGCTTCCCCTTTGCTACAGTGAGGAAAACACAACTTTACATGAGAGGAATATTCCTTTCCAAGAATGGAGTGAAAGGAAAATAAATCCCTGCAGAACATCTTCCCACTAGATTTGGTTTGACCAGTATATTTAAATAGCAGTTTTACAACCTATTCTAGCTAATATGACTGAGATCTATGGTCTTTTGATATTAATAACCCGAATAATATCAAAAGTAAAATTTATGATACCTATAGTTGACTGAAGGGTTTACAGAGTTTACCATGAGAAATGGGTATTAAATATCTGATTTTAATGTCCAGTATTTCACAGGCCATTTCCCAGATGCATCACACAGCTCCTCTTTTATTGTGTTATCTTGTGTTTGGCTAAACACATTTTCCAGCAATTTAGCTAGGCTTGAATCCAAAAAACAGAAATATGGAGAATCCTCCACTGTTTCATTAGCTTAATCCAGCTGTTAATCAGCTTCACTCTTAAAATTTTGTGCCTACTGTAAAATTTGAATCTGTATGACTTTAGTTTCCAGAAAATGGTGGGGGTTTGTTGGTTGGTTGGGGTTTTTGGTGGGATTTTTTTTCTCACGAGGTTTTCCCTATTTAATTCAACTTAATTTAATTCACTTACTATTATTTTATCTTCAAAAACCTATTTATATTGATGTTGTACCACATGTCAGATTTTTTTTTTTGAGTGAACTTATATCTCACTCCAAAGTTATTCCTGCCCTTTAATCTCTGTTGTAAAGGGGGTGTGGGGGGGGTTGGGTTTTATTTGTTTGATTGGTTTTTTTGCATATATTAAATTTTTATAAATTAGTTTTAAAACAGAAAAGCTCATGTGACTCATTAGTCTTATTTCATAATGAAGTTTCGCCAGTGTTCTAAAGGAAACTGGACTTGTCTCCCTAAGTGTGAGTATTGAAAGTCACATTTTTACCTGAACATCACAGTAAGTGTGTTTGGTGAAATGTTTGCATATTGTGACCTTTAAATAATTTTCGGAACAATGTTCTTGCAGTAAAAGTTCACCATTCTGTAAGCTCAGTCTGAAATTCATGTTCTTAGTTTTTACTGTGGTAAAGTATATGTTTTGAGGTTGGCAGGGACATAGTCACAGCCTCATTGTAATTTACCATACTATGCATCTTTATACACTCTTAAAATTTCATCAGCTCTTTGTATTTACTTTCACATAATTAACTCAAATGTTGAAAAATATCAGGATTACTACTACTCTATGCAAAATCCTGCTACAAATGTTCATACTCAGTTATGGCTCTGTGTGGACAATTCATGACTAGAATCTGTTTAAAAATCACTTTCCACACTATTTTCTTACTGTTCCTTTACTGATTGTATACAATACTGATATTAATCAGAAGGCACTGATTTAATGCCAAATAACTTGACAAAGCCTTAATAGCTTACATTTTCTACTTCTCTCAAACAAACATACACTATCTTAAAAATACAATAAAAAACCAAAACCAAACTTCAAAAGTTATATTTGCAACAAAAAAGATACTTCATTGACACTTACTCTGTATTTCATACACAACTCTTTAATAGTTATAATTCATGCCTAGTCTTCACTACTGAGGATTTATATATGTGTGACCCACATCAGGATAACTAGTATGTATTGCTTGGAGCCATTGTCCCTGTCTTTGGAATATGCTACAGCACTGATGGTCTTCCTGCCTCTTGAACAGCTATGGTAATCCAAGATTTATTAGGAAGGAATTTCAACCAGTTCCTCAGATCTCTGGGTACAAATTATACAGGACTGTAGACCTTAACAATTTTTCTTTTGCAGATGTTCAATATCCCCCGGAGTTGCTAAAGAACTGGAAAACACTTTTAATTTCTTCTTATGATGGAAAAAAACATGGTATATTTTCAATGAATTAACAGAAATATTTATTAAGCCTCTATCCTTTTCCTTCATAATAATTTCATCATATCCATTTAATAGCAGGCCTAGGAAGAATACATTTTCTAAAAATCTTCAGCTTCTCATTTTTTATATGTGATGCTAAAATTTTTCTACATTTCATGATCATATATGCCTCCTTACCTATTTTTCATTACATATAATTTAATATTCACACGGCCTACCCTTGGCTTCATTACTGGGCCAAGATTGGCTCTAAGCCAAAGCTGCCCTTTCGGATAGATGGGAACTGTCTTTTTTTACCATCTAATAAAACCTTCTTTAAAATCAACTATTTTCTATTTTTTTTTCCTAAGCTATTTTGCTCACATTTTTTTTGTTGTTGTTGTTTTAAAGTTAACTCCTACACACGTGATGTGCATCCTCATGTGTAGCATAATTTTTTATAATCACCGTTCAGGGTAATTTTTTTCCACAGTGCCTGCAATTAGTCTTGATTACTGGCTCCCTGATTTTCTACTCTGTGATTAATTCTTCTTTATAATAATCTGGCACTTAGTATCCCTCATGTAAGTAAATTACTGTCTCTAATTTTTAGAAGGTGTAATAATGCCTTAGCACTGGCAGTCTAACCCCTCCCTTGGTATTCTATGCTTTTAATGTAATAGAATGATGTATTTGTTATAAACTGTTAAAAGATCAAAAGTTGTGTTGATTTGCCTGATAAATGCCTGAAAGGCCATTACTTTAAGTAGAATCACTTTATTATGTGGGAGTAAAGAAGCAGATAAGACCAACAAAGCTAGACATGGGTTAAAGAGCAATTCTTGTGGATTACATTAATACAAAAAGTCGTGCTGGCTGTCTTGGCTGTCAGCAAGCTACCAAGAAATTAAGGATACTATATACAAGCTCAAGTCTGATGCTTGACTTGATAGTGGAAATAGGCCAAACTCAGTTGCAATTGTTCATGTAATTGCAAACATCTGACACACTTACCCTTGTAACAAGAGATCCAGGTCATGGGGAAACTACGAGGACTAAACACAGAGAAATAAGTTATTAGCCTTTGGAGATCCCACTGCAATCAGGAGTGGTGACTTATTTTTGTTTTACTATTTCCTTTTCCTTTTTTTTTTCCACAAAAAAGATGGATCTTCCAGATATTGTCTGAGTAAGTACAGGCATTGTGATTTCCTTGAAAGTAAGGCTTGAGTTGTAGAAGAGACTGTCAACAATTAAAGGGCTTGTAGGTCCAAATTCAGCTTTGAGTGGTATTTGTGCAACTGTGTGGAAATTGGCAGGGTTGACTTTGTTCTTACTGATTTTACTGCGGCTGTTATGGCTTGAAATCAGAGCTGGATTTTGCAATTAGCCATTCCTCACACTAGACAGTGAACAAGTATGTGTAGACATACACTCATTTTATTCATACTGTTTTGAAAACAATCAAATCAACAGAGCCTATTTAAAAGAGAAAAAAAGGGCAGACTGTAACATCTAGATTCTCTGCATCTAAAAATCTTTTGAAATACAGGCGGTTTCAGGGAAGCACAACGATTTAAACTTCCAACATGTGTTGTATAAAACACAGCATTGGCATTTTTCACCCCCACTAACCAAGTCCAAAATCTGCATCTGTGTACTCCTTACACTGCAGAATGTCAATTAGTTTTATCCTCAGAGCACTGGTCCAAAACTACTGGTCCTCCTCATTTCAGTATGAAAAATGAGAAAACTCTTGATCAAGTGACAGTGCCAAAGAGAAGCAAAGAGGAACAATTTTACAGTTTTCAGATATTGACATGCTAAAAATGAATCATAATTCTTTATTGACAAAAAGCAGTTGAGCAAGAATTACTTGGTCCTTAGTTAACTTTCAAAAAATTTTTGGAATAAGACTGTCTTCACTGAAGCTGTTGTGTGAAGAATAATTTATAATAAGAAAATAATACCATGGGAATCATTTTCTTTATTACAAAGAATAGTTCAACAGTTGCAATATAATGATTGTACAACAGTTGCAATATAAAGAGGAACATTTAGAAGTGGTGAGAATTTTTTATGTAAAATATTCTGTTGAAAAGAGAATGTCATAATTATCCTTATGTCAATAAATGGGGAACTGAATAAAATGTTTTAATGGTTTGAGAATATTCAAATTGCATTTTATGCTTCCTAATCTGCTTTCTTCTCTCAATATTTAATATGCCAAGAACTCTCCACACTTTTCCCATGTTTCCCATACAGTTATCCATGAATCTCTCCTTTCTAAGGTAGACTTGCAGACTCAACGTTTTCTCCTCTAGGACATTACTTGTGGCCCTTGAGAAGCGAGGAACATACTTTTCTGCAAGTTACTCCATACCATCCATAATGTTCATTACCTATTGCCAACTCACAAAAGACATTACACAGAACCCCATCACTGCAGCCCCAACACTTGGATTTTCCTGTACTGAACAGAGTTACAGAAAATCTGAAGCAGTTGGGGTGGCATAGTTCAAAGGAGAAAACTGTGCCACGCTTCTTTAAGGAGATTGTCTCCTCTGAGTGCTGTAACACAGTAACTCCTTTACAAAGCTCCATGAATGTCTGTCTGCCTTTTCTTGGAAAAATTCTGTATCTGAAGTTGACCTTCTCCAATGCACAAAGGGACATAATCTCCACTAACATTCCTCTACCAGAATATGCAACCAGTAGCATTTCTCAGCATAACTACTAAGTCTGCAGTGACCAAACTAACTTCTATTTTTCTGTATGCCAATAGATACTTCTAAAACAATAACCAGGATGTGGACATGGTCTAAGTGTTTCCTGAATAATACAACACATTGACCCCAACTGGTAGAATTTCAAGCCGTGGATTGCAACATTTATCCTTCTGGCAGGAATGCATAAAAAATTATGCAGAAACAGATGTGCCTCAGCCAAATAGTGACACCAGGGACTTCTGGGTTCACAAAAACCTTCCGTAAAAATACATGGAAGAGCTCTTTTGCCTAGAAATTTTGATGTTTAAGTACAAATGTGTGACACGCCTCCAGAAATATGTGCATCAGGTACATGTAGCTGCAATGGAAGAATGCTACAATGACTGTAGATCAGTAAAAATCCTTGAGGTGATGTTGCATGACAGGACCGAGAAATTCAGTGTTTGAGAAAAATGTTTCATGTCAAGTAGCAGTCCCAGGGCATCTGGTAACTAACCAAGGAACTGTCCCTAGGTCTCTGAAAAAGGATAAAAGCAATTGTAATTAGAAGATATAAGCTAATGACAAAGCTGTGTGCTAATGGCCCATTAATGAATCCCTTTTGAGCTCCTTGAAAGCTGGTTTTAGGCTCCTGTACTTGGAATCAGCTTGATGTAGTTGGAAATCTGGGTCCTGACTCCTCCGAAATTAAACTGTTTAAACATCCAGCTTTAATAGAATGGCTTTGAAAACAGCTGGGTCCCCAAGGCCGTTCAAACAGGCTGTTGATCATGGATGCTTCACGGCCAGCATTCAAGTCCAAATCAGACATGTTCTTATTTGCCAAGATGAAAGGCAAAATAGCTGTATGCATACAGTACAAAACCAGCATATGTCTTCAAAATGTTATTCCTGTACCTAAATAAAGTCTTGTAATGTCAGTCTGAGAAAGGAGAGAATAAATAGCTTTTTAAGCATAGATACATGATTTACTGAGGATCAAGCCATGCTTCAGTCCTGTACAGTGATAACTCCTTCCCCTCTATCCTGCAAAAATTAATTCCTTTCAGTCTCTGATAGTCTGAATCAGATTATAATAAAGTCCCTACATATGAACTTCCTTTGTACCTGTATTTGCCAAGCATTTCAAAGAGAACAGGAATAAGTTATTGAGCAGATATAACAAAAGATTTTATATGCCATGAATTGGACTACTTTCTCTCTGCCTTTATATAAAGGAAGAGTGGGCTAGGAAAGCATATAAATGAGGACCCAAGAAATCTTATTTACTGACAGTTCTTACTATGCAATTACATAAACCAGGGCACCTTGATTTTCTTGTGTGAGAAACAGTCTATGCCACTGCCCTTCCCCTTGTGGGTGCCCTCTATATCACTGCGGTACAAAGAAGACAGTGATTGTGATGCTCTTGCTCTTTAAAGAATGGTGGCTTAAACAGAGGAAATCAAATAACACCCCCCCACACACACTTGATACTGAAAAACAAAACCAAAAAGCCTCCGTGACTGGGTAAAAGGAGGGACGAAGTTGCTATTTCACAGCTTCAATAAAATGCTAGAGAAGTGTGCAAAAATAGCTCTAGTTCAATAAAGAAATTCCTGTTAATATGTTAGAGGCAGCCTTTCCACTAAGGGGATTCTCAAGTGTGAAATGCATCTTTCAGAAAACCTAGACACTTTTGATAACACTTACATGTGAGAAATGTGTGGCATTAAGCCAAAAATAGAAAATATAAATTTTGCTGTCCAGATAACTATGCCAGAAGTAAATGTAAATCTTCCAGCTTTTGCTTGAAATGACATGCAAAACACGAGAACTACACAGAAGATACTTCACTGCTTGATTAAAGTGATAAAATATTACTCAGAACACAACTTGTGAATAAGTTGGTGAGTGACCCCAAGGTGTGACTCCCTTAGATCATGAAACAGAGTCCCTGGTGAGAAGCTCAACAGGACCTGGCACTGTTTTCTCGCAGCCCAGAAAGTCAATCATCTCCTGGGCTGCACCAAAAGGGGGCTGGCCATCAGGTCAAGGAAGGGAATTCTGCCCCACCTACTCCACTCTTGTTGGACCCCACCTAAAGTGCTGCAACCATCTCTGGGATTCCCAGCCTAAAGGTGCTGAGATACTGGCAGAAGTTGCCCAGAGAACTTATGGCTACTCCATCCCTGGAAGTGTTCAAGGTCAATATTGGACAAGATTTTGAGCAACCTGGTCTAGAGGAAGGTGTCTCTGTCCGTGGCAGGGAAGTTATAACTAGATGATCTGTAAGGTCGCTTCCAACACAAACCGTTCTGTGATTCTATGAACGTCAGCCTGAAGGCCAGAACACATGATCAATGTTACCAGTTGTTATAAGATAGGAAGGAAAAGATGCTGATGTTCAGACACAGGTATGAGTTGCTCATATTTGGCAGCCACAGCTGTCGGCAATGGAAAGACCAGCTAATGTGACATGCTTCCCTGCCAGGAGAGGATTGCTTCTCTTAGCTAGAGCTTTGCTTCCATCTAGTTTTAACTTTCTTAATAAGCAAGGCTCTCCCTGCTTTTACTGAAAGAGAATGTTCCATAGCCTAAAACTGAGCTCACTGCTTTTCTTTTTTCATTTTTGCAAATTTATCCAATTTTTGATATTTACTGCTTCATTAAGCATAGTGACTATGCCTAGTTTTTCCACAGTAGAGCAATTTTCTATTATTTATGGTTTCTTGGCTATAGGGAGAAAGTAGGCCTAAATTCAATGATTTAGATTGAGAGGGAGTCAACGTGCAAAACAGTAATAATCAGAATTAGCAATGCTGACCTCTGCCAAGGTGCTCACTGTTCCATATCACAAAGGCATATATAACAACTCACATAGACTAGGAGACAGCTCAGGACATATCCAAGGATGTTGGTTCTGCATGGGGGGACAACATCCAGAATTACACTGATCCTACCCAGAAGCTAAAAGCAATAAACACAATCCATTCACTGTGAATGGAAATCACCTAGACTAACCAAATGGGCTGCAGTTAAGTTTTACTTCAGAAATTTAAAAGGACATCAAAGAAACACTGTTTTGGAATTTAGTAGTGCTCCAGTAACTAAAGCTGTGGAGAGAACAGGAGCTAATAACTGTCCAGTGTGAGGTTCGAGGTATAGCCTAAGGCCTGCCCTGCACACTTTTATTCATGTCTCTTTTTGATTGGTTTTACTAGAGCGTGAATGTTAATTTTATTTAAAAAGCTGATTTATTTATGTCTAATTATGTGTAAATATATGGAAGGGGAGATTTTCTTTCAGCATACCTATTTAATTTATCTGTAGTCATGGGATAAAGGTAACCATGTAAAATGAGAGGTGCCTGGGGAAAAAAACCTATCTCTAATGGCCATTTTTGTCACACATATACTAACAGAATACATATCATAATGGAAACCAAACTTTCATTTAGTTAGGTTTTTTATTTCTATGATTGCAAAAATAAATTTGTCTGTAATTCATAAAGCCTAATGAATTTCTGATTACACTCATTTTGTATACTTGAACAGTACTAACAGAGATGTTTATAAGATTTGATGAAATTGGCATCAAATTTTTGTACACTTACGTGAAAAGCAAGATGTAGAAGATTGATTACAGTGCCTTAAATGCCTTTGCCTTGGTATTTGTGATAAGACTTCAGCACTCATTGGCACCTGGGCATCTGTATCACTGAGCACATTGATCACTGTGCTTCACCTTCCTTTGAGTGCAGATTTCTTTTCAGACTGCTGAGCTTTTGAATCTTTCCATGATGTATCACTGTTCAATTTGGCTTGAACATCAAGAGCAAGTAGGAAGAATAAATGGGGAGTTGACTAAGCAGTGTAAGATACAACAAAGCAGAAAAATCTCTCTTGACTGTACGCTTGCAGTTGGACTCTCTCATCAAATGATGTGTTTCTAAAGAGATGTATTTTAAAATCTGTAAGTTCCCAGCTTCCTCCCATTCATGCCTGTTTATCTTTCAAGTACCACTCGTTTCTGTTTTAAAACTCCAAATCCTTTCCTTGACTTGAGCTGTTAATTTAATGATAAATAGCCAATAGCAATAGAGTCACAAGATACTTTGCATTTAGATTATGTTTGTAGGGATACCACAATACTGGATGAATGAATTCAGAGTCCCATGCCTCACAGAAGTTCTTAGTATGGCCTGTGCTCTTACAGCACATGATAAAGGCAAATGCATTTCTGTGAGAAAGAAAGAAAGAAAGAAAGAAAGAAAGAAAGAAAGAAAGAAAGAAAGAAAGAAAGAAAGAAAGAAAGAAAGAAAGAAAGAAAGAAAGAAAGAAAGAAAGAAAGAAAGAAAGAAAGAAAGAAAGAAAGAAAGAAAGAAAGAAAGAAAGAAAGAAAGAAAGAAAGAAAGAAAGAAAGAAAGAAAGAAAGAAAGAAAGAAAGAAAGAAAGAAAGAAAATTAACTGAACAAAATTCATATCATCCCTTATAGAAGAGTGCTAAAGTAACTTTAACAATTTGAAAATATTACTTCATCTATAATCATTAGTACTATCTTGGTTTGTAAGCAGGACAAATCAGCTTCTTCAATGACTATTACCTTTCTGAATGTTAACCTGTATCTGTTTTTTAAACCATGTTGTTTCTGAGACAATTAAAAACTGGATATTAAGAACTAGCACAGAAATCCAGAACATTAAAATGAATTATTTCACAAACACAAATGAAGACACAGCAGAAAATCATAGTATCTATTTAAATAGTTAGAGATGTCAGCCTAAGCACAAATGTACTTATTACATTTCAGTAAATGAACTTATTACATTTCAATAATTTTATTTGTTGTCTCCTTTTAATTGCAACTGGGAATACAAAACATGAGACATGACTGCACCTGGCCGGACAGCAATGAGGGACAGACTGATGATAAAATTTTACAAACATGATCTTCTTTCTCCAGCAGCCAGATTTACAGAAGTGCAGCCCAAGGAAACAATTCTTTTTTTTGATTTCTTTTCCATCAGAGTGTTTCTCTTTTCTGAGCAAATCAGGCAGAAAATCAGAAGAGAACATCAGTGGCAGCTTTTTAAGAAGGACTTGCCTTGTTAGCTGTCAGTAATTTACTACCTAACTACTTTACCTTTTACTACTACTTTACTACCTAACTACTGTGTATGTTTCTATGCCCTCAAGCAAGCAGATTACAAGGTTCTGGGGTTAAAAAAAATAAAAAAAATTGGATAATGTTTCACATTCCAGTACAGTAATAGACTCAATTAATATCAAATTGATTTACTAATTAATTAACACCTTCAATATCTTTGTAATGTACTGTTGGGTTTCTGTGGCTTTTTGTTGCTCTTTGTTCTTCAGAAGAGGAAAATGAGAACCATGGAGTTGAAGTATGCTTCCAGACATAGTCTCCAGTGAAATCCCCATGTGTTACCAGAGTGTCTAAGGTAGAATTCAACTTATTCTACAAGAGAGGAAGTTTTCAGCACAGCATTTGGTTGGAAACCTTAACTCCATGAATAATTTTCTCATGTAGCCTTTAACTACTGATCAGACTGGCTCATGCCAAATCCTGCTGTCTCAGTGGGGCTTCACAGATGTGGATGAAAGTCCCAAACAACTCTTCTTCCTGGAATTTAAAGGTTATCAGTTTCCTGTTTCTTTTAATTAGTTATCATGTGTATGGAAGGAGTATGGCTCACAGGGGAGAAGAATGTGATTTATTTTGATTCATTTTTACTTTGGATTTTTATTTTAATTAATGTCAGGAGAACTTAGAATTTTAGGAAAACATTCTTTCAAGATCCATTTAAAGCAAAAGAAATCAAAATTATTTCAATAGACCTAAAATGGGAAAAAGACCCCAAGAATTTTGTGATGACATCAAAATAGTTAATAAGCAGGAGGAAAATAAGGCTATGTGTAATTTTTGTATGTTTCACTACTGACATAGATCAAGGCTGAGTCCTAGAGAAAACTTCTGGCACGTTGTCCCAGCATGGCTGTAACAGAGATGAAAGACACTGAAGCAGATGTGGGGAAAGTAAGTCTTCACTGACAAAAACAGTCTGTAATTCCAGTTTAAATGGAGCTAGAGGTCATCTCACCCATGACTGTTTGGTCAAAGGCAATGAGGACAGAGTTACTCGGTTCACTGCAATTTTTCTAGGACTATACCCATCATTAACCACTTTGACAAATGAGAGAGCAGTGTATTATGACAAGATCGAGGGTGAAACAGAACGGCTACAACTGCAAACAGCATAATCATTTGTCTTAGTGACAGGAAAAGGGAGCTGTAGTAATTGCCAGGGAATTAATGGAGTCAGCAGTGTCCTTTAATATGAGATGAACTGCTGTGTGCAATGAGAAAGGCAAGAACCCACGGAAAGTAAGGAGGCAAAACAAAGGGAGGCCAACAGCAGGTGATCAAGAAGATGGTAGCCAGTGGGACTTCTCTGCAGCCATGCAGAAGTAACCCAAGGACAGAATTGCTATCCAAAGGAAGAAAGGGGAAGGAGCAGCCCACTGACAGCCACATGGGCAGTCACTAGAGGCAACAAAAAGGCTGAGTGGGAGAAGCCAAACTGCGTCCCTGTATGTGCACTCTCAAGTGACAGTGGATGAAGAGCAAGGATACAAGTACAGCCTGGAGACAGCACTTTTGAAGATCAGCGGCAGGAAGGCTTGGGCCTGGACAGACATCACACAGGATGGACCACAGCAGGACAGGAGGCTGAGCAGGCTGGCAGGTGTAGAATCCCAGAAGATAACGGGATAATGTGTATAAGATAATGCGTATGTCTCAAAAAAACATAGCTGGATAGCCACGGAGAAAACCAAGGATTGTTCACACTAACAGACAAGGATTGCTGTAACAATTCACATTTAATTTAACGCTCTGTGAGAAAGAACAAGATGTTGCTGGAGACAGGGCCACGCGGAGGGAGGGCGGCACTTTTCCAGGACAAGCAGCCTTGGAGCTCCTGGAGATGAACACAGCACAGGAATGGGGGCAAGATGTGGGTATGGACTGTGGGATGAGATCAAGACCATCCAAGTCCCTCCAAACCCTCTGAGCTATTTCCCAAAAGATCTGAAAGAACAGACTGCACACAGTAATTAATTTCCACAGAAATCAAGAAACCTGTCCATGAAAAGCTACTCTCTTCCTAGTCTAGGCAGTACCTCTTTTTTATTTTCTCTTTTTTAATTCACTTTTTTCTCTTCCTCTCTTTGACTCCTCACTCCCTCTTTAATTCACCTTTTCTCTCTCTCCTTTCACCCTGCCCCTATATCCAAAACCCACTACCGTAACGCCGTAGCTCAGGGACTAACAAACCAATTCCCACGTCAAGCGGGACTAAAACTTTCTGACTGCTTGCAGACCCTCTGACTTTCATCTACCACCCAGGGCCGGACCGCCCTGGAGCTCCCACACGGCCTCAAGGCTTCAGGGCGAGCCCCAGGGCGAGCGCCATCCGGTCTCCTCCACAGCGCCCCCGTTACCGGGGCCGTTACCGGGTCCCGCCCCCGAGCACGGCCAGGGCGCATGCGCGGTGCGTGCGGCGCCTGCGCGGTGCGCTCTCCGGGAGCGGCCGGGCCGGGCTGGGCACCGCCGCCCTGCAGGGCAGCCCCGCCGCCGCTCCCGCCTCCTCCGCTTCTTCCTCCTCCTCCTCGTCGCCGCCGCAGCAGCAGCAGCAGCTGACGCTGTTCGTGATGCAGCCGAGCGGCGGCGAGGAGGAGGCGGCGGCGGCCGGGGCGGCGGGGGTGGTGCTGCAGCCCAGCGCAGACCCGCAGCTGCCGCCGTCCGCCAGCGGCGGCCTCATGGTGTTCTACGAGCTGGGCACGGCCAGCGAGATCGAGGTGGTGGAAGAGGAGGCGGAGGCGGCGGGCGGCGAGAGCACGGCCAGCCCGGAGGAGCTGGAGGAGGAGGAGGCGGCGGCGGCGGCGGGCGGCGAGGCGGCGGCGGGCGGCGAGTGCAAGAGCTGCACCTACGAGGGCTGCAGCGAGACCACCACGCAGGTGGTAAAGCAGCGCAAGCCCTGGATGTGCAAGCGGCACCGCAACAAGATCTACAAGGACAAGTACAAGCGCAAGAAGAGCGACCAGGCCCTGGGGGCTGGCGGCGGGGCGGCGGCCGCGGGGGGCGGCCAGAGGGCCGAGGTGAGCCGGGGCCGGGCTGTCCCTGGGAATGGGGATTTCCCTGGGAATGGGGGCTTCCCTGGAAACCGGGCTCTGTCTGTCAGACGGCCAGAGAAAAGGGGAGCGGTCTAGGGCCGTCCTACAACTCGCCCTTCCTCCTGCTTGCCAGAGCAAACTCCGCTTGTTTTCAGCTCTGACATGAATTGTAGAAGCTTACAGCTATACCAGAAGATTCCAAGTATAGAAATATTGGTAGAAGATGCTTCGCTTGCAGCGTGGCTTTTTTTTTTTTTTTTCCCGCGGTAGGAAAGTACCGATCCAAGAGAGATGTCAGATTCGTTTCTCAGCTGGTGCTGAAGTGTTGGGGTTTTAAAGTCGCCAAGGCCGTTGGGGATCAGGTGTATAAAAATCAGTGGTGTAGGTTCTTCAGGATGCTTTTTTGGTATTACTTCTATATTAAATGGCAGCTAAATATTTCGACCACTGCTAGTTCATCATACTTAACTTGCATAAGCTTATATGTATTGTTTAGATGGGGAAATACTATCAGCGGGAAAACTGACAGTAACGTTCAACTTTTTAAATATTCTTTTTCCTACAGTTTGTGGACTCAGCTAGGACCACTGGGCTAGGACTTCTCTAGGCAACTTAAGTGACTACAAGGATGGCCACTTTGTACAGAGTCAGTGTTTCAGATCTTGTATTTAGATGAGACAGAAAAAGGGAAATAGTTTTACACTTGAAGGTGCTGAGTGGTTTGTGCTCAAAGCAGCAGGTGAAAACTCGTGATTGCCAGAGGAAAAAAAAATATCTTACCCGGCCTTCCTGCTAAAAACAACCCTTTTATGTCATCACAGCTGTATCTGGAGTTGTGTGACTGGGAACTGATCTAACTGGAAACTTGACGACCAAAATCTTTTCCTGTTTCTGTTCTTTCTTCATTTAAATATACTGTAACCATACTGGGTGTCACACAAAAGAATCTTCTTTTGTATGTCTGTAAAAGCCATGAGGCAGGTCCTTGAAAAAAGCTAAGTGTACATGATGCTGCTAGAGAATATTCTCTCACCTTCTCTTTCAGTTCAAAGGACTTGCTGAGCTTTTCCTGATGTATTCTGTAACTATAAGTGATACGTGGTCCATATAGTATTTTGGATTTTTGCTGAACCCTTGTAAGCTCTGAGCCTCTGTTACATTTTGGTAGTTTCTTCGGTTCTGCTACCTGGTGTGAATACTCACCTTGTTTCTGAGTCTTGTTGGTGTCAACCTAATTTGCCAGGCAGTGTTTACATTAGAACAATTCCTCTTGTGTTTGTGATATTTGGAAGGCTTGCCTCTAAGTTTTTTTCCTTCTTGAATTAAAAAGGCATAGCATGCTTGTTTCCAAGGAAAAAGTTATGCACTTTTATAATCTTTGCTGTTTTGTGAGCCTTTTCTAATTCTAGTAGCTACTTCTCTTTTCAGGTAAGAGAAGTAAGAGAAGCTGCACACATTATTCAAGAGGAGAATGAATTCTACGTTTATATACCAGCATGACTTTCCCTCTTCTCTCTTCCTTCCTTGATAGTTCATCCTGCTTGATTCACAATGTGTCTACACAAATACTAGTGCTAGTTCAGAAAAGGGGACAAGATGGGAGAAGAGTAAAAATGCTGCATTTCGTGTAGTGATGGGTTAAAACTTTTTGATCTGTAGCATGAAATAGTGATTATTGCATGTTGGAATAGGGTGGATTTTCTTTTCCCAGTTTGTGCAAGTGCAGGTTGCTTTGAATGTAAGGAAATTAGGGCCTAAACTTGCAGAAGAAAGCAAGGTATTTAGTGCTAAACTTACTTTTTGCGGTTGTATTTATTAAGGCCATTTTCAATAGAAGTTCCTAGTAGGAGTTTTATTTTTCACTTCTGTGGATAGGATAGAAGTGAAAGATTCTAGGATAGTTTTCTTTGTTCCTGCTTCTGAACCCTTTCAGGTAAATGGAAATGTCAGTAAGCTTTGAATGTAGTACACATAGGATTCAACATTGAATTTTTCCTTAGAGCAGATTGTAGAGCCACGTTGTATTAGTATGTGTAATTCAGATGACTGGTGATTGTAAAGGAACAGAATAAACTTGGGAAAAAAAAAAGCCTATGGCTTTGGCAAGTTCATCATAGTGTTCTGAAGTATGTTTTGTTTGGTAGTACAAGGATTATTGTCATTTCTGCCCAGTTACAAATGGTAAATATTCTTTTTCACAAGCTGGACCCTGACCTGTTGTGAATTAGTTCATTTTTAAGAAATGCAATCAAATAAACTGAAGCCATTAACTCACCCTAGTAACCTGTTCAGTTTTGCAGTGTAGAAGACTAACTCAGCTGCATTGCTTCACTCTTGCTGCTGAAATAGTGAGAGGAGGTAGAAAGAAGAGGCCAGGTCTTGAATAGATAGATTTCCATTTCTGTGCTGTTACTTTCCTCTGCAGATTGAGGAGGCAAATGGTCTTTACTGCTGTGATTTTCTGTGTATCACTCTATCAGAGTTTATAGTCTGACCTCCCCCTTTTTTTTTTGCTTTCTGTCATTTGCAGGATAATGTTGAAGGTTCAGTGTCTGTTACAAAACAGAGATCAGGATCCATTGGAGATCGCCCAGCAAGACCTACTCTTTTAGAACAAGTATTGAATAAAAAGAGGCTGGTAAGTCTTGTTTTCAAGAGGTTTTGAACTTAAATAAATAAAAGGAGTGCAGCAATGTTTACCTGTCACTGTTGTGAAGAAAGAAAATCAGTTTAACGAGCATGCACTGCATGTACCTATTTTCAAATTTGAAACATTCTTCACAGATATGTGCTTCAGCCTCTCTGTGAAGAACACTAAGATGACTGAATTTAATGATCTGAAGTTTTGGTAGTAACAGTGATGGTTTCTTTAGGGTAAATAGTGCCTACAGTATAACTGAGATGGTTTTAGCTTGTTAAGCCAAAGCCTTAGGTAGAACAATGAATGGACTTTAGGTCCAGTGTAAGCTTTACTATGGTGGGTTTTAGAAGTTGTAGATGTATCATATCAAACTTAAAGTTGTATATATGTGTGTTGATAAAACAAATTCTAAGCAAGCAGTGTGATTTATAATATCTGCAGCCTGCATGAATGGCATGTCTCATAAGTTTTTTAAACACTGGTTTCTCCTTTATCAAGTTAAGCCCAGTGAAGGGAAATCATTCAGTACCTGCAGTTTGTTTGGCTTCTTCATCGCAACTTTCTTTGTTACATATTTGGCAGTCCCTGCTCTTCAAAAGCTATTGGGACTGTTTGTCTTCTCTCTGTTACCTGTGCAACACAATTTAACAATACTCATTATAGTGCTGTAGTGCTTGTTCAGAAATTTGGAAAGCCATAAAAGAAACACCATGTCAGTCTTAAGTATACAGCTACCTAGATGTATTTCTTGATAATCCTTTCTCAATGATAGCACTTTTTTAGTTATTGTGTCTGAAACTTAGAGGCTATTCATAGTTTTTCAGTGTTGATGAGGAAAACAAGTAATGAACTATGGAGTAGTTTTGATATTATCTTGTTCTTCATGCCCCACTTACTGGCTTGCTATCCCCTTTCCTGGCTGTTTCTATTGATGTGGCTTTTAATTAAATTTGAAAGATATCTTATGAATGAAACATTATTTTTTATAGAAGTACAGCAACCAGAAGTTCTTTTAATAGATGGTCAGAGCTTTTGCACTAATTATGTCAAGGCTCTTTAAGAACTCGGGATTCCTTTCAGTATATCTGAAATTCAGATTCCCCTTGATCTGGTTCTTGCTTCTCTCTTTCTCCTCTGACTTGCAGTTGCAGTAGGTCTTTGGTTGTATCACTGAATTGATCATGGATAATGGGCAAGCATCTAGGGAATTCATTCAGCTGAAAAAAACCCTTTTCCTGTATTAATTTTTGGAAGGATAAATTCCCAACCTTATTTTCCATTTGACCTTACAATCACTTGGGCTGCCACCCTGCAGAAATGAGTGTGACTAACTAGAGTTGGATTACAGACTGCAACTATTCGGGCCAGGAGCCAGATGCAAATACTTTTAGATACTTTTGTCTTTTGATTGAATGCAGGGAAGTTTTTTTAACTCGTTCCCTGTGGATGGACTGCTGTTTTGAAATGTTGGGAAATTCTGGACAGTCAGTGAAAGTCATAGAGTATCTTGAGTCAAAAGGGACGCACAAGGATCATCGAGTCCAACTCTCTGCTCTTCACAGGACTGCCTAAAACTAAAATATGTGCTACAGGCACAGTTCTGATGCTTGAACACTGACAGGCACATGAGCTTTGCTGCAGGATTACAGTATTTTATTCATTTATTAAACTGTTTTTGAGCTATCTGCAGTGGGAAATGCAGAAGTTAGCTCAATTGAAGCACAGCTTTAGAACTGAAGCACAACTGAAAGATGTTTCGGTTCTAGTACGTTAATAGATTACTCCTCTTTGCTACACTTACAGGGTTTTTGTGATATTAAGCAACAGCAGCAGGTAATGTGCAAATTCATGTAATGGAAAAATATTACTGTGATACCTTTTTAACATATGTAAAGTAAAGTTCCCTTTCTCTCTTTCAGTCCCTACTCAGAAGCCCGGAAGTAGTGCAGTTTCTTCAGAAACAACAGCAACTGTTAAGTCAACAAGCTTTGGAACAAAGGCAACAACAGTTTCAAGGAGCACCTGGGTAACGAGGAAAGATCAGTGATCTGCAGATGAGTCTGGTGCTGATGGAGGGACAGGATCTGTATTTTGTATAAATACAAAGAATCTCAGTGTTTAAACAAAAATGGAAGTCGGTGTTGTTACGTATTTGTTTCTTTTTTTGCACTTTTGAGGTTTTGGGCTGCTTGGGTGTCTGCAAACTTGGGAGTGAATCATAGAATGGCCTAGGTTGTGTTATGGTCAAACTTCCCAGTCTGACCATTCAAGAGACTCTCTGACAGTCACTCTCCCAGTACCAGACTAACTTCTGGGACCAAAGCTCCTTCATTACGGGTAGTTCCAGTGATCTGACAGGTGCTCACTTGACTCCCTGCATACCCAGTTTGAAGTCAGACCAGATTTCCTTACTGGTTTGACCCCAGGTCTCGGGCACAACCTTGTTCCATAAAGCAATTTATTAGCAGTGTAATAACACAGAAGCAGCCTGGGCTGGTGCCTCTGAGGAGGGATTTCAGACAAAGGAACCACTGAGCTTTTATACCATCACAGTCTAAGGCAAGCCTTGCTCTTTCTCTCGAGTGTTCCATTCCTGCCACATCCCTGTGTCCATTCACCTGTCTAGCCACTCATCTTCCCACATTTTGTTATGCAAAGAGTTGTCAGTTCACTGCCTTCTGTCTTCACTCCCACCCAGAGCTCAATTTGCATCTCAGTCTGCATCTCATAAATCAGCTACCTGCATCAGATGTATTCCTGATCACTTGGAAAGGACCTTGAAAGATCATCAAGTTCCAACTCCCCTGCTGTGAAGAGGGACACCTTTCATAAGACCAGGTTGCTCAGATCTCTGTCCACCCTGGCCTTGAACACTTCCCAGGCAGGGATATACATACCCAGCCTTTCCTGAGCAATCTGTTCCAGTGCCTGACTACCCTCACAGGAAAGAATTTCTTCCTAATAGCTAATCTAAATCTACTCTTGCACTGTGAACCCATTCCCCCTTTCCTGTCTCTACATGTCCTTGTAAAAAAACCCTCTCCCATCCTTCCTGTAGGCTCCCTTCAGATAATGGAAGGCAGCTATTAGGTCACCCTGAAACCACCTCTTTTCCAGGCTGAATAATCCCAATTCTCTCAGCCTTACCTCATAGGAGAGGTCTTCCATCCCTCTAATCAACATCTGACCCACCTCTGGATTTGCTGTAACAGGTGAATGTCCTTCCTGTGTGGTAGGTTCTAGAGCTGGGTGCAGTCCACCAGATGGGGTTTCACCAGAGCAGAGCACAGCACAGCACAGGGGCTGTGATGGGTCGACTTTGGCTGGACATACAGATTTATAAATTTTTATTACCTGCTATCCCCTGTCTTTTCACAGATAGGTATTATTTTCCCATCTCAAGAGTATCCTCCACACCTCCAGATGTCCAAAATCAGGCTGTAACTTGGGCTAGATTCCATCAAGATGAATGCTCAGGACAGGAGAAGCAGCACGCTTAATTACTGGGCAACAACATTGGGCTCTGTGCCTCCTGCTCTATTCCTCACAAAATTCACACTTCATCAGCTCATGTCATTTTGCTGCTTTACTTTTGCAGCATACAAGTTACACCACAAATTATTTCCCCTCCAAGATTAAATCTCCTTGGAGGACACACCAGGTCTCCCCATCCTTCTGCATTACCTGTTGCAGTTGAGTTGGCCATAAGACTTGGAGTGCTGCTTCAATAAAACTTCAGGAGCCTTCAATCAGCAGCTTGTTATTTAAAAGTCTCATACTTTTTCCTCTGTTGCAATCCCATTGGCAGCTCCAAGGAGCTCTGCCTCTTTCCCTCTCTGCTCTCACAGGCAGCTCCCTACCTCATCACAGCAAGGCCACCAGACTCCCAACTTCTAACTCACTCTTTATCACACCCAGCTGTGAGGGCAAGGCTGTTCCCACTCTTGGGTAATTAACACAGCTGCAATGTATCAGGGGCAAGATTGCCTTCAGCACTACCTCTATCTTGTGTTCCCACATCTTCCTACAATTACCCACCAAGTACACCCAGGTATTTGGGCAAAGAAAATCCCATAAACGGGTTTGCCTTTTCCTAGAGCCAGGGAAATCCACCCTGATTTTCCGAGCCACTTCACTTGTTTAGTATGGAGGCTTTATCTTCTCCCCCAGTGTGTAGGGGTTTTGTGTGGGCAGGACCAAGGAGGTTCACAGATCCCCTGGTGTTAACCAGCCAAGTGGCTTTTGTTAAATTTACACCTCAATACTTCCATGCCTAACACTCACATAGTCTTCAGCAGTCCATTATACCACACAATCTTTTCAGAGGCTTATGGGTGATACAGGGTGTGATGTCCACTCAATGCCATGTTTTTTTGCCCAAGAGTTTATGACATTATTTTGAAAATGAGTCTCATTGTCTAATTCGATTCTCTCTGGGGTACTGTGTCACCACAAAATGTGTTTCTCAAGACCTGAGATGGTGTCTTGAGCAGTGGCAGTGGTTTACAGGGTGTGCTGTCAGCCAGCCAGTTGTTGCCTCTACCGTGGTGAGTATGTAACACTTGCCTTGGTGTGTTCATGGCACTGGTGCAGTTTGCCAGGCCTCACCATACTGGGAACCCAGCTGCTGCCCTCTGTTCCAGGAAAAGTTTACTTCATTGGCTTGGCTGATTGCAGCACATGCTTCTCATTCATGGATTCATTCTGTGCAACGGCCTCCATGGTCAGGTCCACCCCTTGATGATGAGCCCATCTGTCTGTTGCAGCTGATGATGCATAGTCCCTTCAGGTTATAAATAGCTCACCCTTCCACCCCCAGTCCAAGTGTACCTAAGTTAATTCAGTTTTGGCAGCCTTATCTACCTATTCATTGTTTCGATGTTCTTCAGCGGTGTGTATTTTGGGCATGTGAACATCTACCTGATGTACCTTTCCAGTCATGTTTTCGACCTGTGCACTGATGTCCTGCCCCAGTGCAGGTGCAGTCCAGCCCAGATTTGTTCATCCCTGCATTGCCAATTGGTCTTCCATTTTTGCAGCCACCTCCATAGGGTATTAGCCACCATCCAGGAGTCAGGAGAGACAGGTCACTTTTCTCCTTCAACAATCTGTAGGGCTTGTTTGGATAGCTTTCACCTCTGCAAACTGGTTTGACTCACCTGCTTCTTCAGCAGCCTCAGTGACTACTCCACCTCTGATGGTTTCCTGCCACACAGCAGGATCCATGACTAAATAGAGCATAGCCTCTTTCATCTTCTGGTAACTTGTTATGTGGGGGTGCTTCTTGTGCACAAGTCTCTGGCAATGCTCCAAAGTCTCTGCCTTCTGGCCAGTCTGTGTTTTCTTCCAGAATTCCCAACTGAGCTCATGTAATCAATGCTACCCTCTTACTCCATGTAGCACTGGCTGAGGGATGTGTTAAGGGGATATTTCCTTTAAAATCTGAAGAAGTCTCATCCAATTATTTGTAAACCTTCATTTTAATATTTAATTCGTTAATAAAATTTGTTCATGGTAGCAGTGTTTAGCTGTACACTCTTTTCCTACCAAAGTTATAATAAATTAACATTTTTCTATATAAACATTTACAGTTAAACAAGTCATTCTTTGATGACAATCATTAATGGAAGTCAATTACTTTCTGTGGACATTGCGAAACAAAGTTCTGAAGTTGAGCCAGTCCAGTGGCATTACCTAACAGCAACTGCTCAGGGATATGAGAAATTTATGTCCTGTAGAATCTTGCACGAAACGCAAAGACAACATGCCATCAAGAAGTCAATCCAGCAGTTCAGAAAACTACAAGTAGGTGATCTTGGACAAGTGCAAGGGTTCATTGCCTTCAACTTGAGTAGGTTTGAAATGCTTCATTGTGCATATCATGTAAAAGGATTTGCATATAAAAGTTCCTTAAGTGATAAATGGCAAAAAGCTTTAAAAAGTATTAGGTGAAAAGTATGAAACTGGGAGTTGAACCTTGTTACAGGGAGTTATTTGAAATTACTAACTTCTTATATGTGAAATATAACTTAATTACAGATTAGAATACCCCTAATTTTTAAGTGACTAAAATTAAATTTTGAAGCTTTTAAGTCATACTAGTAAATAATTCAAAATCTAGTCTTTTTCTTCTCAAAAAGGTATAGTTAAAATTCTTTTATTAAGACAACAGATCTCTAATCAGCTGCAGTGCTAGACTTCACAGGTTTTCAGCCAATTAAAATGAACTTGCAACTGATTGGGTTAAGAATCCAACCACTATATTATGTAAGTGTTAAATCCCATGTTTTATTTATAAAAATAGTTTTGTATTAATCCACATTTCTGAAGAGAGCTTATCCAAATGGGTTGGGTGCTTATTATCAAGTACTACTTTACTTTCATATTGCAGCAGTTTGATCCACTAAATAATATCTCTTCAGCAGTATTTGTTAGTCTTATGGATTTTTACAAGCTGTGCTTTTTGTATGTACAAAACTTGTTCTGTAGGGATTTATTGTATTTAGCATTGTGAAAGTTGTTCTTTAAAAAAGAACTTGAAAAACTTTGTATAAAACAGTTCTGGACCAATAAGTGAGTAAAATATTTGGTTTTTCTTTTTAAAAAGTCTGTTCTTTTTTGTTTTGTTAAATTTGTATGGGCTTGTCTTCCTGTTCTAAAACAGCCAGTTCTGACTAGATGGTATTTTGTGTTTCAAGGTCTTGTTATAGAAAGTAATTTTAGATAAAAGCAAAATCAGATTACTTTTCAGTGTGTAAGAGTATATGTGAAAACATAATTGGCAAAAATTGTAGAATAACGTATTTGATTTTGTTTTAAATGGTCAATTTATAATAGGTGAACAGCTCATTTGGTTGGACAGATCTGATTAAACTTTTAAAAAAACCAAACCCTCAGGGCAAAAAATTGGCACAGGGAGTGTTTGTTAAGACAGTGCTGAACAAGTTGTTTATGTCAAAACAAATGGAAGTTGCTGGAGCTGTGCATAGAGATGTTCAGCAGAAGGCAGCTGACCTATCCTGTATTTCTGGTAGTCTGTGACAGCAGCACCGTCGGACTGGTGCAGACACTGGGAGATGTGCTGGTAGCCGCGCTCTCCTGTTCGGGGAGAAGATAGGATGGGATTCCCAAACCAGAGCTGTCTGTGTAGCTCCCAGCCCCATTATGTTGTCTAGTCCCTTCTGTTATTGCAGAACAAAAACTGAATTTTAGGAAGATGAAAACACAACACTTCTGTAAGAGTACATTCTTACTATATCTCTCTTTGTCCTTGAGCAGTTCAAGAATCACACAGCTGCAAGTCTGTCTTTCCACTGTCAGTCTGGTCCAGAGGGAAGGCTTCTGTCACAGGGCAGCATTGCTGTTCACTGACTGCCTGTCAGATCAGAGCTGTCCCCATCAAAAGAAAACTGAACTATACACTTGAATCATTAAATCTGTCACAGGACAGTGAGAGATTCATATACTGTACATGGAAATTTTAGGCTGAATTAATTTTCAATACATTTTCTTGTGTCAAGCATCCAATTACTCAGTGCAATTAGTGATTCCTCTTGTCTTAAGAGTGATTTGTATGAATAAAGGCTTTCTAGATGCTCCCGTTCCCAAAGAACCTTGTGGTCATACTGAGACCTACAGCCAATCTCTTTAAAAGAAAGTGGGAGACAACAAAGGAAGGAGCTCTTAAAACAGAAATATCTTTATTAACAGTAAAACACAAGACGTGCATAATCCCTTTTACAATAGAATAATTCTGGCCAAAGAAAGTGGAGTGCGTTAAAAAGTGTATTGTTCAGACCAAATGTGTTGTCTTCAGAATGCCTCAAATCAAATGCAGCAGGAGGAATGCTTATGAAAGTGTCTCCTTGGTTAGCAGTTGTTCCATCCTTCTTGGTACAACACAGCATGGAATAGAGTGCTCTGGGGCTGGCTGAGGGCTCTGAGCTGCCTGGATCTCTCGCACTCCTGAAGCTGTGTCTGTGATCTTTCATTCTCCAGAGGCAAGAGCCCAAGTATTGTTCTTTATACAGAGACCTATGCTGGTTTCCACAATATCACAAACCGTGAGTAATACTTGTGGATAGTGCGGATGTTTTGCTTTGCTTCTGATGGAAAACAGAGGGCAGAATTATTCATAGACAGAAATGACTCCTGTTAATCTACGGATGACTCACGGTGCTTTTCTCACTAGACTGATAGATCATAGTTAACACAACCCCATAGTTAACACGCCTTGCTCAAATCCACCATTTTAGCCCCTTGCATAGAGCTTTGCAACTTCATGGTTTCATTGATCCACACAAAAAGGCGTTTCTTCACTTTCTTGTCTCACTTCTCAACCCCATTTATATCACAGAGGTGATATGAAATGAAGGTTTAAATTGCTAACACTGACTTATCTGCAGAAAGCAGGTTATGGTACATTTAACTTGTACTTTAAAAGTATTATAAATAATTAAAAACTCCAATTGCTTGAGTAAGTGAAGAAAATTTATCTGAATGCACATTATCTCTGCTCATCATTATGTTTGTTCCCTTGCTCTCGTTTGCAAAGCTTCTCATGGATATAACTGTGAATTAATAAGACAACACACTTTAGCATCAAATAAACCACTTTCAAATATGATGTGCTTGTTCTCTACTGTGAAAGTGCAAGGGGTCAGATTTTACCAAGTTTTTTCTAGCTTTTCTTTGCTGATGAGGTCTGTATTTAAAATTATTAACTGGTTGGTCTATTTCACCCTATACTATTTATATGCAATATTATTTGAATACTAACACAGAATATAAAATAGCAGCATCCATGGATAATAAAAACACTATGACTGAAGATCTAAAATGTGTTCACAATTAGCTGCAAATGTTCACATTAACTGTAATGGAAGAGTAGCTGACTCTGGAGGACATAGTGGTTTTGTCTACCTTGCGTAAGAGACATGGCCTGCAAATTAGATTTGTTATTGGTACAGGCACCAAGTTTGCAAGCATGGCCCAGGTGCAAGTGGAGGTGTCCTCTTGCTAAGATTCTCATGTGCCTCTCCTCCCTGGCAGAGAAGTGTGGCATTAGTATGGCAATGTAATGTAAGGCACGCCTGGGCAAGGTGTCTGAAAAGCCCTGGGGTGAACACGTAACAGGATTCTGGCTGTTCCTGGCTGTTCTGGAGCTTCCTATGGGTAGATGATGGATACAAACCCAAGGTTGTGTTCTGTGCTGGTCCCCAACATGCAGAAGTGTCTGTACTAGAGATGCAAAGTGATTTCTCTCAGCTGAACAAAGATTAAATGCCCACTCAGGCTTCCTGTATCTTGCAGAAAGGTACTCCTGGAGCTGCCATGAGGAACGAGCCCTATTTCAGTGGCTGCAATGAAGCCTCCAGGTTGAGAAGTTTTTTATTCAGAGATCTAAAGTCTCATAGAATCTCTCTCCCTGCGCAAGATGGGACCAACTCTGTCACGCTCTCTTTTCATGGTAACTTGACCTCTTAGTTGCACTTAGGGAAGCACACTTGTCCATCCTTATGTATTGTTAAAAATGTGATTTCATAGTCAGGAGTCCTCATGAAAGTTCCTGATGACTTTTCCTTTCCTTCCCACCTTATCTTGAAATGAGCTGGTTTGTCTCAATTCCCAGGTTAGATGCTCTCTCTATATATAGTCCACATCTTTCAGTTGTGCAGTTTCTTTTCAAACTGCATCTTTCTTTGAGGAGCACATCCTGGGTATGTTTATAGTGTCCTTGAACAGTGCCTCAAAGATGAGCTCTTCATTAGGCTTGTGGCAAGGCAGAGGGTGATCTTCCAAGTGTGGTTCCCAAATGAAACCAGAGCCTGCTCTCTGGAGCACAGGGGACACCATTTGCCTCACTATACTGAATGGCTTAATCAGGGAGCTGGCACACTCTCCAAGGCTGGATGTATAGGAAAAACCTAAGCAAGGATTGTGGTACTTCAAGCTGCTCCTAAAACAAGCCTTGATGATTAGTTCAGATGTGAATGTAAAAAGCTTGTGGTGAACAGAGTGGCTGCCTGAGCATGTACTGCTTTAATATCTCCAGCAATGACCTTATCTAGTTGTATGCTCCCTCCTCCTCCTCCTCAGTGTCTTCATCATCTCAGTGCATTTCTGGCTACCAGAACACCCATCAACTGTAAATCCTCTATAAAAATTTTCTCAGCCCCTTCAGTAGATCTCCACTCACTCAGAAGGGCTTGGGTTCAGATGTTCGAGTAACAGCCTGTTCTCCAGATTTCTCCATAGCAAGGAAGAAAGTCTTGCTTCTGGCTTGGCAACGATCTGGGACATCATCATCATCATAATCAAATAGTTTGTGTTGGAAGTGACCTTTAAAGATCATCAACAGGTCCCAACCTCCTGCCATGGGCAGAGACACCCTCCTGTAGACCAGGTTGCTCAAAGCCCCATCCAACCTGGCCTTGAACACTTCCAGGAGTGGGGCATCCACAACTTCTTCAAAATAACTTTACCAGTGTCTCTCCACCCTCACAATAAAGAATTTCTGCTAATATCTTAACTAAAATTACCCTCTTTCAGTTAAAGCCATTACCCACTTGTCCTATAACTACATGGCCTTCTTGTGATATAAATCTACATTTTGGGCAGCACTTCTCAAGTTTGAAAAATGGTATTTAATTACTCTATCTTATGACTCATTGATCTTTTTTTGTTGTGTTTGATTTTGGTTGTATTAAGTTAGATTATGAGGAGCCAAGGGAAGACGTGAATAGTACAGAGGATGTAAAGTTTCTTTCCTTTGCTGAGCATCATGTAGTACTAAAGTATTCCTAAAAGTTATACTTGCACCAGAGCAGTCTTGGTTCAAAAAAATTAGTCTTATACTTGATACTCCTTTGAAGTTCCTAAATTATTCAGGCTTTTTTATTAATTGTTTCCATGCAGTCAAGAAGCAAAGTCTCTGCCTGAGCTGTGTCTGTGAATCCAGATGTTTGTGCAACTCTTTAGTCACTGGTGAGATTGATCTGCAGAGCTGATAGACAAAGGTGGGTGTTTTAAGCCAGGAAGAAAACAAGGGCAGATTAGATAAGGTGACAATCACAAATGCCTTGTTTTCTGCATTTTAAGAGGGGTGTGGTGAAAATGATGTTTGCAGCAAGAGATGTTTGGAGTGCTGATTTTATGGTGAGAGTACAGTAATACAAAATAGCTAGGGAGAAAAATGTTTCATCCTGAAACAGCCGCTAACAGAGAGCTCTTTCCTGTGGCAAACAGTTAGCACCAAATCTCCACAGATACCCAGAGGATAATGTATATTGGAAGGGATCTCACCATGGCATCAAGTCTGACACCCTGCTCCAGACAGAGACTGCTTGGAGAAGGCCGCTCAGGGCGGTGAAAGTCTTGACACAGTACCTGCTGGAGACATGGAAGGGATTTCCTCAACTCCAGCTGATGCTACTTTGGTTCCCCTTTATGTTTCTGGCACATTATCCTTCAGAGTGAGCTCAGCGAAGCATTCTGATGAGGAGTAAAGACGTTGGTGGAATACTCACTGATGGAAAGGGAAAGCATGTGTTGCACCTTACAATGCTACAGCCACAGCTATGTCCTACCTGGGCAGCTTTTCCACGGCAAGAGGATGGGACTGAGCCACCCAAGCAGCAGTGCCATGGAATGGCTCCAGGCAGTCAGGGTAAGAGATCTGCTCCAGACACCTCTGGAAACAAACAGCACATTAATACTGGTGCTGCTGAAGAACTGGCAGCAAGCCAAGCCATCTTCTCTCATCATCTTTCCTATTTAATAGGAAAACAAGTGGTCTACGTACCATGCTGAATGTGCTTTATGCCTCTGTCTCATTAGACTCCCACCACTGCTTGCTGATGCATGGTACTCCTCCACAGAAACTTTTAAGAGGCTATGAACTGTTGATGACTCAAAAAAACACATTTTAAAAATCTGCCTTCAACTAAGTAGTCTTGCTGTAAGTGGTTTTAAATCTCTCAGGAAGACTATCTCCAAAGCTTGAGTATTAATGGGTAGTACATTTATAAAGACCTTAAATTGACTACAGGTTTAACGGTTCATGAAAACCGTTCAACAGAAATTATCTCCTTCCAAACTAGGGAAGACATTAGAGATACAAAGTTATATTACTGTAAATTGTAAGAAACATAAATTTTTAACCAATTTCAACACGCATATACTAGAGAAGCCTGTAAAAGAAATTATGTTCAGAAAGTAAGGGAAATATATGGTTTATTAGCCTTACTTCTTATCTCTGCATCTGGGCAGGGGTCATCTTATTTACTTTTTTATCTCATCCACTGTTACCACTCCTCCTGTGTACTGTGGGCTTTGGGGAGGAGCTGTCAGCATGTTTGCACAGCATAGTGGGGTAAGCCCCCAGAAACCACCAAAATAGGAAACAACTGACACAGCGGTTTTCAGCAAAAAGTTGGATTTGCTGAAATTTCTCTCATCCTAATACAGGTGTTTTAAATGGGTCAGAAGAACCATGCTCCAGAAATGGCTCTTTTCTTACTGGTAAGGCAGTATTAAGGTGACTGCCTTAAATGAGATGTGTGTATGGATAGCAAGGAAGCCAAACCTTTTTTGTAAAATGATTACTATAAAGGTAGACATAAAGGAAAGGAAAAACTTCTCTGAATTTACCAACTTTCATTTAAACCAAACAAACACTCTACTGGGCCAGCATCATTACTAGGCTGGGAAAGTCACCACATCTTCATTAGGGTTCCACTCATCTGCTTTTGAATACATCCAATGTAGTGGTTTGCATTTGAGCTTGTGACCCCAAGTTCCCCTTAAACTGAGTGGGAAGATACAAGCGTGCTCAGAGTGCAGTGTATTTCACCTACTTGAAATACCTTGTGGTGAAACAAATAATGCTCTAGAAGAAGCTGCTTCTTTTCACTGGCTAGCCAATTTTTCTCCAGAGCATCAACAGAAAACCGAGTTTTGGAGCTGCCCAAGAACAGATGCACCTCGGGACATTTCCTTTTGCTCTCTCTGAGGAAGATGACAATGCTGGGAATGTCTAAAAGGAACACCTAAGCTCCTTTCTACATTAAAAGGGAAGAAGGTTTAAAGCCTCCTTCCTAAATGGCAAGGAGGAATCTAGGATAAGGAACAGAGATAGATCCTGGACAGTAGAAGTGATTTCCTCTGTTCTTAGCTGCTTAAAAAAAAAGGAATGAGCAAAATCAAAAGGTGCCCATCCTGGACCAAAGGTGCAACTGGAGAAGAGGGGCAATAAACATGCTAAAAAACATTACCAGTACCTGATCACTTATGACAGAGGGAGCTGAGGAATATGCATTTTTCCAAACTCATGTCTCTAAAGTCTGCTAAATAGTAAATGGCACAGCTGGACTTTCTGTTTATTATTATTGTTATTATTATTATTATTATTGGATTTCATTGCTGCAAGAGACTGTAAAGTTTTTCCTATCTCACAGTGACACTGCTGATGTCAAATGGTGACAGAATAGGGTTCTTTGCATTAACAAATTTCCCATAAAACTTGCTATTACTGCTCAAACTTAACAATTTATCCTTCTGTGCCCTGCTAATGCTGCAGGCAGCTGAAGATGCATTGAAATGAAGTAACACTGTTAGTTTATTCACTGTAACTTTCCAGTGAATGTTATTTCCTTTTGCATGTGTGATACAGCTGAAGATTTTAGGAGTCCTCCTCTAATTATGCAGTAAAATGTGTAGTACCAGATATTATGTGAGAAGAATAGAAATATTCTGAAAAACATTTTTTTCCACTAATACTTCTACTGTGTTCTATGTAGGAATTATATTGGAGTTGTTATCACTCTTTCTGACCCTTAAATAAACCAAATTTTCAGTGGACTGTTATGCCTAGAAAGAAACAATACTTGACTCTTTCAGCAAAAGGAAAGACCATCAAAATGTAGTAAAAGTTTCTTTCACCTGTCTTCTTAGGAAAGGTTTCCAAGTGAACAGCATTTTGCAAGGATGGGATTAGGGCATGGTCAATAGGTTTTCCTGCTTACAGAAGGAACAGAGACAAGGTTCTGCACATAGATTCACTCTTCACTTGTTTGTGGCTTACACTACCTCACCATCCTCTGCAGGCAAGGCAAAAGCTCAGCAAATGAAGAAGCCTCTATTTAAGGTGAGAAACCATCCACGGGGATGTATGGAGTTACTGGCAGGGAAGCCCCCTCAGTCAGACAGAGAATGCAGTCAGATCCCGAGGACTGGCTCAGGACAGGGGATCTCATTGCGTGAGGTGGGAGTCATCTCACTCTCCTTTGAGTGTGGGGCTTCCTGTTCCCAAGAGGGATGATAAAGTAATTATTTGCTTTTCCAATGCTTCTTTAATTTCCCTTTTCTGAATCACAGTTCAAGTCCCTTTTAGGTGTGCCCTTGATATCAGCACAGCAGTTTAAATACAGACAGTCCTACCTTTAAAACAAACTACATCAGTACTGTAGTATGGATAGAATTCAGTTTACATGCTGGACACATATGCAAGTATGTCTGTACTTTGCAAAAAAAGCACTGGAAGTTAATTAGTTTGTTTAACTCATGGACATATATTTCAATTATTATTTTTTTCTTAGGAGCTTGTTGCTTTTCAGTGCAGCAGTACCATACCCTACTGTGTTAACAGTATCAGACTACTCAGATTGTCCAGAATGCTCTGAGATAAGGCTCCTGTGCTGAACATGTCCTCAGGACTCCCTCCTCCTGCCAAATCCCAGGAGAGATGGGGTGCCTCAGCTCTTCGGAGGATTTGTTGTCCCATCATGCTTTGCAGTAGGGAGACAGACTGGAATTGCAGTTTAGTCTTTCAGACTAAAAGTCATCTTTCAGATAAAAGTCATCTCTATGCATATGTCCTGTGCACCACCTTAGGTCCTCTTCTGGGCTTGAAATCAGGATGTAAGATGAATATAAATGGCACAGACATCTGACTTTGGTTGCCTGCAGAGGGGTGAATTTCACCTACTAGGAACAGCTACATCTAGGTTTCTGAACCCACATGAAAGTGCTGGGAATTTGCACCGTTTACTGGCTTGGCTGGGGAATGAAGATGCTCACAGGAAATGTTTGACACTTTTGCAGGAATTTGGCTTATTTTGTACTAGAGAACAGATATGCTATACCTGAATTTCTAAACTTACTGTACTGGCATCAGAGTAACTAGAAACCACAAAATGAAAAAAAAAAAAAAAAAAAAAAAAAAGAAGAGAGTAGACTATGTTTAGATATATTTACATCTACATACATCTACATATAGAAGCTTCTGTTCATGGGAATTCTATAAGCCACTGCCTGCAATAGCATCTATCCTAAGGGAATTCTAGAGATGATTCTTAAGAGACTGAGGAGATGGGGTTGTGAGGTGAGCCCATTTGTGTCAGCACCTTATCCAGCCATTGCAATGGTCCATGCAGGTGGATCTCAATCCAGCAGGGCGTGCTTGTAACATCTTGGCGATGATACTCTGCTCCCCAGCCCTATAAAAGGACCAAAAAGTGAGGTGGTTTTATAAAAAAAAAGCACCCAAAACATTAAATCACAATTCCAGTGCTGATAGTCTAACACAACTACAGATAGTCCACCACCCAAGTTCCCAAGATTTAATTATTCTAGGGATAATTTTCTCTAGAAGCTTTGCTCCTTTTTAATGTCATTGTTATCATAATTACCAGGGTCTCGATGCTATTAAATTAAAAATCTCAGTCACACTTCCAGGTGCTGAGAACAACTGGCATGGAAAGGCCTGTTTCCAAGCTTGTCTGCCTGCAAATAGCCTGTGGGGAATGGTCCTGTTGTTTGCACCCCAGGGACATACACAGGAAAGTCTGGCAGCCTGCTGTCTGGCATCAACAAAAAGCAGGCCAGCCTCTTTCATTAACAGGAAGTGGCAATGGTCCTGGGCAGTGCTTCATGTATTGGTACAGATTCATCCTGTGAGTCTGTTAGAATTTCTAAGTATTTATTGGAAATTCCAGCAGTTCCTATGTACCATACTTAGCCTATGTATAGGCTTTTCTCCTAGAGAGTGTTTGGGCACTGGAAGAGGCATCCCAGGGAAGTGGTCACAGCACCAAGCCTGACAGAGTTCAAGAAGTGTTCAGACAATGCCCATGGGTGTGACTCTTAGTGCTGTGCAGGGCCAGGAGCTGGACTTGATGATCCTGATGAATCCCTTCTAACTCAACATATGCTATGATTCAAGCAGGCACAGGGTCTAAGCAGTGCTAAGCAGGCAGCCTGACATCACAGCAACACAAGGCATGCCAGTCACAGCCCAAAGTCTTGCAGCTCACCAGCTGTCTCACTGGCAGAACTGAACTCAGATTTCCACGGGGCAATGTGCAAAACATGGTCCCACTACAGGATGAGGATCTTCATTTGTGGGATGCTGATCAGACCCTAAATCATATCTGTCATTATGACAGGCAGGCAGATCAGTATTCTTGTCATGAAAAAAAGGACATGGAAGTATATTAAGACTGATGGCTGCCAAAGTCACCAAAATTTTAGAGTGCTGAGCAGCTCAGAAAGCTGAAGCTGCCAGAGCAGCCACTTCTTTAGATGACAGCTGGAAAATTAGTATCAACATTAAAATGAGATGTCACCATAAGGGGTCTGGATAAAATGCATGCTAATTAATGAAGAAAAAGGGAAAGAACACAGAAGAGTAAGATACAGACCCACCAAAGCCCAGAGTACTTTCAATTAGGCAGCATTTTTCTGCACTGCAGAGCATTTATCAGAATAGAAAGAGCTTGCATTCACAGACCCTCAGACTGATGTTCTGTAAATGTTCACATAAAATGCCAGCACAGTCAGACTTTTGAGATGGTGAGGTCACAAGCACTGAACTGCAGTGAAGATACACAGCCAGGAGAGCAAGTGCCAGAGGAGCTGGCACACCTTGCTGGCAGGCAGGACAGAAAATCCAGAGGAACAGCAACTCAAGCACGATGTGCCAAATTTGGGGGAGCCTGGCAAGCGGCTGGCCATCTCCCTCTGCTGGCAACTCCCAAACACTCCCAGTGATTCTGTCTGGCTGGAGCACCCCCAGGAGAAATGCCAGGAGGGCAAGGACCCCGGTGCTCCCTGTTTATCACCCTTGCATTGCAGGTAGCCTCCTTCACCCCAGGACTGAGAGGAGCCCAGAGCAGGAGTACTCTTAATGAGGGGATAAAGTGAGTACAACTTTCCAAGCTTCAGTGGTGTTTTCCACAGATGGTGGGAAGAGGATACCAGTACCCCCATGGGTCCTGCTGCTCCTGCCAACACTTCCTATCTCCTGTGGGAAACAGCTCTCTCCAGCCTGGGCTCCATGCTCCAGAGTGCTGAATTTCAAGTCTTGGTGTTCCCCTTAACCCCAAGACCCAGGGAAATGTGGGAGGGATTGTGCTGGGTTCAGACCTTGGCTTGAAACTCTTCATCTCTTCCCTTTGTAGTTCAGCTGCCTCACCTGTGGAGAGGAGGCAAGAGCCATCCTGCTTTGGTTATCAGCAGTGTTCGGTGGATGGAAGCTGTTCTCACTGAGAATACACCCACATCTGAGCTCCTCTCAGCTGCTCTGTGGGCACACAAAGGGCATCAGAGGGGACAAGACTTCACCTTCCTCTGTCCCATGCCTTGCATCCAGAAGATGGCATAGTCTTGGCAAGTTTCTCATTCTTGGTCCCTACCCATCCCTGCCTCCCAGCTGGTAGCTCAAGCATTGGTGAAGTCAGAGGCAGAGTCTCCAGACCTTTGGGCTGTACATGACCAGCAGTATCTGGACATGAGTCAGTGGAGAAGCCACAGCACTGCCCTGCACACGAGAACTCTCTTGGACTGTGGCTCTGACAGAAAACAGGCCCCTCTGGGAACTGCATCCCCAATACCCAGGGTCACTCCTGGCACCAGACTGAACACAGGAGGGCTCACTCCTTGGGAGGAAAATATTTTGGGAAGTCCAAATACAAGAAAGCATATTTGCAGGCCAGGAAGAAAGAGCTTAGATGAGATTTGCATAGTAATTTTCCAGACACCATGGGAAAGAGTTCAAAATAACTTCTTGCACTGGTCTTCTGGTGCCTAAGGCACAATAATACTGCTAGTATTTCAACAAAGCAAGGTGATAATATGGCAGCAGCATTATGAAGTGCATCAACACGACCATTTCTGCTGCCATGCTGGGCATGGAGGCAGATAACACATCAAAGAGTTTGCCCCTGAATGGCTGAGATAATGAAAATATTGTGTAACTGGCTACACTGCCTTTGCAAACAACATGCCCATTCATGTCTTCCATTAAAGAAAATGCTGTTTGTTGGGTTTCTTGCATTCTTTTTTTTTTGCCCTAATGCTTGTATGTGAACAAGATACCAGTTCCCTCCCAAGAACAAAGCAACAGCATGGTCATGGGCATGGAGATTTGGCTTGAACTCTTGAGAGAGGTTACAGGGCACTCTTTATAATCTTGAAGACTTAAGAAGATGGGTCCTCAAGGATGGCTAGAAAAAGTTAGACCAGAAAGATATATAAGATTCAGCTTATTGGCTCTGCAGAACTTGAGGAAACTGGACTCCAGCCTCAAGCACTTTTTGGTATCTTAGATGTGAATTTAATCATATCAATTCAGTCATTTGTATATAAACAAATCTGCAAGACAAAGGAACACGCTCAAACAATTTTTATGGTATCTAGCAGGACCACAGGCTTCTAATGGTGCAACTGCTCTAGTTTGCAGGCTGAATACTCCCAGCAGCACTATAGCAAGTGGTCCAGCATCATCTGGAAACTGTCTAGAAACACTTGCCATTCTTTAGGGGTTAGATGCTACAACAGGCATGTAAATAAATCCCAAGTGCTAAAAGGAGTTGGGAGATCTTGTTCTGGTGAGAAGGCCATTCAGAAAGTCCCACAAAGATTGATAGATTTCCCACAGAGCAGACTGTGAAATTCAGATATGAAGGACATCAGAACAGTAATGGCTTTGGTGGCCTCCTGTCTCTTCCAAATAACAGGGCAAAGGTCAAATGTTCTTTTGAGTTTTCCGTTCTGCTTGCAAGAAACCCTTCTGGTTGTGGCTGGCCAGAGTGAATGTTATCAGAAAGTAAGACATTATTTGTCAGGGATCAGGCAGATGGCAAACAACAAGAATTCTCTGCAAGCTCATTGAGGGATGAAATAGGACCCAGTGTTTCTTGACTGAGACAATATATACAAGTCTATGGTACCGGTGAGACTGTAAATTAGCCTAAATACATAGGGACATTATTTTCAGATCAATGACTTTATCAAGCTTTACTGCAAACCAGTAACAATAGGAGAGATCACAACTGCCTAAGATATGTGCTACAACATTTGTGTGTTGCTAAGCCCTTCTGAGTTGAGCTTTTTGAACAATCAGTGGAGGAATATCACCATGCATTCTCTATTTTCCACAAAGAGCCTATAGAATACCTACATTTTGTAATCTAAGAGATTTTCAGGTTGACCACAAAAGCTATTGATTTTGAGCACCTGTAAGTTTAAGGCAACACTGGAAAACAGGAAGTATGAATTGCTATTTGGAATGGATTTGATGGAATCTAGTTTTGCACTAAAGCTAGCAAGGATGCAAGAGAAAGCAAAGAATCCTTACTTTAACAAAACTCATTCGAATAGTACACATCTTGGTCAGCTCATACACCACTTCGAAGCCGTGATTGACTGACTGGGCAAGCAGCTGAGCAAAGAGCTGGTTGTTGAAGATCTTGAGGCTGCAGCCACTGGGGATCTTGCAGACCGTGGCTGGGTGGAAACCATGCTGGTAGTTACAGTTGCGGCTTTGCACAAAAATACTGCTGTCACTGACACATTCCGCGTAAACCTCCCCACCGACGTAGTAAAGATGAACACCTTGAAAAACCAAATATAACATGTATTATTTATCCATTGTTCACAACACACTTTATGCCAGTAATTAATTTTTTACTGGTTTGGGCATACAAGCCCAGGATCCTTCCAGGATCTTTGGTTCTTGGTGCAGGTTGCTTTACTTTTACCCAACAGCTTAATACTTAATGACAAAATACACATATGTAAACATCAAACACATGCCAACCATATCCTAAACATCAATCAAAACCATCCAAGAACTGAAAAATCACTATTGCATTACACAGCTAAATGTATTTTCACTGTTAAGCAAGTGCATACTGGCCAAGACCAACTTCACTGCACACTGTTGTTTTACTACAGGATCCTACTGTCATACATTTAAAACACAGCATGGTGTGTACTGAAAATAGCTTTTCTGTATTTTGTTTTATCTGCCACTTCAGAACCATGTATTTGCATTTACGTGATGTGATTTACTCCTCAGATCCTGTTCCAAGTGACCTTTAGCAAGAAAATGACTGATTTTCTTCTGAACTTTTCAGTACTCAAGTGACTTACCAATACTAACTCAAATTTTGATTGTGACTTGAGGAAATTAAGGTGGAAGCACTTCTATCCCTTCAAAGACCACCAAGGATATTTGCTTGCACGAAAACATTCCTGAATTGGTGGGAGAATTTATCTTAGCCTAATTCAGCAAGCTTGAAGTTGGGAATCATCTGTAAGATGATAACTGTGTAGATGCCTTCTGTAGCTGATAGATGGAGAGAGGAACTGTGACCAGACGATTCACTCCATTTGCTACAGAGTGCAGGCTCAGAGCCAACTTAAAGCCATGGAAGTCCTGTGCAGGTGCTGAAAAGGCTCTCCCATTCCCTGCCCCAGCTGGCACACCTGCTTTCATGCTGGCAGCAACAGCTGAGGATTGGGCTGCTGTCCAGGCTGAGGAAGTGAACCAGCTAATAAATTTAAAAACAAACAAGCCGAAATTTATTTTCAGTGAGATCTTGTGAGATCTTCATCAGTGCAAATGTGGCAATAGGGACCCTGACTGCTTGAACGGGAGCATGAAGCCACAACCTGAAGGGGGCCAAGTCATCCTGTGAAAATTCCCAGACAGTCACCCTCCCCATGGCTAGATTAGGGGAAATTAACCCTTCCCATGGCCAAGAGAGGTGGAAGAACTCAGTTCTTTGTTCTTGTAAAAACTATCACTAAATTAAAAAATCCTCCCGTCTAATTCTAGGTATACCCTTCAAACACACACAAATGCTCACAGAACCTCGGTAGACTGCCTGCAAAGCTACTGGTAACTGTGCTTTAATAATGCAGCTGTAATTAGCTTTATTCCTGGCGTCTTTCACACAAACAAAGACTTGTTATATATTCCCAGTGTGTTCATCATTCTGCAGCCATAATAACAAGGGGTAGCAGCGCATCCTTAGGACAAAAACAACGTCTAAACAGAAGTGGGAATGGCACAGGGGAAAGCAGGTTGAGTGGGAAAAGAAACTGAGAAAAATACACTCTCCCATAGTCTTCCAGAGTGACTCAGATGGGAACCTTAAAGTCTGTCTTCTTGACTTCTGAGCACCCACAGGATCTGAAATAGCTGCAAGTGGCAGGGGTGTGGCTCGGAGCACACTCTGGTACTGCACTGGGAGCAGCAGCCACAGGAAAGCATCAGCTCCAACTGCATCAGCCACTCTGGGGAGCTGCACACTGTGACTGCTGCCACTTGACCTTCCTTCCCATGGAAATGGATAAAAGGGAAGGACAGAAAGGATCTTGATGGAGTCCTTATAGTTTTCTGAAATAATGAGAGAACAGACGGTAGGGAGAGAAGAATAAGGACATAAACGTGCACCATATTTCAAATCTTCAGGTGTAGCTACAGATTTAGGGTCACCACAGTGGGTGCTAAGGTGAAAAATTTTAAAGGCTGGGTTTTCAAAGAATATTAAGTAACTCATTTTCTGAAAAAAATGAATGCTTTCAAAGGCATTGCCCAAATATTGTGCTCAATAATAATAACAAAAACATCAATGTCACTTCTGAAAGCAGAGATTACAAATCTTTTTTTTTCTTGTGAAATTTTTAAATCAATAAATACAACACTAATTAATGTGTATTCCTATTATTCTAGTATTCATTCACCAGAGGAAAGCATCCTAAAGGAAACCAAGCAGCTAAATACTTATTTGTAGAAGATCAAATCAAAGGTCCATATGTTTTGGTGGTAATCATTCCTCCCTGCAAAAACTGAAAATTCAGCAGTCTCCAAGCACCCACATCTTTTTGACACTGATCAAAAGTTTCTTTTTTGTCCTTGAAGTCTGACTGCTGAAACAGGTCCAATTGCTGGTAGATGTTGCATTGTGTTCTGGATTGTTTTTAGCTTTGATGTGGTATTTCCAGGAAATGGTTTAACACTGATACACTAGATGACAATTCAATCACATATCCTTATCCTACTGAGCTAATCTTGTTTACTCACTCTTTTTTTCCTCCCGTGTTAACATGAGACAATTGTATCCATTTCAGCAGCTTTCATCTGTCCACCATGCCTTTGAACTATACCCTTCTGGAGCTGCTCTTCTGCAGGCCTGCACTGGTGCCACTTGTATTCCACTTTTATATGTTTTTTAGGATTTGCATAAACAGGGAAGAGCAGTAAAATTAAGGATCTCTGATATATTAAGCTCCTCTGAGCAACCTGCTCCCTTCCCTTGGGCACATTCCTAGTGTAGGACTTTAAAGGACTTTTAATCAATTAAGACAGATCTTCACATTTAAATGGATGAAGACCATTAACATTTCCCTAACTTTATTTCTGTTCTGTCTCTTTGTCTTTTGGGGCAGAAAGTCACAGGCTGTAACATCACCAAATGACAGCTGGGATCTTTTGTCATTTTTCTTTTAGGGCCCAGCTCAGTTTTGATCTATATCTGACAGCTTACACTGATAGGATGTAAATCTTTGCTTTAGTTTCTAAGTAAGTTAGAACTAGATGTACAACACATTTGCATTCTGCACTGTGAACCACTATGGCACACACTTGTAGCATCTGCAACATAAGCGTTCTCTATTCCAGGGAAAACTGGAATAGAAAAGGCACAACATCGCCTGCTCCAGCCTTCAGTTCACTGCTCTTTGCAAAAACTGTATCACATTTGTCTCAGAGCTTCCTCCTATTCAGTCATTCAACACTAGACCATCAAGAGCCAATTAAAATATTGCTCTAGGCCTGGGAAATGAGGTGAGGTTGACAAGATAATAGGAGTGGAACAATTAGAGTTAATTAGCCCAGTGGGAAATGCATTCCCAGGCAGCTACTGGTGAGAGGTTGGGTTGGCAAGATAATGAGTTTAGACTGGATATACCAGAACAGGCAAAGCTTCATCTGCATAGAGAAGTGGCTGGCACAGGGCTTCTGACTCACCACCACAAACAACAGTAAGTTCTGGGAGAATATTAAACCCTACACAGCCCTGGGGAGCTGGGACAGAGTGTGTGGCCATGCGTGTCCAGGTGTGGTCTCCTCATATTTGGCACCAGTAGCATGTCACACTGCATGCTGAGGGCATCTGCGCACCAGAGGTGCAGCATACAGAGCTGCACCACCAACCACTGCTGGGAGAATAATCGCCTTAGTTTTACTAGTGAAAAGCTGACAAAGCTGGGAATCGGAATGGTGGGGGGAAGCTACAAACATAATTCTACCAGAGTTCTTCAGCTAAGTAACTCAACTGCTAAGTGTTTCATCCATCTCCCTTTGTTATTTGGTGGGAGGAGAAGCAGCCCTCAGGCACCAGCAATTATCCTTTTAGTGGCATTTTAATGGCAATATTCCCAGTTGCCAGAAGCTCTAATAAATAAAATGAAAATACATACTGCTAAATTAGAACATACAACTATAAACAACATTTTTCTCTTTGCTGGCCAAGTAAATAGCCTTTGTAAGGAGTTACTCTGTTATCCAGTCAGAAAAGAATCCTCTGCTTTTCTTCTATTTCAGAAGTAATGTCAGAGGTTTGATTTTAAGGCAAGCACATCTGATGAATCGGCTAGGTTTGTTAATGCAATGCATGGATCTTCTGAGCTCTGAATATTATTCCTGAGGAGAGAGGATTTCCTCTTACCTTTTCCTATGTGTCTCCTGGTGTTTTCTATAGTAGAATTGCGATTTACATTTGAGAGCAGACCCAGGCAGAACCTGTTTTTGTTATTTGAAGGATCTGTAAATCCATCTATAAGGATACTTCGAGAGGAGGCCTGGAAAGTCTCCCCTACCCGGTTGTTGAGTTCATAGTAGGCAACTGAGCACCAGTGTTGGGGTTCCTCATAACAAACAGGCCGAAAGTCTGTAGGAAATAAAGTTAAGCAGCTGCTCAGGTTTCAGCAATATTTTTTAAACAATCTTTCTCTGTTTTCTTTCATTCTCTCCCACTCTCAGCCCACCATCTCTTCATCTAAACAGTCATACTTGTGTCATGCTTTATTCCAACAGCAGCTTCCACTGCTTCTTGATTTTATGACTGAAGTCCCAAACATGCAAAAGGTTAGTGCACCAGCTTAACTCTAAGCCTCTGAGGAGCCCAACTTCTTCTTAAAAGTGGAAACTCCACTGCATTAAATCAACTGCCCTGACATTCCTCACTGAACTGAGACCCAAACTATACACTGAAAATAGTAAGGGTTACATCTGCTCTGCACACCAGCAGGAGATAGGGATGACAGATGGGCTTAAAGCAAGCCAAAACTGAGCCAAGTTTTTGGTATTAGGCCTTCAGCCTAATAGTAAACTTTGTAGTTCAGAAGTAATAAATCACTTCAATTTTTGCACACTTTCAGGCTTTCCTCTTCCATATGAGACTATAAGCAGAAATGACAGCAAGGTCATTTCTTTTGGATCTATCCCTGCCCAGGTTTTCTAAGTCAGAGACAGAGAAAGACTCAAAAATGTAACAGAATCACTGAGCCTCATTTGTCCTACAGGAATTAGTAGGAAACTTTATCCTGCCTGCTCACCACAGACATGTGAGCCCGCCTGCCCCCAGAGCACCTCTCTGCATAACCTCTAATAAACTTCCAACTAATATTCACTAGGATTAGTGATCAGGGATGGTAGGCTGTGATAAAGAGATTAAACTAGCTTGACAATTTATTTAAAAGTATTGGTGTCTGATAACTTGTTATTATCCAGCCATTCTGTGTCCCCATCCATAATTAGCACTATCCCTCCACTTTCCTTCTGCTCCAGTCCCATGCTACATACACATTCCTTGCTGTTTCAGAAGGCTGGCAATATTTTTTTTAATGTGCATGTGTGTGCAGTGTTCAGTCCTCATTCTAGAAATGACATTTCTTTCGGAACACAATATGATGGACTAAAAGAACAACGGTGACTTTTCCTTCGCAGTAGCAGGAAGCCAAAGCATAAAGCCAGCAAAGGAACTCAATTTCCCCTTCCTACTCTGTAGCAATGGGCTCTGAATGGTGGGGGCATCAATACTAGCCAGTACTAGCCCAAAAGTAGCAGAGGCTGTGCTGGAGAGGTCATCAAGTTGCTTTGAGGGGCACAAGCAGGACCCTGGACCCTTCTTAAACCATTAACACCTCTCCCACTAAAGAATTCTTCTAAGATGACAAAGACTTTGGTCTTCTGTCAAAATATCTTTGCACTCCACTAGAACATGTCCTTTATTTTTCTAGCTAGCCAGTAATGTAACATTAACACAAAGATGGCAGTAAAAAACTCCCTACCATAAGGCTTTAAAGTACCTGAAACCTAGAGCTGAAGGTGATAAAGAAATGAGTTCTGATATTGATAATGCTTTTGTGTGTTATATTGCCCCACCATCCTTGATTTGATATGTTTATCTTTACAATGTAGATAACAAGGTTTGTTTTCATTAACAGCTTTTTAAGTGTAATAGTCCATGGATGCAAATAAGGCTTAAACTCTGTAACTTTGCACATAATTCATGGAAATATTACATCAACCTATCCTGCTAGATAATGGATGGGCCTAGCACAAAACCTTACTGCAAAATTGCCTGAAACTTATTATTACATATCACTAAATCTCCATGTACAAATAACTTTTTTTCTTTCTTAAGGGATTTTATTTAAAGAATAGTACAAATGGTTATTTACTTTCAGCTTCTCCATCGGCAGATTTACCTCCACTGGGCAAAGACAGCACTAGTTGACTTTCAGCTATTGCATCCATTGACCGTCCATTGTGGATTCCTGGAGGTTCTCTTGCATGGTAGGGTGGAGGTGGAGTTTCCACTACAGAAAGAAGGAAAAAAGAAAGGAGAAAGAAAGGAAGACACCTTAGTCAGCATGTTGATAATTTCCTTCTGTTTTTTTCCTGGTGAATATTTTATTTACTTCAGCATCGTTTAGCTTGAGAAGACTGGAGAAAGCACAAATCTGAATCTAAGCTCCTGTCAGTCTCTAGATTAAGCCATTGCATGTTCAGCAAAGATGGGAAGGAAAAGCTGTCATGTTGGACATACAGAGCTTGAAAGAGAGAGGGATGGTCACAACAGTGCCTCTGGCCTAGACCTATGTAAAATCAAGTTCTCTGTTAACACCAGTTGTTACCCTAAAAAAGTAATGCAATTTCATCTGTTATTTCCAGAATTCTCTCTTTAATTATAACTTGAGGAGGAAGATTTAAGAGCAGAAGCTCACTTTATTTGATCCTTTGGGAGAAAGCTCTCTTTCTTCATAATCTGTAGAAAAAGCCTGTGGAAACCTATAAAAATCAGACTTGGCAAAACTCCCTCCAGACTTGTTCTTTTTTCCTCTGTCCTACAAGGGAAGTCTATCCCTCTCCTGGTTTGTTCACTCTCCCATCAAAGACCAATAGATGTCATAAAAACATTGGGGGGAAAATTATCAAGTCACAACTGCTCAGCTCCTGATTTGTTTCATTTACAACAACATGAGCTAGAAAACAGAAGGTGACTCTGTAGTAGGGATTATCCAGAAAGGCTGGAGGCTTTAGAAGGCCAAATTAAAAACGACTTAATGTTCATATTATAAAATGTCAACATTCAGTGCATAAGCACTAAAAGTGTGTAGTTTTGTCTCATTTGAACAGAAACTCAATGGGCTTATATGCAAATTACAGCCATATACAAGCTTGCAGAGCCAAGGGCCTCTTTAAGAAGGGCTTAAGTTTGTTCCAGAATGAAATTCCCTCTTGTGTTCGGGGTCTCTTGGCTGGCCCTCAAAATGGAAGAACTTGACCCAGAGTGGGTAACTGTGAACTGTCTCATGAGACAGCCACTGAATCTTCCAAGTAAGCCATGTTATTCTATTCTATTTAAGCACTGCTCAGGACCTAGGAATTTCATACACTACATGACATTTCTAACACTTAGATGACATAACCCTCCAACAAAAAATAGTAAAACAAAATCAAGAAATAGTGGAAGAGAAAATAAGTTACAGAAAGGAATACAATCACAGAATCACGTGGTTATATGAGTATTTTTAATGTCTGCTCTTAAACTAGTCACATTAGGTCTCCTTATACCCACTAAATAAAAATAGAAACCTGTAGACACAGTGTATTGGCTGTATACAAGAAGATGCAATGAATCTTATTCTAGGAGTGTCTGTTTTCCTCTACTGATTACAGAGAGAGTAGAGACAATTCCATGACATGCAGAAACCTGAATTGTTGACATCTATATTTGGTCACAGCAATCCCTCTCAAGGTTCTCAATGTGACTCCAGTTTGCTTTAGATAGTCTTCCATCACTGATTGTTACACAGGCAAATTATGCTTATCAGTATGCGTGTGCTGTGATATACTGAAGCTCAGGTTGAGCCACTTCCATTATTAAGTAGCTTTGCAAGGTCCCAAGTTCAGTTAAATGCACGAGTCAGAGGCATTACACAGCTGGAATGGGCCTGATTTACCTGTCAGGACCAGCTCCACTAAATCCAGATTAGTTATACAGAGGTGAAAGAAAAATATTGGAGAAGACAAACAAGTCTTACTACTTGATGAAATGTTTCAGTGTTGCTAAATATGATTTAATCAGAAATACATATCTAGAGAAGAAATGAATGAAGGTACATTCAGTGAATGAAGAGGGAAGGAAAAACATCACACTGTTGAAAGTATTCAGCTTAAAAGGAAGTTCAAATGCTACACCTTGTAAAATAAACATCTTTCTTGCACTTAAAATTAAACAGGCATATCATTAAGGACCTGAATTTAAATGCTTCATAGTTGAGACACTAAAATCTCAGATTACATGATTCTGACCTGAATTCATCATTATGAAAAAGTTGACATAACTGAAACTATTTGAAAGTTAAAGTGCTGAAGTGAATCTGAACCATATTTTGATATTAAAACTAACTCTTAGCTGTGTTGCATTAACAGCAAAAGCACAGTTAAATTTTCAGGTAATTAGAGCTGTACTAAGTCAGGAGTTCACAACACAATCAATCTGAGTGACATAAACCTGCTAATCTCAGAACTGTGGAACAGGTTCCAAAGTCATAGGAACTTGCCTGGTGACTTCTCCAAGTGTTGGGCCAGATTGTTAAACACCTTAACTTTCTGAAATTTATACAGTCAGTGGGATTGCCATAAACTTAAAAAATCTTCTGCACACCAATTTCCCCATTTTATCCTGTCTCTTGATGGAGTTCCTAAAGATTCTTACCCTGACCATCCTAGGTCCCTAACTTAGGTCTTGCAAGTCCTCTTTTCCATGAATTGTGCCAGAAGTTTGGATGGGCAGCTTTGGATAGAAGGTGGCCTGGCACACCTGCTTCTCTCCTCAGTTTTCCCCCCATAGTAATCATGGCATCTCACCCAGGCACTTCTAGGAGCAGGATGACTACAGTTCTCAATCTCTTGAGCATCTGTCAGAAGGACTGAGACACAATATACAAGAGACAGTCACAATAAATCACATTCCAAGTCCATTCCATCCAACAGTTTGATCTGCAGCTACAATCTGGGGGGAGCACAAAATTGTTACCTGACCCCAGGCCCTGGCAAGACCCTGAAATGCCTCAGTCAGGGTATCCCAAAGCTCATTCTTACCTGTGAGCTGATAGGGACTTCCTGGTCCAGAAGAGCTTTCTGGTGAGTTAGGGTAGCTGATGCTGTTAGGTGACTGGGAGAACATGTGGCTGGGGGATGATGGAAAAGGTGTGCATGGAGGATGCTGGAAAGAATCTGGATAAGTGGCATTGTGTGGCATCAGTGGCTCACTGTGCAGAGAAGTGTTTCGGAACTTGGCAAGGAGGCTGAGGTGAGGGTTAAACTCGCTGTGTCTTGGAACAAGTACAGGAGGTAGGACTGAAAACAAAAACAACAGAAAAAATTGGTTAAAGCTGTATTCTTGAAAGTATACCTTGTTGTAAGTTGAAAAGAGGCATATTCCATGCTGCTCAAATATTGCTGTCTGCATACAAGTCATTGAAGAGTAACAAACCTGTCCAAACCCAAGAATCAAAAGCTGAATTCTTGGACATTTTTCTCCAGATCTGCAGTCAGTTACAGCAGTTCCACATGCAAAATAAGGAATCTTGACTTGAGCATTCACAGGTATGGCATGAAGAAATTCAGGTGGTACATCTATCCCTTTCAAAATTACCTATTCCTTCTTCAAAAACTGAACACATCAGAAGTTTTCTAACTATTATCACCAGAATGTGCCAAATTCACAGTCAAGTTTAATAACAATTAGTAGTGCTCTGCAATACACTGCATATTTTACTACCAGCATGTTACAAATGGACAAAAGGAAGTACAGATCTGAAGCCAGACACCAGATCTAAAATGTTGGCAGGTTCTTGAAAATGCTGCCAGACAGACAGTGGGATCTTTAAAAGGAAATGTAAATGGCAATTCAAACATTGCAGCAATATCAATTTAGCTCTTACAATATAGTTAGAAAAGATCTAGCATAAGAAGGCATATGTCAATGGTTGGTATTTAGGACATGAAAAATGCAGGTCAGAAAACTGAATTCCAAATTAACCCATTTAAAAATGAGTCTAGTAGAAGCTACTGCTTACCCACAAGCTCTCTTCACTTTCATCTCACACTGTCAGCACTCTTAACAGCATTGCCCCTTTGAGAAACCCAAAGGTGATCCAAATTACTTTGGATTCAGACATATGAGAAGCAAGAGTAGAATTAAGACTTGAAACACTTTAAAAATCCTGACTAGTGAAATACCTATGAAGATGCAGTCCCTAGGCTGGAACACAAGGAGGCTTGCTGAATAATTTTGAATATGAGAGTTCAACCTGAGGCTTTAACTGTGTCTTCCATAGTCCTTGGTGGGGAGAGCTTCCCCTACAATGGGTGATTCCTGTACCCTAAGATTTCTCTATTAGTTACTAGCTCACGTAGTGCCTAATTTTCTTCACTAAGGTTTTCAACACAGGTAGGGGGAATGAATTCCCAGTTGTTATCATGCAGATCTAAAAGCCACCAAAGAAGATAAGGAGGCAATTTGAATTATTGTGAGAAGGATGAATTGTCCCAGTATAAGGGACATTTCAGCAGGCTTGTATTGACTTACCTAGTATCCAGAGTTCCTCTGGCCTAAAACACAACAGCATTATCATCTTCCAGTCTATCCTTTCTAGTCTATGGAAACAAATAGCAATATGCACTCTTGGTTTTAAATGTTGATGGGACTATACAGTTTGAATGTGTTTTAACATATCACTTGGGCCAAAAAGCTCCATCTAGGTGAGGCAAATTCTTTTTAGGTTGGTTAGCTAGCAACTTTTAATTACAGCAAACTCTCATTTATCCAGCTTAATGAAAGAGTGGAATAATTGCTTTTGAATAAAGCAAATAATGTATAGATAATGCAAAACATGTGCATGAGAAGAAGATGCAGGAACTCTGCTTGGAATGCACATCAGTCAGTCAGAGAGCAGGGGCATTTACAGTGCCTGGTACCAACAATGGGTTTACAGCTTCTTGCTTGATGTAGCACCATGCTGCAGTAGAGGAGGGGTTAAAACAATGTGTTTCCCCACCCACTGGAATATACCACTGGGAATTTGCTAGTTACCCATGACCTGAAGAACTGAGCCCTAAAACTATGCAAAAGATTGGACTGGTGGCAGGGAGTTCACTGCAGAAGTTATCTTCTTATCTGCCTCGAAACACAGGCACCAGGATACCTGTTATGACACTCCACATACATGCTTCTCTGGCCCAAAGCATTGCTAACTAGCCTCTGACCAGAACAATGACTGGTGCTCTGGAGATTACTTTCTTTCCTTTTGCCTCTCATGTGTCCCTATTTGTGGCATGAAGAGTCTGCTGCCACTTTCTTAAGTCGTTTGATAGAGAAAGGTACTTCTGCTTCTTTACCGTTCTTTTAGCTTTAAATATCCATGCAGGACTTATACAGGCAATACAAGTATTCACATCTGACAAGCACTGCCCAGTCCCCTATGGATCTCTTCACAGCCAGTGGAGAGGAATAAACTCTTTTACTGCTATATACTGGGACAAGACCAGTACCATCACTGCAGAAGTGGTTTTGGAGAGCTGTATTCCTCCCATCCCATGCTCCTGTGAACAGCTCCGGGCTGTGAGCTGTTGCTGCTTCTGGAGTTTTCCTCAGCTGCTTCTGGAGTTTTCCTCAGCAGCTCCATGAAACTGGTATGATGCGTGTCAGGTCTGCTACTGATCAGCCAGCTCTGACCAGCAGCCTTTGAAAATGAGGAGCTGGTGATCCCCTTGCACCCAGCAGAGGTGCTGAGCAAGGGACAGCTGTGTGCAGCAATGCTGTGCAGTGTTGAGAGGCTGACACCTCACTGTGGGTACCACAGCTAAGAGAGCTGCTTCCTTCAGCCCTGTGAGAACTCAACTCCTCTAAATGCAAGCTGAGAATCGGGATGTGTGAACAGCACTTGCCAGGGAAAGCCTTTGATTTGCCTTGAGTGAGTCAGCAGGAAGAATTTTCAAGCCTTGAACTCCTTCCCAGCTCTGACCATGACACTCTTAATTTCTGCTCTGCTGAACAGTTTTTGCCACCTCACTCACTCTTTCCATTGACTGTTCTGTGACTGCCTAGAGGACTAAAGCCTCTGTGGTGGGGAGGCATTCAGAGATTTTCTTATTTGTGGCTAAGAGTAGCCCTCAGGGCCTCATTCTCCTTGTTGTTTTGGTAAGATGTCACTCTCCAGGGCTCAACCACTCTGAAGGAAGTGTGACCAGAGGCATAAAACTGAGTAATAGAGTGTGTTGGGACCTGTCTGTCCTCATAAATTACCAGCATTTTCTCCACTCACTGGGGTCCTTTTCTTCTACCTGCTATTGCCCACCAAGAGCCAGAGGTAGATCCTTCCTTGTGTGCATGCTGAAGTGCTGATGATCTTTGTTCAACTGAAGACAAATATGGCCATGTCCTAGGTCCTGCCACTGCCTTTCATGCCTTTCTCCCATTCCCTTTAGCTTCAACAGCTGCGAACCTGGCTGTGCCCAGAGCCTGTGACTTCAGATGCTAGCAAGCAAAGTTATCCTTTTCATTTCAGGTACAATATCCACACTGTGATTTCTCACATATTAATCCATCTCTGCACAGTTTACTACTTTCAGAGACCACTCTCCAGTGAGATCCATCTATTCCCTGTGCCCATGATTACTCCCAAACACATGGCCAACAGTGAGGCCATCAGGTGGTCTTCCACCAGGGAGGCTATCACATCTTAATCCCAGTCAGGCTTCATGAAAGCAGTCAGTTAGTTTAAGGCAAAAATTCTCCTATCTACAGCAATGGTGCCCCCTCAGATTTGCAATACTTACATATGAATGATCTCATATAAAAACAATAGGGTACATGTTTAGGCAGCTTCTGTTGACAACAAACCAGACTTCTGAGAAGCTCTTCAAAAGCAACAATGAAGGGGAAAGCAGAGCATAACCAACATACCTACTTCCTTCAGATTAGGTAGCCTAGTTCCTCTGCAGTGGGATGTTGCACACATAGAAGAAATATTTTCTGCTTTTTTTTCTAAGTGCCATGTGCTATTCAGCAGACCTGAGAAGAAATCTGCCAGGAATACCTGTAGTAGCAATAAAAGCCATGTGTAATCTGTGCAGTACCAGTGGCAGAGTCTAAAATGGGACTGGGCAACCTGAAGACACAGCAGAGGTAATGAAATCTCTGAATCTCTGACAATATTTCAAAGCTGTACTCTAGTAACAGAGGTCTAGGGATTTGCCAGGCTGTCAAAGAAAGGGTGAGACCGTCCCATCTTTGACACAGCTCATTCATTCTGGATTAAAGTTAATGGATCTGGTCATAGAGTGGTTGACTCAGCAAGAAAGACTGCAGTGATGGAAAATGATCCCTGAAAGGATGGACATTTGTATGAAAATAATACTGGTATGTGAATTATAAAAAATACAGTGGTGACTTACTCAGTGGGTGGATTATTTAGCTCCAGAGGATGAGATTCAGAGAATCTCATATAAGCCTAAGATCACCAACAGCAAAATGCAGATTTCCTGCTGTTAAAAGGTCTGTTGTTTAAACAGACCAGTACCTAAACCAACCACTCCCAGCATTTTTGTAGTGATCTCACTGCTACCACTTTCTCGTGAAGCTCATTTGTTCTCTTGCCTTGCCAACACCTCCTTGCAGAACTGCTTTCTAGCTGGAGCTGCACTGCACCTTGTGCAGTGGTGCAGTTCTTTCTCCTGCTGCTGCTGCCCCAGAGCACCTGAGTGGGCTGCACTCTTTGCTATACTATACAAATATATACTATAGCTGTGAGCTTCAGCTTCTGAGCTGTCCCTGTAAGCAGAGTTGTAGGGGTGAATACAACAGCCTGACAACAATTCCTGGGTCCTGTGGAGAACTCGAACAGCACAGCTTGTATCCTCACAGCTGCACTCACTTTCAGCTCCAAAACGAGGTGGCCAAGTCCAAAGTGCTCAAAGTGCCTCCTGTAGACTACCTCTGCACTCTGAGAGCTGGAGTCCACATGAGTCCACATGACTCGAAGTTGTTCCTGGGATCATGTTACAAATTCTGCAGTACCCAGACCTGCACCTTGTCCCCTTCTACTTTACTAGCAGAGATACTGCCAGTCTGCTACACAGACAAACAATAGAGACATGTTCACAGCTGAAAGCTTCTGAGTTTCAGGATCAGAGCAACAAGCTTTGGCAGCCATTTAGCAACTGCTGGACTATTCCATTAGCAGTGTTTGTTAGCTGGCACTGAACAGATGAGAAATCAGCACCGTTCAGTGCTGTCAGATACTGCACTGAGGAGACTTCATTAACTGCACTGAAGTTACACCAGAAGAAATGAGAAGACACTAAAGACTGCAGCCTGCAAATAAAGAAGTGCAATAAACAAAAAAAAATGGGATATTTTATGAGCATCTTTTCTTAAATTATTGAAGAGTTTACTTTAGCAAGGCGTGAGATCAGCTCTTTCCACTAAAAACTGTTGACAACAGGCACCACTCAGTGTAGCTGTAAAATATAAAAGTTTTGACAATGTTTACAGCACATCAGATACAACTTCACAGTGACAGCTCTGCTGCACTGGAAGGATTACCAGAAGAGGAAGCAGCCCCTGATGTTTAACAAATGTTAACAAATGTCTTTCCCTTATTTCATCTGTGTGAAAAGAAACATCCCACAGTTCACGTATCTGATCCTAATGTCACCTCAGAGTAAAGTTCATGCCAGACAAGGAGTAATCTCACAATAAAAAGTATACACTTACCAAATGTATCCATTAGTAAATTAAATTACCATGATTTTTGGCAGCAAGGGAGAGCTAGGTTAGGCATTAGAAATCATTTTGAACTGTAAGGATAGCAAAGCAATAGATTCACTTGCCTGGGGAGGTTGTAGAGCCTTTATCATATGGGATTTTTAGAGCTCATTAGGAAAAGATCTGTCAGGAATGTACCTGGTAATTTGGTTTGGTTTGGTTTGGGAGTCTGGGCAAAAGAAAACAGGATGACTGCTCGAAACCTTTGCCAGCCGTGATTACTAAGATCCCAATAAAAGTCAACACTGAACACTACAATTTTTTAACAGCTGTTTCATTGACATAAAACCCTATTAAATGACCTTTCAGTGAAGTCATAAGTTTTTAGTGCAGTCCAAAGAGGATTATCAGTGGAAAATTTCAAAGTTTTATGGGAACCTGATGGATTTATTTCACATAAACTCTCCATTTAGAAGTAAGTCCCACTTAAGGCAGGCCACCAGGTATTTTAGGGAGAATCAACTGACCTGGTTTCATATTCACTGCAAAAATACTCCATCTTACTACAATTCTTATCTTTAAAGAGAGAACTAGTGTTTCCTGGGGGTTAGTGAGTCAACTGTTGGTTTTCAATGAGACATAAATCTCACCACAGTGGTGAGGCCAGGCCGGTGCCCAGACTTCATGCAAACGGCCAGCAGTTCAGATGGGGAGGATTCAGCACCCAGTGCATGGAGAGGAGGCTGCTTTCAGCACCTTGGACAAGATCCGGGTGCCTTCAGGGGTCAGATGGGATGCAGACCCCAATGGGAGAAGGAGTCCTTACTCCCTCCCTAGTCCTGGCTGCCAGAGCTATGATAGCACCAGGCAGGGTGAGGCCCAAGAGCCTTCCATCAGATGGAGCCTGCCTTTTCACATTTCAGAACACAGCTGTAGGATGCACCAAGACTAGACCTGCCAGAGCAAGAGCTAACGCAGAGATGCGAATCATTTGCAGATGACATAATTACCTGGGGTTTCTACCCGCCGATAATGGTAGGGGTTGATGCACACTTCTTTCTGTTTTGAGCCAAAAGGGAACTCACAACATTCCAGTGGTTTCAGCTCATGGTGAGACTGTAAATCAGGCCAGCGCCACACTCTGCAATAGATGACATGGGGGAGCCCCTTGCGGTGAGACACCTGCAGCCGCCCGTCCAGGGAACGTGGGATCGTGACACATTTGCTGGGCTGACCCGGGCAGCTCAGAGCCCTCTCCAGCTCTTCCATGGCTCCTTTTTTCTTCTTTAACTTCTTCACCAAGGAATCAACAGCTTTTTCTGCCCACTTTTCTTCTTCATCTCCTTGTTTCCAGCCCAGCAGCCTTTTCACTGCGGGGCTGGTGAAGGAGAACAAGGAACTGATAGGGGTGCTGGAGTGCATAAGAAGCAGAGGTTACACACGAGTGTCAACGGAAACACAAGCTGCTCTCCTGCCTTGCAAGGCCTACACGGAGTTTCCACAGTATTGTGATGGACACTTCCTTCAAGGAAAGGTTCTTTCACACGTATGTTTTTGTAGTCTTGAGCACTGGTTACGAGTAGTCTGACAGGGTGGGTCTCAGAACTTCCCAAACATCAAGAAACTGCTGATGAAGCCTGGAACAGCAACACAATACATGGTTAGGCTTCACACACTATTTCCATTGTTCCTTCAATAAAATATTTTGAAAGAGAAATTATTCAAAATGTGTAGCTAATTTTCAGTGGTTTTCTGTTTGGTTTTTGATGTTTATTTTGGGCCCAAGTCTCTCCTCCCCACTCTCCACCCCACACATTTTAGAGTTGGACCACGGAAATTGTTAAGTATCCAGTCACTTCAACTTGTGTTCAGAGTTTAATTTGTAGAGGCAAATGGTTGCAGGACTAAGATTATTTTTAGTACAAAAGAAAATGTACCCGCTTTTTTATATGCTGGTAGCTGTAGGTTCAGCTCAATCATCTTCTATAAAAACAAATCTGTAATATCACATTTTATGGAAGCAATGAGTAGAATACTGTTCTGATTTCAACTCCCTCTCTGCCACTCCAATCTCACTGTACTGTCAAGAGTTGTAAAATATTAACTGCAAAATTAATTTAAACTACTCCTAGATCTCATTTAAGGCTTTTGAAAGATTTACTAGTATTCTCTAAACTTATTTATATTTTCCTACATGGAAGAGAAAAACCTTTTTTGCCTACACAGTCTTTTTCTCTCTCTTCAACAGTTCACAGCTTTCTGGATCCAAATCACAGACTTTTAGACACAGTTTGTGCTGGATGGATCCTGAGTTATTTTTGCTAGGGTTGCTACATCTCACAAAGTCCAACAGAAAGACTTTAGTTCTTGAGGGCTTTTCCTTTTTTTTTTTTTTTTTTTTTTTTTTCTTCATATAGCTGGAGCCAGTCTAATTTTAGCTAAAAATTACATATTTCCACTGCCTGAAACTCTGAGGAAAAATGTCCTTGTACATCAAGCTATTTACTGCTTTAAATATATTTCAGGGACCCTCTGTGCATAGCAAAGGTCTGAACTACACAGAGGGCACTTAAAACAGGAGACGGGGGCAGCTTCCAAACAGATGCCTCTAGAAAGGCAGCTCCATGACTGCCCTAGCCCACCCTTGTGGAGCTTTTTTCCCCCACCAACAAAGGCATGATCACAGCAGCACCACTCAGATGCAGCCACTGAGACAGACGTTGCTCAGCACAAGGAGCGGCAGAGCTGCACAAACCATATTTTTGTGCAATTTCCTTAAATGTACAGATCTTGTAAGAGTTCAAAGGGCACCTGGGGACATCGTGTGCAGGCACAGGTACAACAGAGTGAGACAGGAGGCCAATCCCAAAGACTGGTTCCTTGACATACTTGGATACCCTCAGCACCATGCAGCTCTGGGCCATGCTGCAGTGTGAGCACACATGACCTAGGGCAGCACAACCTCTTGGACAGGACATGTTTACTGAGGACCAAGGACTGCCTAGAGAAGTTTTTATCCCAGCTCTTCTGTTTTGTTCCCATACCCATCTCTATGCCCCCCTGCATTACCCCATCACCATGAGAAATGAAGATATATGGAAAGATAACAAGCTTTTTCCCTTCCTCCACAATTGCAACAATGGTGGGAAGGGGCTCAAAGTCCCAAAAGCCTTCCACTGCACTAGAGGGATGGAAGGACTTGACCCCAAAGAGGAGAAATCATGAAAGCAACTCTTTAGCAGCAGCAGCTGCTCTTCCCCAAGACTTTCATATGCCAAGCACCATGAAAATACACACAGAGGAACTACAAAACTGGAAGGCAGAACAGGCCTTGCTTCAGGTACCCACCAGAGCACTGAGATCTGATTTATGCAATTTCTACATAATCAGGTTATGTATGTGTTCATTTGTTCTCAATTGTCAAGAAAGGCTCTTGACAGAGCATGGCAGAAACCCCTTCACTCATGCCCTTCATCAGGCAAAGACTGATTCCACAGAACTGTGCAAACCTGTAGATTCCAGATTTTTTTCCCTGCTCTGTATTAGTAAAAGTCCAGTGATCTGGAGTATTTAACTTGGTAGTTACTACTGCCTCTAGACAAAACCAAAGTCTATTCCAAAAACTTAGAGGGTACATGTCAGAATGAAGTAAAACCAGAGTGATTTATCACAGCAAAAAAACCCAAAACCCCTCAATCTGTTTGTAAAACATAATGTGGATAAAATTTAGGCAGGCAAGGTCCAGTCTTTGAAGGAGTAGGCTCAGCCTACAGAGCCCAGCACCAGCCCCATCCAGACATCCTGTGCAGTGGAGGTGTCTGTCCCTCCCTGCCCTGGTGAGAACCTGTGGAGGATCCACCATCACATTGCTATCATAGCCTGGTGGCACCAAGCCCCATCCTCACATGAGAAAATAAAACAATGCTGGGATCACTGTGGATAAACCCTGAAAGCAGCAACAGGAAGCAAGGAAAGCCTGGGGTGAAAGCCCACTGGATCAGTAGCAGTGTAGAAGTCTCTGCTCTATGCTGAGAGGGAAAATGGCTCACACTTCTTATCTGAGGGGGTCTCCTGGGCACTGGCATGTGTAAACAACTGCTCCTGATAAGTTAATGCAACGTTACAACCATCAGATGTGAAAACATACATGTTCACATAAAAGTATTGTCCCGAGATTTTCCTTTCCATTTTGACCAAGGTTTTAAATAAACACATTAATCTCCTTCAGTCAAATTAAATAACTCAACAGTGACATCAGTATGAGTCTGAGTACTATTGTTGCTAGTGGGAGAGTCGCCAAGGCTATGTGTATAAAAGCAAAAGCTGTGCTTTGCAGACCATGTGATGTAGTCTCAGATAAGTACATTGCACAATTTCCTACCGCACTCCCCCCAGTTTCTTCTAAAATCTTTTTTCCCCCAAATTCAGCTGACATATAAAATATAAATGGTATTAAATAAACTAAACAGCTTTCAAATAATATTATCAGAACATCCTAATTTAATGTTATTAAATTACATAATACTGCACACTATTCAGCAGACTAAGCCTCGTGTTCCTACTCTTAGATTTTCCATTGCAAAATAGCAAGGGAGCCACTCTGCACCAAGGCTGCAATGACAGAGATGTCAATTCACAATTTAATTTTAACAGTCTTTCAGGACAGCAGTTGCTTAAGCTGTATGCCTTTGGTAACAGGCAACTTGCCTACCCAACTGGAATGTTTCAAACCCACACTTGACGTATTTTCTGTGCTGATGATCCATTGTGTTTCTCAATGCTTGATGCAGTTTAGAGTGGCAGTGGGGAGGGAAGTGTCACAGTTTTGCTTCATATTCCCAGCACATGTCCATTATATGATGATGGAAGTTCTGGTCTGGTCAGCTCTATCTCCTTCAGTGACAATATGATGTGCTATCATGAGGATGAGTCAGGCATTGTTCAGGATACATTCCTAACACGATTCCCTCCCCTGGGATTACAAGGAAGGCTTTGTCTCTCTGTCAGCTAAGTGACTGGTCAACACTAAACATGGTCAATCTTCCATGCTGTAGATCATTGTTTCATCACTGAGTTTAGCCTAAGATCTGGAACCTCATTTAGGGAAGAGGTAGAAGATGTGGGAGATGAGCATGGACCGACCCATCCTTTTGTTTCTGTGGCCTGCAGGAGAAGGTGGGACTGGAAACATGTCAGCCCAGTTCACTGGCTCAATTCTCTCTAAACATGGGGTGTCTACTATTGCTGTGGCACACTGGTGGTGGGAAACATCACTGGGCACAGGAACTTTATTACCTGTAGCATGTTATTACCACAGCATCTGAAACAGCTTTGGTGTGTGCCAGCAGCAACCCCCCAAACCACTCTTGTGCGTAGTTTAAGAGTTAGGAGGGAACAGGGAACTTATTATTATTACTAATAATAAGTCAGCATAGACCCATCATGTTTTGGAGGGTGGGACAACCATTGCACAGAGAAGTAAGTCTCAAGGCCAAGAACAGTATAAGTCATGTGTAATTTATTACTATAGATGCAGTCTTTCAGTAGAATTTACTTGGCCCCATAAATATGTCCAATTTTTTGACATCCATATCTGACCTACCCATCCTCAAGTCCCTAAATATGTATTGGAGAAAAATCTGTGTGTACATATCATGGACCATTCCACCTAAAGGTAAATATCTAGGGGAAAAAAAATAATAATAAAATCAGGCACTATATACAGCTGTACACAATGCTGTGTGAGATGAGGCACCTCAAGTCTGAATGACTGCCAGGCTATGAGTCAGAAAAATGGACATGAAGTGGAAGAGTCTAGGATATTTTCTCCTCCTCCTATGCCTACTTTCTTCCAGTGTAGAAATAGCCTGTAGGTCCTCAGGTCAGCAGGAGAAATATGTTGCTCCAGGAGCTTCACTTCAGTAACTTATACTGTGGTACCAAAGAGCCTGACACTCCAGGAGCAGAGGAAAGCCCACCATAATTGTGGGCTTACAATTCCTTAACTGGAGCCAAGTCCTGATGAGGTCAATAAGAGGGCTTCCAGAGCTCATGGAAATTAAGCGTGCCCTCCTCTGTGTCTTGTGCCAACATACTGACATCTCCACTATGGAAAGATTTTGTGAAGTTGAGATTTTAACTAATGTAAAAAGGATCCATTGTGTCAGGAAAGACTCACATCACACCTCAGCAGAATGCCTGTGTAGTCCAACATGCTGATGAAGTTTCATCTAATTCAGCTGTCATAGAATCACAGATTCATAGAATATCCTGAGTTGAAAGGGAGTCACTAGGATCATCAAAGCCCTGGCCCTGCACAGACAAGAGTCACATCACGTGCCTCAGAGAGTTGTCCAAACACTTTCTGAACTCTGTTACGCTCGGTGCTGTGACCACTGCCCTGGGAGCCTGTTCCAGTACCCAGCCTCCCTCTGAGAAAAAAATCTTTTCCTCATATCCAACCTAAACCTCCTCTGACACAGCTTCATACCATTCCCTCAGTCTGGGCAGTTTCATTCCCATAGGCATAGCAGGGAAATTGTACCAATCCTTGTTAAATGTCACTCTAAGCTTTCTGCAGAAGTCAAAAAGGAAAAACTTTCATGGATGCTAATGAAAACAAACTTAAGACACCACTGTGTAAAGCAAAGTGTCCAACCTCCCTCAAAAGCATATCTGTGTATGTGTATATAAGCACAGGTGTGGGCAGATGTGTTTGTGCTTCTGGTCTTGGCATAAACCTTTAAGGTGCTGGCTCCACTGCCAGCACTTGCCTGGGGAAAGTGCATGGTGAAAAGCATGGCTATCTGTCTTGAGAATGCCTGACATCATCAGTCTGTGTCACTGAAACAGCTAAGTAAGGCCACAGAGGGAGATTTCTCAGAGGGTCGTCTAGACATAAGCTGTGCAGTTCTTGGAGATGCACGCAGCAGTGAGACAATTATAGCTGCAAGTCTGACACTCAGAGACTAAATCACAACAGAACTGGAAGGGAGAAAATTGTTTCAGTCCATCAATGTGAAGAGGAATGCAGTGAACATGCTCTTGGTTAGTTATTTTTACCTAGCACTGATTCAGTTACTTCTACCTACTATGAAAGAGAAAAGCATGCAAGTTTTCTAATTAACTGATTTTTGGTATGTTTTCAAATGTGCTCAGCTGGCAGCAGCCTGCACACACCGAGGGCTGGCAAAGAACCTCCTGAGTCAAATCATCACTGCCACTCATTATGGGGATCTTCTACACATCAGCAGGGAAAAGAGTTTTAAAACAAACAAACAAACAAAATTGTGTACAAATATGCAGGCCTCAAATGAGTGGTGAACCTCACCAACCTTGCCTTGGGCCTCCTGCACCAACCCTTTTTGGGTTTTTGCCCACGTGTTAGTTTTGAAGCATGTAAATCACTTGTTCTACTCATGGCACCCTCAACATAAATTGGGATCCCCCAAGGCTTCTTGTTGTCCTTGGGATCCACCAGACAAGGGTGCTGTTATGAATCTATCTGAAACCACTGTCTTTCACACACAAGAAAATACAGTGAATGAAATATTCTTTACAATGTTGCCAACTTCTTCCACAACCATAGAACATAACACCTATGGATTTCATTTAATAGGATGTAAAGAAGGCTTTAGTTTTTAAATTGAGAAATTAAATTTCTTCCCAGTTTGACCCCAGACTGCTCCAACTGAAAACAGATGCAATGATAGGAGGTAGAGTGTTTGAGGCTGAAATTTATCCATGTTTCGTCCAACTCTGGAAATATCTTGTTGGTTATTGGTATAAGCTTATATGAATAATGCAAGCTTCTGAAACTCATTTTCTTGAGTCTTTTTCAATTTTGTTCAGAAAACCCTTCTATAGTGAACTCTATGTGCAGGCATCAATATCACAAAGCAAATCTCACAGTGCTTCATGCTTCTCCAGCCACTTTTTCACCTTGTGGAGCCTTCACCTGAACTCACTGTCTCCCAAATAAAGTAAGAACAAAATTTGATGCTAATGACTAAAATTTTGTGATATCCACATAATTTTTCTTGTGAGATCGTGTAATCACTCAAGTATTACCTCATCTACTCAGCATCTTTTAGCTTCTCTTGACAGGAATACCACATTCTTACTTGATAGAAAGAAGGAAAGATTCAAGTATATAAGCTGCACACCTTAACACAGCTATGTGCACTTCCACAGGCCAAACACTTGCAGAGGTGTTTCAGAAGCATAAATTCTGTTGCAAAAGAAAATTAAGTACCCAGGTCATGTTTGGTATGGCCATGATCCCTGATTAGGAAGGTATGTACCAATTCCTGCTGTGAAACTTCTCCGTATGAGCACATTTGCAGATGCTTCAACAAAGCTTCGTTAGTGTGACATAAGATGGGGAGAACAGAGGTGCATGGGCATGGTAACATGCCCCATGTGCAAAGGCTATTGCAGACAGGATGGGTACAATCTGTCTTTCATGCCTACTTGAAAAATGAGGGAGTGCATACAAGTAGGTGAGATACATGTTGGGATAGTTGCTGCTGGAAGTCTGCAAGTGCATTTTACACAGCTCACTTCAAAAATAACTGTGCTGGCCTTGGGGAGGAAGAAAGGACTGGAAAACCCCTTGAGATGAGCCCTTATGACCCTACATCCCCTATTACAACCAAGCAAAGGGCCCCTCTCTTCAGGTGCAGCACTGGGCTATCATGGCTACACTGGCTTTGACCCTTGGGCTACTTGCATCCAGCTGCTGAGGATGGCAACCCAAACCAGAAGGCTGGATGTTCCCACCAATTTTTGCCTTTGAAAATCTCCCACAATATCTGAGGGCACCCCACAAAATTACCACAACCAAAGTCTAAAAATATTAAACTGGACCAATTTATCACTATGATCTCTCTCCAACTGCACTTCCTTCCTTAGTATTAATTTTTAAAGGAAACCAGCGACTGTAATGTTTATAAGGAGTGAACTGCACAGTGTTCCCTGTCTGGGCCACACCAACGTTTCTAAGACACAATCCCATGGGGATGCATCCTCTTCCCTGCCTCACACCCTGCTCCCTGCAGGCAGGAGGAAGACCCATTCACCCAGTCCCTGCCTTACCCCTTCCTGAGGCTGCTTTGCTCAGACTCAGACTGGCTTCTCTGAGGAAGAGCCCCTCTCTCAGCTGCTTTCCTCCAGCAGAGCTGAAGGCTAAGGAGCACTCATGCCGTGGAGGGGCTCTGAGGATGTATCTGTGGGAGAAGGCAGGAGGCACTGGGATGATGAGGAGGTGCATCAACCTGCCCTTGGAAGCCAAGACATCTTCTCATGGCTCTGGCTATCCCCATTATACAGCCAGTCAGTCCTGCATTCCTCACATACCCACCATTCCCAGAGAAACTGTAGCAAAGCCCATTGGTTTCTAAAAATGGAACTGTTAGAAATAAGCAAAAAATAGAATTCCTGCTTTTAAAATAAAAGCCTATTAGTCTCTAATACAAAGCATGCATCCATGTGCCTCCAGAGCAAACACTTCACAAAGGGAGAAGGGGACTTGAAAAGAATTTCAGCTTCAGTGCTGGTCTAAAGTTTATAGCCACACTAATCAGATCCTGTAATCCTTGTTATCAATCACTGGCATTCTTGGAGTCAGTCCCAAATACTCATTTTATGAAAGGGATTTGCTTAGATTTAGATGTTAAGAATGTTGTGAATAAGGATGCATCTAAAGAACAATTACTTCAGCAAGGATGTGGCACTCTAGTCTGTTGGGAACCTATTCTGGAAGTTTAGTGTCTTAAGTCGTTAGAAGAGAATATGCTTTTGGAGACTTCATTATGCACACAAGGAAAAAGAATAAACAAATGTTCTCCTCATATTGTATGGTAGCACATCCCACCTCAGGGATTTCTGTCTGAAGCATCACTCAGTTCTGGTGTTAACACAGCAGACATCTTTTGCAGATGATTTAGCATCTCACAGCTTGGAAAGCGAAATACTGATCAATTGATCATATGGGTCATGGATAAAACACTCAAAAGGAAGAACTTCCAGAAGTGCTTCCTTCTGACTGGCAGCAGGCTTTGGGAGGAAGCAACAGTGCTGCTGGCCACCTCTCCTTCTCTCCAGGTGAGACAGCCTGGCCATCTGCATAGTGGGGATAGATTTCACACACAGAACACTTTCTGTATACATCACACTAGCAGTTGTCCATGGAATCGCATTAGCATTTCATTGTGTTCAAACCATATCACATTCAAATCTGTTTTTCCTAAAAGGTTTCCATTGTGCATCACTGTGGGAAATTGCTAATGCAATAAGATTGACATATAGGTTCTCCTGCATGAACATCCGCAGTAATCTGTGCTAATTGAGCCCTCAGTGGCTTGTGAAACCCTGCAGGGGGGAGGAAGGGTGGAGCATCCACAGGGCCTACATCTTGCAGAACTGCAGCAAATAACTGTGGAGAAGAGGTAAGCACTAGTATTAGTGTGCTTTATCCATGTGAAGATCTGATTCAGTGGCAGGGATTGCCTTGGTGAAGGGACCAGGACATTTTCAATGAAAAATATTTGGATATGCTTGGACTGTCTGTGGAAGTTATTCCCCAACAACAGGAACAAGAACTTGCCTATCTAGTTCCCTCCTGTGAGGCAAAGAAGGAGATAGCTTGGCCATTCCCAGTGACTTCGGCTGAAGATGTGGGTGCTCAGATTCTCTGTAAACCAGAACACCTCCTTATGAGATTAAACAGGCTTCATATGCCTACATTTGAGCCTGGGAGTAAAAAACAAAGGCTGGATTCTCTTTAGCATGTAAGATGACATGTCATGTTAACTACCAGCTTCAGAAAACACTGAGCAGAAGGCACAAATCAGTCCCTGAGTCTTTAAAAGAAATATTTCACTCTTCTTCAAATCCATTTCAGGATTCCAAGGAATACCCCATCTCTTCATGGCCATTTCTGCCCTTTCTCTCCCCTCCTAACACTCAGCTCTGGCCCATGCAGCCCCTACAGCCCAAGGCTCCCAAGGATGCAACCACCAAGAACCTTGAGGTGGTCCTGTGCAGGACCATGCAGCATGACAAGCATGGGAGCCACAGGCTGCAGCCTCCCATGGGAATGGATTTTACTTTCTCTACTCAAGATGTCTCTGTGAAGGCCTCATGCCCTGTGTGAAGTAATTCAAGAAATGTTGATGAGAGAGAGATAAATCAGCTACCTCATATACGCTGCAGGGTGAGAAACTGCACGTTGGCAGCTGGGCCTGAGCAATTTGACAGAGACAAGTAGGTTTGGATAGGCAAGACCAGCAAGTAACCATGAGAGAGTTTTGAAAAGCCACATGAGCTGCTTTGTGCCTCTGGTCAGTTTTGTGCCTACTGGGCAGCGTGTGGGATCACTTCTGCCACAGGGTAAACAGCTTTCCCTCAGGTGCCTCAGTTTCTCCATCTGTCCCACAGGTACCGTGACTGGGATGGCTTTGTAAAGCATGATCAACTTTTCTGATCAGGAATGCTGCAAAGGAATGCTTAGAAGAAAAAAAAAGATTGATTTTTTTTGGTTTGGAGTGGTGGTTTTTTTGGCTTTTTTTTTAGGTTTGCTTGTTTGTTTTAGTTTTCTTTTTTTAGTTTTTGGTGGCTTTTTTAGTCTTTTTTATTTTATTAAGGGAAGGCGCAGCAAGAAAGCACACACACACAAAAATCAAGTATTGTTGAAATGTATTGACCTCAGCTGCAGGGTTATTCACATTATAAAGGATTCTTCATTAGGTGGAGGTTTGCTGCTTGCAGACAAGGCCTTCTGGAAAGGGCATGTCCACGGGCAGCTCCTGCCTGCTGTTCTGCACAGCACGGCTGCGTGACCCAGCACACCACCAGGCCGAGCAAACACAGAACCACTGTTATCAACAAGTGGCCAATCTGGCTCCCATTGTAGCCAGGTAACAAGGGTGAAAGGAAGCCTGAAGCAGAACAAACTCTAATGACCCACGGGTCTGTTAATTTTCTTTCCTCATCATTTCTCTCTTTTAATGGACAGTGAGTTTCAGGCCAGCAGCTGTGGGGACCTCGGGATGTGGGGAATATTTTCAAAACCTATACAAAGGCCAGGCATATAGAGACTCCAGAATGAGAGATGTTTCAGAAAGAAAAGCTAAAGACATAGGATTTTGGCAGGGGTCTTGGTGACTGGGAGCAGAACGTAGGTGGGAGAAGAGTTCCCTTGTTGGGAAATGGGAGGTTGCAGTATGAAGCTGGAAGGTTGCCACAGTGTGGACTAATGCTTTGGCAGCTGCAAACAGAAGGAAAGACGAACGTAAGAAGTAACGCAAAGAAAAACTGTCAAGAGATATCTGGAAGTATCACCACCTGTGAGGAAAGAGAAGAGGCAAAGATGATGCTAAGTTTGGCAGAGGGAGGATGGTGATGCTACTGACAAAGAAAAAAGGGTGGGAAGGAAACAAGTTCTGGATAGAAAGATGCGGGAAAGATAAGGCTTTGCTTCTCCCAATCAGAAACACACCTCGATCTTAACACAGTCTCAGAAAAACAGAGATCAATTATCAGATTTTCTTCTTGGTTGTTTTTTTTTTTTTTTTTTTTTTTTTTTTTTTTTTTTTTTTTTAAGTAGGGGTGGCTGCATGAAATGGGAAGTCTCTTTCATTCCATGTCCACCTCCTTCATTCCATGTCCTCACTGTGCCCTTGTCCAGAAGAACTGAACCTCAAGGAGAACTGCTCAACTTTACAACTGTCTAAGGTGCAGAAACCTGCAAATGGTCCTGTAGGACAATCTGCCTGATGTTTCACCAGCTTTAATTAAAATGCAAACATATATTAGTCAGGATCTCTGTCTGGGCTCTGATCCTGCAATCTATTAAATCCACTCATCTGCAAAAGCACGGCCAGATTTTTAGCTGCTATAATAAATACACAGGGCCCAAGTCTCTATAAGTCACCTTTCCACCTGTAAAATTCCCACAGTATTAACCATTCAAGCGCTGCAGACAAAATACAAGATGGGAAATAATTTGGGATACTTTTGAAAAATTAATTTTGTTGCACTATATTGAAAGCCTACTGCTTCCTTACAACTGTTCTCAAAGACAGTAATAGGACTGCAACGATGATCTCAAAGTATTGTTGTTATTACTATCCCTTGCTGTTCATGTACTGTAACACTAATGATTCTTTATGCCTGTATCAGGAAACCAGGTAGTTGAACAGAACAACCTTTACTATGTATATTTTTGCTGTGTTGTTTTCAGTTAAAATATTTATGATGCATTGTTTGGGATTTTTTTTCTTCCCTAACCCTGTAATTATTATTTGTAAAGGGTATATATTGCACAGAAAATTGAATCTCTCTATGCTATCACTGTATTTTTTGCAGCAGACAAATTAGAGAGAATATATATATTTCTGTCTCCCCTTATCCTTTTAGGTTTCTTTGAAACAGGGTGCCTAGTACTGCTGATGTTGGAATTACTGTTAGTCAGTATCAGCACTGGTGATAAACTCTAGCCAGTGTTTTGGTTAGAGGTCACTTGTAATTAGTAGTCATTGTCCTTTGAATTTAACAATGGAAAAATAAAACTTTATAGCGACAGATTAGCCTGGCCATCAAAATTACAGCACTTTAGCACTCAGGAGAGAGGATTGCATGACACACTATCTCCCTGTCTGATAACAGCAGATAGCTAAGAATTCAAATGTGAGATGCAGAAAGCCTGTAAAAGAATAAAAGGAGAGAAAGGAGGATTAACTGCCCCAGATGTTATGTGATACATTATATTGACACTTCTACACTCCTCTTTTAGTGAGCTGGGCCTCATCTTGTACCCACTGAAGCGAAGATGGGGCACTCCTGCCGGTTTCCATGAGAGTGGCTTTCAAACCTGAGGTGCTACCAAGTTCCTCTACACCACATCCCCACCTTCTGCAGATTCTTGGCACGTGTGTGCATGACTCCTGGTAAAATACTAATTCTCAACTTCTCCACAAAGTTGTGCAGTTGACGGTTTCATACATATTCCTTTCAGTTGCTGCAGGTAAATAAAAGCTCTCTCCACCTCGTATCAGTTTGCAAATACTGACATGGATTCAATGCAACCATCGGGAAATCTCCCAGTTTGCATATACTGGATATGATAAAGATATTTGAGAAAATACACTTGAACCTTATTCCAGGCATTTTTGCAGAATTACTGTTTATCAGTTTATGTGCGAGTTAATAAAGTGAAGAAGAAAACATTTCTAGTTCCATCACAAAGGACAGTCGGGAATGGGAACTGCTGCCAAACCCAGTAAACACAAGATATCCTTCTTGATACAAGTGACTTTAAATGTATTCTTGGGCATGTTTATTTTAGCTACTAAGTCAAATTAACTCAATATTTAAAAACCCAAAAAACAAACCACAAAATCCCCAGCCTCTGCTTTAAAATCTAACAGGAAGCAAAGATGAACCAGCCAGACACTGGTACTTATCAAATCTGAAAGAAGGGAGTTGTCTGGCTGGATTAAAACGGATGAGGTTTGTTTGAGTGATGACATTTGTCCTACCGTTGCTGAGGAGAAGAATTTTGCAGCACTTTCTTCATCTATGCTCCTGAAGATGGGAAGATCAATCCTACCACACAAATACTTGCACGAATAGAGAGGCACATTTCCACACACTGGAGATGCTGAAGAGCACTGAAACTTGCCTTATCTGCAGTGTCCTTCCCAAACCACCGCAAACTTGAATACATTCCCAAGCCGTACACATAATTCCTGCTTCTGCCAAGGGAGAGCTCCTTCACTAAATAGTTGACCATTCTGGGCTGAAATATTTCTTTCACTAATTTATAAGATGCAAGCAATTAACAGCGGGTGTGCGTGTCTGTGTGTGTGTCATTTATTTTTATTCCCACTAATGCCTCTTTTTAAAGCAGACCTGGCTAGCTTCAAATAAATTTACCCATAAAATCAGAGTAGGAAAAAACACAAAGTTACCAAACAATATCCGAATTGTTACCAATGAGCCGAACTCCCCCCAGTTAGAGCTGCCTGGGCACGGAGATAAAATTACAGCGATTTATAATTTGCCATATCGAGGGCTATTGTTTTTGGAAATGTTACTTGCTAAGATGTTACGTTCTAACTTCGGAGCCAAAAGACAAGAAGCCAATCAGAGTCACCATTCCTGGCTGGAATAAAAACCCCGAATCGCAGCAATTCTGCTCCGTTTTGCACGGGAGCGCGTCCAGGAGCGGGATTTCTTGAACAGAAAAATAACCTCTGAAAGGAAAAGTATTTCCAAACGTGTCATGTGGGGCTCTGCTCTTTCTTTTCTCTTTTTTTTTTTTTTTTTTTTCCTCCCCTCTCCGAAAGAAAGAAATCCTGACAGCGGGAAGACTTGTCAGCGTTTAGCCATCCATAAAAATGTTTTTTTTCCCCGCGCTCCTCCTTTCTCTCGCCGTCCTGGCGTCGGTCTGTCTCATCTGGCTGCTCCGCGGCCCCAGCCCCCGCCCGCTCACCGCCCCAGCCCGCCGGGGGGACACGGGCCCGGGGGATGCTGCGGCCGCCCCGACACCCGGCACCCGCCACCGCTCGGGGAAGGATGCGGGACGGCCCCGGCGCCAAGTTTGGGGTCCCCTCCGCTTCCCCCCTCCGCCCTTCCCGGGGCGCTCCCGGAGCCGCGGCTCTTACCTGCCCCGGGCGCGGGCTGGGGTCTCGGCGCGGCGGGAGCGGGGCTGGGGCTGGGGCTGCGCGGCGGCGGCGGCGGGGCCAGGGCGCAGCGGCAGCGGCAGCAGCAGCCCCGGCCGGCGTCAGTCAGGCGGGAGCCGCCAGGCTGTATTAGCGCGCCGGGCTGGAGCGCGGCCAGCAGCGCCACGGCCCGCCCCTCGGCCCCCCGCCCCCGCCGGGCCCGCACACTGACACACAGACCATCGCTCACAGACACACACACACAGACCATCGCTCACAGACACACACACACCAGGCTCGCACACAAGCGCGCACACACACACACATTCGCTCACAAACTTGCACCCCTCAGACGCGCGCACATCCACACGGATGCAGATACACACGCTCAGGCACACACGGACACTGTGGCGCCCACGCACACACACTCACACCCCTCATGCACTTCCCCGCGCCCGCACCCACCGCACGATCCTCCCCGGGCTCACCCCTCCGCACACGGCGGGTTGTGCCCCTCCGGCACACGGCTCAGAGCTCACCCCGGGCACAGGCACACACACCAACCAGCCCAGCGGAGCCCGCCCTTCACACACCCCCCGTTGCCGCTCGCCCCCAGCCCCTGCCCCTCGGGAGCGCCGGCCCGGGCTGCCCGTGGACGGGATGCCCCGCTCGGGACCAGCGAGGCCTCTGTGTGTGACGGCCCCGCGACAGGTCCTCCCCCCAGTGCCCCCGCAGCCGGCCCCTCTCCGGGTCCTTCTCGCCAGCCTCAGAGCCCCCAAGGATGGACACAGCGGCCAAGCGGGGCGTGGGCCAACTTCAACCCCGTCCTGCTCTGCTGGCCCGGCTTTTGGGCACAGGGGACAAACCCGGCTGCGGGCACAGACTTGGAATCAACGTGGTCCCTCTGGGACGGCGGGACAGCAGAGCTGTGAAGGGTTGGGGGGTCAGACTGCGCCTCCCCACTCCAGGGTCTCATCATTTCTCGGGCTGGGCAGAGAACAGCGAACTGCAGCTGGTACTGATGAGCAGAGATTACCTATTAAACCCCCGTGTTCTCTAGAAGTAAGCATCTCTAGCTATGCAGAGTATTGCATTAGCCGGAATAAGGAAGGGCTGAAAGAAGGGAAGTCAAGTGGATTCAAGGACACTAGAAATAAAAGCTGCTCATGAAACTGGGGCTCCAGGCAGTGCTAGGAACAGGCGCTGTCTGAACCCGACCCTGCCTGCATTGAGGGGTTCCAGTTAAATTGCACTGTGCCTTTTGAGGTCAATCAATAAATATGATTAAAGATACCATCCTGCTGACATTTTCACCAAAATTTTTTACATTGTAAAACATGACAGCAAAGCTAATGTTGTTTGAGTAGACATCCAAAAGCCACAATGCAATTACATCTCCGCAGCACGGCTTTATTGAAGCATGCGAGAGCTGTGGTGCAATAGGGAGATACAATGTAATGCCCCAAAATATCTCTGTTTCCCGCTTTGGACTAAATCCTTTTCAACTACCAGTGTTTTCCCCTCTGTTTGTCGGGCTTCTCCTACAGGAGGCTTCTCTACAGATGCGTGGCAGAAGAGATGCTGTTAATTAAAAATCACTGTAAATATGAATAAAGTACCAATCACACCCTCTAACTCGGCGTGCTTTCAGATTTTATGTCCACAATGCTGTTTATTTTTAACGGGAAATTGCAATCACACTGCAAATGTACACATGGACAGTTGTGGGGGTAGGGGGGGTGGGTTGGCAGAGGTGTGGTGTGTAACTTACTGAGGCACAACCAAATTCTGCCGAGTCTCACTGCATCTCTTTCAGGTGTTGAAATCTCTGGTTTCTCATGCCTCTGCTCACAGTTTCTGCTGCCAAAAAGAGGGGTGACAGGACAAGGTGGGTCTTTAATGCTGCCACTCTGATGCACAGCCTGCTGTGCTATCTCCAGTCTGTCTTCATTGGAGGGGTACATTAAAATACCAGGACTGCTACTGGAGTGATCCCAGCCAGCAGGGGGTGGGGGAATAGCAGCAGAGCTGCTGCCTTGGCTGAGCAGTCAGTTCTTAAAACTTTACTTTGATTGAAGCTTCCAGTTAAATAGGCATAAATTATTTGCAAAATGACTTAATTGTATTCCTATTTGTGTAGTGGTGGCTTTAACTGTGCCGTATTGAAACAAAGTCTGTCTAACAGAGGTTATATAGGTATATATATATTTTACTAGAGTTCAATACAATATGGATTATATAGCAAACAACTTTTTTTTTTTTTTTTTTTTTTTTTTTTTTTTTTTTTTTTTATGCAGCTGTGTTTCAGATCATGTGGCATGCACACATACATGTTTCATTACAAGAGCTGAATATGTCCTGGTGTTACCTGTGATCTGCTAAACCTTTGGAAGAATGGATCTCCTCAGGGGTAGTGCTCATATGTCCTGCCTGTCCTTTCCACTCTCTCCACACACACTTTCAGAGGCCAAATCCCTGAGCCCAGATCTTCTTCTGCATGGCTTTCAAAGCCAGTGTCCTCTTTGTAAGGCTCTGCTCCTCCTGCCAGGGCTACTCATCACCTGTCACTCCTCTGCACCGCCTGGGCTCTGCTAATTTCATTTCTCATTTGCCATTATCTCTCTCCAGTGCCTCATTTCCCATCTTGCCCTTTGTAAAAGCTCTCCCTTAGCCTGCACACAATATAACTTTCCTTCTCAAATGCCCTCCTGTAAAACATTGACCAACATTCTTTACTCATAAAGCAAAACTTGATTGGAGTATTCTTCTTATTTTGGTCTGCATTTTGTCTTTTTATACTGGATAACTCTGTAAAGGAAACCATCAGTATAAGGTTATATAGAAAATAGTGAAGACTGGATGTAGCTGTAAAAAGGGGGGAAGGAAAAGCCTTTTAGCACTGATACTATGTAAAATATAGAATAACGTGAATTTTCCACTTGGAAGGAACTGCAAGTTCCTGAGAACTGTAAATATACTGACTCTGTATGCACTGCTCCAGGGCTCCAGTGAAGTACTGGCACTGTCCACCACCAAAGAAGTAACAGCTATTATAACAGCATATATAAGTGTGTGTGCAGTGGAGATCCCACAAGCAGCTCCAAGGGTGCTGATGCAGGCACCAGAAGACTCCCAGCCACAGTGTCTTGGATTTACTGCATGAGTTACGTTTTCCTCAAGGGCTTTCTCCAGGCAAAGACACAGCAGGCACTTGCCTCTGGCAGCAGATTTTTGGGAACGGAAACATAGTTGTGGTTCTTTTGCCCTCTTTGCCTGTGCCAGAGCCCTGGAAAGTGAGGGCTGTTCCTGTATTGCAGGGTGGAGTCAGACATGCGGGGCAGCATTGCCAAGAGGAAGCTGACTATTCAAGCAGCAGCAGTCACCATCTCACTGTCTCCATGGGTGCCTGAACTACCAGCCCAAACCCTGCCAGGATGCCTAGCTCCACACATTTTACTCCCCTTCCCAGGACAGGGCTGGACCAACCTCACCTCCTTACCCTGGGGTTTGACTGTTTGATATTTCTTGTGCTGCCTGGAAGCTTGGAGCTTACCCTGCTTCTTATTCACAGGCAGTTTGGTTATCTCAGTATCCCAACTAAGGTTCCAACAGTTTGGACACATCTGCATCAGGTTTAAAAACAAACACTTGAGCCATCAGGGAGTCTTCTTTCACACATCTTTTCCAGCACAAGCAGAATGAAACATTTGCTTTTACAAACAGGTTTTGTGCTGCTCACATCAATTTCCTGCATGTTTATGGTTTAAGATGCTAATTCTCAGAAGAAAAGCAGGTGGAAAAAACAGCTGCAATCTTGTGCAACATGTTGGTGCAGAGACTGTGCTGGGCAGCTGGGTGGTCTGTTCTGTCACAGAAAAGATATTACAATTGCTCATCTCACTGCTCTTTGCTTCAGACTCTGCAAGTGAAGCTATAAATCCAGAGAGACAGAAGAAGGAGTTAGGCAGGCAGGTTTGGAAGTGAATGCCTAAAGGGAGAGCAGGAAAAAAGGGAATCAACAGTAGAGTGGATGGAGTAACAAGGAGCACCTGAGAAGACCAAAAAACAGGAGTCCAGAAATACTGGGAGACACAAAGGTAAGCAGGCTGAGTGGCTTCATGTACTGCCACCAGGATGGGGATTCTGTCCCTTTTGGGTCAGATGACTAGTAAGATCTGAAATTTGTCATTTAGCTTCATGGTGCTTTTCATCCAGGGTTGAAAGAAGTGTCAAGAAATGAATGAGCATACTGTGGTATGGACAAGTGAACTTATTCTCAGTACCTTTAAATTACCAGATGAAAAAGACTCTGCAAAATATTCGGACTGGCCAGGTTATTACAGTTTTCTTAAGTGGAAAGGATAATTTCCTATCCAGTACCGTAACAAGATTTTTGTTAGTGTGTGTATGTAAGTACTGGCTAAAGTAACTGCACAAGAATGAAATCATATTTGTGATTAAAGATTTTGGGGGCAATTTCTATTCTGAGCTAAAACCCCATAAATTCTAAGGAGTTCCAGGGAAATTTGCCTTCATCTTATTATACCAAAGCTCTACAGGGTCCCTTGAGTTTTTCCTTTTCTTTGATCCACATACATGGACTTGGCTTTAATTCTCCAAAGCTATTAGTGCACTGAGATCCAGCTACCTGTCTCGTTATTCATGCTGAGTTGGTTCTCTGCTGCAGAGAATAAGACTTGAGATGCTCAGAACAATATGATTGTTGGGATGTCTTTTTATTCCGAGAGATGTGGATCGACCCCAGACCAGCCAAGATTAGTTGGAAGAACAAGATCTTCCAGTTGACAGAGTCTGTTAGTTTCTCTTCAAAACTATGAGACCATGTGGAGGAAGAGGACAGAGACAACCTACTTGCAGTTCTTATTCCTTTAGCATAGCAACATTGATGACTTAGTTAACCTTAGAAGGCAAACTCTGGAAGGATTCAGTTTCCACCCTTTTTAGCCATCACTGGCTGAAACCTGTGATAAACTACCTCCTTGACGTTTGCTTGACCTGGATGAAATATTTATGTGCCTCTGGCTCAGCTGATGTTGATTCAAGAACTGCTGTAATCCCCTGCCTTCACTTCACCTTCTGAACTTCACACTTAATGCTGAGGAGAATCAGAAGGACTCTCAGCTGTTTTATCTAAGTCCATTCTTTATCTTACTAACCTGAGCAGTTTTCTGCTGCTGAGGACTTGCTTGCATGAAAAGAAAAAGTATGGAATAGAAACAATATGCAAAGATTCATTGGCAGTAAGAATGAACCACTGTCCTTTGACTTCAAATACATACAGAGGTCCCAGGATTTCCCTGAACTTTGGCATCAGAGCCAACAGCTATGGTTGAGCTAGAGCAAATCTTCTGGAAAAAGATTTTGAAATCATTAGTGATTTAAAATCCATTACAAGCCTTTCTAAGTTGTTCTGTAGTCAGGGTTATCCTTGTCTATAAATAAAAATGGCTTTCTCTGCTCTGAATTTTTCTAGCTTCAGCTACTAGCAGTTTGATCTTGTCTTTACACATGGGACTAAAAGTTCATTATTTCTGCATGTCTGTTCCTTTACATTCCATGCTTATGCTACCTTTTCCTTCATACACTTGGCAATGTACCCTAAGTATCAGGTGATTAAATCATCTTAAGGGTTGCTGGGCTTCCCCTTGAGTCCTTTCCAAATTTTCAACATTTTTTGAAAGGGGGACATCTCCAGCTCCACTCCATCAGGGGACATACACAGAGAACTGCTAACTTTGTATGTCTCTATTTCAACCTGTAGAGATCACAGCTGTATTTAATGATTTTGGCTCTTGCTGACATGAAGCCCAAGATTTATTCAGATTCTAGGTTAGACTCCCCATCCTCTCATACTTTGACCTGCAAACGTTCTTCACTCCAGCATGTCACCTTACAGACAGGAACAGACTGTGCAGAAACATGCTGTTTTCTTGAGACAAGCTTACAAGCAAGTATTGGAATAACTTCCCCATTGCTGAGGGAGAAACTCTACCTCTGAAGAACAGATTGGGCAAAAATCTGTCAGAAAACTGGTTCTTTCTTGGAAATATGGAGGGCTGGAATGACTTTGAGGTCTTCACCTGTCCTACTGACAGTCTAATTACATATTCTCTTCAGTTTTTTTCTCTTCCTTTTACGACAATGCCATAATTTGTGCCATCGGCAAAGTTCTCGGTAACAACTTCATAGATTGTTCTGCGTCATTATTAAAAACAGTTAAATACTGTTAGGTCAAGAAATTATCTCTTTGAGCCCTCATTAAAAATCCATCAAACTGATAAAATTTTCCCCATTTATGGTGACTTTTCAGACCTAGGAACTAGTTAGTTTTTAATCAATTTTAAATAATACAAATTCAATACAGCTTACATTAATTTTGTCATTAAAATGTCAGGTAGCGTGAAGCTGAATACCTTTGAAAAGTCTGTAATATCAAACTCATTTCCTTTACCAGCTAATCTTTTAATTCAGTTTTAATTTCATCTGATATATTTATTGAGTGGTGGTACAAACGCTCTCCTCCTGTTGTCTTCCTTTAATCCTTTAGTGACCATGACCTGTTTTAACTTGATCATTGTTTTACCTGGAACTGTTTTTAACTCTGAAAGACCTCTAATCACCCCACATATTCCATATATCTCAAAATGCTAACATAATATTAACTGTCTTCTATGTTAATTTTCCTAAACTTTCAAAATGTGTTGAAGTAGCATGTGTTGGTCACAGAGCTCATTAGTGCTCACATTTGAAATCCTTGAGAACAAGGTGTTAGATGCTGAAATTTTAAGACCAGGGAATCCAGTAGGCAGAACTTCTCACAAGAAGCTATTGACCCGATGATTTCAAAATGTCTTAAATCAGGGTTTGCTTTCTAACATCATCTTCAGTTGTTGTAAAAATAGAAAATATATTATTACCTTGCAGTATAAGTACTTTTTTTTTCATTATGTTTTTTCCCCCTAAAATCTCTATTCCTTTTTTGTCTTGTGTGTTTTATAGAACATATTTGCATTCATACTCATTTAGGATCTGTCTGTTCTCTGTTAACCAGAATAGCCTCCATTCTCAGTTGGATTGTGGTTTTGAAAGCATCTCCTAGAATGTTTTAAGTAGTTCCTAATTATTATTCCCTTTCTGTTTATTTTCTTTCTTTTCAGCTGATTTAGCTTCAAATTGCTTTCAGCTTTGTAAGACTGAATTTTTTTAAAATTTTTTTTTAATGTGGAAGGTTTGGTTTGGTTTGGTTTTTTTTTTTTATTTCCAAGAACATGTATAGCTGCCTGAACTATCTTCTGATCATGCACCACAAATGCAATTAAGTCATGATACCTTGCAATTAAGCAATCTCTGTATTTTAGTGACAGGCTTCTCTACCATTCAAGACTTAGTCCAACACATATTCCTTTCATGTTTCATGCTAAATTTTTGAGGCCAGGGAAGCCATCCTTAGTGAACAGAACTTTTCAGAAGAAAACTATTGACCTCACAGGATATCATTCCTGACCTTTTCTGGAAGCAGATTTAAAGTGAGTCCATAGAGATTTTTTTCTCTTGGCCACATTGTTAATGAGGAAGAGGTATGACGAAGACTTTGGAAATACTGAGTGAGGTCATTTTAATGTGTTAATTTCAGTTCTGATGTGCCTCCTTTTGTTTGAAACTTAGCTTGAACGGTTCCATCGCTCTCTGCAAGTACCTGAAAGGAGGTGGTAGCAAGGTAGGAGTTGGTCTCTTCTCCCAGGCAAAACTAGTGACAGAGTGGTTAAGCACTTCCACCATTCCTGGAAATGTCCAAATCCCGAGAAAACGTGGCACATTGTGATATGATCTACTGGGCATGATGCTATTCAGTTGGAGGTTGAATTTGCTGGTCTTGGAGGTCTTTTCCAATCTTGTTGGAAACTTTGTTTTATCTTTCTCTGTCATAGTGCAGCAGTTATCCCTAAAATGCCCTTTTGTGCCCTATTTGCTTAGAAGGTATGGTTACTTGGATTTTCACATGCTTATATGGTTTCTTGATATTCTTGCTCTAGGAAGGGAAAAGAATGGTCACAACAACAACAGGCCAGTAATTCTCCCCTCCTCCACCCTTTTTTTTTTTTTTTTTAATGGACTTAAAACTCATTAACAAATTTCTCAAAACAGAGACTGCAAAGATGTGTTCCACTTTTGGAGAAAGCTCATCTTGGAAGGTCATTTGAAACTCTTAACACTGAATGGTGTCCTCGGTCTTCCCTCTCCAGATGAAAACATGTAGACATGTTAAAAATTAATGTTGATGGAAAACGTCTCCTTAATAATATTTTATTTTAAAACACTCCCGCAGTTTAAAGAAAGACAGTATATGTGCCTGCCAGGGGAGAAAAAAAGACATCTTTATAAACTAGACTATTTAAAACTCAAAATATACAAAGAGAAAAAAACCCTCAGTGATACGACAGACAAGAACATGGTACTGATAAACATATCTTATTTATTCAGTGTCGGAATTAAAGTTGGATGCAGTGAGTAGAAGGGAAAATGCCATCTATATTAGAAAAGTGAAAGTATTTTAATTAAAAACTTGATTTACATGGATCAGACTTATCTGGGTTTTTTTGTTATCTGGCGGAAGGAAAAAGAACCTCACAAGCTTATAGTTGCTTCAAGCAATAGGGGTCAAGCAGTGCATCATTTTACCTTGTGTTTGCTTTAAATTAAGTTGGGTAGTGACTGAATATTTTGCTCAGGAGTTCCAAGAAGGACACTACTGCACTCCAATCCACTCCTTGCAAATACGTTGTCATCTTGGAGATCATGAAGTTATTGCCACTCCATAGGACAAGTAGGAAGGGTCTGCTTGGAGGTCTATGCCTTTCGAAGGGAGATGCACTTGGTAATTTATGCCCTGATTCAGAGTTGATTGCAGTTCATAGGAACACCACCACCATTTTCATTTAGTTATAGATCAAGTAGTCATTAAATAAGGATTGCAAGACTAAGCATGTGATAAATCCACTCCCCTGGGAAACACCTGGCACCAAATACCAGGCCTCACATTTAATCAAGTTATCAGAGAAGCTGAGATACATAAAGATCTGTTTTACTCAGCATCTGTTCAGTGACTATTAGACATCTGAAATGTACAAATCCTAAATAATGCTTTTATTCCTACAAACATTTTTAACCTACTCAATGCCTGTGATGAAATACTTTGAGATAGTTCATTAGTTTTACATTTTCTAGTCTTGCCATTAAAAAAAACCCCATAACAACAACAACACACCAAAAAAACCAACAAAACAGAAATAAGGGGAGAAGAAGCTATTTCTTAAGGAGGAAAGCAGATCAACATTTAAGGCTTTGCCAGTAACACATACCTGTAGGTATATCATTGTATGAACTTCAGACAGAAAATCATTTATTCCTTAAGTCATAAAGCAGCTGCTTATTTTCTGGAGTCCTACACATTTGAATAACAGAGATGATATACAGTTCATGATGCATATACTGTTGCCATTTCATGATGTCTTTTCATCTTTTTCCATGTTCCAGATCATATTCCAGAAAAATTTCATCATTCTTTTCACAGAAACATCTGTCCAACTGTAAAATGAACCCTTTTTTTTTTTTTTGCTGTTTTGTGGCTTCCATCACAAGACTTAAAGGCACCATATTTTACAATCTAACACATTTAGATTCAGTGAAACTCTATGTTACTGCACACTAATGTAATAATGAGAAATGTAATTAAAGCCACTGCTATAATAACATCTTATCGGAATGCACAATGAAGATAAACTTGCTTATTCCAGAGACTGAGGGCTTATTGCATAGGAAGCAGTTTGTTCTGATGGATTCTTTGATCTACAACCAGTATCTCTGTTAACTGGAGGGGTGAGGAAGGGCTCTGTATATATTGCCAAATTTTCCTTTGGCTGCCAAAGGGAGGATAATTAAAATAAAGGGGGATTCAGGATCAAAGAAATGGAAAAAGTTATGCTGCCTAGTGAACAGGCTGAGGGAAAAATTTTTTTAAAAGATCTTTATTAGTAAATATTTAGAGGGCACAGATGCTGAATAAACACCTCATTTAGCCACAGAGTTCAGCAGAACAATTACTGTATAAAAAAAAAATCAAAAGATTCAAAAGTAAAATAAAACTAGGTTGGTGGCTAGTATGTAAACTGTGTGTAGAAATACCACAACTATGCACAAGGTATCAGGTTTTCTTCATAAAGGGCGAGAAATTACTCTGACTCATCTCTCCGTATTTTGTACACAAATGAGACTGGATGGCAACTGAAAGCCTCACAGAAGGCTCAGAAGTCAATCTCTGGGAACTGGGTGAGATAGTTTTAGCACACTGGCCCTTGGCACTGTGTATCTCAAACTGAGGTTCCCAACTAGCTCCAGTCTCTTCCAAAGGAGGCACTAATTAGCACAAAGAAAGAAAGAAGAAAAGGAGTTATTTCTTTATTCTGCATAAGGCTGGAGAAAGCTGGAGCAGGATATTAATTGTTTATTCCAAATACCTAAACACTCAGTGCAAGGGTCCATGTTTGCAGAGTCCAAGTGGAAATGACTCAGCATGCTAAAAAGAAAAAGAGCAGGCTGTCCTGTTGTAATTCACATAATTAAAATATTCTGCCTAAATGCATTACATCTCCCCACACACATCAAAGGCTTGTGTTTCCTCAAACTCTCCATTTACATTTAGGGAAGCCAGAGTTCTTAAGCTCTTATGAGAGAGAAAATATGATGTGGTCTGGGCATCTCTGCCTTGGTGTGCATAACAAATCCTAATACTGTGTAAAATACCAGGTCCTAGGCAAAGATGCATGATATACAATACATACTGCAGCACCACCACTGCTCTGTTACCCTTTGCTGTATTAAGGGTCGTGTGTCTAATTCAATTGGTACATCAGCCTGTATGGACATGAGCCTGCATGTGGGCCCACCAGCAGCCCAGCAGTGCTGGAAAACTAGGTTGCAGGTCTTAAGGAGTCAGCAGGAATTTATATCCTAGCTGGCATATTTTAAAAGTTTTTTTTTGTTTACTTGCTTTTTGAAGGCTGTGTGGAGAAGTCCTGGGAAACAGGCCTGCCTAGAAGAATGTCATTTGTGATGTGGATGGACATCACACGTGCAACTGCTGGCATCTGGCCCTTTTCCTCTGTGGCTTTAAATAACATTGGTGAAAGCTTCATCAGCATATGTGAGGTATTTGCTCTCCAGCCAGGCAGCCTCCAGGTGATGGAAAATACAGGTGGAGAGGCAGCAGTTTAGGGAAATAAGGACTCAGCAATCCCCGTATGGAAAGAGCAGCAGCTGTGGGCTTTGGGCCAGTAATAAAAGTGACAGTCATTGCAGAGGCGCCCTGAAAACAAGGAGGAACCAGCAGTAATGCTTGTGTGGGCTGCTTGCACTGGGACTGACTGGACTGTGGGTGCAGCCTTGTGGGGTTTTGCTGGGAAGAGACATTGACAGGGAAGATGAGGAGCAGGCACTTAGTGCTTGTTGTACCCTCTTGTATCATGCCCTGAACACAAGTGATGTAAGTCGGATGACCAAAAGTTTTGGAAGAAAAGACAGATGCTATTTTCCTTTTATAGCCCAGCTGGGCCTGCAGCTGGGATGGTTTTAGATCAGGAATGATAATGTGAAGAGAGTGAGGATAGGGGTCAGGGTGTGGCGGTCTCTGGACGTCAGGTTAGATCTTTTCCTTGGCTTAGGGGGCTATGTTCTGGCTGACTGTGTGATGGACAGTGTCAGGACTCTACTGATAGGGGCAGCCACTCCAAAAGCTGGAGCCTGTAACCTTACCTGGCCCACATTCTTCTTGGTTGAAGCGACATCTCCCTTCAAGTTTCTTTAATGTAATTTGGTATTTCCAGTGGGTTGGTGCTATTTACTGGAGTATTGTACTGTGTATCTTGTGAAGATAACTGGACTGACCACTATAAACAACTATCATACAGTTCAGGGGATGAAGAAATGAGCATATTTTAGAAAAAATTTCTTGTTCAGTACTTTCCCATGATACTCCCAATCTAGTTTTCTCTAGCAGCAGTAACCAATCATTCTGTGGCATTTAGTCTTATGCTACAAAACATCAGTTTCCCAGTTAATTTTCCCTCTGTTGGAAAATAGATGTCAATTCCACAACATGGGTGTGTAATCCCATTTTTTTACAGCTTTGATGATTTAGAGCAGTTCTCCTTGCCTGCCTTAGCCCCTCAGTTGAAAGCTGTTGAGCATAAGAGGTGGTGCTTGGTACTTGTAGGAGAGTGAGCACCAGACTATCATCTGATGAAGGTAGGAAGTAGGGGCTATGTCACCACAGCAACATAATGGCTACAACAAAATGGAGCAGACAGGTTTTGGATCCTGCTTAGCTTAAAGGAATTTCATCTGTGGTACCTTCTTTCTGAAACAGTCATTGAGCTCTGGAAAGGTCTAGCATGAGGCCACTGAAATCTATGAGGTCACTGTTCAGCAAGGAGTGCAGGACTCCTGAGGACACAGACAAAGTGGAGAGATATACACTTTCTCTTTTAACAGAAAAATGTGAGAATGAGAAGTCTTGGTTCTTGTCCATGTGCTGGAAACTGCTCCACAATGCTTGCCTGAAAAGCAATTGAATAAAATGCCTCTGCAGCATTGGAAACAAGACAGAGGACTCCTTTCCCAAGGGGATATTTAAACTTTTCATTGGAAAAGATTTAAAGTTGTCATTCGACATATTTTGTCAGCAATGATTTTATTACTCAGTGGCTATTAATCATATGCCTTACTGTGGCATTCATATTTCAAGTCATTAGCCTTTTATTTTCTGGCAAAAATGTAGTAGATCTGTAAGAGTGACTGTTCCCTGCTGTTGAGAAAGCCATGGCATCATAAAACTTGAGAAGCCTTGCACTAATGTAATCAATCTACTAAATGACAGCTATATTTGAAATATTGTGTGCATGTACAATGCCTCACAATGGAAAGCAAAATACTGGTAGCACTGCCATGTTGTGGCTCCACACCAATAATTTGGTGAGTTTCTTGTGTGAAGCTACCTCCATGCTGCAAATCCTTCTTGTTCTTGAAGGTCTGCTCCCTCAGACTGCTGGTGCTTTTCAAACACCAAATGGTGTGTTGGCTACACATTTTGATGTCAGGTATGCACCTAGCAAAATGACAACTACATCTTCTTTTTTTTGTTTAATTACATTATCTCTCAGATATGAAAGATAATGTTTGCCACTGACTTTACATCCAGTGAAAGTTTCCTCTAAGTTTTTTGCTGTGTTAAGCAAAGACCTGTTAAACCCTGAGTCAATTCATTTTGAAGTTCTTTGTGCTGATACTGACTACAAAGACAACAGCCATCTTAGGAGCACTGCATGCTTTCATCTGTCCTCTTCTTTGAGAATGGAGAATTAATCTCTACAGGACCCAGTCTCATTTAGTATGTGTTTCAACCCTGAGTGAATATAAACACAGATTAAATTGGGGGAAAAATGTTGACAAGTCTTCAGCAGCAACATGGAAAGAACAAATATTTTGTAGAGTTGGAATTTCCTAAAAAACTTTTAAGGTCCTTGTAAATTATTACCTAGGCACAGCTGAGAACATCAGTCGGCACTCCTGTTGAGTTTTTCTAACTCTTAAATATCTGACTGAGTGCAGCAGTGGCTTTATGAATGACCATTCTGCAAATTTTTTCCCAAAACATCAAACATCTTGCTTGATGGAAAAATAAAAGCTCTTGCACATTGCTCAAACTTGTACAGTGATATTATCCATTAGATTTGCACTTAGTAGCAAAGATAATATTCTCCCCAAAGTAATCACAGTGCATAATAAAGCTTCTTTAAAGTGGGGAGTGTAATTGCCTGCTGTTGACTGCACACCTACAGAACTGTAAGCCTAATGCTTGCATTGATAGAGAACATCTCAGGAGGAGAGGAGCTAAAACCCCTGGATTTTTAGTGCAGCCTGCAGGCAAGGTAATTAGGGTCCCAGGCAACTGACAAAATTGCTTCATATTCCCTGTGAATGTTTGGTGTTCACAGCAAGGAGCTTCTATTCCAGCATATTAAAATCTTTTGTCCTATCACTGGAAAATTCAGTAGAGGTTTTTTGAGGGTAATTAAATTATCATGCCCATCTTCCAGATTAGGGCTAGACTGATTTACTGTATAATCTTGAGTAAATAAGGAGTAGCCAGGAATAGAAAGAATGCTTCATTATTTTACAACCCACAGAAATCATTACATGTGAAATTAGATTCCTGAAACCATGCAGGCCTGTTCAAGGCACTCCTAAAATTCTTTTGTGACGGGCAAGGGTGCACACAGCAATATCACTCATCCCTCAGTACTTTCTCCAAAACCTTGTATTGGAGGGAGAGCATCCATGGTTTCAGGGAATGGAGTGGGCCTTACACTGAATTTTCCTTCCTTCAGTCTTCTCAGTATAAGATAAAACCCGATTCTCTTGCCTCTGAATGATTGTTCAGGGGTACCTGAGCAGTGATCCTGCATTTGGGACTTTATCATGGTCCTCTTCTACTTTCTGGAAAAGCACATGTCCAGGATATGAAGTTAGCTCTTCCCTGGGTCTCATGAGGCTTAGGAAGGCACTGGCAAGTTTGTGAAAGACAAACATTACACACGTAGACCAAATGGTGAGTAACATCTCCACTCTGCAGTATTTCTGTAGGATCTGACAAATCACAGCATTTCTTATTCTTTGTTTAATACTTAAAGATGAATGGCTCTATTAAGTTGTCTTGCTCTATTTATTCATTTTGGTAAACAGACTTTTTCAGTAATTAATTCATTTGTTAAGTGAGCTGAAAAGGTCCAGATTTCTTCTGCCATCGGACTACTTATATGCAGATATGAGCGTGGGTGCAAGAATTTCAGAGGTGTCATGAAAATTGAGGCAATACATAAAAACATGGGTAGTGCAGGCAGAAGTTTCTTAAATCTAATATGTTCTTGTGCAGTCAACCATTCATTTTGCTAGCTTTCTAGCAAATAGTGGAATGAAATCGCTTGCTGTCTCCTTTATGAGACTAATTTTTGTATTTGTCCTTTTTGTAGCCCCTTCCAGTACTCCTGCAGAAAATGGGCTATTTTTCATTCTGTTCCTGTTGTTATGAAGCATTTTATTGAGAAAATAAATTGTCAAGAATGGTAAAATTAGACATAACATCAGAAAACATTTTTGTGAGACCAGAATTTTACTATTTGATTGAAAACCAGTAAAGGTTGTTCTAACCTCATCTGTGTTTCATCTTTCATTATCACAAAACCTTCTACTAGGGCAGAATCTAGCCAGACTTGTAAAACAACCAAAGGGAGAGCTGACACAGTTGATTACCACTTCCAAAACGTATGACTTGGCTTAAAAACTGGAAGATGGCCATGGATATGGTTTTGGTTTTTTGGCAGCAAGATAGGGAAGTTATCAGCAGTTCTGTTGTTGAGACCTTAAATGGCACCTAGTCAGCCAGAAAGAGTTAGAAATTCCTTGTGGTTTTGACCTTTTTCCTAGTTTGACAGCAGATGATTGAGAGTATGCAGTGGGTAGTTTATGAAAGCCTGTGCAACTTAGGCTGTAGTGTGGCTACAGGGTGAAGCCTGTCCTTGACATAATTGTAAACCTTTCTGTACAAAGATAGGGATTAGTCCCAGATGTGGAAGGCTGCTTTCCGGAGACTAGACAAAGTGAATTTGCCAGAACTGTTTGCAGAACTCCATGATTCTTCATCATTCCGTGGTTCAAGTACCTCTTCTGATCTCCAGTCCAAAAGCTGACACTCAGTATTTCCCTTTGTTTTGTAATGGGATCTTTATACAGCTCCAGAATAATCCCAGATGAAATACCAAAACATGGCAAAACCCAGATGGGAATGCCAGAGTTCATGTCACTTCATTCTTCAAGAATATTGCATAGAATGTGCCAGCAACAAAGTCTTGGATTCAGTCTATATATTGAAGTTTGTTCTAAAACAACAAATTGATGAAAATTCGATGGAGTAAAGTCATCTTGACCGCAGAGCACAAAGAACCAAGGAAGGCAGAGCCTGACTGATGCAAAGGGATGTACCTGAGGGGGAGTTAAGGTCACGTAGGTAAGAAGGATCACTGGTGGCTAAGCACTTTGTAAGGAGGTTTGTTTGCTTTGCAGCTATTTCTTGAATACTGAAGAATGTTCTGGTACTTGGAAAGCTAAGCACAGCAAGCAGGACTGGAAAAGTTTTGTTTGTTCCTTTTTTACACTAGGGAAATATCTAATTATGAAGCCAGGGCAGTTGAACAGATCCATGAACGAAAAGTTAAGTAGATTAGAAAACATCGAGGGAAATGGAGGCTAGTTAGCCCTTTCTTTTCTGATGGATCTCTGAAATGAAATCATATTCTAGCACACCCCTCTCAGCTATGATCTCACAACTATTACTAATGCTTGGTCATATGAAAATATAATTTCTTTCCCAGTAAGAAACAAAGGTTTGTCTGTAGCTTCTCCCCTGAGCCTCGATGACCCCTTGGGCTTGTGTGCTCAAGACTCCCTTATGTGCTGTTGGGTAACGCAATAGGCACGACTTGGTAGCATCCCATTCTTAACCTCTGAATCTCTGTCCCAAAGAGGTAGATAACTTACGGGCCAGCTGGCAGGGTGCAGCCTCCAGCAGTGCTGGAACACTACTTTAATTCATGCCCCTTGAGCTATTACAGACATGCCACTGCATCCCTAAGAAACACACATGGATCATAAATAAGGTTAGATGTTATTTTAAGTAATAAACACTAAGATACAGAAATTTCATTGCAGCCTTCTGTCTTTGTCTGTCTCTTCATTTTGACTATTTTTAGTTTGCAGTCAACATTATGACTATGAACATAAAGAACACTTGGACAATAGGTATAAATAATTATGGATAGGTCTCCAGAGCCTTAAACATTAGCAGAGAATTCAAGTTAAATACTGGCTGGTATTATTTCATGGCTTGTAAATACGAGCTGTGCTTATACACATTGCTTTAATTTTATTTCCCATGGTGAAAACCTAACCTGGACATTGCTGGCAGTGGAAGGGTCTGTACAGAAGCTTTAAGAATTGCAAATTGATGTATTACTGAACACAATTCTGCAGAACAAACTGGTGCCATCTTCTATGTTTGTCTGCTTATACTTCACAGCAGTGAACTCTGAGTACTTTACATGGCCTAAAATGAATTAAACCTGTGTGATTACTCATTTAAAAGTTACTCTGCCTTGTGATAATGCTGCAGAGCATTGCTGAAACCTGTTAGAGGTATTAGCTGCTAGAGCTGTCACAGAAAACATACTGCACATCCACAGACATGCCTGAGAGTAAAAATAAAGCTTTTAACAATTTTTCCAATTGATATTTAAAATGCGAGTTAAAAAAATAGCTTGTAAGGATAAAAGCTAAGTGTGTATCAAGGGATATTGCATGGCTATTGCTTTGGGCAGTGATAAAAAATAGTAACAGTAAAGAAAACTTGTGTAAACTACTGAACATTTTCTAGTGACTCGATCATTTTTTGCATGTGTTTTTCAAAGAGGACTCTTTAATACTGTCGGCTTTTGAAAAAATCTCTTGTGAAGTATTAGTAAAGTGGTGCAGAAAAGTAAGGTTTTTATGCAGAGATATAAAAATGTTTTTTATTTAAATTTGAAATCTGTATTTATAAAAACACTGCCTATGCAGACACTGATGTTGGGAAGACTGCTGCAGAATTACCATGTAGCTTTTCTCTATTTATTTTTATTTTCTTTTCACAGTCTTTGAGAATACTTTAAAGTCTTTGGAGAGCTGGGTCAGGACAGTGAGTAATATAGGAGACTTTCACCTCCTGCAGGTCATCCCTGCAAATGCAACGCTAGGAAGAAATAGTAAAAGTTAAGACTCTGATGAGGACTAGTTAGGCAGAGCACTGGTTTGAATGACAGCTTTGGTGATCAGGGAGCATCTTTGTTTATATCATAGGCACTCAGTTCTCTACACAATCTCTGCAATTAAGCAGGCCTGCATTAAATGTGAATCAATCAGCTTTCTTTCCTACTAGGAATGACTGAAACATTCTACTAAAACCTCCCATTTCATGTTGAATCACTTAGTAAAATCAAGTGGGGTCTCTGGAACATGTCAAGAGCCAGAGTCAGATCTTTCTTGATGGAGCTCAGTAATTCAAGGTCTCATTTTGAGAGGGCAACAAGACCTCAGGTTTTGTATAGACTTAAAAAAGGAGGAATTTTAATTTACTTTTCTTGCCCTTGGAAAGTGTACTAGCCTCCAGGTGACAAGTCAGTCTACAAACTTGTGGTAGGTTCACAGCTACCAAAAGGGGAAGCCCTCCTTTTGCTGCTGCACCCTCTGCCTGCTGGACCATGCAGGGAGTCATTTTAGATCACTGAAATGGCAGAAAACTATCTCTCAAGAAATGGAAAAAAAAAAATAGCAGGTGTAGAAGATGGTATCCTGCCATTCTAATGAGCTGAACCAGCTTGAGGGATACTCTAAGCAGCCCCAGAACAGGTGTAGAGAGGGAGCAGGAATACTCCTCTTTATGGCTCTGTGTAGTTAAACACATCAGCTTCTGAAATAGAACCCAGGAGAATCTTTCCCTGATTCTGGGATCACTGTGCAACAACTGAGGCGTGCTGGGCCTGAAGGAACACACAGGAGAGTAGAGCAAAAATCTAAACCCAAGTGTGAGTTTAAATCATGCTTTTTTAGCGCATGTGTGTGGTGAGTCCTAGTCTCCTGTTACTGCCTCTGTGTCTTGTATTTCATGATCTGCAAACAACTGCCTAGGAGCTGAGTATGCTATCCAGAAGACTTCTGACTACTACATGAGTGACAGAAGGCAAAGCCAACATCTTTCTCAGCTAAACTAAGTCTTCCATTTCACTCTGGCTTTCACACTCAGCCTGATCTATTTCTCCCCATTCTCCTTCCATCCCAGCTGGCTCCTTCTTTTATTCCAGTTCAGCTTTTATCCCCAATGCAAGGGAATGCATCAGGCTACACCTATAAAAGCAACTACTGTAGGTCCCTTCCAATTCAGAATATTCTCTGATTCTGTGAATCCACACTGTAGCAGGTGTCCTGAGGAGCTGGTGTTTTATTCTAGTAATGGCAATGAGGAGTCCTGATCGATTCTGCAGAAGTGACAGACATATATCTGGACAAGGTAAGAGAATAAAGCCTGTAAAGTCAAACTGACTATTTTTTTGAGAATTTATTCCAGAACTTTATAGAAAACTGAGGTAACTCTAACAGAAACAAAACTGAAGTCAGTATTACAGAAAGAATAAGAAAAATCACCAGTGAATTCACATGTGAAAGTACAACCATACACTGTTCATTCTTTAAAGTTCTTCAAATTGGTACAAGTTTCAGAAAGACAGATTGGCTTAGTTTGTTGGCAATTCACAGCTACTTTGAAAGCACAAATGAAACTGTTACTGTACTGTAATGCAGTGTGACATTAGTATGAAAGAGTCAAGACCCCTCCCTCTGTCTCTGATCTCATTTGAAGCATGACAACATCAGGCTGGCATTACTAATGCACAGGTCCCCAGTGTACACTGGCTCTCACTTCTGCATGCTCTGAGCTTTCCATACCCTTTTCACTACAGATCTGTAGATGTCAAGGACTCCTAGACTTGAGCATACAGTAGTAAGGATGTATGAGCAAAACACATTTAAAAAGACATTTTAAAATTAAATGTGCTTTCTCTTGGGCCTTTTACAGTCCGGAAAAGATCTGTAGTTTGATCTCAGGAAAACTATTTCAGCTTCAGACAAAAACATTTGGAATGTCAAGGGATTAATGGAAGTCCTGAGAACAACTTTGTGAACATTACTGTTATAACTCAGTAAAATCCATTAATGTTTCTCACAACACTGAATCTAAACATGCATCAGCGTGAGCCATGAATGATAATTCCAAGTTGCAATATAGCCTAAAATTTCCAGATATAACAGAAACAAATGGTTGTGGTCATTCACAACAGAACATTGCACAGTGTAGAACAGAGTGCCTCTTTTTAATATGTATATGGAGATTCCAGATGTATGATGAGACAAAAGCAGATATATTTATTTGAATGAGTTTTTAAGACATGTTAAAGCTATTATTTAATAAAATAAAATCCTGATTTACCACGTATGAAAATCTTTTTTGGAAATGCTTTCTTTTTTTCAAAATGCAGAAATTCTCTGCTGACAATCTTATAAAACACATACAAGCTGCAAAAATGAAACATACAAGAAGAGCAATGAAGAATTACCTCAGCTTTCACCACCACTTCACTTGATTGAAACTGTTCTTGTGTTCCATTAAGCATAATAATATATTTGGAAAATGTAAATAACCTAATTACATTTTTTTGCTTCAAGCTTCCAGGCACCAGTCATATATCGCAGTCGTATAAAAAGAAGGTCCCTGCCCATCTGCAACCAGCTCCAAAAGGGAACTAACTTAGAACCTGTGATTAATGAAGAAGAAAATCAGAACGACATTGTTAGAAAAAAAATGAACACCAGTAAGACACACATTCAAGCACGAACCTCTGCATTCTCAGCACACTCAGCCCCACAACCTAGATCTTTATATTAATAAAAATTTATATTTTGAAAGAGATTGCTTTATAGTAATTACATTATGCCATAGGTGGGACAGACTAGTTTGCAAGTAGCACAGTAATTCCATGTATGTGACAAGATGTGCAGTGCTCTCTGTGACAAGGCTTTGTTCAAGTAAATAGGAACCTGAACACCAGTCATTAAGCAAATGATTTATCTAGCAGCTTTGGAGAAGAGGACCACCAGCTTGTCTTACAGCAGTAATATGAAGGTGCTAATCTTCAGGAAAGGCAAGGAACCCACACTACAAAACCAAGCCTTCTACCATCTCTGCTATTATTTGTGTTAGGTGCAATGTACACATGGAACCCCACCGAAAGGAAACATTTCTAGTAATGCTGGCTTGGGACATTCTCTACTTGCACCTCACATCATTACTACAGTTATTATAATTTCTGTTGTGTTGAGGAGATTAAAAAAAGATTAAAAAAAAAAAAAAAAACAAAAAAAACATGACAAGGGCAAAAAAATAGAGGAACTGCATTTTATGGGAGGGGAAGTGAGCCAAAGCAAGCAGTACCTCTTAAGCTGGCTCTGCACTGAAGAAATGTGCATGGAGGTATTTTTCCCAGGAACTCAGTGGCAGAGACCTCCCTTACAGATCTGAAACAATATCCCATCTTAAGAGGAGATGGTGCTCTAGAGGATGCCTTAATAGCTGAGAATTTTGGAAGGCAAGATACAGTGAAATGGAACTGAATCAGTAAGTGATGATGGTCAGACTCCCTGCACAGTGTTTTACAACTGCACTAATTTATTAACATATTACAGCAAGAGGACATGCCAAAGTAGTGTCTTGTCCTAGCAGTATAATTCCTTACTTTTATCTTCTGTGGGACTGCAGAGTTTCTCTGCCATGCTACCCCTTCACCTACTCTTTCTGTACCAAGCCATGGCAGTAGGCTGGCAAGGACATGAAATTAAACATTTGGATGGAAAGAAGGCTGTGTGCTATCAAAATCAGGTAAATATGGCAATAACCTTGGATCTGTTCTTCTGGATTGACATGTCAGGAATCCTATAAAAACATGAACTATCTCCCTACCTTCTATTTCAGTCCAGTTGACAGCAACTTCTGCTATAGGTATTTTCAAGCGCTGGGCTATATAAAGAAGTTCCACGTCGAACGCCCTGAAGAAGAAGAGGAAATACCAAATATAATCACACATACTCCCAAAAGAAAAACAGTGGAAAAGTTAATTAAATGACTGTTCAGTTATGCAGTTGATACCAATGCTCTATGGGTCAGATACACCTGGATGGGAAATTAATTTTCCTGACTAAACATCTCAGAACACAGCCAAAATACAGACAACAATAACAATATGTCATTGTGTCCTGTTTTCGAAGGTATAGATGACTCTGTGTTCAGCCCACTGCTTACTTTTCATTCTGTCACAATCACAATTTAAACATTTTTGAAGACCATGAAGACCAAGCAGTCAAATGTACAGTGTCACTCCACATCTGTAGTAGTTTCATTGAAGAGGACATCTACCTGCTGTGGCTTCATGCTGATCTGATGGGTGCTCCTTTTACTCTGTCAGTCAAGGAACTCAAGGCAGCAGCATAGAAGTGAGAAATTATTTATGTACCCATGCACAACAGAATCCAAACAATATTTTAGTGGCCACTTAATGCACAACACAAAAACCCTCTTGAGAGACTTTTTCGCTGGCTCAGTTTTTTGTAGGTTGTACAGCAAAATGAACTGGGCCAGTGATCCTGCTCTGTCAGGTGCTCCTTCCTGCTCACTTTGTCCAGAATACACCTTAATCCCCTCAGTTCTCTGCACAGAGAACTGTCTATGTGTTTCATTCCTGTAAATGCATTCTCAAATGGGCCTTCTGGCTCTGAAACACCAGATTTTTGATATTCAACAGGCAGTTTGGCAGCTTTTAATGCTACTACTGACAAGGGTTGAACACGAATAACAATTATGAAGATTCTGGTGACTTGTCTTAAATTCTCATTGCTAAGTTGAAGACAGTTTTCTTTTGAAATGGAAGAAAATCTTCTGCCACTGGAGGAAATGTACGCAATAATTAAAAAAAAAAAATCATTCATGCTTAAAGGGTTGCTTGAATTCATGTCTTTGGTAATTCCATTTAACTCTAGAAAAAAGAGGGAAAGGAATAGACACGGTAATCAAGAGCAGGCAGAAGACACTTTAGCAGGTTGCTTGCCAAGTTCAGATGTTATTTCCTTCAATTTCAAGCCACTGTCTAAAACTATTACTAAGTGCAACAACAACAGCAGTCCACTTTGAAATGTGCACATAGGTCTGACACACAGAGGTAGTCTCCCACTGAAGTACGGACCACAGCAGGCTGGCTTGCTGGTGCAATCACAGGCACACACGCACAGAACCTGAACTCGCGCTCTCCATGGACATGACAGAAGAGCCACTGATCCCGCACAGGAGAGCATTCAAACAAGCAAAGGCAGCACAGACAGATGTTATCTACAGAGACTGCAGCTATTGTGTATAGGGAATTTAGAGCTACTTTGTAAATCTGATTTTGATTAGGTCACAAGCCTTCTCATCATCATAAAAAAAGTTACAAGAATTTTTTTTTTTTTACCTCAGTGAACTAAATCTGCTCCAAGCAGCCTTGTCATTTCACTGCTTTCTTTATATGAGGGTTGAATATTATTTTATTAATCACTCCACGGTCTCTTCTACTGAAGAGGTACTATTTACCTTTCTGCTGACATTTTACATTTGTAAGCCAAAAAACCAATGTATTCACCTTTGAATGTTTATGAATCATGCGTATTAAGACTAAATCTAATTTTGTAATACTTACTACTTAAATGACTAAAAATCTTAAGAGACACAGAATAATTGTCTGATGAATTAGACTGTATGAGCCGCTCTAAGAGTATTACATAAACTATTAGCCCAGTGAACTAATAGTTATTTGCAGTAATTCCTGTGGACAACTGATTACTGGAATGTCAGCACATACATCACAGAACAACAACATTAAATAGTTCTGTGAACTACTGGGCTCAAAGTAAGAGATTAAAAGCACAGGAATTAATCAGGTTTAACAGTAATATTGTTACATGTGGTTGCCATTTGGGTAACAGTGAACATATCCTGAAATTTAAAAAAAAAAAAAAAAAAAACCAACAAAAAAAACTATTTAAAGCTGAAAGGAAAATGACTTCAGTAGAATACCACTGGGTATTGTTTTTCATCCCTTTTCCCCACCAGCTTTCAGTATACCAGAATGGTCAGTCAGGGAATACAGACTGCAGTGTGCTCAATACACTGACAGCAGTACAGCCATACTGCAGACCACCGGATCCAGATGGTACAGGAGAACCATACAGAAGCTTCCACAGCCAGGATTAAGCTTGGGTGTGTTAGATGGAGCCAACTCTAGACGAGATCAAAGCTACACCAGTGGATGAGCTGTAAGTGCAATTCATGTGATTTGCCACAAAGCCATTGGTGAGCAGTTAACTTGTGACAGAACCACTCCTAGAAACAGCAAGGTATTATTCACACCATGCACTTCATTCTGCTGCCTCTTGGGAGAGGGGGTACACAGCTCAGAATACCGAGATTTTGCTCCAGCCTGAAACGATTCAGGTTCTAATCTGAATACCCAGAGTTAGATAGCCAAAAATCTATGGTATGAACAATTTCCCCATCTATTTCTAATAGTGGTTCCATGATGTGCTATTTACCACAAAAATGTAATGTAAAGTAAAGAAAAAATTCTCCATGTGGTTGTGTGTTGATTAAGTTACAATTTAAGACAATGCTGGCTAAAATTCATTTGAAAACCAATTTGGTAGGTGTTTAATTGAATTCAGTCTTTTAAAAGTGAATTCTTAAAATGCTTGAGCTGATAAAATGTCTATCCTTAAAAATTATTCTGTATTTTAAAATTGCCCTAGGACTCTTTCTTTTTCTGGTCCAATCTTATGTGTTTCAAAAAACAAAATCAGGCCTTCAGTTATAATGTTTTAACTGGAATGTATGAGTTTCGTATGTCCAAAATATGTTTTCCAGCAAACTCTTAAAGGCAAAGAAAATGGCCAATGGTCAAAGAGGTCTAACAATGAAACACGATACCAAGTGGGCTAGACTGCCAGAACTGCCCTAGCTAAATTTGGACTTTTGAAAGTCCACATCAGCCAAAAGCAGGACTTTTTACAAGACAAAACAGACACAGTTACAACAGCAAAAATATTTTTGCATTGACTAGACACTCATAAACAATTCTACTTGCCTTGCACAAACCCAGAAAAAAACAATTCATTCCACTGCTTATGTTGGTCTACACTGGCACAAAAGTGGGGAAAAAATCCCTGCAGCAATATGAATGCTTATTTTTCTGTAATTTTTATACAGCAACTCATATTTAGAGATTAGTGACAAACTGGAGAAACAAACATTATTTTTTTATATTGATCTTTCCCAGTTTTAAATGTGAAAGAGCACACCTTGTTCAGTGCACAAGGCAATCATTACAGATAAAACAAATAGCAACAATTTGATCTCTTCATTGATCTGGTAGCTTGTACAATGGCATCATAAATTGCCACTTCACAAAAATATGTCAATCAGACCAAGACTAGAACTACATTTTGAATTTCTCCTCCTTTTATCATAAGGACGGACTGTAATCGCAATGTCTAGTTCTCCTAAGGACAGAACTTTTCTGGCTGAAAGAAAATTTATGGAGTTTTTTGTTGTTGTCAGAAGAAATTAATTATCAAATTTAGGATAGGAAAACTCAGCCAGAGAGACCATTTAATTTTCCACTATTTCTCCTGAGCATCAAAATTTAACACGAACACTTACATTTTTTCAGGTCAAGACCGCAGATGAAGAACTAGACCTTCTTTTGTAGCCTGAAGTGAGTAATTCCAACTGTCTCTGTTATGTTTTTACAATATCTCTTTTAATTTTCTTTTAAGTTTTAAATTAAAAAATCTGCTCCATCCATTTCTGAAAAACAGATTAGCTATGTAATCAAATTCAGAATCTAAAACACAAAGCATATGCTTTCCATTCAAAAGGTTGTTTTCATTTCAAAATAATGTCAAAACTTTGCTATTTAGAAAGTAAATTTCAAGAATGTTTCGTTTATATTCATATATACACAGCCAAAGGACTGTTAAACAAAAAAAGACAGTGAGAACACTCACCAAAAAAAAGACAGTTTAGTATTGAATATATAAACAGTTTGTAGAATCTATTAATTTTCAAATACTTTCTAAAATTTAGGGTTAGATTAAAAAAATATTCTAGGAAATATCTTGGTCTCTCTTAAAAAAGTGTTATGTGATCCTTATCGCCATAATGACAAAACTGTATTTTTCCTGGTATGCTTCAGTTTCAAGACTTCCTAAATACAAGCATCTATAAATCAAATTCAGCACAGCAATAAAAAAATCTGGTCTGTTTTCTAGTATTTTTAATATTTAGGACGTGATATTCACAACTATGTCCACTGAAATAGAAAAAGCATGGTGAAAGCATAAAGAAGCAAGGGTCTAAGCAGGTGGGAATTATTAGATAGCTGATTTCATAGTAATTTTATATTAACTTCATGAATAAACATGTTATGCATCAATTTTAGTCTAAGTAATTTTTATAAGCATTTGCTTGGCACTGCAGTACCCCCACAAATCCAAGCCTGACTAAGCTTGAGTAGATAGGACAGATGATTTGGTTTGTGCAGAACCCTAGTGCTCACTCCCTTCAGCAGCTCACCACGACGTGTTCCAGTGCAGCAGCTGGGGAGCCCTTGGCAGGCTCAAAGACCAGGGTGCTTAACTCAGATGGCTTTTATCCTATTAAAACCAGCACCCTCCTGTTATTCCCAGAACAGCTGAGCACTGGCCACATGGAACTGAACACTTCTTCAAGTACCTAACAGACCTGCACCACGCTCATGGGATTTTAACATTCAGAGAGAATCAAGTCATTTCCTTGGATGTCAAGTAGCCCCAGGGCAGTGATCCAGAAGCGGAAATAAATCCAGATTCCAGAGCCTCTTCTCCAGTACCAAGATAGTGGTTTCTCTGCTACCCCTTGCTGATGGTCTCAGCATGAACAAGTTGCTTTGTGACCCAGCTGAGGACTCCACATTGTTCCAGGTCAGCAGAAGTACAATACCAACTACTATTTCTTACTCTTCTGTCTCCACAGTCATGATATTTACAGAACCTTTATGGCACAATCTCTAACCAGTTTGTATTTTCCTTTTTACACATTATGCAATGGAAAGATATCAGGGGCCAGATTTGCTTAAAATAAGAAGTTTCCAGCATTGAGCTGTTTCAGATTCTTACACAAGAAGTGTAACAAAGAAATCTAATGCTATGGGCTGAAGGTTTGATGTCCCTATATAATTTTCAATTGCAATTATCCCAACTGTTTGTACAACACTGACATTTCACTTAGGACTATCCTTTCCCCGAATATATGCACTCTCCCTACATAGTTATACCTCCCTATGTCCCCAATTTATTTCCAGACCTTATGAATATTAACTGGGAAAGGGACAATACTTGATTTGTGCACTGACATGCTATCTTCCAGTTACACATGCTAAATGACTACCTGTGGAGCAGAAAAGTAACTTTTGAGACCTTACTATGGGTTTTTTCTCTATCAGTGGCAATAATCTGAGTTTCTCTCCTCTAAGAGGGTTTAATTTTCCACAAAACTTGCCAAAGCTTTTGATCTTAAAATCTCTACTGTTCTGTCCGATTTGGTTCAAATTAACCAATAAATATAAAAAAGAAGGTGGGTAAACACAGAGACTGTTGATTGACAGATGAGCATAAACCCAGACAATACATTGCCAGTTCGAACAGAAATAAACCAAATTTTAAAACCCCAAAAAACCTACAGCTGCTTTAGGCAAATTTTAGGTGCTTTAGGTGACTTGGGATTATCTGAAGAGCTTCTTTCTTGGAAGAATTTGAGTTGTTCTTTTCTTAACACAAAACAAGCATTCTTCATCACTAACTAGAATATTTCAAATAAATAAGAAAACACACAGGGGATTAATTTATGGATTACTGTAGATAAAAGAGCAAAAAATGGAAGACTCATCTTCTACTGGCACATACAAGACACAATGAACTAAGACATGAAGATCTGGAACGTTCCACACCAACAATATAATTACTATAAAATGTTAGCAATATCCCTTTTTCATTGCCTCTACTGCTGGATGTAGGAGCATCTGTTGACGGCAGGGAGAGGGAACTCTGCAGACCTGAGACACTCTTGAGAGAACATGCGGCTTTATTGCAAGGGTCATGGGTAAAAAGGGCCTGCCTTCAGCCACCAGCCTTGGCTGAAGGGAAGTCCCAAAGAGAAAGGGAGAGAGCAAGAGAGTAAGAGGTGAGAGAGGTAAGAGAGGTGCAAGGGTAAGGGAGGTGAGCGAGGTAAGAGAGCTGGACCAGGTAAGAGAGGTAAGGTAAGAGAGAAGACCTTGTTACAATACATTATATCTCCTTTGGTGTTGAATATTCTAATTTACAGTGACCAACTGGAGGGAGATACAAAACCTACAGACTTGGCATACAGCCTATGAGAACTGCTATATTACCAGATCACTCTGTATTCTAAACCCTAAAGACTACTTTTCTCATATACCTTTTCCCGGATACCTTAGTTGGGCTACACCCTTGGGTCCCTGAGTGTCCCTTTGTTTGTTATCGCTCTACCCATCTTCAGCTAATCACTGTCTTCCTGCCTGCCATGCCTACATCTCAAAGCTGGCTTTCTTTTCTATTTCACTCACAGGTTTTATATTTTCAGTACTTCTTGCCAGGCAATCATATTTGTAAGCTTCTCCTGCCTCATCTTTCCCAACACTGGATAATGAGGTACAGCACGATTATTTTTGTTCATTCCTTTGGTGCTAGATAACTGAAGTGGCAGAAGAAAGCTTGTTTTTATCTAGAAAACACTTTATATAACCAATAAATCTAATTACAAAAAAAATCCCTTCAGTTAAAAAATTTTAAATTCCATTTTTACTTATTATTAATTATTATAAACTTATTATCCTTATTTATTTCTTTCAGTTTTCTTCTTGAAGTGCTTAATTTATAATGTGAAGTTAAATAAGGCAATTTTGAGATGTGCACTTCTGGGCTTCACTCACATAAAATACTTTAGCAAGAAAATAAGTAAAGAATAAGCATTTGCTTTCACTTTAGAGTCCTCAGCAATTACAAACATCTTATCAAATATTGATTTCACATAAAGTACTTTGGTTAAGCAGTACTGAATTGTAATGTATAAAAAATAAAATTGATAAGAGTTTTGAATATTATTAGTAACTCTTAACTTTCCTTATCATAACAACAGCTTCTCTCTATTTTTTACTCTTGCATGATTCATATCTGTAGAAGGAGAGGAAAACTTCACTCTCAGAAATTTGGAGTGAATTACAGCACCATGAAAAAATTGTTTGAAATTTCTTCCGGAGGTGAAAAAAGAACTATTGGGATTTTCAGTTGTTTGAGGCCTTTTTCCTCTTTTTTTCCTCTTTCCTAATCAATTACTATTTCCTCTGACAAGGCAAAACCAAAATATCCTACCTAGGATTACATACATCTTTTGAGAAAAGAGAATAAAATTAAATAAAGAATAAAATTAAATACCCAACTATTTTCCTAAAATGTATCTTAATAAGAGCATAGAATTTCTAGCAATTACCATGATACTTTAACATAGCAAGAAATTGAAGCTGCCATGCAGGCAAAACTATAATTGGCTAAACTGAGCAGCTGGGATTTATACACAGACATCACATGCTTTATTGTAGCTAAAATACTAAAATAACTATTTCAAGCCCATGCTCAATTATAAAAAAATACCACCATCAAAAAATAAAAAGGAACAATTTACCAGCGTTCTATGTGAAGGTTTGAGAAAGTCTGCAAGGCAGCTTCTCTGGTTAGAAGTTTAAATCCACACTGTGTGTCCCGGATCTCTTTGACACAGAGAAACCACACCAGGAAGTGGAACCCATACATGAGGAGAGTTCGGAAGTAAGAGCGCTGTGGAGAAAAGGCAAGAAGTTAGGTGGTTTCATTTGAGTGATGAGTGAACTGCTTGAAGAGAGCTGTCTTACAGGACAGTAAGTCTGTTTTGTGATAGCTTTCAAAGTTTGTAAACTGGTTGTATTTTGCACTGGAATGAAAACAGAACTTAGCAATTGTTACAGTCAAAGAAAATTTTGGCTGAACAGCAAAGGTTTTGATCTAGGGAAAGACTTGCCAGTCATGTGCATAGTCTAGGACAGGAGAAATCTATGTTCCTTTTCTCCTCTCCCCAGTTCAGAGCAGTTTTTCACTCTGGATTATGCCTTATTAGGTAAAGAAGGAACCTGCACATGGAATTCAAATAATTAGTGGAACAGCCATAGTATCTTCTGCAGATTTCTTGGAAGAATACAGTGGACCAAGTGAAAACTAGGTCTAAAGTAAAGGCTGCTGTGCAAGATATTTCATTTTGTATTTCCAGCCACGTTACAGTTATCTCTTTTGTTCTTTTACAGATATATTTTATATTCCTGATAAATGTACCTAGCCTACTCTTTGGATACACTTGTGTTCTTGACACAATAATCATACAGGTAAGTTTGTCCATGGACTCCAGAGGCTGGAGTCTGGATTTGCAGAGGTGCCTCAGTCTTTTATTCAAGACAGTTCCTAAACAACTAGAACTGTGATCCAAAAATTGCTTCTGAACTCACTGCTGTTCTCAGGCTAAATTTAAGTGATTTTATCTATGACTGCAAGCCATGTATCATCTAAAATCTTTAGGAGCCAACGACTCAACTGTTAAGTATCTGTGGGTGATAAGACAAGCCTTTAAAGCCAACAATTTAGAATCCCATTTGAAAAATAGAGAAGATGCTTGGCTTATTATGTAACAGCCTTTGGCTTAAGGAAAACCAAATTCACAGATTGTGCCTTTTGCAAAGTGCTCCTGCCCCAGGTTAATGGTGGATCTGGTGTGGCTTCTTTGGCTCTTTTGGCTCTGTGACCAAGAACACTAGGCTCCCACCAGGGCCAGAAGGGAAGTGCTAGGAGGCTGCATGACTGTCAGACAGTGAAACTGTGCACTTACTTCACAAAGAGGAGTTCCTGGGTTATACTTCTCACTCCTAAGACTATTTATGCAAGTCATAGTATAGATTCATTAAAGGACATTAACAATTCTGGTGGCAGACCAGAATTCTTGATGTATTGAACACAAGGGTGAAATTCTGGTCTTAAATTCAATACAGCTGCTTATCTTGGCTTCATTCTACTGTTTTAGATGCCAATAAGTCCAGAGAGAAATCCCAAGATCTAGAAGATCACTCTGCAACTTTTTTATACCTGTTGCACTGTACAACAGTCTTGTCCCACTATAGTAAAGGTAGTCTTTCTATTCCAGTCTAGGGACAACTTGGTGATGAAATGAAATGGGCTACACATTTCAAGCAAATCAGTACTACCTAACCAGTTTGTGATTCCTCTACTAAAAGTTCAGAAATATGGGGAAAAGCAGGAAGCAAAGGATGGATATGTCCTAAAAACTGTACTTTTGTATTAAAAGATGGAAGTCCTGTTCCAATTCCTCCCCCTAATGTAGCAAGACCTTCAAGAATTATGAATGCATTGAAAAAAGTCTGTCCACATTCAGTACTCGACCATGCAATGAAACACTTTTTCTGGGCTCCACTTTATCAGCTACATAATCTCTCTGTAGTAGCTCCTAGTTGCTGATAATGATGAAGGTTTTCTCCTTGCTGTTTTATTTTTTCTTTTTTGTGAGGATGCTAACATACACACAGCAGTATTTACAAGAGTGAACCACTCCGATATTATCTCATAAACCAGAAGAAAAAAATACAGACCTACCAGAGGCTGAACATTACTAGTGTAACTTCTTTTGAACTTTTGTAACTATTTTAGTAGTGTATATATTTTAGAATAATTTAAAGTACTAAACATCAGTATAAATAAAGCTTACTCTTGAGAACATTCACTATGATGAGCACATCCAATGACACTAAAAAATGAGCCCAGCAATGTGTCTGTTGCAATACAAGTTCCATGCCTGTGCTTTGTCAATTACTGTCTGCCAAGCCATCAGAAAATCAGATGCAAGATAAGGCCATGTGCCTGTGCATCACTGTTTATTACACAAGAGTCACACGGAGAACAGTACTGACTGTGTGTTCAAAACTCAAAAATTTTACTATGAGTAATACACAAGACTTAAACCACTTTCCCATGAATAGAGGTACTCTTCAAACAACTGGCTGCTAATTATCCCTAACTCATTTGAAACAGGTTTCAAGATCTGCAGGCCAAGTTCTTGCACTGGAAGGAAATCAATAATGAACCTTCCACTGCAGCCCCAGTACTAGCTACTAGCTACCAATTCTGTCAGGGTTTAGAAGCTCTGCTTGTGAGATATTCTCAACTATAAAAATTAAATCCATAAATTGGAACACTAACTGAAATGAATTCAAGTGCCTGAAATCTAGAACACATCCTTTGTATATGATGGAGGACATCCTGCATGTATGACAAGCTTTTCCTTATTTTAAGCTTCCCTTCTTTTACAAATATCGATTATATAATTGCAAAACCTGTCGAGCAGATACAAATAATGGAAATATTTGGTTATTAGTACATAGCAGGAAATAGAAACAAACCTTTGCTATTGAGTCCTTCTCCAGATGAGCTCTAGAACCACAGGAGATAGCCATGCCCTTCTGTACAGGAATATAAATTAAAGTGTTATAGTGGAATCTTGTGCTGAGAACCATAAAATAAAAAAAAACCTTCAAAGCAGTACACTCTTCTGCTTCCTGTAGCTGCACTTCTTCTACTGCTAGGTTTTGAGCCTAAATCAGTCTTCTGCAATTAAGAGGCAATCTAAACTTTATTACAATTTGCATAAGGTGCATGCAAATTGCCTCAATTTATTCAGGTCTGATTTAGCTTTACATTGTTTACTTTATGCATATGGCAAATGTGTTTAGCAGCACAGATAAATATGCAGCATTCCTAGGAACTAAAAGTTATAATGTACAATTTCCTTAAATATTGCACAATGGAAGCAATAACAGAATAAAGCACTTGTTGCACTGCTCTGTCTTCAAATGAATAAAATGCCATAGTATCAGCCAAAAATATAATCTCAAATTAACATGATCAAAACAAAAGGTTTAACACCATTCTCACATACTACTTCTCACATAAAATCTCTCAAATCTACTCTATTCCAGGCCAATGCTGCATACTTATGCATTGCAGAACCAGCAGCAGCTGCCACCCTGGTAGGGAAGATTGTCAGGGTGACACGCTGCCCGCTGGGTCCTGCGCCTGTGGCTCCTGTACTCACAGACTGTGATCCCTTCTACAGGTACGTCCCCACAGCTCTGCCTGGAATCACATCCCTTCTGGCACTCTGGGAAAACAGCTACAAGTACCTCACTCATCTGCATTTAAGCGAAAATAAGCCTCAGTTCTTTCAAGTCAAGCTCCCAAAAGTGAATGACTGTGCAGGGAGGCGTTCTTGTTCCACAGGTTCTTGAATTTTTGTTTACAATAAAAGTTCTTCTAAATACTGTCATTAAACTAAGGATTCTGAGAAAAGAAAACCTGTATAAAAGAGGGTGGAATTAAGATGCACCCTTAAAGGTATATAGGATGACATCAGATAAAATGAAAAGACAAAAGAGTTAACAAAGAAAACTAAGTAGGCATCACATGGTATTTATACAGAACAACTTCAAACAATTTGAAGGAAGGATAAACAGCAAATAGAACGTTCTGTACTGCCTTGAAGTAGGCACGTTGGATGCAAAGGAGGTAAGAACACAGTCAAAGCTCCTTCTGACAGCTCATTCTTGAGGCTTTTAACCTCACACTTAGGTCTTCAGGCTTACACCTAACATCTTCAACTGGATCTCGAAAAATTTGAAGACAACTACAAGTTAGAGGCCTATCTTGTGTATTAAAGTATGCATGTGTATTGAACTAAAAGTATGAAATTTATACTCACAGGCCATGGCCGGAGATTCTTTAGACCTTCTTCTACTTTTTCAATATCTGCAAATTTTGTAGCTCCATCTGCATCAGCCATAAGAATCTTTTTTCCCCGAGAACTAAAGACACCCTGCAATCAAAATAGTCAATTAAAAAATTCAATACCTTTGAAATCAATTATTTGTCATAAGCTAGGTGCAAGACACTCCAAAACCCTAATGTAGTAACAAGACAGTGATATCTCACAAATTCCACACAATGGGTAAGTCTCAATATTCTGTTACTAGCAATAATTTACCTATTTATACAGTAATAGCATCTAGAAACTTCACACACTGAATGTCCACAGTGACAGACAATGCGTGAACATGAAAGACTAACAATCCTTCTCAGGAAAACCTAAATCTAAAAGTCAACAAATTGCTACAGTCAGCTCTAGAGGGGAGCAGAAGAAGCAGTGATTAGCAGTTGCTACTGCACTGGATGGCTCTTCTTTGTCATGTGAACTATGGAAAGGAACAGCTATTTATTTTTAGGACATGTTCATTTTATGATAATATTTATGTGAAAGCATGAATTATGCTGCTTTGACTATCCAGTGTGGGTGATAGCAGTGGGCTTCAGTAAACATAAACTTTGCTGGATGAGTTCTTGTTTATCAGCCATGTTAAAAACCACAGCCATGACCTGGAGAGCAAAGTTTGCCAATTTGGCTCTATTTTGTCTACAAAAGCTTAACTTTAATCTGTAGCAGTTTTTGAATTTTTTGTTTTGTTTTTTGCTTGGCTTTTATAAATCCAAGTCCATTTCTAAGTAGAACTAACATGAATATGAAATTCAAGCCTTTTTTTCCACTTTGAATTCTCATATTAAAAAAAAAGGTCTCTGTTATTTATCTTTCTGGAAAAACAACACTGCCACCAAGATCTAAAATAAACTTTTTTTAAAATCTTAAAGACTTTTGCTTTAATTTATAGAATCTCTACTCAGTTTTCCCATAATCATTTTATTAATGCATTGAATTCAAAATGCTCTATTTACTGCATATTTGGGCACAGGTAGTTCAAACAGAGAAGGAGATGAAAGTATTAATTACCGTCCTGACTGCTCCCCCTTTCCCTCGATTTTTTTCCAAAGATATCACTCGCACTTTGTCACTTCCATATTTCTTGCAGTACTCCTTTGCAACCTGACAGATACACAAAAAACCAGCATAAAACAAAACCAGGAACCAAGGGAGAAGTGTACATTTGCTCACCCTTCAAAAGAAAATAAATTAATAGCACAGAGCTATAACCACTTCAGACGGCACAAATACATTGCCAGTGTTCGCTGGAGTCTGTTTGGGAAAATAAAAAACAGTTCACAGTCAAAACAAGAAGACTGAAGAAAGTAAGTCATGTTCAATAAGAACAGGATATTTCCCTAAGCAATTTCAACTCCCATCCTCCCACCTGCAAAAAACTCAATCCTAATTTAATTTTTATCATACTATTACAGACCTTTTCTATTAACACCAATAGTTAATAAAATAAATACAATTTTCTATGACAGCCAGCTATTTCTCACTTGTCTTGCTGCTATTTGTGGTTTGGAAGAAAAATTGATATTGATCGAAAACCCCATTCACACTGCAAAGATCTGAATATTTTGTGGGGAAGAGAAAGCTTGAGTTTTCTCCTAAGTTTTTCTAAAGGTTGTCTTGAGTCCTCTTAAGTCCAGATGCCTGTAGCTATTGTATGCTCACTTGAAAGAGACGGTGGAAAGAATGCACAGCAGTCAAAAATATATACCAGCAATCCTTAAAGCAATATGCATTTTAGTGTCTACCTCAAGCATCTTCCAAGCAGTATGAAAAAATAAAAACCCACAGGGTGGCTGGCCTTTGTTGCCAGTGACATACATCAAAGTGGAAGCAGAAGAATACAGAGCTATTTTGAAAATACTACTATTGGCATGCAGATTTTTAAATTAATAATCCCACAAAGGGTGTGGGAAAGAACTGTGTCAGCTGTTCTGTCAATCGCAGTATGAATGAGATATTTTAAAAGACTTTTTAGCTTCCTCAAATTCATATTCACATCATCACTATGCACATGTAGAGCATTTCATGCGAAATTTCTTGAAGTTAGGATTACAATTCTTAGAATCTCAGCTGCAGGAAAATGACTGTCACAGTTGCCAATCAAAAAAACCTAGAATTTGCAAAAGAATTACATGTGTATTCATGTGCATACATGCCATCCATGATGCATACAGGACAATGACAGAAATAATTCAGAAATGTCAACTTCAACTGTCAACTGCTTCAAGTACCAAAATATAAATATAAACCGCTGTTTTATTCCACAAATATACAAAAATCCAAACAAAATTCCATGCCTCTGATTGTTTGGGAAAACATTTCTTTTTCTTACCTTTGCAGTTTGATCTTTACTACCATCATTAACCACTATCACTTCATAAGTGAATGAAGGATCTTTTTTCTAGAAAATAAAAGCAGAAATAACGCATTTCATCCAATTTCTTAAGTAGGCAGTAGGTCTTTCAAACATTATTATTTTTTTCTCCCTAGCAGTCATTCAGAGTTACCAACAGACACTAATATGATACAGTGGATTTGTTAAGATGGCATAATTAAAGAATTTTGCCATATTTGATGCAGGTATTGTTACACTGCTTGTCACGCTACCATCTAGAACTGAAAAACCAATTTAGTTGTAGAAGATGGGAGCTTAGAAAAACACCACTTTTAAGAAAACCCAAACAAAACAAAATCCACAAACTTTCACAATGAGCTTTTTAGCCAGAGAACAAATCCTAATGAAGAACAGATGCTTATGAAACTTGTTGCAACAAACCAGAACTTAGTTTAGAAAGTTAAATGCGTGGTTAATCCTTAGTTGTGTCTTGGACAGATTTCATGCATGTGAAGATTTTTTCATTCTATAGTAGCATATTAAATTTTTACTTATTTAAAAATCCTTTTTGGCACTCAATCTAAAAATAACTGATAAGAGACCAAAGCATTATTTCTAAGTGGAGAAGTATTACTGTTTTAATGTACACCCACATAACAAAGTGACAGATCACTGACTTGCTATACATAATACACAGAAAAATAATGAATTTTGAATGCAAAAAGAAAATACCTGTCTTTTTTCTAGATAATCCAAAGCTTCATCCATCATAAGTGGTACTAGAGAAAAGGTGGAGGAGATCAGGTCAGTAGATTATAACACAAAAAGAACCTGCACAAGCAAGCTGAAAACAGCCACAAAGTAAGGCTGAGCAAATCAACTCTCATAGCACACTACCTTCAGTAAATAAGCTTAGCAGCTGCAAGTCTAAGTGCTATTCTTTTTGAATGCAGAAGAAAACCACACACAAAAAGACAGGACAAAACCATTTTTTCTGACAAACCAACTTTTCATTTTGAAGAATGTAATTCTCTACACAACATTAAAGGAAAAAAAAAATCATTCTTTATGACTGATCCTGTAAACCAGCATTGACTTCACCTATTTAAGCAAGCTGTCAGCTTGTGTACTGCCACATCAGCTTTAGAGCTTGATTATTTCTAGCACATCTAAAAGCCTTCACTCAGTATCAGGTACTCCTATACATGGCCAAATCAAACACCAACCCATGAGATCATCCCTCTTCCTGCTTGTCTGAAGCTGCTGTTGTTGTTTAAAGAGTGGGAAGCTCTCGGATCAATTTAAAAAGTATTTTACTACTTCTTGCCTTGCAGCATGTGCAGGGGTAATGAGCAGCCATTCTTCTAGGGTTCATTAAAATTAAGAGGACTCTTACAAGTGCCCCATGCTTTTTTTAGCAGTAGAAATCAAGTTACACAATGCCTTAATTTTGAAATTCAATGTACTTGGACTGTTTTCTAGAAACTGTGTCCAAAATCTGATACATAATTTGGCCCGCCAGAACCTACTGCTAACCCAACTGACCTCTGCCTTATTACAGTAATAACAGATAGATTTTCTTCTTTTCCTCAAAACAAGAAAAATCTTACACCGGTTTTCCTCATTGTATGAAGGCACAACGACAGAGAGCTCTCTTGTAGGAGGATCATGGATATTTGGCTCAGATCCTTTCTTGCACTCAGCATCTTCGTGTGGCATTGTTTTGGCAGTTATATGAGCGATTGCACAAACCTGCGATGAAAAAGAAACGAAAAAAGTTGTCAAGCATTCCATTAGAAGTTTACCTAGCTGTTAAATGTGCCACCAGGGGCAACCAGGTATATTCCAGTAATGAGGTGGGTCACTGTTGTGGAATGTCACAAAACCCTCTCAGGCCATTTGGCTATTTCCACTCTGAACATTGTGGGCATCATTGGCTGGTTGCTGTGTTTAACTGCAAAGGAGGTGCCTCCAAAGCTGTGGTCCAAGCCCCTTCCCCAAGTGACCCTGAGCACACAAGCAGGTGCCACCTCTGATCCCTCACCAAGCCACTGAAACCAACAACAAGGCTCATGATGAGCCAGCCGTCTGCGCTTGCAACACTGAGGCTCTGATTGCTTTATGCACGGCTAAAAAAACCGACAGAACTTGGGTCTGGAGCACTTTTACTTGGTGACAGCACACACAGAATCGCTGAGGTTGAAGGAGACCTCTGAGACCAGAGATGCCCCAACACCCCTGCTCCAGCTGGGCCCCTGCACTGAGTGCCACGTCCAGCCTTTCCTCAAACACCTGCAGGGACAGGATGCATACGTGGCACTGTGGCCAGGCAGCAGAATTTTGCTTTCCAGGGGGTCAAACTTCTTAATCTTGCAGGGTAATTTCGGATACGCAGAAACACAGCAACTTCCCGAATGGTTAACGCGAAGGCATCACCAGGGCATTTCCCAACAGGTGCTGTAAGGCTGAAATGCTCCCTCTGGGTCCCCTGAGGCAGGCACGGCACCCCACGCCTCGCCCAAACCCCTTCCCCGCACACCCTCCCGCACAAGCGCGGCCCAGCCCGGGCCGGCCCCGCCGCCTGCGGGGACACCGCGGGACCCCCGGGCAGGGCCGGGACCCCGGGCAGCGCCCCTGCCCCGCGCCGGGGGGCGGGAACAGAGAGGCCGCCCGCACCGCCCCCGCCGCGGAGCCCCCCGCGCCCGCCGTGCGCGGCTCTCACCAGGACGAGGAGGAAGGCGGCGAGGGCCGCCAGCGCCAGCGCGGCCGCGGGCAGGGACAGGGGCAGGGGCAGGGACGGGAGCGGCGGCAGCGCCATCGCCCGCGGCAGCCGCGGGGCCGCAGCGCCGCCACAGCCACGCGGAAGCGGCCGCGCCGCCCGCCGGGTGCCGCTGGGAGCCGCGGGCGCCCCCCGGCGGTCAGGGCCCGGCAGCGCAGCCGCCCCCATTGCCGCCGCTGCCGCCTGTCCGCCCGCGGAGGCTGCCGGGAGGGCGGGCCGCCAGGGGGCGCCACATCCGGGGCGGACACGGCACCGCCATGGCGGCGGCGTTCAAGTAAGTGCCGGGCCCGGCGGCCGCAGTCCCGCCGGCCCTGTCCGCGCTCCCGCCGGAGCCGCGCTGCGGGTCCCTTGAGGGCTTTATCCGGTCACCGCCGCGGGGAGCGGGCTCTGCGCGTCCGGGCGGGATGGGGTCGGTGCTGCGGGGGCTGCGGAGCCCCGACGTGTGCGGGAAAGGCTGAGCGAGCGGGGTTTGGCCAGCCGGGAAAAGGCTCGGCAGAAAGCGGAGCGCAGTGAGGCCCGGAGCTACCTGGTGTCAGATCCGCAGGGTATTCCGGGCTGGATGCTTAGGGATCACCGAGCTCAGCTCCTGGCCCTGTGCAGGACACCCCAGGAGTCGCACCATGTGGCTGAGAGCGCTGTCCAAGCTCTTGTTGCACTCCAGAAGTTTTCGTGCTGTGACCTCTGCCCTGGGGAGGTTCCAGTTCCAGTGCCCAGTCACCCCCCCTTAGGCGACAAACCTTTCCCTGCTCTCCAATCTAAACCTCCCCTTACACAGCTGAGAGAAGGATAAGGAAGTTAAAGCTGTAGGGAATTCAGTGGCTGGTCATGATGTTGGTGATGCCTCTGTATGTTAGTTTGCATTTGGAAAACTTGCTTATTCCATTTATCTCTTTTCTACCCTTGCCCCAAAAGCACTATTTTAACAAAACTGAATGCTTTGTTTAAATGTTGGCAACACTTTTTATAAAAGCTTTTTTTTTAATCTTAATGATACCTGCTTAAAGTACTAATACACAAATACTGTTCCTAATGTATGATTAATAATAAGCATTAATTATTTCTCATCTGAAGCACTGCATGAAGCATATTTTTAAATTATATTTTCTCAAAGACTCTAAGAAAAACTGAATAATTTAAAAATTTTATATGATTTTCTACATATGGATGCAGTTCTACACTTCTTTTGATTTAAAGCTAATAGGATTATTGAAGTGAAAGCTAGCAGTTTTTGTTGAGTGTATGTGCAGGCAGGTTCCTTGTATGGAAGAAGCATTTTGGAACTGAATTTAGGAAAACATCAAACATCTTTTTTTTAAAATTAGTTTGGATTTTCCTCATTGCTCTGTAATTGTATTGCTAAGGAGCTTTGTCCAGCATCTTGATTCTCAGATTATTTATTGTGGGTTTGTGCTTTTCTTTTCTTGTGTCTTGCCTAGTCAGGAACTTGCATTTGACCTTTCTCTTTTTTTTTCTTTCTAGAACTGTGGAACCATTGGAATATTACAGGAGGTTTTTGGTGAGTGAAACATGAGATGCCTGTATCAATTCCTTGTAGTGAATTTTTTCTTTCTTGCTTCTGCTCTTCTAGCTTGTCTGCATGGAAATCTGAAACTATGGAAATGGAAACTGAAAAAAAAGCCCCAAAAAACAGTCTGAGCAGGCAAAAAAAAATGTGCTTTTCAGAACATGTTTTTCTTTCCATCTGTGTAGTTGATGCTGTTTATCTTGATGGGTAAATGCTTCTGTTGGTCTTGAAAGGAGTTCAGGTTAAATTTGACCAAGATGATGATGCAGGTTTTTGTCTAGAACAAAATTATGTCAAATCAGGCTTTAGATGCTACAAAATTAGTAATAGAGACTATTGCTGCTAACCATGCACACTGTAACTGTGGAGGAAAAACACTGATTTTTGTTACCTTAAATTAGTTCATCTATTACTTAAGTTGTATTGACTTAGAAATGGGTCCAGTATTATTGCAGTTTTGGTTCTCATAATTGAACCAAAAGTGTTTGCTTTGGAAAAGCTTGAAACTGTGGTGAGTAACCATTCAGATTTAAATGATGGAATATTGTTTCAGTTTCTAACATAAGGGTTATGTGTTGTACAGCTTCTGACTGATGGTATTTGAATGCTGAGTTTTCTTTGGGTGCAGGGTTTTTATTTTGTCTTCTGTAGTTCACTCTAATTCTAAGAGCTCCACTAAACAGTGCAGATAGGTAGAAACTCTCATTTTAAGTTACCAGTACGTGTTCATTTTTGGATGACATTCTGAATCTAGCCTCCTTTAGTACCTACCCTTGAGACAATCAGTCTATTGTTATATTGTCTAAATAAATACAAATGAATTTTAAAAAGCAGGGGTTTTCTTTTGCAGGCTTACAAGCTATGCATCAGTTGATGAAAAGCCAGCTAGAGCGTGACTGAGTTTTCCCTAGCATTTTTGAGAAGAGAGTATTTTTTTATGAATTTCTGTAGCAAAAATATTGTTTTATTTGATAAAATATGTTTTCTAATTTGAAGTCTGTAATTTTTTCTTTAGAAAGAGAACTGTCGGCCTGATGGAAGAGAGCTAGGTGAATTTCGGACAACTACTGTCAACATAGGCAAGTGATTATGTGGAATAATAATAATGAGGGAGGTTTTATGAATATCAGGTTATGGTGGTGACCTTAATGACTTGATAATTGTTTTTCTTGGTTCTTGCATTTGGAAACCGGGAAGAGGAGGAATTTTTCTTCACAGTTTCAAAAGCATGAAAGAGAACATGTGGTACAATAATATCCTTGAGCATTGTTTTCAGTTGTGTTCCTGGGCTAATGTGCACAGTGTAATTGGTCAGTTCTGCTCCTGTAAGTTCAGCCCTCACGAGTTTGCAGATGACACTGAACTGGGAGTGGTTGATATGCCAGAGGGTTGTGCTGCAATCCAGAGGGGCCTCAGCAGGCTGGAGAACCTCAACCATTCCGTGTGATTGACTGTTCAATACAGAGATTCTGTCTCACTCTGAATTTGAGACTTTGCTTAGCCTGTGTTTAGCATAAAATGATGGAAAGTAAACACTTAGTGAAGGTTGGATGTTATTTAATGCCCTTTGAAGGGAAAATAGATTTTATTGAACAGTACCTTTTCTCTTCAGGTTCAATTACAACTGCAGATGGTTCTGCCCTGGTGAAGTTAGGAAATACCACAGTGATTTGTGGAGTAAAAGCGGTATGGTTGGTTTTTATCTTTATTTATCTGTTAGCTGAGTTTGTGCATTTGTGTTTAGAATTAATCGCCCTTGGAGTTAAAATAATGAGCCAGTCAGATGTAATTGCAGTCTTTCACCTGAGTTGCTTCCAGACCTGAAAGTCAATATATTATGTAATTGTATAATCCTACCTGAGTAGTCTGAGAATATGTATTTTTGTGATGCCCATCGTGTATGAGGAAAGATGTGTACAAAACTAAAGTCCCTGTTATTTCTAGATAAAAGCTCTATAATTGAAAAGTTCCTGAACATAGATCAGTAAGTGCACTGGGAATGAGTTGGCTGGACTATTGAATGCCTTGTAGCCTCAGCTCTCCTGCTGCCCTGTCATGACCTACAAATGACTGCTCATCCCTGCACTGAGTTCTCCCATAGGAAATTTACAGACAAGGACTTATTAAAAATGGCTTTTGTAAATCTCGTTGTAATGATAACTGGGAAGAAAACAACCATTTGTATATAGAACAGCTGGAAAACATTTTGTATAAAATTCTGGTCTTCATTTTTCTCTTTTCTATTTCTCCAGGAACTTGCTGCACCTGCAGTGGATTCTGCTAATAAGGGATATATTGGTAAGTGTTTCAGTATGGATCTCACTCAGGTTTTGTATTGCTTCAGATAAATGGTTGTGAAAATTGTGGTGTGAAGATTTCTTAAAAGAATTAATTTGGATCAAATTTTATTACGTCCCTTCAAATTAATTTCAAAATTGACATCTAGGCATATAGAATTCCCTTTGCTCTGCTTCTGAGTTTTTCATATACAGATACCTTTTTATTGCTGATTCCAGGCTGGGCATGGAAGGAAACCTGCAGCAGTGTGTATATTAAGAGGGAGAAAGTCATCTATAAAAGATAGTGGCATGCAAGGCTGTGCAAAGGCATGTTAACTTCTGTTTCAAAGTTTCAGTAGGCAAAAAATGTAACTCTTAAAAACAGTGAAATAAAGACTGTTTATTTCTCAGAGAACTGTAAGTCCTGGTGGTACCTCCTCACTCCTGTTTGGAGTTTCTTTGGAAACAAAGTAATTCTGTAGAACTGAGAGCTTAGACAAAATCCCCTTTTTCTAAGGCATCTCCCAAGTATGTTGTTCTCAGTGAGCTTGACTATGCTTAGGTTTTTTTTCATGAGTGTTTATGCATGTTTTTGCTTCAAGTCTAAAGCCTCATGTTTTAATGGTTGATGAAAAGCAGACAGCATACCAGTAAAGTCAGGCAGTGAGATGGAAATGCTGCTGTTTCTTGATCTGCTGAAAGGTGCTTAACACTTAAAAGAAGAATTTGTGTGGGTCATGGTAGAGAAGGATTATAAATAGAGAGTGGTAGCTAAGAGTATGTGCTTTTCCATGGAATATATAGTTTCTGAGTACAGAGAGTACTACAGGTTCGTTAATACAAACTCATGCATAACTTTATTTTTGAGGGGAGAATCAGGAAGGCTCGATGGAAAAATTCTTGGTCTTGCCTTTCATTTGAAGTACATAAATTAGTATTAAGAGCATCTGTTATTTATTTTTTTATTTTTGATTACCCATTGCCTGCTTTCTTTGGTTTATGACTAATGATTCTTGCTACCTAGTTCCAAATGTAGAGCTGCCATCGCTCTGTGCAGAGAGGTTTCGCTCTGGACCACCTGGTGAAGAGGCTCAAGCAGCAAGCCAGTTCATTGCAGATGTGATTGAGAAGTAAGAACCATCTTAGTGCTGTTAAAATGCAAGCAGCTCTGCAAGAGAGTTTTCTATTTCCTTGCTTACTCTCATTTTATTTTAGTTCACAGATGATAGTGAAAGAAGATCTGTGTATTGCCAATGGCAAGGTAAGTTGTATCTCAGAATGAAGAGGGAGATAGTAACAAAGTCACAGTACCTGTACACAAGTACAAATACAGAAGGTATTTGAGGTTAAAAGGGGTTTTAATGTTGTTTTTGCTTTTCAGTCTTCATAGCTTAGTTTACATCCTAAGTGCAAAAATCAAATTATATAAATAACTATCTGTATTTAGTGTGGGCAGAATTTTCTTATATATTGCACTGTTTGCTTAGCTGATGTACTATTTCACATATGCAAACCTTTTTTGATAGCTTGCTTGGGTGTTATACTGTGATATCATATGTCTGGACTATGATGGAAACCTTCTGGATGCCAGTGTCTTTGCTTTGTTGGCAGCATTAAAAAATGGTAAGTCTCCTTAGAACAAGAGACATTCTGAGTAGTGTTGCTTGGAGAAATGCATTAGTTTTGAACCCTGATAATAGGTTACTGGTTCATGGGACTGTTTTTCTCCTGTCACTTGAATGCAAATACAAGGTGGAAATGATGGTGGGATGCCATAGGTGTGTAACACAGTACAAAGACAGGATCTTTTGTGTGCTTGTTATTGCTTTCATAAAAGACTAATGGCTGTTCTGCCACATGTTCTTTGGTGTCAGATACCTGAGTTTTTCAGCAGTGGCCATGAACGAGTTTAACATCTGCATCAGGGTATTATTTGATAATGTACTTTGTGCAGGCAGGATGAGCTGCCAGAGGCTTTACTTACACGAGTACTTTGTCACAACAGAAAGCTTTCCTAGCTTAATGCATCAGTTTGTAAAAAAATGTGTGGATTTACTGTTTGCAGGTGTGTGGCTTATAAACGCATGAAGGCAGCAGTTTAAAGGGAAGCTTATGGCAAGGCCTCCCTTTCTAACTGTGAATTTTCAGCCTTGGAATTCCCCTAGCTACTTGGCTCTTGTTCTTCTTGTCACCAGCAATGTATGGGTTGTCACAGCAAGAGTTAGCTGAAGGTCAGGTTGCAGTGTTTCTACAGATATATAAAATTGATGACATGAGACTGTATTCCTACTTTTTATGTGTCCAGTAGACTTGGGGAAAAATACTTTTGGTTTAATAATATGACTCAAGTATTTTAACTGTGTGGCGTTTTGGAGTAGAAAGTATTTCTGTGTAAGGAGAAAAGCTTCTGTTACCTTGAGTACAAAAATCAAATACTTTCCTTGAATTCAAGAATTTTTTTTGTAGAGAGTATCATTGATGTAGGCAAAACTCTGATTGATTTTCAATGGGTTAAAAGAAGAGCCTTAAATATTTCAGTAGTTGTCAACATCTCTAGGCCTGCTAAAACCAGCAATGTTTAATATTAGACTATTGTCATTTTTTCATCTCTTCAGTGCAATTGCCATTGGTTACGATAAATGAAGAAACGGGTTCATCAGAAGTCAACTTAAAACAGAAGAATCCTTTGACTATCAGAAAGCATCCAGTTGCCACATCATTTGCGATATTTGATGAGTAAGTTCCAAACTGTTTTGTACTTTATGGAAACAACAGTGTCTGTAAAACAAATGAAAGAGGATGCCACCAGTGATGTTTCTGCACTTCTGCCAGTGACCAGTGTGAAGCCTCAGGCACTGCTTCTCCACCCATCTTAAATCCACAGCCTCTCTCATTGAAGGGGCCTCTAGTTCTGTGATGTAATGAGTGCAAAGAACAAAGTGCAGTCTGCACCCCACGGCTTCTTCCTGTGGCTTAAAGCAGAAGTGGTTCCCAACCTAAAAGATAAAGCTTCAAAATACAGAGATGGGTACTGTTTTAGGGCTTTTGGTATCTTTAAGATGAAAACATTACCAGTGCAATTAATGTTTTAGAAGCCTGTGTAAGTAACTGATAGAAAAGATGGTAGTTTTTGAACAGTGCATTCCAAGGATGTAGTCAACAAAGGAAGTAAGAAGTAACAGTCTGGTTAGAACAATGGAAACCCTGGATTACTGAAAACATAATTACTCAAGATGAAGTGTAACCAGCATGCTTAAAGCCATTGTTCATCTAGGAAAAGAATCTGATTATGAGAATTCAAAGTAATCACATCTGATGACTCCTCATCTGAAATTCTTTACTGGCTCTTCATTAGCTCAAGAATGTTAAGAATTTGTTCTGCTGCAATGTATATGAAATCGAAGTAATTTCTGGTGGCATCCATTTGCAAAGTAGAAAGTGACAGGATCGTGCTCACTGTGCTGGTTGGGTCTATTTGGAGATGTTGGGGGGTTATGGCACATTAATGTGTATTAGGTGAAACTACAAAATAATTACTGCAATATTTCATATTACATACTGCAAATGGCAATTTAGTGGCACTTTCCTGCAACACATCGCTGTCACAGATTTATGAAATTTATATGCCTATTTTCCAGTCATAAATGCATGATTATGTGGAATCTCCCACATTCTTTGGCTTTTTTCTTTTTTTTTAATTGGTGCATTTTGGTAGGAAAACAGGTAAGCTTGAGCACTAAATCCATCCACATGTATTTTGAAAGACTACAGTAAAAATTGTATTTTGCAATAACATTAATGATGCAATGTATACCAATAAATCTGTATACTTTTCTTTCACAAGCACGTTACTCATTGTTGATCCAACTGCTGAAGAAGAAGATTTAGCAACTGGAACAGTAACCATCGTAACTGATGAAGAAGGCAGACTCTGCTCCGTCCATAAACCAGGTACTTGTAAATTTACTACAAAGAAACCTATGGAGATGATGATGTTAGCTCAAGAAAAGATTATGTACCTGCTTTTCTTTGTGAGATGCGGGTGCTTTATGATAACAGTGTCTTCTTGATTAGTCATTAAATTACCTGCTCTTGAAAGGAGTTTTAAGATGGTGCCATGACTAAAGTTCAAAAAGCAGTCACAGCAGAGGACAAATTCTGCACCCGTCTGCTGTTACAGCTCATTTGTTTCCATTATCTTTGCCTGAAGCTAGGGCTGGGAAGGCTGTATGGTTCCCAGGTGAAAGGTGCTGGTAATGACAATTGCAGTATTAATACTTGCACTTGGAAATCACAGTTAGATACACATAACTGGAGTACAAGCGGAAAATCAAATTGTTCCCTTCAATGTTTAGGTGGAAGTCCTCTTACAGGAGCCAAGCTTCAAGACTGTATCACCAGAGCAATTACAAGACACAAAGAAGTAAAGAAGCTGATAGACAAAGTAATAAAAAGTATAACCCCCAAGTGAACAAAAAGAGAGCTCTTTTCAAAAATGGATTTGTAAAAATTGTATTTGTTACAGTGTTCACAAACCTTTTATACTAAATAAACAAATACCAATACTACATTTACAAAGTTCATTTTTTCTAAAATGCTTTTCACCCTTATTCTATGTACAATGTTGTTGAGTGGTAAAAAATACAAGATAAAACATTCTGTTAAAAAATTAAGTGACTTGGGAAACCAGATCCTAGTCGCATTATAGATGCCGTTTCTAAGTTCTGTAAGGTTGGCTTCCAAAATCAGTTCATTTCTTTTAGTGTAATGTCAAAAGTTCATTTTCCCACCAGTAATATAAAACACTAATTTAATTTTAAGCCTTTTCCTTAATAATCTGAAAAAAAAGTTCCCCTTCAATTTTTTTGGGAGGGAGGCAAGTCTCATGATTTTGGAGGGGCTGGTGTGCCTCTTTTCCTTTTACTTTTTGAGTGGCTGCCTGAATGCTGTTGATGATGCAGGTGAGCTGCTTGTGCTGCTGCCGCTGCCATAGCCATTTGATGCTGCAAGAATCGTAACTGCTGCCATGGAGGAGAAGGGAGAAAAAGCTTGTCAGTGTTGACTATAAAGCTTTCACATCAGGAAGAATGAAGGGGGGAGAGAAAGAAAAAATGAGGAAGCACCAGGTTGACAAAAGGAACACACCATGTACTGGGGCAATAGGTACAGTCAAGCAGCACCAGTGGCACAGAAGCCTGCTGAGGGCACAAGTTAACATTTTACATGTGAATTTGCACAGCTTTGTTTCTTTGCCCTTTCTCTTCATTGCAGAACTGCAGTAACTCAGCAACTTCACTGAGTGTTTGGGTTACACAGTACCTTTTTAATGTGATACCTTCTCGGTGTATGCATTGTATGAATTTTCTGTATGACAAAGAGAAGACTGTGTGCTAAAAAAGTGCTAAAGTATTTTCATGAAGCAGCTGAATGGTAAAGAAATGCTTTGCAGAGCTCTTGCTTCCACATACTGACTGTAGCAGTGCTACATTTGAACTTCCAGGTGCTTACATCCATGCCATTCTGAAATCTATTGGCACCTGGTACAGTATTTAGATATGTGCCACAAGCACCCCTTGAATGTTTGCAAATCAGGAAGGTGGAGGGCTTAAACGAATAAAAATAAATTCAGTGCTCCAAGCTGAGAGAACCACAGATTTCAGGTCTTGCATGATAGTTTGCCCAAAACATGTTGGTTTTTGTTTTTTAGGTTTTTTTTTTTTCTTCAATTTGCAAGACCATAACTGCATTAGTTAAAAAGAGAGCCCAAAAGGGCAATATTTTTGATTTTGGAGCCAAGAATTGTATTTTTAATTTAATTTTTTTTTAAAACACAGTCAGAGTGAAGTTGCTGGATTACTTGTATCTGTTGCTGCTGCTGCTGCAAGGCTTGCTGTTGTTGCTGTTGCAAGGCAGAAGAGAGCTGGAGTCTCTGCTGAGGAAGGCTTTGCCCAGGTCTGTTCACAGCAGAGCCAAGCTGAGACAACACTGAGAAAGGAGAAGGGGAAAGCAGGCAGGTCAAAGGTCAGGTTGAGTTGGTCAGGGGAGGATGACATAGGAATACAGTGTAACAGGAAAGGGGGATCAATAGAATTAGTTTCAGAGTCAAATTGGGAACAGTGCAGAATAAAGTATACATGATATACATACTCTGTTAGTTAGAACATAATTAGATTATGAAGTGCTTGTGGAGACACAAAGGTTTCTCACACCAGATGTTAAGCACACAGTTAAAGAAACATTCCTTAATGAAGTCTGGCATGAAGTTCCCTGCATTTTCATTTTGTCTTAAATGTAACTTGTTTTCATGTGATACTAGCAATTGATGGCACTTAACTGCCAAACAAAGCAGAGAAGTGCATGCTTCAGAGGTCGAGTATTTTCACAGAATTCATGTCCTGATAATAAACAGCAAATCATTCTGGTCTAATGTAAGACTTCCTTAAGACCAAACTTCATTGCAGTGTGAATTTATCAACATAAGCACTTAGCTACAGAAGGAGGCTCAGCAAGCACATACCTGTGGCTTGAGGTTGCATAAAATTCCCTACTCCAGTCAGGTTAATTACAGCAGCTTGTTGGGCAGATAATGCCTGATCTTGATTGGATGGACCTTGGTCAGACCCCTAGCAAAAATGAAAAGCTTGATCCTTATTACCAAACTTTCGTATCAACGAATCAGCAAATAAAGCCAGTGTGAAGGCAGATTTCTGAAGTACCATTTAAAAACATTTAATGCTACGTCATCCAGTGTGTGTAGATACAGGCAATACCATAGTCATTAACAGTAGAACAAACAGATATTGAATACCCCAGAACAGCTTTGTTTTGGCAGAAATGGTATTGCTGCTGTTATCCAGGAGAAGTCCCATACAGTTGTCAATTCCTCTGCAGTGTAGCAGAGACTACACTTTATGTTGTAATTTTATGGTGATTTCCTGTCCCACTCCCAGCCCCAAAGTCTTCAGGGGACCCTGACATATCCATGTGCAAAGGTCCTATTCAAGCAAAGTGTGCACAGCCTGACACTTAAGATTTCCTGTTCAAATTGTGCCACACACTCCTTAATTTCATAAAAATACAGACCCCACTTTTAAAACTACATTTTCAGAACAGAGTAGTTTTCACAGTAATCACTTTAAAAGAATTAGTGGAGTCTGACCTAGTGTCTCCTGAAGTCAAAAGGTGCTGAATTATGACATATTCTAGAACTTAAACTAAACATTGATTTATGACACAGGGAAATAAAGCATTATATGCACAATTCAAGAAAACTGCATGCATGGCTTATCGGTCAGAAAAAAGCTGGTGCAGTCCAGGGGTTGCAATGCTTCTTCAGCATTACATTATAATGCCACTAAGAGCTAGGAAAACCAGACCAAAAGATTGTACATTGAGACATCATCATAAAACCACCATGTGGGGAAAATCCCTAAGTACGAGAGAGAATGCGTATTTATGTTGGTAGCACAGGAAATTGTTGGTTTTGGGCCTAAGTTTTTTCACTAAGCACTGTGAGCACATACACTCCTGTCCTTATGGAAGCTAAGGAATCTAGTGTTCATAATAGCTCATTTTAGCCAACGACCCCCTCCTCTATAATACAAGGTATGAGAGAAGTTCCTCAGGGCAATTTAACCAGTGCAGACATTTATTTTCTCCAGAAGAACTTTCTGCCACAAGAAGGACTATGCTTACATCAGCCTTTTTGTAAATGCCCTTGATGTTCAATATCTAGAAAATAAAACCCAACAGTATAAGCTCACGTGATTTTTTTGAAAAAAATAATTCAATTACTAACTGACATTCAGAAATTTGGATACTGTGAACAAATTGGAAAGTTTCCCATTAAACTGTCCCACAATCCAGAACAAGGCCTGTGGCACACACAGCTATATACCATGAAAAATTTAGAAGAGGTATCTTATTTATGAACAGTCTACAGTATCACAAGTGTAATTATGACAAACTTGAGTATTGAGTATTTGGTAAGCAGAAAACTTGTATGTCTGGGAAGATGAACACAAAAGCAGAACACCTAGTTTTCTCAAACTGCTGCATCAATGTCAGTTAGGGTTTTTAAGTACTAACCTGGTACCTGCACCTTAGGATTTTTAAGGTGCAACTGACCACTGAAAATTTGTCAGTTTGAGGATGGATCAGTCTCTGTCAAGATGTTAGACTTCCTCAGTGATTAATGCCTTTAACACTAATTACAGGCAGCAGTAGAGCAAGTGTCTTAAGATTACAACTTTAAAGACAACCGATTTTTCTTTTGGTGCAAAGAAAATTCTGATGAACTACAGCAGTGAGGGTTGTAAGCCAACTCACAGCAGTGTCAGTAACAAGTTTTGGCTATTCTGTAATAATTCTGACTGCATTTTTTTCTCTGATGATCTGATGCATCTGTTAGTTATGATGAGCATAGCACTAAGCTGATTTTACACCACCCATACAGTGGGGCTGGCTCTCTTCATGACAGTTAGACAGTGCTCAGCCAGTTGTTTCGTTACAGCTTTTCTATACAGGATATAACTAAAGAAGTATAACCCAGCTCCAGCCATAACAGAGCCACTGCAGTCTTTGCTGCTTGAGAAAGTTTAGGAGGAAGACTTTCCTCCCCCTCTGCTTCATATCTATTGGGTAATGGCTCATTTACTTGTGGAGATGGGGAGAAGCGGAGAAACTGTTTCATCTCTGCACCCCAGACTGAGGGCTGTTAGCACACACCTGTTCTCCCTGTTGCTGAGGACTACAGGTTGTAGGCTGCTGAGATTGTTGCTGTGGAGAAAACTGTAACAGCTGCTGCTGGAGTGGGTTAAAAATAAATGAACCACCTGGAAGCTGCTGAAGATTAAAAACAAAAGGCATAATTCAATCAAACTGATGAGTTTCCTACTGTTCTAGGATGAACATAGTATTGATAGCAGTGTACTTCCTAGAGGCTTGATTATTGTTTTGTAATGCCTTTAAAATCAATTAGTTTACAATTGTTGCTGTTTGTGAAAAAGACTCATGTTCTGAAAACAAGCTTGCGTGAACTTATAGAAAAATATTTCCATAGGAAAATACATTTTAAATATTTTAATTAAAATGGCAGATACCATACTGATACTGGAAAGATAAATGCCAGTCTTCAACAGCACTGTATATAATTTCCACTTTCAGAATATTCCACTGAATTTTAATAGATAGTGAAATGGCCTTGATTCCTCTCCCTTACCCCAGCTTTAATTGCACTTATTTAATTGAATTTCACTGAATTGTTCTTGGTTTATATGAGTGGCAGAGCTTACTTAAAAGGATGTCCTTCAACCTGGAATCACTCAAAATGTAAGCATTTACTTCTATAGAAGAGCTCTACTCTAGCATAACTACCTCCTGTGCCTGTCCTTTTCCATGTTTCTGGGGTGTACAGGACTGGGAAAAGGAAGTAGCAAAGCTGGTAGTAATTTTTTGAAATGTGGTGCAACCTACATGGAACACTGAGACTGCACTTCTGCACCTGCATCTGGCAGCTGACTTGAAGGTCTGGGAACTCCACCCAGTTCCACAAACAATCCCAGTTCCACTTTTAAATGCATCTCTAACATAATAAAGATCTGCTCATGTTCGTATTTGTATGTAAGCTTAGTGCAAAGAAGGCATTTTCAGACCTTCTAAACTCCCTATCTTATTAACTTCCATTACCAAAAACTCTTCAAACCCACTACTGCACCTACCTGTGCATGCTGAGTTTGACTTTTAGGCATCCTATGTGTAACCTCAGAGTGATTCTACTACACTGTTTTGTACTGTATAATTATAACTTTAGTATAAAGAATGATCTGCAATGAAACCTTAGGCAAATCCTGAAAGACTGTATTTTAGGGTTAATCTTTTGAATTTAAATGTCAGCATCTTTATATTGTTACTGAGAACTATCTGCTTTTTTCTGAGCTAAAAATATAACTTCCACCTGGTACCTCTATGGAAGTAGTCTTTTCTTTTATTCTAAGCCTTTTAAGTAAGGAAATAAGATTTGCAGTAAATGATCTGACCAACTGGCTCCAAAGATGTGTGTGGGGCAGTGCAGTAAGCAGCACTAAGCAGGTCTCTACAGAAAGGTATGAAATTATCATTATTATTGTGTCCAAGTATATAAATTACCTGTAGAAGATTTAAGGGCCGAAGATTTGATGTGTTTTTCAAACCAAATGGGCTGCCTGTTAAAGAAAACATCTTTTTATTAGTAGTGAGTCTTTACTCGATTGTATTTGTGTTTTGCAGTACACCTTTCCACTGGCACTATTTCTAAACATCTGGAAGTTGGAAAACTGGCAAGTGTAAACTGAGTGTACACTTAATACTAAGTGTATAATGATACATGTATAATACAAGTGTAATACTGGCCAGTGTAAATTAAGTGTTAACTTAATACAGTGATGCATTTTCCATAATGCAGTTCATAGTTATTCAGACTCAAAGTGCACAAGAGCTGACTAAATGGAAAGAAATCTGTACCACTACATAACACTATACCCTGTGATCTGTAACCTGTTCACGCATTTACACAAAGGTGATTGTGGAGAACACCACAGCAATTATTTTTCAGTGATCCTTCTTCTGACTTTAAAAAGTTTTACTGTTTGTACAGTAAATCTAAAAAGTCCAAGGGCTCAGTGAAGTACGACACTCTTATCAACCTTTAACAGAAAACAATCCCACCCCTAATCTGAGCAAGGCTCCAGTAAGACAGCAGCTATCAAACAAAAGCCCTGGAGGTCCTGCACAGACCTAGCTCAGCTAACTCGCATCTGTTGTGTGGGTGACAGCACAACGTATACAAATCTGTGACACCAGACTGGTAGAGGTTGATAGTGCTTGAAAGGACATAGGCAGACTAAAAGCGATCCTTGTGAATTGAAGAAATGGTCCAAAACTCAGTAACACTGAATTAAAAAAGACAAATGACCAAGTACAAAATTGTAACTATCTTTGTGTCTATACAGCAAGAAAGGACACGAGAAGTTACAGTAGTTCACAAACATATTCAAATCATCCATATCACAAACTACAGAGCACATGAAAGAAAAGAACCTCTTCACACAGTTTACATTTATAAAATTCACTGTCACAAGATGCTGTAGAGATTCCAAAAATATACATGGGTTCAAAAACCAATTAGATAAATCCACAAACTAGAAATCTAGCACAGAATATTAAGCACAAAGATCCATATGGATATTCTTCAGCTGAGAAAGTCTCAAAGCTGTAGATTGCCAGAAGAGGTACACAAGAGGTAGACAAGGGATGTTTCCTTCACATTTTCACCTCATCTCAAACACTCTCCTCAGTATCCTCTAATGGCAACTGTCAAGAGACAGAATATAGACTTGGATGGATTTTTGGCCTAAACCAGTAAAGCCATTTTTATGTTAAGGTAATGCTGTTGCAAAAAATACAGATAAAAAATAGGCAGACCTCATTTGGGGAAATGTTAACAGGAATGTTGTGAAAGAGATGAGATGCATTTATTCTGCTGTGCTCCACAGTGGTAAATCAGCCAAGCTCAGGCTTGTGTCCCGTTTTGGTTATCACATTTTAAGAAGGATGTAAGCAAATTGGACAGTCTAGAAAAGAGTGACAGGATTATGAAAGGTTTGAAAAATACGACCTATCAGAAAGAGAAGACAAATGTGGGACATGACAGAATGTTTGATACTTAGAAGGTAAAGAGAGAGAGTGAACAACTATTTTTCACATCTGAAAGATATAGAAGAAAAAAAAATGCAATTCAGGAGATGCACTGTAATTAGAAGGAAACATTTTGCATGGATAATGAACCACTCCAAACAACTACTGAAGAAGACTAGAATCTTCTTTAGTGAAGGTATTTAAAGACAGTTTAGATAAACGTTGGTTCAGTATGGTTTAGACAGATTTAACTCTTAGCATACGGGATGGATATCCTGAAGTCTTCTACTGTTCTCATTCTATAACCTAGAATACCAAGTCTATATACATTAGACTTTTTTTATTTTATGTTCAGAAAATATCAACTGATATTTAAATTGTGCTTTTAAGATTTATATAGTTGCATTTGAAAGCAATAAAGAACTACTCAATTGTTGTACAAGAACAAAGTAGTACCAGGCAGGGCCAGAATAGAATGCTCCACACATTTAAAAAGTGAGGCCTCTTTCTAAGTTCAATCACGCCTTTTTTCTGGCAGTCATTATCAAAACTGCATTTGAATTTGGCGTTTCTCTCAAACCTCTTACTGAGCACACCAAACAATCCAGGTTTTGACTGTGTATCCCCAGCCTAGCTCACCAAAGAACAGCTTCAAACAATCTCCAATACAGCCCACATCCTGAATTCAAAAACATGTATGTATGTTGTTCCTGAGCTCCAGCCATCAAATACACAACCTCTTCACACAATGGCCACTTCAGTCCATTTTTCTCACAAAATGTTTTCACACTGTCCCTATCTGAAGGGTGGCTTTTCCACCCAGTCACACTGACCTGCTTGAGAGGCAGATTGCATTGCAGCGGGCAGCGCACTTGGTACCAGACCTCCTGGGGGTAAAATGCCACTCAGATTTATACCTGCAGGGGCTATGGCACCAGTGTTGCACCCCAACATAGGGTTTGAACCACTCATCAGTGACTGTGCTCCACTGTAGAAGAGGAAAGACAACACATCAAACCCAGGTGGCACAAGTAAATCTGAATAACTAAACTGTTGCCCTCTGTCTCATGACAAATAAATCAGTTGCTTGCTGTAAATTATGGGACTATGGAGTTTAAAAAATTCATATGAAGTTTTTTTCTTCTTTAATATCAACTGATTAAAATAAACCACAAGTGGTCTTTTCATTCCAGAAATACTAAAAGGTCAACAGCCTTCAAAACGGTTGCACTATGGTAAAAGGAACAGGTTTGCGTTTTCTTTTTGCCGTATTAAAAATAGTCCAATTTATCAACAGTGATCAGCTGTTGAACACCTTAGCTGGATAATCTGAATGTCTGATACCTGCGTTGAAGCACACTGTGTCTTACATTGACCACTGTAACGGCAGAATTTTCCTTAGTCTAAAAAGCAGTTCATGCTATACCATACAACCTATGCTTGACAACATTTATTATTTTCTTCAAACCACAAAATGAGTTTTAAGGATCAAAGAATGTTTCACCTCAATGCTTTTTTTAAATTGATAGAAACAAATCTGTTCCCATTTTTCATTTAGATTGGTCTGCATATAATATTCTACCTTCTCTGTGATTAATAAAAAAAAGTTTTCAAACTTACAGAGCAAAACCTCACTTAAATTGAGATAATGCCTTAAGAAATGAACCTGTATGACTCCAAAAAGATTAAAGCAATAAAGGCCTTTCTTAATAGATGTTTTCAATAATCTAATAGTAGGTGACTTCGATTTGAGAAACACAAATAGTTTCTAGTGGCTCTTCACTTTGTAATTACAAAGTGAGTGATCTTCTTTGTATTGCAGATCTTGAAAAATATTTACCCTAATGAATGGTGGACAGTCCTGGACCACATCCCCTCCCACCAACCAATCAACCCCCATGGCAAATTAAGAAACCATTGTAACAAAAGACTTACCACACAGAGCCCACTACATTGATGAAGTTAAGTCCTGCAGGGTTTGCCATGACCTGGGTGGAGGTTGTTCCTGTAGTAATGGACGTTACCATGGTGGAAAGAGGAATGGTCATTACAGGCAGTGCCTGGCTCAGAGACATTTGCTGCTGAGCAAACGGGGTTAACAAAGTGGGCTGAGGGGTGAAGCCTGAATCTTGGGGAGTAGGGGTGGCAGAAGGGGTTATAGGAGTTGAGCTCTGAGCATCAGGAGGGTGTGGGGTCGATGAAGGGGTGTTGGTTGGAGTAGGAGTAGATGGTTTAGGAGTTCCAGACCCTGCTCATTGAGAAAAATAAAAAGTGCTAGTTTGTTATAAATGGCCAGTCCTTTTTGTATAATAAGGTTAATGGAATCTTACTTAGCACTGACAATTTCTTCCGTTTTTTAGACTGCAAGTGTTAATTTCTACATAGCAAGTGTTGCAGCACACACTCATTGTTAAGGATGCAGTATAATCACAAAGAAAATCCATTCTCCATGCTTCACTCCTCGTGGCATACACAAATTTCTATTTTCCTTTAAGGCTTCCATAATCTATCATACATTAAGTTGTAATTCCATTTCAGGAATACTTAAAATAATTTCTTAGTGACCATTTTAACCTAATTAATGTTTGTCCTAAACTCTTAAACAAATAGTATCCATGTACTGCTGCCTACACAATAGGTTGTGTTAAAAACATATGGAAAACAAGGGAGTCAGCAAGATCATGTAGAATTTCAATAATCATGGGGCTGATCTAAATTTCATCAGATAGTCAAATCGCCATTTTCCAAGCATCGACCAAATAAAAAGCAACCATCTAATATTTAAGAACCAGAGGATAATACTGCATCTTTAAAATCTACTGTGTAATTCCCTCTGCTTAAATGTAGCACATACAGCTGTATTTGTCGTGGATGAAGTAGGCAAAGTCTATCAATAGAAAAAGAAAACAAAACAAAACCCCCAAAAATCTTGAGCTGGGTTTTTTTGGTTTTCTTTCTTTTTTTTTTTTTTTTTTTTTTTAGCTTTCATGTCCTGCAGAAAGAAAGGAAATAAATATGAATGGTGACGAGAGCCTTAAAGTAAAAACTGTGTGCAGCAGATTTACACAATTCATAATACTAACATAAAACCAGACTCAGTATTTTGGAAGAAAACTTTTATAAGTTTTCTTTTTTATCTTGTGCAAAACAAGAAGGCAGAAAAGTTACACCTTTTGAGCTACCCAGATTTTAAATTATTTAATGCAAAAAGCATAATTATAATACCATGCATGATACTGGAATATGCAGTATACAATTATTGATAAAAAAAACTGAGAAGCTGCAGCTATTGTTTCCTCTTTGTACAGATCTGTTCATGAAATGGCTCAAGACGCATACAGGTTTTAGAAAACATTTATGATCTACAGCTATGATTACAATGATCCTGTCAGTGTTAACAAAAATACTTTAACTAGGATGTAATTTCTGACTGAAATTTGCATTTTAACACCTGAGAATATGGTGCTATCATCATCAGCATCACCACCACACTTGCAATCAGCAATGATTTGTAAAACAGTGTAGGAGTGTTTTTAAAAAATCATCTTATTGTTTATTGTATCATCACCTCGGGACTGATCAGATTATATACATACATAGATACACAACTGCACCAGCTCCTATAACATTTAAAAAACCAGATGCTTAAATTATGCAAATTGATCTAACATACTGTTTTTTACACTGAGGAAAAAAAATCTACACTTTGGAATTTCATCTCATCACATCATCTACCAGCCTTTCGTATATGAGGAGATCATGCTAATTGCACAAAATGTATTAAAACGTATACACAGAGGGTGCATACATATATATACAGAAAACAAACACAGTTACAATAAACATAAAATACATACAGTGAACAAGAGACCTGCCTAAAGCTGCACGACTTATACAATTTAGGGTACACTGTACACTTAAGTTTCATCATTCCACAGGTTAAGAAGTTTATCTCAGGAAGCATTTATGCAAAAGCCTAAGATTTAATGGAGAATTTAGGTCGTGACTCACTTTGTGAAGAGCTCGCAGGAGACATGGCAGCTGGAGAGAGCATGCTAACTTGATTAAGATCCATAGATTGTTTCCGGGAAAGACCAGGAGGCTTAGAAGGAGGAGGTGGAGTTGGGGATTTTAGATGGCCACTTGACTGTTGTGAACTAAAAATGTTACCTGAAAAAGCATAATTGAAATACATTAGTAGTCTGTGAATGTTAACTTCGATATCAGGATACAATTTTGTAAACGATATAATCAGAAATAAAGAAAACATCAAAAACACAAAACCCCATGCTCTTCTCACAAGGTAAGATGCTGGTATTTTTAAATTAAATCTTTACTAAAGGGATATCCCGTCATTTTACAACAGGCAGAACATGTTAAAATGAGATGTTTGAGTCAAAAAATATTTACCTGAAGAGCTACTTCCTGAACTTGAAGGTAATTTGATAGGAGGAGGTCGGTGTTTTACACCTTTCCCCAGTACTGAAGACTGAACAGAGCCTGATACACTTTCTGGCTGCTGGGAGGAAAGAGAAATTAACACTACCACAGCAATGATGAGAGCTTTCATATAGTTGACATAAAAGACAATTCAACTGATTTGTATTAAGGCTTCTCAGAACTATGACTAAATTCCTTTCAGCCATTTCAGATGCTTATGTATTTATTAAAAAAAAATAACCTACGATGAACCCTTTTTGGTGAGCTTAACTTCCACTGATTCTCAGTAATAAGAGACAGTCCCTCTACATGTTTCTAATTGCTTGTTTATGAAAAAGAATCTTTTGAGGAAAATTCTGAGGACTACCTTTCTGTTCTTCTATTAAAATCTGCTTTCTTGATTTTGAAAATAATTTTGAAAATAAAGACCAATGCCACACTCCAATGGTGACTAGATCATTAAATACAGTAACCCGAGTAACTCTGGTCCAGCTTTTGGTGGGGGCTTGGACACACAGACAAGTTGACTTTATCAAGTACCCTTCCACCCCACTTATTGTATGATTTGAATTTTTGAATTTTTAAAGGTAAGAGAAGTTCAGCTACTCCATCTGCTTCTGTGTTTACCTGCAAAACAAGTGTGACCTGCAAAACAAGACACACAGCTGGATTTTACTATACTGCTCTAGGAAAGGTTCACCTGAACAGGGGAAAATGCTAAAACAAAACTTTGGAGTTAACTACATGATACACAGTCAACCCCCCACCCTTCAAAACAGCTAAAAGACAACATTTGAACATTGATAACATAAATGCTTTCCAATATAACTTTTCCAATATACTCACATTGAATAATCATGACCATAATGCATTTACAAATTCATTCAGGATGACATTTTTAGGTTATTTTACTGTTGAATGTGGATAGCAAAAATTATTCCAATAGTTCAATACTTAAGTGCAAAAAAAAAAAAAAAAGAAATGTATAGCTTGATAAACTCACTTCCATTTCCTTCCCTGGAGAAAGATGACTGACTGATCCACTTGAATTATGAAACATTTTCACAGTACACTTAGCTTCATTTTGCACTAACTCCTGGTACTGGTTCACCACCCTGAGACAAACAATGAGGACATAAAAAGATCAACATCTTTGAACTTCCAAAGTAGATACTTATAGATAAACACAATTGTTTATGTTATAGTCATATATTTTATATATTATGTAAATATACCTCTATATTACATAGAGATGCACATATATAAAACATACCTCTTTGTATCTTTCTACATTATATTCCTGGGCTCTTAGATTTATTCCATTTTAACTTTTAATCTCTTTTTTTTCTAATGCAAAATACGGTGTGAGAAACACTCTATGGGAGGAAAATGGAAAACAATACAACGGTTCCATTCCCAAAAGCAACTGCAGATCTTTGGGACATCAGTCAACAGGGATCCCATTCCCCTTCTTTAACAGAGGTCCAGAATCTTTTGTAAGAAGTGTCTCTTCTGGTTATGCTGCCTGTGAAACAGTCAACCCTCCTTCAGCTTGAGGTCTATGTCAGGTGAGGAGTCTAAATGCAAGGGCTGAACACTCACTCCTCTGTGAGCATTATGACAGACATTTGATAAAGCATCAGGCAAACAAGTTTAAAATACTGTTCTATCAAATTGAATCAAATACTACATCTCTACTAATCTAAGAGAACCAAGTTGAGGGAATACTGTTTCACAACATGAGTGAAATATACAAAATGACCTTGAAATATAAAGCTGATGTGCTGTGGTCGCTTATGCTCTGGCAGACTGGACCTCAGTGAAAACCTGCTGGAATATTTCCACTACCTTACACCTAAATGTGATGAAAAACTCTTTATTTTGATATAGCCCTTTGATATAGCCTATAGCTCAGTGATATGCTGGTACCTGACTAATGCAGACATAAGCAAGGGACCTAACATACATGACACAGGAAAGGGGGCAGTGCATTTTTTTAGCAATTAGATTTTAGACTGACTGGAAAATCAGTGGAATCAGGGTAGTAAAATGCTATGTACTCAAAAAGGTGGTCATGCACTCCTCTACTGTTTCTTCTTGTCCTTGTCCCTGAAACCGTTGTTTATTCTGATGAAAGGACTTGAGCAACCCAGTGATAAACATGATCAGGAAATCAATCCCACTTAAAACTAGGCCCTTGTAATACTGTTGTTTTACTTTTCAGCCAGCCAATCTCCCCAGCTCAGCTTACAGAACAAGCAGCGAAAGTACCAGCACAAAGGAAGCAGGAGAGAATATAAGCAAAGAGTTTCTTGATCAAAATTACTTATTTAAAAAAAGAACATTATTACTAATTTTTGATCAAATCAAAGACTCATTTCCCTGCCAGGCATAAAAGTGCACAGGGATAAGAGCTATGGCATATATATCAACCAGAGGTATCCTATGGAGGCACAAAACCACAAGTGGCTCTGACAGAGGTGGCTTTTTAAAGGTTCTGTGCTTATATGTACAGGTAATCTAACATGATGTACACTGACAAACACTTAAAGCCACTTATTTTATTGCCTCAGTTATCCTTGAATTGCCATTCCTACTCATTCCACAACTAAAATATACTGAAAAAGTGTTTTATTACTTGCCTCTCCAGGAAAGCTGAATCAAGACACGCACAATGCACAAAACTAAGGTGTATAAATCTTAAATCCTTGATTATACTTCAAATGACAAGTTCAGATTTCCATGATTTCCGTGATTGCTAATTGGCCATACCAAATATCAGGATGAAATTACTACTAAGTGCTGTCAGAATTCAGGTGTATTTGATGTCCTCTATTCTTCCTTGCTTGTTAAATACAGAAACTACACACTATTCTAGTTCTTGATGTGATGACTAATTCCTCTTATTTTTCCTCATTTGTTCTTCATCTATTTCCATAACCATAACACTGGCAGTCATAACTGCCAAAAAGGAACAAAAATTATTATTTATTACCAAGACAAATAGCTGTATAAACTACATTAATTTACCTTTCAGCATCAGTCTTCGAACCAATAAGGAACCTAAAATGTAAAGTACATTTTCAGTCACGAATTGGACTAAAAGAACATATTTTTATAGTCACAAGGCTTCAAACAAATGGCAGTCGTGTGGGTTTTTTCATACCTGCTCAAAATACAAATGATAATGTATCCATTCAATGGAGTATCATTCAATATTTGAAATACACACTTGACTTCCTAACTATATATACAATATACACACATGATCTAATATGGTCTCCTTTAACAGTAAATTATCCACAAAGCAAAAGGCAAAATATAGAAGCTCTGGATTTTGTATTTAAAAAAAAATGGAAGTGAGTAAGAAGTGGGGAAGTGACACTGCAAGGACAGCTGACCCCAAGTGACCAAAAGGAAGGGATATTCCATATTCCATACCATATGGCACCATGCTCAGTGTATAAACAGTAAATAGCTCAAGTCTGGGATAAAATATTCTTAATACTCAGGATGTTTTAAGATTTTCATAAAAAATAAGAGAATGATTACATACTAGAAGATAAAAATAACTTTCATTAGCAGAACTAAAAGGTTTGTTCAGTCTGACTGCTCCTTGCCTTACTGAAATTTATAGGCTCTGCTCTGCTGCATGGGCTCCTCCACACGAGTAATCTGGTATATATAACAAAAAGAGCTGAGAACAGAGAATCTTTGTAGAACTGTAGCCAAAACCAGCATATTCCAAACAATTCAAAATTATGAAGCTTCTAAGAAGCTCATGTTTATCTTAATTTAATTAGTTCAACTGGATCTAAGAATAAACAGAATACAGTCACGTCTTACGCTTTCATAGCATCAGAAAACTTTTGAGAACAATCAAGATTCTGAGTATCACCAAAAAAGAGTGCAACAACACCTCATAGTGTCTCCACAATTTTCATGATTGGACTTGCTGATGGTCTTATTTTCGCCCTGTGTATCTTTAATGTAAAAGAATGTACTAATTTAACATGAAAGTACATTTGAAATATGATGGTTGCTTGTACACACTTTGTTTTGGTTTTTTTTGGTTAAAAAACTTAAATCAGACTTCTAGCTCTAGAGTATTTTTGTGACTGAAAATAGTAAGTAATGCTTGTTTTCCTCCACCTACTGATCACAGCATAGTTTAAAAAAGAACAAGTAACTTACTGTGATGGAGTTATTGGGTTGTCATTTTCCTCATCGCCTTTGAGTGTCTGAATTTTACCATAGTACAAGGGATTGCCAAGAGACTGAAAAATGGTCAGTTTTGTTTTTTGAAGCTGATTACCAACTTCACATTCAAACACATAATCATCCTTCATTTCCTAAAAAGACAGAATGACCTAGTAAGTCTTGAACAAGCCTTTGCCAAAACAGCAAGTAAAGCAACCAAGTAAGTAACACTCTATAGGGTGCATTATCTAAAATGAAAGTGATTCCAGAAGTTACATTAACAGGATGAGAGGGAAAGGATTTATCATCTCTTAAAAATACAAAGATATTGCAAACCCCAAACAATCATGTTAGACATGAAAATGTAGACTGGGTAAACATATATAGAAAGTTTTATATGAATTATGACAACACAAAAAACATTGAGAGTAAAATGTTGGAGCTGAACATTAAGTTCAATGGGAAAATACTTTTTTTCCAACAGGCTACTACAAAGATATCATGATACATGCTGTTAATAAAGATAGTATCTTGCCTCTGAATTATAAAAAAATTAATCAATTATGCGACTTAATCACATAACTAATCAATGATTTAATTATAATTAATGTGAATTAATCAATGATTATATTAAATTACTACTTCTGATCAAATCACATAGTTTGTGCCAAAAATCTTAAGGTTCAACTTAAACATTACCGAAAGAAGATTTTTCTAAGAGGTATTTTTAATATTAATCTCTTTCAAAATTTAACATTTTGGTTTCAATAAAGCTCTCTTTCATCAGCCTTTGGGTGTCTGAGTAAAGAAAGCAATTTGTTGTCCAGAGTGCTTCTCCATGTAAATTATGATCCTTTCCTCAGTACAAGCTGCTTATCCTTGTATTTCTGGAAAATCTGAGGAAATCAGACTGATCACACGCTTGCTTTACTGTATAAAATTACAAGTATCTCTGGTAATCTTCCCATGTCTCTGTAACACATGGAAGATTAATTAAATTGCAGGAGGGAAGGTTATTCCACATTACATTAATTTTGTTGAAATAAGAGGCATTTTAACTAGAGATAGTGAAGTTTGGCCAAAGGTCTAAATTACTCACGTGTGCTGGCCAGACAGTTGGTTGTGAGTCATCAGACTTGATAGACTTTTCCACTTTGGCATATTTTTCCACCTTAAGAAAATAGAGAGATCAGAAAAGAAAGAACCCCCCATGTTATCCCCTATGTTTCTTCAAAGAAACTTAATTGAAGAACCTTCAGAACTTTACATTTATAGTGTTATACCATATTTGCTATGTTAACTGAAGAGTTAAACATGGTTTCAGACTACAGATTGAAATCATGGCCTGCAATGTGGAATGGTTAAATAATTTCACAATAACAGTAACTCCTAAAGCCTCGGATTAAGTCAGGTACAACACAGTTGAAGTGAAGAGAGAAGGTTTGTTTTGTAAAAACTTACAGTGTCATTTCATGTGTAATTCAGATTCTTGCCAGCTCTATGATGTCCAAAGCTACAGTCTTGTCTAGTCTACAGTCTTTAAAAAAAACTCAGTATACTAGAGAAAACTTGTGGAAAGGGACCTGGGGGTCCTGGTCGATGGCAAGTTGAACATGAGGCAGCAGTGCCCTGGCAGCCAGGAGGGCCAACCCTGTCCTGGGGTGCATCAGGCACAGCCTGGCCAGCCGGGCAAGGGAGGGGATTGCCCTGCTCTGCTCTGCACTGGGGCAGCTTCACCTCAGTGCTGGGGGCAGTTCTGGTGCCACAATATAAGCAGCATATAAAGTGAAGAAGCACAAAGAGTGAAGCAAAGTTCACTCTTTGAATACTGAAGAGTGTTCAAAGGAGAGCCAGAAGGATGGTGAAGGGCCTTGAAGAGAAACAGTATCAGGAGCTGCTGAGGTCACTTGGTCTGTTCAGCCTGGAGGAGACTGAGGGGAGACCTCACTGCAGTTACAACTTCCTCATGAGGGGAAGAGGAGGGGCAGGCACTGATCTCTCCTCTGCGGTCACCAGTGATAGGACTTGAGGGAATGGCCTGAAGTTGTGTCAGGGGAGGTTTAGGTTGGATATCAGGAAACGATTTTTCACCCAGAGGGTGGCAGGGCACTGGAACAGCTTCCCAGGTAGTGGTTACAGCACCAAGCCTGACTCAGTGCAAGAAGCATTTAGGTAAGACACATGGTATGACTTTGGGGGTTGTCCTGTCCTGCAGGACTAGGAGTTGGACCTGATGATCTTTGTAGGTCCTTTCCAACTCAGGATATTCTGAGTCCCTTCTGTACACTAACAGTATGTGTTTTGGCAATGCCAGAAACTAAGAATATGAATGCCCCCCAGAGAAAAATGCACACAGAGGGAAAAAAAGAACTCTCAACTAGAATTCTCTGTATAAAATTTAGAACTTTTCAAAATACTAATGTCGTGCAGTATATAACATATCAAGAGACAGGCATTTCTACCAAGATGAAAAGTGACTAATTTTTAAACAATCTACAAACCTCATTTGCTTTTCTGGTTTTCATACTATCAGACAACTTCAAATAGACATGTGTTCATTGAGCCCACAGAAGAACAATACTAACAATTTGTTTGTACTGATTACTTCAAACTATTCTGTTACAACTGCAATATATTACAGTGTGAATTAACTTGTGTTTATACCTTATGGTACAGAAAAGTAATTGTAAATGTTAATGTAACTCCAATTTTTTGAAGGTCATTCTTTGATACTGGTTACTTCTTAAACACTTCTTCATATAATACAATTTCTAATAATTGCTAATTATACATAACAATTGGTGGTCTTACATCTACTTCAGAAGGAGCAGTCAAGTAGCAAGGGTTCTGTTTCCACATATCTACGCACTGGAAGATGAAAAAGCAGGATTAATATATTAAATCCTTCAATTAAATAGTTAGAAGTATATTGCATTACTTTTCAGAACACTTACATTTCCAGCTTTTGAAATTTTGAGGTCATACTGCTGGGCTGCTTTCCTTTCTTTCCTTTTCTGTAAGTAGTCAAGTAGTCTGAGCTGAGGTGGAGTTGAGTAGTGAGCTACTTCTTGCTGTCTGTTCAGAGAGGACCTTGAGTACCTTTTGAAGCACCTATGGCAAAAGGACACCTAAGCTTGTAAAACCATCAACATCAAATTCTCCACTGCCCTTGTACAAAACCAAAAATATGCAGGGAACTGCTACTTACATGGAGACAAATAAGTTTTTAAATACTAATTTAAAATTGCTTTTCTGGATTATAGAGTATAACTCTAAATCATGACTTCATATTTATAAAATATACCAGTATTCCATTCATCTGTTTCAGCACTAAGAATGCAGTTATTTTTTAAATGCCTAATTTAAGAACATCATCAAAATGAATAATTGAGAAGTTGCCAAGCTTAAAATATTTGTCTATTGTCCTAATTTCAGTTCCATCAAATGATATTTGTCCTACTTATATAACTATGGAGTTATAAAGACAGTAACTACCCTTTAGTCTTTGTTTCATGACAAACTCATGGGTTCAGTAATGCTGTTCTGGACATTCATTTAATCCCTTTTCCCATTTTTCTAGTGGAATATTTGTGGACCACCATGCTTTAATTTCAAGGACAGCTTGACCAATTCATTATTTATATTTTTTTAGAAATTACTGCTGGTTTGGCACTAGCACAGTATTTCAATACAAATTTAGTTTAAAATATTTCAGTAATTATGACAGACCATTAATATATTTCCCTTTTACAGAGTGAATATAACTCTTATGGTAGTACAAACATGTTGAACAAATGTTTCAAGCTTCTGTGGAAATAAAAAAGGGCCCCAACCATGAACAAAAGTGAAATAATTTCAACATTTTGTACAGAGTGCTTATCATACTATTTTAATTTTTCCAAGATTCTTATACACTTACACTTCTATTTAGCCTGAATGTCAAACATGCAAATGATTTTTTTCATTTGCTAATTCATGATTAAACTTATATATAGCTTTTAACAAATTAGAGATGAACATATCTGTTTATATATTTTACATTACTGAGCTGCCATCTGACTCTGCTTATACAAAATCTATGCAAAAAAAACCCCAAATCAAAACTGCAATGTAACTGATTACGTTAAGAAAATATAAATACACTTTCCTTTGATATACAAAAATAAGCATACTACAGTATCTACTAGTAACTGAAATATAATACAATATTGAGGACTTAAAACTATGATATAATTTCTTGACTCCTTCTCACACATTCCTATTTAAGTAGGTATTATATAAAAGGAGCTAAATTTTCACATAAAACATTACTTGTATTTTTCTTTGAAAACATATTTCACAGTGAAAACTACCGTTTCATGGGGCGAGTGTTCATCTTCTGCTTGTTGTACAGGAGTCTGTTTGTAGTACAGGTCACTGCTATTGAAGGATCAAGACACAAAGGCTCTGCTGTAGCCAAAATAAGTTGGCTCTCAAGTAGGAGTTTGTCCTCCTGTAATATAGACAGCTATTAATACAAAAATACGCAAACTTTTACATTAGAAAAAACTGAAAAAGAAATTATTAAACAAATAAAAATGTTAATAATTTTTTATTTTGTTGTGTATTTATGACATCACTGTAAAGTTTTTAAATAACCTCTAACCTACCTGTGTCCATTTGTGGTTGTCACTTGTTATAGAATGCACATCACAAATTAAAGTCTGAGGAAAAAGACATAATGCAAATTAGCTTTCAACTGAATAAAAGAATTTCTTAATATATGTTCAGTAACAGTGCATATCCAGGCTAGGAACTACTGTAACACTGAGAAATTACTTAAGGCTCCTCTTTACCTGCATTGTAGGTCGCAAAAGAATGTGCTTGCTTTGGTACGTTGGAGATTTCATGTTACCAGACTGCCTGTAGTCACGTATTTCTGCTATGACACATCCACAATGGAAAATATTAACCTGGTTGAGAGAAAAACACCGGCTTTTGAAGAAACAAATATTTACTAATCTTCCCCTGCTTCTAGAAAGAAATTTGTTATACAATATAAAATTCAGTGAAACTAGGAATAAAACTGATGACTAAGTTTTTCAGAGCAGTGGTTTTTCCTATGCACATAGACATGTTTGTCCTAGACATACCTAAAATACAAATTTCAAATGCAGTGTTTTCATATGCCAGTGATGCAGTTGTAAGAAATTCCCACGCCAAACATTCCAGAAAGTCAAAGAACAAAGGAACTTCTGCTAGAGCAGAGTTTAAGATGTTTCAAAGCCTTAATCATAGCAATCACTCTTTTATGTTTTTCTTCTCAGTAGTAAGTACATTTTTTCCTATATATCAATAAAGTATTTATTTGGGGCATTAAATACAGTTTCATATGCACAGGTATCTTCTGCATACAATCACTTATGTGAAGCATTCAAAAAAATTAAGGTCTGTCTGGGTAAAATGGATAAAGTTATTTTTCAAAACAAAAGTTTCAAACCTGAGATTTTTCCAAAAGATCAACCAAAATAGGTGGTAGTTCCTCTGCATCCAAATATTCAAGCAGCTCTCCTTCCTCATAAGGCAGACGAATGGTCTCAGAATCTGAATTTAAAAGAAACACATTACCTTTGTGTTTCGAATTCAAACATTAAGAAACCTAAAACAAACTTGACACAGGAAAAAAAAGGGTTTATGTAAATTTTAGTTCAAGTACAGTTGGTTGTTCTCCCACCCCCCAGCAGAATTATGTTGGAAGTGAAAGTTAAATGTAAACAACAATGCATCCTAAAAATTTACATAGCATTCTGAGTATTTTTAAAAATTCAAGAGAAAAATATTACCTGAACCATTTTTTCCCCTGAGCATCAGTGAATAACCCTCATTTCCTGGATAGAGGTTTACCACCAGACATGACAATGTCTCCTGCATAACCAGCTTCTCAAGTAAATTCACATTTCGCCTCAGCTTCTGCTTTAAAAGTAAATATTGCTCATGAACATAATACTATGAAATAACGAGCAGAAATAAAAACAATTGCTAGAATGTGACTTAGATTAATGACAAATTATACATCCAAACAAGTCCAGTTAAATTTAATTATACTGTATTCAGCAGAGTAAACATATTATGTATTATCACACATTCTTATAGACACAGAACTTCGTACAAAAATCCCACTCATTTAAATTACAAACCCTAGAATTGAAAGTCCACAGACAACCGTTAATAAGAATAACCTTATGCTAAAATGTTGTAAATCTTCAGGGCACTATTATTTGTATCATTTCTACAAACATCATCAATCCAGTGTAAGAACAATGAAATATTTAGTACTTTCAGATATTCCTAACAGAAGAAGGCATTTCAGTCTAGGATTAAAATAATGAATTGGAGCACTTAATTGCATTTTCTTGTCTTTATTTGCTGAAATCTGATCCAGCAGCTGCAGACATTATTCCCTTATTTAACCATAAAACTATCTTTTCAATGTATAACAGATTTTTATAATTACTTGGTGTGTTTCAGAGACCACATAAACATCCTTCGAATTGAAACATTTGAAATCCTCATAGAACTTAAGACAATGAATTCTAAACCTCAGATAATTTTACAGCCTTTGGTTGGAGGCCCTATTTTGTCTCTGAATACCAGCTCTGGGTATAACCATTAATTGGGAGTTAACCTGAGTGCTCATCTGTCTTCTCATTCATTTTACTTCCTTGAAACCAGCAATACAGCAGATTCCACAGCTTTTTCTTCTTGTTCAATTTAACATTCAGAGTTCAGCAAAGCAATTTGTGCCTTTTACACCTTATATTTAGCCCTGATAAACCTGTCTGAGCCTCTTTGCTAACATTATGAAAATTTTTCACAAAACTTAGCAGCAACTGGAGAAATAAATTTGAATTTACGACAAAACTGCAGGGTCTGAAAAATGATTGACATTTTTTCCCAGAGCAGCCATGCTAAACAGTTGACTGAAACAGTGATAGTGACAGCAGTGTACATGGCATTGACACTGCCCTGAACTTGAACACAAGTGCCCTTTGGTGACACAGGATTAAGACAGAATGAACAGCTCACTCAAGCCAGTCTAAGCCTTATTATTCACATTATGTAGTCTTATCTTTAAGTAACTACTACAGTAAGAAGGATTTATACTTCATTTAACAAAGAAATTAGGTGGAATTAAAAACAAAGTATTTTCTCAACCCGCCTGTTTAGATAAAAATGAAAAGCTTCTCAGCAATTTCCACTTACCTTTATCTCAGGCTCTTTTTCACATTCTTCAATATATAAATCATAAAGTTTTTGAAATACAGATTTTCTGAAATTAAAAAGACTCAACATGTAACCAAAACTATATCAAAAAATGCTATTAAAAAACTAAATACTGAAACTCTCAGTACCTTCCACTGGATAAATATTTTCTTTTGGGAGGTCTCTGACGGGCACTTTCAATGATATACTAAAAGAGAAAAGTAAACAAAAATCCAGCATATATTACAAAGAAATTTAATTCTCGTTACCACACAACTAGAGATCATTACTAGACAGTGTTCCATGTATACAGAAAGTAGTTAACAGTTATGTTACATGACTGTTCCAAAATTGCACTAAACACAATCTGCTTTATATTGCAGTCATCAGCAAGAACACAGCTCAATTTAGCTGTCACAGACAGCATTTCATGGCTATGGCATCAGTTCCATGCAAGGTCTTGATTCTACACTCACATCTTGTAATTACAGTAGTAACTAACACTACAACACTACTGCAGTTAATTACCATACTGAAGTTAATGCAGTTAACATGCTAAGGTACAACCAAGTTAATGCATACTGGCTTGACAACATTTACAAATCAAGCACTCTTCAACATGATAATTTCAGGAAGTTCTCCCTTTGCCTTTTGCATTTTACATTACTTTTCTCTACAGAGCTGTGCGTTATAAATAGAATATATATATAGAATTCTGCAAACTCAGTGTTACATGTATAGGTGATTACACACATATATATTTACATAATGTGGTTTTCTACTGCTTTTCAGAAGAAATAAAAAATAGGTGCTGTATTTTTGTAACTCTGAGACCAATAAATTATGTGCAAAAATGTAATTTAGCTGCTTCTTACCTCAGCACGATCCAATGCCAGTTCTAAAGCTTGTTGCTGAAACAATGAAAAAGGTTTTTTTAGAAATTACATTACTTTTTTAATCATCCTCAGAACATTAAAAACACCCCAACAACCCTACCACTACTGATACAAATTTATAATTAGAAGATGGGCTCAAAAATTCTTTGGTACACACTAAACTTAGCTAAAACTTCACATAACTGCATCAAGGCTTGGATAAACTGTGAAGCCTCACAACAATGAAAGGCAATTTGAATTAAAAGCAGGAATGGAAATCACACCTAGTAAGACCAATACAGACTAACCAAATCAATCAGAGATGACAACTAGAGAACCTGATCTCCTTTGTTAAGCTGGTTACTAACTCAACAGAAAGGATAGGCCAAAATATCCCTGAACAGATGTCCAGGAAGAAAATATTTATCTTTTAGATACCAGTGCCCAAATACTGGTACAGTTATTTTTTGCAAAATGGAAAGAAAGATCTTGTGCCCAGAACATTACTTCTGCACATAATACAATTAAAGAAGTGTTCCATATGACATACTGTTAGGTGGCTGGGAAACAAAACCAACTTCTACTACAGACTTCCTCCAAGGCAGGAGGGGGGAGCCAAAAGTCTACCAACCCTATGAAACACAGCAAAATTGCAAAAGCTTCTCAATATCCCACAGCACGGTATACTCAATACCATTTATTTTAATGAATTTAGCGCCTTTGGAATGTCTTTTACTTCAGTACACCTGCAGTTGATATACCTTATTTCTAAAAGAGCCCACAACTTCACACATCAGAATTATGAGTTCTTGGACTAAAATTCCACAAGTATTTCAAACCAGAATAAACAAGCACCAGTGTCAAAAAAACCCAAGGAAGTCTTCCTTGGCTCCTAATGTCCCTTCTCTGGCACTCCCTTCAGCTCTGACCTCCTTTGTGCAGGAAAAATGTGCATCTGCTAAATGAACCAGACCATGAAACTGATTTGGGGCAGGGAGGAAAAAGAGGACACTAATAAGAACTGAAGTGTTGTAGGAGAATGCCATGAGCTTGATTCATCTCCAGGTAAGTCCAGACAGGCAATGCATCCACTTCAGTGGCAGATGGATAAAGTCCTTAGGAATGTACTCATGACAAGCTCTAATATCAGCTCTAATATATAAGCTTAGGAACATTTGTAATAATAAACCTCTTCCCAAATATGCATTTGTCCTATTCCCTCAGTTTACCATCCCTGTCAGCTGCTCCTAAAATCAAACACCTCTACTTGAGTCTCAAGGAACAGAAAACACACAAGCCATGACCAATCCAAGGTAGTACCAGTTACAGAATAGAATAGAATCCAGTGAAGAAAACCATACTACACAACAACAAAAGAAACAACAAAGAAATATACAACAAAACCAGTCATATAAGATACCTAAAACAAAATTTCTTACCTCTTCATGAAAATTCCCACCTACTTACCATGCTATTGTGTGGTAGAACCTGCCACGACAGAACATTTTAATTTTCAAGTCTCTAGGTGTTTTAATGAAAATGTCAAATACTAATGCTTTCTATGTAAGTGGCTGTATCTAGTAGATACATCTACAATGCCTATGTCTAGGTATGACTCCAAATAATCAATTCAGTGACTGTTAACACTAGGTAAAAATCCATGGCAATATTAATATCTGTGAATACAAGACTACTATGTAGAAGCAGGATTTATATGCACCCAACTTAATGCCACCACTACTGACTGAAAATACACCACTAGCTTGACATGGCAATTCCTATGCTGCACTGGCCAGTGAGTAAGTGTTTAGAAGTATTCACAAGCTGTGAAGGAAGATGCTCATAAAAAAGGAAATATCAGAATTCAGCAGTGACAAGCAAAACAGTATTTTTAAAAGAAAATGTCAAATATTAATGGCATTCTCCTCATCAGCCAGACAGCTAGCAGACTAGAACAAGAAGATATGAACATATATGATCTAAATTCTAACTTACCATTGTAGTTGAAGCCATGTGGCCAAATGGCAAAAGAAGTACTTAAGGAGTTTCGTGTAGCAGGCAAAGAATCATATTCGATGGGTGCACTTGAGGTACTGAAAACAAAAAAAATCAAGGAGAAAAAAAAATACCACTGAGAAACTAAATGGGTATTTTATTTAAATACAACATTTCTGGTGGTTAATTTTATTTAAATCTCATTTGCATAGTTTCCTTTCCTCCAAGAGCAGGAACAAGTGTTCCATTCGCTGCTACTGCAGAGTAACTACAACTTTGCACAAACATTTCACACTAATTTTATTCAGTAGTAAAGCAAGAAGGATGTAAACGTACATACGCTTTTCTCTATTGCAGGAATCTACCTAGACTATCCCAAATGTCCCATCCTCAGATGCACAGGAGGCTCAAACACTTAATAAAAAGCAGAGTATGGCTTAGCATACCGCATCAGCTCTTTTGTTTTGCTTTTGAGAAGGTGCTATTCCACAGCCAACACCTCCACTAGTGCTGTCTTCTAGCACTGTTTGGGTTAAAACTGACTCACAGCAAGCTGTCAATCAAAAAATGAAAAAAAAAAAAAAAAAATTTGCTGCCAGCGCCTCCACGGACCCGCCGGGGCGGAGGAAGGGCCGGGAAGGGCCGGGCCGAGCCGAGCCGAGCCAAGGGCGCAGGCTGAGCCTCTCCTCCCGCCCGGCCCGGCCCGGCCCAGCCCGGTGTCCAAACACCCGCCGCCCCCTTCCCGGCCGGTGCGGGTCCCCCGTGCCCACCGAGCGCCGGTACCTGCGGCCTGTCCCGCGGAGCCCCCGGCACTGCGGCCCCGCCGCCCGCCCGCGCATCCGCCCCCGCCCCGCCGCTTCCGCCGGAAGGGGCGGGCAGGGCCCTGGGGCCGGGCCGGGCCGGGCGGGGCAGGGGAGACGGGAGGGTGGTACCTGAGGGATAAGGGCCGAGGATTTCGGGGGGTTTAGTGGTAGTAAGGCGGCTGTGTTGGAGTGCAGAGCATCCCTCTGGGCGCCCTGGGAAGGCACAGACCTCGGTAGAGAGGCCTGGGACCCAAGAAAGAGGGTCTGGGGTCTGTGCAGGGGGGTTTGCCTGGCACAGAGCCCAGGAAGACACAGGCTTTGATTTTAGTCCATGAGAAAAACATCTAACACAGAGAAGAATTGCAAGTCACAAAGGTGTTACTGAGAGTAGTGTAGTTATCATTGTGCAGAAGATTTTGTAGTTTTGGGTTTTTAGAATGTAGATGCAAGGGGACAAGATGGTGATTTTAGGGTGGTGCCCTGGGTTCTTCTTCTTCTCCCTTGGCATCCATCTTCTGCAGTGCCGTGGGCACAAAATAGTTTCAGTGGATTGGATCAGAGTAGAAATGACCCCGTTAGTACAGGTGATAGACATTGGCACAGAATTGTAAACAATGGGTATGTAGTGATCTGTATAAGAGGTAGCGACCTCCCATCACGGGGGGGAGTCACCTCGTGTCCAGGCTGCTGTGAACATCTTGGCTGGACACAGAGAATTGTAAGATAAGAACTAATAAACAACGCGAGAAACCAGAAAACCAAGACCTTGAGACTCCTCAACATTCTCGCGCCGAACACCGAGCGCCGAGCTCAGCACAGAACACAGAGACACAGCAGACCCTAAATCCTTCAGAGGTCAAGAGGGAAAATCACTTCCTCCACTCGTGCCCACACGAACCACCAGCCAGCCTTGGAATCTCGGGTGAGGAGACAACCAGAGTAAAACCTGAGAAGCCTGGACTGCGCTGCAAGCCGCAGCTTTAATGCCCCTTGTGAAGATCAGCGTAGGCTTGTGTGTGATTCAGGCATTTCGTGAGGGTGTTTGAAGGGGTTTGCTGTGTCCGTCTCCTGGGCCTGCACAGACCGTCCCCCAGGGTCACAGCACGTGTGAGACAGCAGTGTCCAAACACTTCTTAGGCTCTGTCAGGCTTGGTGCTTCATCACTTCCCTGGGGAGCCCATGGGCTTATGGAGCCTATGAGCATCCGTACTCAATCTCTGCCAGGCACAGCTACACCATTTAGCATGGATATTTTTGCTACAAATATAAGGCACTAAATTGTCTTGTTTGCATTCAGCTCTGCAAATTTGAATCTCTTTTGATTATATGTACACACGTTGTACATATATCCCTGGGCACAGCACTTTTATGACTTGTAGCATGTTTTTCCCCGACCTTTCAAGCACTTCTGGCTGACCCATTATTTATTCACAGCAATGAGCAAACGTGCTACCATGTCCTATAGGAACCCAGTTCCAGCACCCAGTCCTATAGGAAAAGCCACACCTAACAACACCCTTCAATGCATTGTTAACCTCGTGGTGCTGACATGTCCTAGCAAGGAGTGACTTGAAAACTCCAGAAAATGTAGACACTGGGAGCTCCAGGTGGCTCTGGATAGAGTGAAGTGCTTCTTGTAGGACTACCCAGATACTCTGTGTTGGTGCTGATACTGTTTTGGTTTCAGCACTGGGTTCCTAGCAGCCCTTCTGTGTCTCACAGCATAGCCAAAATGTTGGGAATCAATTATAGGTGGTGTCTGAGAGTCTCTCAGAGGTTTTCAGTGCATAGAATAAAAACATCTGGTGAGATCAGTGTTTTTCAGCTGTGGGCATAAATAAATTTGGCACCTGTTTTGCGCAACAGGAAGGCTAGTTTATTGATTTTTTATGAGCCCATGTTCCTGAACACCAGAGAAAAGATGACCAGAATCCTGCTCTGGAGCAGGAGCGGGTGGCAGTTCTTCCTTGGCTCATCTAGGCACTAAATATGTACATGGTCCAATGGTTCAGCAGCTGCTTTTGATCCAACTTTGAAGCTCCTTTGAGGATGCAGTTGTGCCATCCTTTAACCTAATTTTTTCTAAATTTCTGTGCTGTATGCCTGGGAGTGTCAGAATTCTGTAGCCATGCCGATACACCTGCACCAGTACAAAATTGCAAAGCTGTTTTTAATTTCCTATGCTCTTTCAAAATTAAATGGTTTGCAGGCCTATGAATCTGACTCAGATTTATATGCTGAGGCTGAGACAGTGATTCAAGTATGGCCCCTCTCATTTGAGTACAGACATGAAAAAGAAATGACAGCATGCTGTGAGTAGAAAGTGCTTCATTCAAGTGAGATGGACTGTGGACATGTGGATGAAACCTAGGGCAAACAGCCATGAACTCCTGAATTCTAAATCAGTTGTCACTGACTTTCTGTGTGGGCAGTTATAAATCCCTGTGGTAACATTTCCTACCCTGGTTATGTACATCTGTATGCAGGACTTCAATGATTTGCAGACATGAGGAAACCCCACAGCTTCCATTTACTGTTAAAGTCAGATACACCTTGTCAGGTACAACCATCCATTCTTTTGTAGGCAGGTATTTCTAACTTGACTGTTGAAATAGAATTTTAGAGGACTGGCAAATGTAGCACAGAACTTGAGGAAGATCTGTATTCTGCAGCTGGAGACATTATGCCTGTCTTAGTCAGCCTCCTGCTGGTTAAACAAGTTACTCTTTTGGGACTTCTTGGCTTCACTGGGGTTCCTCTGACTATAGGAGCATTAACACATAGAGACACCCAGAATTACCTGTCTCCATCTCAAACTGAGCCTTTCTGCAAGTTCATCAGTTTTGAGATGCTTAGTAGAGATGCCTTAAAAACAGCTTTGATTTTCTGAATTTTCTTGCTTACACTTTGTGACATAGGCATGTTTAATTCTATTCCTTCTTTATTGCTCCCCACTTGTTTGGACTTGACAGTTCCTGTTAGACACAGCAAAAACTGTTCAGTAGGAGATAAAGTGGGTAAAGGCTGGCTTATATTTCTTTACACAGAAATGTGGCTATCAGAGAATGAATTCAGGAGCTAACAATCCTTTTCAGGATAGCAAATAAAGCAAGGAGGTTTAATAGAGATGGTAAGTCTGAAACATTGTGAGCCACAGAGAGTAAGCCTAAGGCTGAGGTTACTAGGAATGATTTTTGGATGCAGTTTTTTCCGCTTTCTGGAGAAAGGCAGGGAGAAGGAAATAAGAACTGAGAACGTGGATAGTGGTCAGTGTAGATTGGCTCCCTGATGATCTGGAGGCAGGCAAGGCAACATTAGATAGGGCCTAAAGAGGTTATGCAATCCAGGCTGTACTTTATATAGGAAGGCTGCTCTGGCTGGTCCTTTTCTTGCCATGGGCTTACATAGAAACCATTATGAGAATGCCAAGGCATGCTTATAATAATTAATGTCTCATGATGCTAGGTCAATCTGTTGTTTGCATTTGGATTTGGGATAGGTGTCATATTCTTTCCAAGAGCCAAGGAACCTGTGGTTGGAGGAGTTTGGCACTGAAGGCATTTTAAGGAGAACTTAGGGCAATAGAGATACAGCCAAAAATTTAAGTATGAGTCTATGAAGCCAAACTTACCTAGCATATAAAAGGAGGCTTACAAGGAAACCATTATATTTAGAGTATTTCTGGGAAGAGAATTTTGTCTAGTACCAGTTGATCCAACGTGAACAATCAAAGTAGTCAACTAAACAGTGGGGTTGCCATGGCAAACCATAGTGGAATAATAAATGAGGCCCTCTAATTAAGATGATGTCTGAATGCGAGAATCTCAGAGTAACAAAGTTAAGGGCAGCCTCAGGATCCCTAGAAATTTTTGTCAAATTATTCTTATTTGGCAAAGTATACGTGCTTTGATAATAAACAAAATTAACCTATATATTGAATTAATAAATCCATAATAAGGACAGAAATAGGATGTTTTCTTCTCCTTAAAAAAATAAAAACCACATCTTTTATTGAGCAGCTTCTGTAATGAATAAACAAAGAAATGCACTATTGCTACATAATTAATTTTTGGATAGGCTGCTCTGACTGAGTAGTCCGCACTTGAGAAGTAACAGATTTGTTGGCCTTCTCTTGCAGAGCAGAGAATCTGGAAAACATATCTGCATATTTGCATTTTTGACTTTTACAGATGATGTGAAAGTGCAGTGCATTTGTCACTCTTTGGAAGAGGTATATTTGTTTACTTTGAAAATTATTATTATTATTATTATTATTATTATTATTATTATTATTAATTCAAACTGAAATCTTTATTATGTTCTGACTGTCTAGTTTGGTCTGATTCCCATTTGCTTAGTTCACAGCAAATCAGAACAACATTATATTCTTTAATATAGGAACATAATGTGATGAAGAGAATCAAGTGTATGAGTTGAGTGCTTTCATGAGACTTCTGTGCTGGAGGACATGTAGGAAGGAGCATGGCTGAGTATCTGTGGCTGTCCTATTAAGGCTGTCATGCATCATTTACCCTGTGTCAGGAATTTGAAAGAGGCAGACCACATTTCCATCACTTTGTGTCTTTTTCTAGATGAAGGCATCTGAATTTAATGTTGTCTCTTGCATATTTTCTGCGGTCTTTATGTGGAAGCCTCCCATACTTAATTGGAAAATAATTTCAGTAATCTTTTCAGAGCTCTGGATTTAATTTTCACTGTGGGATAAAAATAACAGGAAACCTAAGATCCTCAGTCTTCAAGTAGCTGGAGTATGTTATGCAAGTGTTAAATTTTTACTGAATGTAATGAAGTTCATATGCCTTTGCAGCAATCATATCTTAATCTAGTTCTTAGATTATAGAAAAATTGGGATGTACTTATCCCTAACCTGTCTTATTTGTTTTTCTGAATCCAATCATAGGTATCTCTTGGTCTGAAGGTAAGTTAGCAAAAAAAAGATAAGTCAAGCAAACTTTGCAGATAACTAAGAGACTAATAATGGGGTTTAGCTAATACAGAGCTCCCAAGGGGGATGAGCAGTCGTCTGCTGAGAATCAAAACACCTCATCAATCAGATGGATGTTGGCATAAGGCAAACACAGAACTGCTGTTGGCCTGCAGTTAATTTTCATCTGTTTATTAAAATAGCTATTCCTTGGCTGATTGCATGGCTTTGCTGAACTTCTACATTTTCCAGGTTTAAATGATATTGTTTATGAAACCAAGTTAGCATGTTATCCTGCCTGCAGTATTGTTTTACTGAACCCACTAGAGGTCAGGGCTGTATTACTAAGGTAAATGGTTAAAAATCAGCTAGGGAGAAATCTCTTAAGAGGTTGTCAGAAGTTAGAGTTTTGTGAGAGACTTCTAAATTATGGAAATTTAGAATATGTTACATAATTCAGCTAATATTAAATAATCCATTGTATTTACTACTGCTGAAGTACGTCAGTTTGGCAGGTCCATGGTTATTATAAAACTATAGAGCAATGACAAAAAATACTGAATCTGGTTTTTAATTATTATATCTCTAAATTTCTTTTAAATTGCTATTGCAATTTAATTTGTGATTGCATTTTTTACACTGGTTATCTAAGTGTCTACTTAAACAAGATCAAAGACAAGTATAAGATTTTTTTTCTTAGTTCTCTTGAACAAGGGTTAATTTAAGTCCCATAAGCTTCTCAGCAACATTTTAAAGGAAGGGGTTACAATACTAATGGTTTGTAATCCAAAGCAGGGGCAGGGTCTTCGACATCACATTTCACACACCATCCTGAGACTTCTGTATTTTACTTGCTGGTAATAGGAACTGATTTCATCTTGTTATGAATAACTAAAATGCAGCACATGATCAATACTTTGTTCATATTTTATTCTGCTCTTTGCTAGTGTTCCTTTTGTAAATTCCATGCATGCTAAAGCAAAGAGAGCCACAAGGGTCACAGCAAACATAGACAAAGGCTTAATACTCTGACTACATCAGTGTATGTCAAAGCCAAGAAAAGACAGATGAGGAGCTTCATATTGCTTCTGGTGTAAGAAAGAAAACATTCTTTTTTTCTCCTGTGTTAACTGTATGCCTGAGAAGGACAGGTCCACCTTGTGACAAGAGCAGGCAACGTGAAGAGACGAGAAATTAGAATTCATCCAAACTGTCAGTGATGCTTATTTCTTTGCCATTGTTTGTCATGAGATCAGCATCTAACATATCTGAGACATCCCTCTCAAGTGACCAGACTTTAAACACACAGCACTCACTTCTCATTTTGATGTCCACACATATTATGGGTGTGTGTCTGCAAGTGGGGGTGAGAACAGCAGCACCAGCTCCTTGCTGTATATGTGCCTTATAGTGTTTATTCTTATCATTTTTCAGAGGGTAAGACCTCCCTCTGTCCCTAAATTTTTGAAAAAGTCAATAATTTAAAATTTCACATATGCAGCTGTGGTTTTATCCAGAATAACTTAATAAGCAGTTTTATCCAGATTCTTTCCGTGATAATTGGCTTAATTATTCTTTTGAAATCTCACACTTACAGAATTTGATTGAATTTGAACAATGGAAGTTGTTGTTATGTTTCTGAGCAGGTCTGATATCAGTATTTGCAGGAGAATACAATGTGATGGGTTTGTATATTTGTTAATACTCCCTAGAAAAGGAAATCCTTTTGGCTGTGTGCTGGGATTTGTTTTCAACTTGTCTTAGTGAACCAAAATTAGGAAAAGCAATATGTACTCTTCTAAATTTTTCACAATATTATAAGATGGTGCAGAAAAAACTTACCAATCTTTGTCAGCAGGAAGGGTGATATATGTTGTGATTGTTTGTTACTGTAAAATTTATTGAACTTTTGCTGTAGTGCATTGACACTCCAGGATAATTTAATGTGTTTTTTTTTGCCGGGCCTGGCTGAGCCACCCCATGTCACAGTATGAACAAACTGTGGTATTGAAGCCTCAGTTGTTTAAGCCTTTTCACTCTCACATTTTACTTTTCCTGTGATACTTTCTTTCAGGACACTTAATTTAAGAAGAGTTACTTGTTCAGTCCATCTCTATCCTACTATTTATGCCAAAAATAGTGATCAAGTGTTGCTACTATATAGTAGTAGTGTTGATGGTGTAGCTGGTAGCAATCTCCTACACCTTCCTGCATGTCAGAAGCTTTCTGAAATGATTTTGGCTACCCAGTATTTGGCAGAAATTGAGGTAATGAAGTGTAGAGTCAATCTTTAATGAAGTGTAGTGACAATCTTTTTCTGCACTGAGATGGGCTGGTGTCTTGTGATGGTCTCAGGGTGGATATCGAGGGCCAGTTCTCCACAGGGTACTCCAAAGGCGGCACTCTGTATGGGGAATTTTTCACCCATTGTTGGTCATCCCACTTGTAGCACAGTGTAGTCTTGCCAATGAGTGTTAGTCTTTCAGGTCTTAGACTTTTCCTCTCTTAAGAGGTAATGCATAGCAGATTTGTACCCTCCTTATTTCAATTGGATAGAGAATTGTGGAAATTGTAGGCCTCAATAGCACTTTTCTTTGTTGCATTGCTCAACCCCAAGACAAGGAGTGGGTTATGTGTGTCATGGATCCTTTGCTGACAAATAATTTTGTCTCCAACCAAGAAGACGAGCAGGGCAGAGCAAGCTGACATGCTCATTTGGCGTGCCCATTTTTCTAGTGGAAACAAACTGTAAATATTTTAGGCAGAGCTAAGAATCTATGGATGTTTCATGAGTGCCAGCATGCTGATTGGGAAATCATATACACTGCACTGTTGTTGTAAACAGCAGTGTTGTTAATCATAACGTTTCCTAGCTTTCTCTGCAGCAGGATCGTTGTACAGGAAATCCTTTGAAGGTAAAGCCATAGTAACAAAATTAAGACAACATCAGTCCTTGCTCTCAAAAGATGATCAAAGATTAGATGCACATTTATCAGTCCTTTCTCTGGGGTCTTTCCTCACTGTCTTCCATGTTCTTTCTCCCTATCTAGTTTGAAGAACCTTTTCTTAATAATGAAAAATGGCCCAATTTGAATGGCGCTAACAAAAGCAGCTCCCATTTTCTCCATTCTTCCCTCACATTGTCTTACACTAGAAACATACATTTTTCTGAATATCCTAGAGCTGTGGGGAGGGGATTCCTTGGGACAGCAGGAGTGGTATCTTTAATCACCCAAGAAAGGAGTGGACTTAAATGGCCATCATACAAATCTTTGCTAATCACTCTAATCATTGTGCAAAGATGGAAAGGGGGACACTTCAATCTCCCTTATGGAGGGAATGGTGCACTGCATGTGCTCTGAACATGCCTCAAGAACTGAGCTTTTAAGGTTATAGGCCTGGGCCTGGAGGAACAACTTACCTGGTTTATTATGCATGAAATAGATGCTAAATTTTTAGAGGTATCAGGAGCACATTTCTTCTGACAAGTCCCAGTTGCAGCATTCTAAGTGTCAGGTGAGCTCTGGTATCAGACACTTAGCCAGCTGCACAGTTTCTCTACAGATTACCACAGATTCTCTACAGATACCAAATGGTGATTTTGCTGAGCTGTACTTCCAGTTAACGTCACTGAAATGGAAGTCTGCAGTGAGACTTTTAAAGGAAATCTGGATTAAGCTATTTAAAACTAGTTTAAACTGTAGTAAAATTAATAACTGATAAATGCAATAGCTGAAAGCGGAGCCCTTCATTTTTTTTCCCTCAAGTCCAGAAAGAATGTTGTTGTGTTGTAATTATCTGTGTGTCTCAAATTTTAAAAATTTTCAGTATGCCTATGTTTTAAGTCTATTTAGAATGGTGTTCAGTATAAATAATAGTATTTTTTATGAATAAGTAGTTCTGAAAAGAAGTTAGATTAAGTATTGCTAAACTGACAGAGCCTGGAAAAAAAATCACATGGTTAGAAGGCCAAGTATCCTTATGATGTAACTTTGTCTTATATATCAAGTCATAATTTTGTTTGAGGATGTATGTTTGTTTCCAGCTGTTGGCAGCCACTGCTTTTCATCTTTATGACCTTCAAGTGTGTCTGTTAAGGAGAACATTGATTCAAAGCTGTTTTTTTTTAGTTGCTTTCCAGATAGAATCACTGTATCTCCTTTTTGTTTAGACAATCCAGAAAGTTGTTGTATGAGAATTTGCTTTTTTTTTTTTTTTTTTTTTTTTTTTTTTTTTTTTCTTTCATGTATTATTATGTGTTTACATATGCTGTAAATGACAAATAAATCCAAAACTTTGAACTGATACTGAAATCTAAAGTCTTTAGGCTTTTCTTACATGAACACAGCCAATTTATTCCATGTGTTACTGGAAAGTTGGTTTTTAAATTCTGTTTATGTGTTAAAAGTAAATGTCTTATCCAAACTTACAGCGACTCCTCATAATTTAAAGGACTTTTTGTCTATGGGTTTCATTTCAGTCTTGGAAGAAGGTGTAGGCAGGTAGGCCTAGTGAAGGGACTGACCAGCCCAAAACCTGTGGCTTTCTAAGAAGCATAGTACACTTTTCACTAACCCAGCTCCCTCCACAATCTGAGGTTTCTTTTGCTTTATCTTTGTTTTGTTTTGTTGAAAGTGTTAATACTGTGCCCAGGACAACCTGCTGCCTCGGAAACACCGTATTTTTTGACTTTGCAGATCACACATGTTTGCATACTCTCAAGTCAATGTTACTTTTAGCTATTGTCTAAAATCTTGGTTGTCAAGGGCTATTTTTTGGTGCTACTGTTTTTTTGTATTAATGCTACCTCATTTGATATGGGAAATAAAGTGTGTCATGGCTTCTGGTGTATGTGAGGGCAAGGAAAGGACACATCTTACTTTGGATTTGTCATTCTACAGCTGTGAAAAAGGAGACCTGAGGGCATCCTATTTGTTTCTATACATTTGTAATCTCCAAAGAACTCCAGACAGACTATGCTATTTCTGGTTTAAATTCCCATGTATATATGGAGGTGTCGTTTAAGTATGTGTATCTTCAAGAAGCCAAGATGGGAGTCATGCCCAGACTACAGTCACCTGAACTGCTGCATCTCAAAAGAAGTTTCCACATTCACGTGAGGTGCCTCAGATGCCCATATGATAAAGAGACCACTTCAGGGAACAGACTGGGGTTCAGTTGCATTAGTTCAGCTCAGCACTGTTAAAATGTTATTCAAATGATCACCTGTAGGTGTCTCTTTTAGAATAAATGAATTAATTTTTAATTAAAAATTTGAATCAAAATTGTATAACTCTATGTTCTTTTTATGAAAGGCCTTTGAATAGTACAATGTAATTTTTCAAGTATTGCTATATTTCAGTTATTTGGGAAGTAATTCTTAATTGCAATTTTGGAATCCTTCGGAATTAATGTAATTGGCATAATCATTATTTCCTTTCATTAAGAGTTTTGCCACAAATTTAATGATGTGGGTTATAAATACTGGATGTTCTTTCTCTTGACTTCATAACCTTGTCTTTTAAGCAGCTCAAGCATTATTCTGATGTAGATGGCAACTCTCCAGTTCTGCAGATGCTATGAACAGGCTTAATTAAAAAACCTTACTCTTCTATTCTGAATGGCTAGACATAAAAAATCAGATTTTGAAGTTGATCCAGCTGTAAGCTGGAGAAGTCTCTGGCATTGCCTTTTGCTATTTCTGTCTGAAACTAATGCTTTCTGTGATAACTACCTTTTATATCATTTCAGACAGCTGCCTCTTTCAAATGCACCATTTACCCTACCATATATCAAAAAGTAGATAACATTTCATGACAATAAATGAGCAAGAATTCATAGTGAGAAATAAATAGAAATGCCTGAAATGGAGTTTTTCCAGGTATTAGGATTGCCTTCCTGAACTTCAGAGACTTACAAAGAGTGGTCAGAGTATGTGTGACTTATGTTTGTGTTTGTCTATAATGAAGAAACAACTTTAGATTCAGATTTTATTTAAACATTTTGATGAAGATTTAGTACAGTACTGATTGACTCAGATAACGCTCAAATAATGCCACAGTCTAAGATGTTGTAAATGTAGTCAGGAAGATTCCTGACACAGCAGGAAAACTGAGGAAACACTGCACTTGTGGTCACAAGAAGTGAAAGTTTATTCACCAGCTGTGAAAGTTTGCAAGCTGTACAGCCCTCACCTTCCAATGGTTTCCTGTCCTGCTGGGCCATAACGTGCCCAGCAGGCTTCTCTATCACTCTCTCTCCATCAGAAGGATAGGGGAAGAAAATGCAATGAAAAGCTTGTAGGTGGGCTAAAGAGAGAAGTATCACTTTTCATCTGCCATCATGGGCAAAACAGACTCAGCTTGGCAAAATAACTTAATTTATTATTTGCCAATAAAGAGAAATAAGAAATAATCTTAAAATACCTTCCCCCCACCCCTCCTTTTTTCCTGGGCTCAGCTTCACTATCAACTTCTCCATCTCTTCCTACTCTCATCAGCACAGGGGACAGGAAATGGGAGTTGTGATCAGTTCATTACATGTTGTCTCTGCCTCTCCTTATTCCCTGATCTCTTCCCATGTTCCAGTGTGGTATCCTTAAACATAGGCTATAGTCCTTCATGATCTTCTCCAATGCAAGTCCTTCCCATGGGCTGCAATTCTTCACAAACTTGCTCCACCATGTGTTCCTTCCACAGGGTGGAAAAAACCTTTAGGAATGGGCTGCTTCACTGTGGGTCCCTCATGGGCTCTCAAATCCCACCAGAAAACTTGCTCCAGTGTGGTCTCTTCTCCACAGCTCCTGCCAGGAGCCTGCACCTGTGTGGGATGTCCATGGGCTGCAGCTTTGTTCAAGGCACAGCCATCTGCTCCAGCACGGGGCCATCTGATCCACTGTGATCCTCAGGGCTTCAGGGGAACAACCTCTGTTGGCTCACCATGGTCTGTATCACAGGCTGCAGGGGAATCTTTGCCCTGGTACCTGGAGCACCTCCTCCCTCTGCTTCTCCAGTGTCCTTGGTGTCTGCAGACTTGTTTCTCTCATGTTTTCTCACTCCTCTCTCCCAGATGCTGCTGTGCAGCACTTTTCACCCTTTCTTAAATAAGTTATAACAGAGACATTACCTGTGTCACTGATGGGCTCAGCTTTGGCCAGTGCTGCATTCATCATGAAGCTGGCTAGAACTGACCCAGTCCAACGTGGGGAGGGAGCTTCTGTTGTCTTCTCACGGAAGACAGAAGTGCTCTCCAGATACCAGCAAGCCAGCATCACTTATGCACCAGGTTTCTCTTGTGTAACCAAAATATTTTTTCATACAGATGCTTTCCCACATTTTTAAGTGTTTTTATTTTTTGGTATTTCACATTTTATTTCCAGATTTCCTCATATTTTCATTAATTTGGTACTCCATTAGTTTTGTAATTATTGATTACAATGAGTATATGAGACAAATTTTAGCCAAATTTAATACTTCTTTCACAATTTGGGGTTTCTCAGCCAAATTTTTCCTTCTGCCTGTCTTGACCATTGTCACACATTCTTCCTCACATATATTTTCCAACTAGTTCTGATATAGCTGGTCCTGTGTGACAAACATTTTGCATAGCAGGGGGCTATTTTTATTAGCCAGAAGTATTCTATTTTTACAGCTCAGCAGTACAGAAATGAATTTACTGAAATACAAGGTAAAAGAAATACAATTTTTGCAAAAAATTGATGGCACATAAAATACATAATTAAATTGACCAGTATACTCTTCACCTCTTAATTATATTGCTTCAGAGTTGTTCTAATTATCCAAAGGAAAAACAGCTGAAAATGTATCCAGTAAGACATAATTGTTTTATATTTCCTGTTATGATTTTAGGAAAAAACCCACTCTTCAATCAGTCCCACTTTGAGAAAAAGAACAACCTCTGTAAATGTGGAGAAAATTCCCCAAGCACTCAAATTGAAGCCTCAAAATTGCATGAAAGGGTGTGAGAAGTTTCAGTAAAAAACAGATTATGTCATTCCCTCATTATGTGTCTGATTTGTCACTTATAGATTTTCTTTTTCTGCAGCCATCTCATGCCCCCAGCATGGTGCAAATAACATGTGGCTTGCATAGCAGATATAGTAGATATTATTTGGACAGATAAATGTTAAAACCACATACCTTGGAATATAGTCTAGCTAAGGTTTCCAGCTGGAGTCTTCTTGAAAACCCAGCAAGAGTTGGACTAAATGGTTTAGGGTTTTTTTTCACAACTACTCTTTCCTTGTTCCTTTTCCTCTTGAAATGAATTAGAATAGCATTTAAGATTTGTTCTATATTATTTATTTTTTCCTCTGTTCTCATAAGTTTGTAGCCTCTTCATTGGAAAAAAAAAAAAAAAAAAAGATAAAATGGCAAAAAAGAAAAGGAAGAAAAATATGTCCACATATGGAGGAAACTTCTGAACTTTACTTACTCATTTGTATTCAGTGATATAAAGGAGAAAAGACATTTCCAGTCATTAATTTTCATACTTTCTGAATACCTTTTGGTAGAGAGGTTGTGTAAAAGAATAACGTTATACAATCTCTCATTATACAAATAGAGAGGGAAGGGTATTTCTGGTTGTCAGAGGTGAAAGATGTTCTGCATAACTCAGTAATGGTGGTCTAGATACAAACTCTGGCTCAGCATGTCTCTGGACTGGAAACTGTGGGAAAATAAGAAAATATTATTAAAAGAATATCTCTCCATACTTAAAATTTTCTTCTCTTTTCCTTAAATCAAGTGTTGGAGGGCACTGCTCAATCAAATGAACCTTTTTTTGTAGCTGGAAAGGCATTCCTAAGTTCCAATTGAGTTCCAATATTGTCCTTATTTTTTGAGAATTTTACATGCTAACACACTTTTCAAATCCACACAGATTGCCATATGAATAAAGGCTTGTTCTTCATTTTAGGTTTTCTGTTTTGAGAGTCAGATGTTTCAGAGTCCATCGTTTGACATCTGTCTCCTGGAGAGATGCACAGCAGTCAATAAACTCTGTGTCTGACTCAGATTCTGTCTGTGTCCTACATGTTTCCTGCTGAGTCACTGTATGACTTTCTCACTGACTTTTAGTGTTTTCATTTTTGAGTGGGAAATTATTTTTGGCTGAAGGCCATACTTTTCTATATTTCTATGTATTATTTAAAACAAAGAAACTTGATGTGAAAAGCTGGGAAAAAACAGCTGTGGGGTGATCATAAAAAAGTATTTTTTGAGTTTAACAGGTCATTTATTTAAAAAATAAAAGAAAACTGTAAACTAGTCTTTCCATTGACTAGCCACATCTTGTAGTAGCTGGAATTAAGTGTCCAGGGAAGTCAATCTGCAAATTTTCGTTTGGACAGAGGGGATCTCCATACTCACCACACTGATTTACAGAGAAGAAACTGAGATGTTGGTTCTGTACTTGTAATTCTACTGCTCTCATATGACCAAGACTATCTCTAAGAAATCTGAAAACCTGAAGAGTGAAGCAGGTGGTGTTGAGATGAAGAACTTTATATGAAAACTCTGGATTATACTTAGAAAAAAATATGTTTCTCTTGGTGGTTTTCCTCTTCTTCCACCTTCTTCACAGTTGCACATCTAAAATAATCTGTTGGCATAACTCAGCTACATTAAATAGGGAAATAAAATCAGTCCAGATAAAATGGTAAGAACAGTTTCAAACTTATAAGTAACTTATAACAGTTATAAATTTATAAGGACATCTTAATGTTCATGTGGACAACTCCATATATATTTGCATCTTTAGAATAATAGTTAGAGGCTAAGAATTAATAAAAAAATAAATAGGTTTAAAACTGGCGCCTAATTTTCCATTGGTCTCCCATGGCAAGAGAAATATTATGGATTTGCAGAACAACGCATCATTCCCTCTTCCTTTCCCTTCCAGGCTTTCCACTTCATTACCTGGATTCTTCTATTCTTTTTTCCTTTTTTTTTGTTCATTCAAGGGAAAGTTTTAGCAAATGAAAAGGTTTTTTATTCTTACTAAAGCATTTAAAAATTGGGACTTAATATGTGGTAGCCTGCTACTGAAAATCCTGTCCTGCAGGCCTTTCTCTGTATGCACTTCAGATTATCTGGGCAGCTCTGAACTGTCCGAGTCTCTCACGTCCCAGCACTTTAAGGGCCTTAAATTATCATTACTACTTTGGCTTTGAGGCAGAAAAAAAACAGAGGTAGGGAAACTCTTTGCATGTAGCAATGTTTGCTTTGTCATTAAGTAAGCTGGAGACACAAAACTCCATAGTTGATTGCAAAGGTTGAGAACACAACCAAATACCTGTAATGAATCAGTGATTTCAGTATTCAGAAAGTTATTGCATAGCTTCTGCAGCTTTCTTCACTTCTGTGAATGCAAATGTTTGTATTTCTGGCAGATGAGTGTTAACTTTTCTGGTAGTATTGTTTTAAACTCACTTTTTGCCTGCTCTTGGAACAGGAACGAACTTTGGATAGAAAGTTTTCAAAACTTGGAGATGCTTAGTTTTCCATGTCCCCCTGGTTTGGACTGTGTATGTGTAACAGATTTGCACATGTGCCTTTGGCACTTCTCAAGGACTTCTGGACACGCAACAGTCAGTAGGTGATTGCTTGGAGCAGTAGGATGGCAGAGTGTTGCTGTGTAACACTTCAGGGAATGCCTGAGAAGTAGCCTGAATAGCCACAGTCTGTTTCTCCTTTGAGTCATAGCCCCAGAGGTTCCAACATCAGCTATGTTGCTTTAATCCAGTCTATGAATCTAGGCAGCTGTTTCTCGTGATTGTTTCCTAGTACTTCTTTTATAGTATTTTATTTTTTGTGCCACAGTGATTCAGTTATGGGAGAAGCTTAGCAAGATTCATTGGCACCCTCATCCCTTTTCTGTGTTTACTAAAATGAAGTAATAGACATATGGGAGCATTTATGGTATTGTGTCAGACAAGCTAGACTGAAAGCAACAGACAGATGTCCAGTGAGTTAAATATGCAAATCTTGAATGTAAATTATGAATTAGATTAATGAACAGATGAAAAATTACTATATTAGAAATGACTGGGGTCTGATCTCATTCCTTCTGGGAGAGTTTTTGTGTATCAAATTATTATCACAAAGACAGCTTTTTATGTTTTAGTGTTATTCTGGATAATTGGCACATTCTTTGCTGTTATCATGCTATGTTTGAATGTGTTTTTCTGTGCCTAAGTGGAACTGCTCAGTAGGTACTTTCTGATTATTTCACATTCACTGTTATCTGGACATATGTAAGGTAGTAACAGGAGTCTTGATTCATACTCTCAGTAAGTTTAAAATTCTATCAATTGATGTAAAGGTGTCTGATCAAAGTAACAAAAATAAAATTCTACCCGTCTTTTCTTGCACGGGTATTTTCCATATTTTCATCATGGAACTGCGTGCAGACACACAAGACTTGATTTTGGACCACTGGAGATTGTAGGGTTTTGCTGGGACACAGCTGAACTGATCAGATTTAAGACGAAATGCATTTAATTGCAACAGAAGAGATTAATTTCTTTCTAGCAGACAGCCTAGTATGAGCTATTTTTTAGACCTTCTCTAAGCCAATGGAGAAAAGTAGACTGAGGTCATGGCCAGAGGCCCACTTAAGTCAGCATGCCTCTGGCTTCATTGATCCCATTGCTCCTTCTGTGTCTCTTTTAGCAGCTGCTGGAATAAGCAGAATCAGGTTCCAGTGTAGTGTCTGTTTCCTTGGAGAGATGCAGGAGCATGGGGAATGTGGAAACCTCCCTTTTGGTGACAGTTCAGGTTTCTGTTGCATAAAAATGCCCATTTAACCACAGTTAACAATGCCTGTAATGAACTGTACTGCTTGCAGCAGGAGCCCAGACAAATAAATTACTTAGTTACTTAGGTAAACAGAGTTAAGGAAGATAAATCCTGGTCTTAGTCTGCTAAACATTTACAGTCAACAAAAAATGAAATGTTTACGTGACAGGCTGTGTGAGGGTGTGGTGGAATAAGCCTTTTCTGCATTTGTTCTTTACAGCTACTTTATGAAATGTGAAATAAGAAAAGAGAAAAGATGAAATCAGTTAAAGATGAGCATGCACTTGTAAATATTGATATAACTGCTTATTGTCACAGAAACACAGAATAATTGATTGGAGTTGACCTCTGGAAGTTGTCTGGGCCAAAATCCATGCTTAAGCAGGACCACCCAAAGACAGTTGCTCAGGACTGTGCCCAGTTGGGTTTTAAGGGTCTCCAAGGATGGGAGACCCTTATTTGCAACTGTTCAACTTGGTGTTCACCAGAAACCCCAGGTCATTTTCTGTCAAGCTCCTTTTCTCCTGGAATATGTGGGTGCTTTTCACCTATACCTCTGCCTAATGTTGTTCATCCCCACATGTAGGACTTCATGCTTCATCTTGTTGAACAAAGAAATTACTAAAATTATTTAGAAAGAAAAAAAAGCTATTAAACTCTTCTAACCACAGGAATGTACCTTCTGGAGGTACAGGGCTTTTTTTATCCTGTCAGGTTTTCTCCTACTGGTCTGTTTTACTTTGTTTCTGGGGCTTTTGTACAATTTTTTGAAGAAAAGCCAATAAAGCATTAAGTTGAAGAATGTAGTCAAAGTATTTTGTGGTCAACCCTGAGATGTCACTCTTAAAATCTGGGTTCAGAGTATTGTTTCTAACCATTGTGGATCTGCAAGAAAACCACTTTGCCTCACATTCTCATCAGTATAATCTGCCTTAAACCTCAACTCATGTGAAAAAGAAGAGAAAGTTAATGCCTTCCCTCTCCTTTCACCCCTTCACCTCTCTCTTGTGAGGCAGCTGAACTTGCTGCTTATCAACTAATGAAGTGGCAATTGCAGTGTCATGATTAAAAGTAAAGTGTCACTAGCTTTCATCTCCTTACATTCCACGGCCTTTAGTGGAGCAGTTTGGAGGGTGATTTGTAAGTGGTTTAGTGCATTTTATTTTCTCCCACTGAAGCCAAGGTAGACTTCTGGAGTGGAAGTTTTATCAACAGTCCTGTTTTGCTGTGTCTCCTTTCAGGAATCAGAGCACTTTAATCCTAAATTAGCTCTTAAGAGCAAGGGTTTTGACTCAGTACATTTTAGTGTGTCATTTACTGTAATCACCTGAGGCTTCCAGTCACTGTGACAACACAAATCATAACAAACTGGCGAACATCTGAAAGAGATTATGAAAAGGCAATATGTAACTGGGTAGTTGTTTAAAGAGATTTCATTAACCTATTTTCAGAACAAGCAGAAGTGCAGGGCTTGGGAGTTGTCCCTCCTCTGTGAAGCTGAGTCATATGTGAGTACTTTCACTGTCAAAATGTGAACTGGGTTCATGTCCCGATGGTGGGATGTCTTCCAAATGCTCAACTTCCACTTGTGGATGAGGTGGAACAATGTGGTTTTGGATATGGCCCGTTGCAGGAAATGTCACCAGGTTTTGGCCATTCCCAGAAGACCCATTGGGAGGTTCTGATACACCTTTGTGGGAAAAGTGGTGCCAAAGAGGTAGCAAATACAGCAGCATATATGTGTATTGAGCATTGGGACTTCCACACACTTTCCAGGTGTAGGCATTGATATGAACAGGTGCTTTGATTTATGCACTTCCTTTTCCAGCTTGCTTTCATCATGTGAACAAATGTTGTATACATGCTGTGATCTGCTTTTTTCTGACAGTCTTCCAGTATGTGCTTCTATTTGAAGTGTTCATGTTTATTTTCTCAGCAGAGAAGAAAATATTAGTTTTGTATAAATTTAACAGTCATATGTAGCAAGTCTCAAACTCTGAGTATTTCCAGGTTAAATATGCTGTAACTAGAAGAAAAACTTTTCTTGTGCTGTAACACAAGAAAAACTTGTGTCTCACAGAGAAAATACTTAGACTTTATTATGACAGACAAGTGAAGTATGCTACAGAATATTTATCTGTGGGAACACTGAGGTGATGACTTCCTAGACATTTACTAATTAATGTGAGTAATCCTTACTATGTATTTGTTTCCTTGCATGAGGAAACATAATCAATGCCTCTCATTTCAATTTTCTTTTTTACAGCTAAAAAATTTTGCTTATTTGTCTTGGTAAGGTATCAGTCTGACTAAATGAATAATTCAGGCAATAAAGGAGGTCCTGTGGGGAAGGTGGGAGTGAACTACTTACATGAGAATTGGTCATTGTTTGTTCAATGTCAGAATCAATCCAGATTCCAATTCCTATGAACAGAAGCCCACATTTTCCAGTAAAACATGAAGCTCTGACTAAGAAGTTTGATTCCTAATCATGAAGTTATTGTCTCTCTCCTTTGGTATTCTTTAGGACCTACCCAAACAATGTCAGTGAATCCAAAAACAGTTAACCTTTTACTAAGGCATCTGGACTACCACTGCTTAAGACTTTTAAAACCATTAAGATAGACTATTAGAAAGCCTCAGAAAATATCCAGAGAGAATCTGCAATAGTAAAATTTTATATTTCTTTAAAATCCTTTACTAACTCATTTAGGTAAGTTTTTAGCAATATTTTATTTTGTTGAGCAAATGAAATAAGGAGAAACATAGAATCTGTTTTGTGCTAGAATTTGAGTAAGTCCTTAAGTGGGTGGCCACATTTCACCTTCCTTGGAAATGAAGGCATGTATGTGAGTCTCAGTGAAAGGGTTTAAGTATCTTGTATTGAGGTCAAAATAGTCAGAAGAATATTTGATCTCCTGTCCCACACTTCAGGCATAGGCATCACTATGAACTTTGATTTATGTACTTCCTTTTCCAGTTTGCTTTCATTGTGTGAGCAAAAGCTGTAAATATGCTGTGATCTGCTTTTTTTCTGACAGTCTACCAATATGTGTTTTTGTTTGAAAGATTCATGTTTATTTTTTCAGCAGAGAAGAAAATAATAGTTTTGTATAAATTTAAGGGAATTTGTAGCAAACAATTTGTCTCTTTTATCTCTACTATATTCTGTGTACTTCTATGTAAAGTTTTAGCTTTATATAAAGAACTTAATTCTCTATTTTTTTGCATATCTATGTGCATTCTGTGCATGGGTGAATACACATGATGTGATGAATAGAGCCTGTATTGCTGTATTCACCTTATATCACTAGGACAGCTACTTCCAGCTCAGCATATTCTACCTCATTTGAACACAAAATTCCTTCTGGGTACTTTTTTCCTAGTTTATCTAGTCTGGACTTATGAAAGTTACAAGTTAAATTCTGTTAATGACCAGTTTTCCAACAGAAAATCTCCACCTCTAAATTTAAGAAATCTTTCTGTTATTTCAAATATCCAGGAGCTGTAGATACTCCACTAAGTCTAACCTGAAAAGTACAGTTTGCAGCTTCTTAAATTATACCTGGTTCAAAATTAAGGCAAGAATTCATGGAGAGGGATTTCAGTTTCCACAAGCATAAAGAATTTGTAAAGGGAGAAGCAGGGTAAAAAACAGACAAGCAATAAAAGTCAAATAAAAATGCTAAAGATATTTGCAACCTTGACATGTGTCTACAGCTATTGGCTTAGAATGATCATGAGTTGTGCCAGGGACAAATATAAAACATGTTCATTACTTTCATATGAATCCTTAAAGGCCATGTGTTAAGTTAATGTGCTACTGATAACTTATCACATTTTATGTCTAGACATCCAAGCTAATGTGAATAGGAACACTTTCATGTGATGTTTCCCTCTGGTGTTTTTCCCTCCACAACTGTGCTCCTTTTCTGCTTCAGTGCTGCTAAGAATAATAATGGAAACTTTCTGTTGAAAAAGACAGGCAGACAGACACACACTCCCCCACACACCCCCTTACCTTTTCATGATGTAATGTGGAGTATGGAGCTTTGGGCCTTGCAATGATGTGTTTCAATTTGAATGTGCTCATTTCTTCCTTACTTAGAATAGGTGATGCACTGTTTACCTCTAGACTTATCCTTGAGGGGCTTAGAATATTTAGGTCTTGTTTTGCATCTACTGTGGAACACCTGGATTATAGATGGGTAACCAGATAAGAAAGACAATTCTCCTGGTCATACACTAGATTTTTACACTTTTGTAGAACTATTCACTTAGACAAATTTTAAAATCAGGAGGAACATTCTTGAATTCATGGTGATTTATCTACTCTGATTTAGCTACTCTGGCAAGTGATTTTCCATTAACTTCATATAAAAAATCCTTTATAAGCTCTTCAATTAGTAAGGTTCCCCTACCAAAAGATTAAAGAGTGACAAGACTGGGAATTGTCTTAAAAACACTATGAAAACATATCTAATTTATCTAAGTTCTGGCCATCCAGCAACCTTTATAGCATCCTATGTTCTTCAGTAGGTTTATAGAGTTCTGCCTAAATACCATTTACTTGTCCCTGTAATGTTTGCTTATCTTTTACCCCATCATCCATTTGGCTCACAGAATTGATTCCATCTGTTATCATTAAAATTAGGATTAATTTTCCTAACAATGAGCAATGTATAGTTGCCTATGCTTATCTGTCAAGTCACTTAGAAGCTTTCAACACTACTGATGATGAGGTATCTTGCCTTAAGGAGAAGTAATATCCAGGTTAGCTTCTAAGAAAAAACATGTCACTCTGTATTTTAATACAGTGTGGAAATTATCAATTCTTTCAGAAAACTAAACCCTCAAACCAAATAAAACCTGAATTGCAACAGAACAAAGCTGTCCAATTTCTGTCTCTTTTGCTCTCTTCTGCTCCTGGGGAACTGGTGGGGAAAATACTCAGTATTGCATAGTCTTCTGCAATTCTCTTTAATTTGGACACAATTCTCTTTTGTGTCCAAATTAAAGTAGCTCAGATTGTAATGTAATAATCACAGAGGAGAATAAATATAAAACAGGACAAATGTCCCAGTTTATGCCCAAACTAGTCACATTCCACGAAGTTCAATCAATGAAACAAACTAATTGCTTTTTTCCTTTCCTTCCATGCAAGAATATACAGAGAAATTTTGAAGTCCACTTTAGACAGAAAATGTAAATAGGGTATTTCCTTATGCCATTTGACTTTTATTAATGGTAACTCCTAAGCTGTCTTTACATTCTTACTATGTTTTTCATGGGTATAGATCTCAAGATTTTGTATTGAAAAATTTATATAGCAACCCCCCCATTTTACTCTTCCAGTCCTCTTTGTAGAAGTAGTGGTTTTAATATTATCTGGCCAGACAGTTGAGGACAATGACTTGACATGATGTCAAATGATCCTACCCTGAAGATATAAGTAAATAGTGCACTGCTGGTATATGAAAAGAATGGCAGCAAAGCACATAATTTCAGCTTCTTCTGAGGATACATTTTCCTTAGATTTGACTCTTTCTAGAGCTAAACACCTGACATCTCTTGGAAGGAGAACTGGAGCCTGCAGAAACTCCTGAATTAACAACAGAATTCTTGAGTTCTACCTACCCTCATAATTTCTAGCCATGCAACATAAACTTGAATTAATGCAGGCAGGCACAATTTTTTGCATTTGTGCTAGGAAAAAAACAACTTACATACATTCAGTATGTACTCAGTGTGCTTGGCCCAGTATGCATGAACCTTGTGATTCTGTTTTACAATAGCTATCCCAGAGGAGTCACAGCAAATTGCCAGCTGGAGCTCATTTAACATCTTATCTTCTACTACCTCATGGATAGTTTGCAATGGAAAGAGTTCATGCTGAGGAATACTATGGCAGCGTTTCTCCCATTTCTCCATTGCCATCTTTCAAATGAAGTCCTGTGATGCTTATGGTGTCTTTTGTCACAAATTTTTTGTGAAAGAGATCTCACCTATAAACCTTGACCCAAGCTCTAAATTCAGATGTGAGTCCACAACAGGTGTAATATGTCTTTTGCCCTGTTTGAATTTTCTCCAACTCTCATAATGCTGTGTTGGCAACTCACAGTCTCCTAATACCTGTGTGCCATCATAGTGTCTCTCCTCCTCCTTCTATGCTAGGAAAGTGGAATAAGTCTGAGGAGCAGATGGAAAATGTTTGCTTCTCTCTAGGTTCAACCTAAGGTCACAGTCATAGTTGTCAGACTTGGTTTGGGGAAGCAAATAGGAACCAATTTCCTATATGTGACCTGATCTGGAGATATGAGATGTGGACATTCACATTGCATCTCCTCACCACCATGTGGGTTAATGAAATAATGTCAGGGGTTTGGGCCTTCAGATGCTTAATTAGGAATCTGCTGATCCTGGTGAACCCGTTTTGATTTGAGTCCAATACTAAGCATTCTTGCTACGAGGTATTTGGATTTGGGGTTAACCCTATGCTCTATATTGATACTTAGATCAAATTCCATTGATATTGTTTAATTGATCCTTGGCTTTAATTTTCTCATCTCTAAGTAGTCAATAAAAAATTATTGCTGGGTATCAATGAGAATACACTTTTGAAACATTGGTTTTACCTGGGGAAATTTGCTGTCTACTTCTCTGTATATATTTCAGGTAGAAAGAACTTCTAATTTAAAATTGTCATTAATAAGGAAAAGGAAACAATGTCTTTTATAAGCTTTTGAAATCCTTTTTTATGTTTAAAAATCTGAGACATAATCAATTAAAATAAACAACACCTTGCTCTAAATATCTGCAGTGTAACCGCATTCAGGCTTTTAAAATTTTGGTTAAGAGGTATAGATATTTTGTGAAGGTATTACATACTCCTAAGGCATAAATAATCAACAGCCAGGACTGACTGAAGACCTCATGCTCTGACAGGATAAAAGAACATTAGGTGCCTGGATCAGGCAGGAAAAACTGTCTGTAACCTCACTGCACACCTTGTGTCAGACCCCAGCATGGCTGGATTAGTAACATTTGATTGATGGATCTAGTGCAGATAATTGACAGCTAAGACAATTTTTGATCCCTTTATGTCAGAGGAGTAGCAGAATAACCATGGGGTTGATTTTTGAAGTTAGCTCTGTCAGTGCACACAGATCTGAAAAATGGTAAGTCTGTGTTGCTGCAAAATTGGCGTTTTACTCATTGTAGATGCTGTGCTTTACTCATCTCTCACCATGTTTAACCTGGGCAATGACGCTCAGTCACTTTAGGCGTGAGTAAATCTGATGCTGGATGCTTTGCTCTTTTTGCATGTGGAGCTGAATATGAAGAACTGGTGTGCCTTAACTTTGCTGTTTTACAGAGATATTAATAGGTATTTATGGACTTCCTAAATGAAAGCAAAACAAAGTGTGTGTTTTGCATGTTACATGCATGTTAGTTGTGGTAAAGTGCAGGAAAAATTATTACTGCTGAGTTTGAGGTATAGTTGTTGGTGGAACCAAGAAAAAGCTGTGGAAGAAAATCAAGCTGGAGGTGATAAACTACTGCACTCACTGTCTGTTTTGCAAATATTTTAGCTAGCCTTTAAAAAACACAAAGATGGCATTTCACTTCATTTATATAGCACTGAGGGACTTAGTCGTGGCTTCTGGAAATGTGCTGGAGATCTTAATGTAGGCTCTCTGAGCTCCAGCTGCCTTTCTTTGGGCACATGGGTCGTCCACAGCTTCTTGTCACACCTGCCAGCTCTGTGTCCTCAATACTGTCCTCCAATACTAAGTCATGGAAAAATGACTCTAGGTATCAGAGTCCAGACAGCTGAATCATCTCGTCTTGCTTTTCCCCTGCATCTCAGAAATGTGAATTTTTAACCTGGACCCTGGCCACATGAGCTGTCCTCAAAATCCTGGCCTCTCAGTCCTGCATCTTCAGCAGCTGGTGGAGGCTGAATGGAGCCTGTCCAGGGTAGGCGTGTGGATTTCTTTTACAAAAAAAAAAAAACAAAAAAAAAAACAGGACATGTGGGAGGATGAGGTGTGTAGGCAGGGAACACACCCACTAGGATGAGAAGCTGGGATATGGGCATCTGGAATTGTGAACTGGGATGTGTACCTATCTAGGGGGACTGGATATGGTCTAGACTATGTCTAGACATGATCTAACAAAAAAGTACTAGAGTTTTGGCTACAGGGAGCTTGAAAAGTTCCCAGGTTGAGCAGGAGGGATGCTGAATCCCTCATCCAGCTGCTTCAGGACAAATTAATAATGGAAAATTCTCAAGTATGGTAGTTTTCACAGCTCTGCTGGTGATCTGGCAGTCTTACCACTACTAGAGGTAGGTAGCTTTGAACTGGATTTGTGGACATGAAATGAACTCTTATTATTTGATATTTAATTGCTGAATTTGGTAAGAAAACTATAGCTCTAAAAATATTGTAAGAAAAAAAATATTTGTACACTTTAGCATGAGAACATGTTCATGCATATATAAGAACATTTCAGAAAGACATTTTCAGAAAGACATTTTTCAAAATAAAAATAAAGTATTCCTCCTCACACTTCCCAACCTACCAATTCCTGTTTGTATTCCAGTTTCAGATGATGTAATTTGACTTCTTTGTGAACAGAAGTTGGGCTGAAAAGGAGAAAACTTTTTTTTTTTTCAATTCAACAAATCTTTTTTAGATCCTGGGACTCCTGCAGACAAAGTATCTGGGTCTTCATTCAGTTATATAGATATAAATCACAGGACTGTTTAGTGTATTGATAGACATAACTATTCTTCAGGAAACCAGGGGAAAAGTTCCAGAGTTTACTGGAATATCAGCAGATTGTCATGTATGTCCTTAAATATTAGGAAATCTTATCTTTGTCATTAAGTATTGTACTCAATGTCCTTGGTGACTCTTCAGTGAGTACCATTGGTAAATAGGTCTGGATGTGTTGTGGGAAAACCACAACTGTAAGTTAAATCTGCTGTGAATCTCTTCTCTGAAAGTACATCCACCTTCAATCGAACATTCAAGCAGAAATCTCTTGTTGATAGAAGAGTTTTATAACTTTTTATCAACAAGATAGTTGGTGGCTTCCAAGAAAAGGATGTTACCATGAGATCTGTTCACTAATCTACTGAGAGAAACCTGTGGTTGGAAAGATAAAGAAAAGAAGGGGCACCTGATCCAGAGTTCTGTTGCTGACTTTCAGGAAGGTTTCCCACACTTACTGTGTCCTTATTGCTAGCCCCTAATCACAATTCTCTGTAGCTGCTCTGGCAGCTTGCATGACTCTTGCTTGCCTGATCACACACCAAATAAACCACCTCTCCTGAGTGACCCGCTATCCTCAATCCCAGGGCTGTCTTGTGGAAAATGTGGATTTGAACCTCTTCTGACTGAAGGAAGCCAGTTCATTGAAAGTGCTCTTGCAACTTTGCAGAAGGTAGGATATGTGGCAGGGAGTCCTGAGTCCTTCAGGGGAAAGAGAGGAGCTGGTCCAAAATGGATCTAGGTATTGGTTTCTCTGACTATAGAACAAAGAATCAGAATCTCCCTTCAGAGGTTTTCAGAGGCTGTTGCTTCTCTCCCTGATGTTCCAGCATAACTGGGGGCTAATTTTAGGAGGTTTAACTTATATCCCTGAGGCAACCACTGAACATAAGAAAGCACAAGATGGGCAATGAAGATGTGCACTGTGAATTACACATAAGATTAATATGGGCCTTTAAAAGAAACTCTTTCCAAATAGTTGTCTTTAATGGGATACATGCAGGCCAGAGTGAATAAATTTGTCCAATTTTCCCTGTTTCATTTGAACTGAGAAACTCCTCATATTTTGACTTCACTTCTCTCTTTGCATTTGCAATGACACATTGAGCCCATTTTACAGCCTGATACCTAATCCAGAAACAAACATTAGGCTAATCTATTTTTTTTTTTTTTTTTATTTGGCTATCATTTTTTATAGGCTCTCCTCAGTTCATGGTAGATTTTGCAAGACCTAATTTAGTTGGTAGTGGTACCAAAGGAAATATTATTTCATTTAATTATTTTTGATTACTATACCACTTCCTTAGCTGTGTATCTAAACTTCATTAGGTTTATTGTCAGCAAGATCACTTGTTGTAGCACTGTTTCCCTTTGAAATTTATCACGTTCAAACCCTCTAGATAATGTCAGCTATTTGACTGAAGACATCAAAGTTATGATAATGAGTACTGTGGTACTATCTCTATCAATGACTTGTGATTACAGTTCAATTTGTGAATGAATTGACAGTGAACCTTCTCATCCTTCCAATCCACTCTGGACTGTTCAGTATAATGAAACTGAGTATTCATTTTTTCCTTTTAAAAGTCATCCTGAACAATATTCCAGAAATATTTTTACAGCTTCATATATATATATATATATGTTTTCTTGTGTAATGATGGAACAAGGGGTAATGGCTTTAAACTGAGAGTGTGCTTTGATTAGGTATTACGAAGAAATCATCTGCTATGAGAGTGATGAGACACAGGTAGCCCAAAGAAAAAGTGGATGCTCCATCCTTGGAAGAGTTCAAGGCCAGGTTGGATGGGGCTTTGAGCAATCTGGACAGTGGAAAGTGTCCCTGCCCATGGCAGAGGGTGTGCAGCCAAATCAGAGCTCCCTCCAATCCAGCCTAATGTAACTTCTCTCAGGGGAATTTCTAATTACATTTTCTCTTCTTCCATAAACCTTTGCCAGTTCCAAGAGTGAATTTTCTCTCTGAGACAGACTGTGATGCAAAATCCCTGACCACCTCGTCCGGGCAGCCAGCAGAGAAGCTGCCAATAGCCTCAGCTGCCAGCCCTTAATTAGCATTTGTTTATCCTACATGTTATTTACACACTTGTTATGGACAGCTTATTCAGGAAGGCATCCTTTGACCTTCCCAGCTGGGACTGGAAGCAGGGAGCTCAGTCTCAGGGCTGATGCAGGGTGGGAGCTCCCTGCAGAGGTCTGGCTTGCCTTGTGCAGACTTCCTGCAGCAAAATGAGGGAAAAGGCTGCATTTTTGCTGTGTTTCACAACTACTCACAGATTTGGAAAGGTTGCATATTAAAAATATTAGAAATTCCAAGCTCTGAGGTATCAATTGATTCTTAGAAATCACTGAAATACTTTGTTTCTGGTTTTTTGGTTTTTGAGGGTTTTTTTGTCAGGAAGGCAAGGGTTTGTGGCAGGCTGAAATTTTTCTTTATGGAATCTCACCTGTTCTCATAGCATCTAATCCAAGAACCACAAAAAGCGGTTGGAAAATGCTACTAGAGTTTTGTCAGGCTTCCAACTGGGCCCTTTACCCTGAGCTGGGAGTGTCTTTACACAACATCAGTAACTGGGTATGGTACTGGCAGCACATGCAGAAGGGGTGACAGAAATGAAATCTAACCCCAGTTCTGAGTCTGAAAATCCTGTGCTGCACAACTTTGGGCATGGGGAAATGCATGAGACAAGTGGGCAGAGGACCCACTTCACAATAGGTAGAGATAGTAACACTTCCCTACTCCAACAAGGTGCTCTGAGGATGAACAGATGCACGGGTTTGTGGGCAGGGCTGTGAGCATCACTATCAACACTGAAAGGCTGAAGTAGAGGGACTATAACTCCATAACCCCATCCATGGACACAGGGAGATCAGCCCTGACGTATTAAATTTGCCGCACACAGACTTAAAAATCAGATTTTTCCCTCTCAAAGTAGTTAGTTTAGGTAAACTTATATTTTTTTACGTTGATATCTAATTTCATTAGTTACAGGCAGTAAAGATTTATTCTAAAGGCAGCTTTGCAAGGCTATCTATAGTATAGTAAATATAATAATCTGCTTTGTTAATATGTAACAATTAAATAAAAAACTGTAAGAATTTGCTCTTATTTATGAGAGCACACATATGCTCTTATGTGCTCTCTTAAGTGCTCTCTTGCCTATATAGGTTTGGAGGTTTTGTTTGGTTGGTTTAATTTTTAAATTGTATAATATGGCAATTCTCGCTCTTGCTAATTACATTCTGAAATAACTGTTGTGGTAAAAAATCCCAATCTAACAAAACCAACCCAATTGCCAAAGTGTTTTACCCAGTTGTCAAGACTGAATGCGTTTCTCTCCCTTGACTGCATTCCTTTGAAAAGGACAAGTCAGCACAAGGTGGTGCTAAATAGCACACCATTAATCTTTTTCTAATATACAGCCCTGAAGGGAGCCTTGGGAAAAGGCAGTTAAAGGATCTTTTTTAAACTGCCTGATAAAAGATTTTTCTTTTTTTAATTGTGAATTTACTTACTTGTCTGTCATGACTGGGGGACTTTTCCCAGTAAAGCCTGCCCACTTTGGCTGTCAAGGATGTCTCCCCTGAGAGGTGTGGGCCCCCAGTCTTTGGATAAATGCAGTAATGTCATTTTAAGCTTTCCTTACAGGAAAGTGTAGCCATTATCTACTTATTTTTAAGTGGATGGTGGTATTTTTCACCTCTGTTCCACAGCTCTTTGGGTTTTGTGAGTCGTTTCTGAGAAAATCTGTACAGCATGTGTGCTGTGGGCTTAAGTTACAGCGTTCTGTATTTCATTTGGACAAATTGCTAAGGAGAGGTTGAAAACGCAAAATGGGTGGAGAAAACTTGAATGCCTGAGCAGATTCTGGACTGGCAGCTCCAGGGAGGATGGATGCCCCTTCACCCAGGAGCTGCTCTGTTTTGTGTGCTGCTGCTCTGCCAGAAGAGGAGAGGGGTGCAGTGTTTGACAGGCTGCTGATGTCTTTGCTTTGTCTGCAAGCAGAAGCATTAACGAGATATTTTCTTTCCTTGGCACCAAATTACCTCGTCTGAGAAACTGCTCCTGAGACACAAACTGAAAGGGATGGACATCTTTAAAAAATGCTACATTTTAGGGGAAGGCAAAATGAAAAAAAAAAACCTCTCTAAACCGCCCCCCCCCCCCCCCCCCCCCCCAAATATTGTGTTTTTGCTAGTAAACACAAATCAGATCAGCTGGAGTCAACTAGCCAGAGTACTGTACTTGCTGATGCTGTTTCTCAAAGAATCTCGGCTCCACAGTTATTTGGCAACACTGCCATTGTATCTGCACCTCAAAGACTTTCTTTCATGTCTTTTGCTCTTTAAAACATGTGTTATAGATAGGAAAGATCTCTAGGAAAGCCTGGAACATTTCTTTAGCAAAACAATATAAGTTTGAGTGGGGTCCTATTTCTTTCCCATCATTTAAATCCCATTGTCTGAGAGAGCTTCGTAAGGAACTAGGGGAGCAGTTATTAGACTTCCTAGAAAGGTTGTCAGTACCCCAAGCCTGTCAGTGTTTAACAGGAATTTGGGCAATGCCCTTAACAACATCCTTTGGCTTGTTTTGCTCTTTTTGTATGTGGAGCTGAATATGAAGAACTGGTGTGCTTTAACTTTGCTGTTTCACAGAGATATTAATAGGTATTTATGGACTTACTAAATGAAAGCAAAACAAAGTGTGTGTTTTGCATGTTACATGCATGTTAGTTGTGGTAAAGTGCAGGAAAAAAATTATTACTGTTGAGTTTGAGGTATGGTTGTTGGTGGAACCAAGAAAATGCTATGGAAGAAAATCAAGCTAGAGGTGATAAACTACTGCACTCACTGTCTGTTTTGCAGATGATCAGGCAGTTTTTGAGATTTTGACTTGTGGTCAGGCAGTTGGAGAGGATGATTGTTGTAGGTCCCTCCCAACCCTTCCATTCCATTCCATTCCATTCCATTCCATTCCATTCCATTCCATTCCATATAATGAATAGCTAAATTTCTCTCTGTTTGTACAAGAGTTGAACTAATGAGCCAGAGGAGGTTTCCTCTATTCTCTCTTATACGGACATACATTAGTTAAATTATACTAATATAATAATATTACCAGAATTGAGGCTGAGTAGCTCCCTGGTTCTTATAACATAATTTTCCACTAGTGACACCAGATCTCTAAAACACATTTCTAACTGTAATAACACATTTTCTGTTGGAAGTAAAGTGCAAATCTAGACTTGTTCTTCCTGCATGCCATTGACACTCCATTTCATTAAGAGACATTAATTTGATTGAGAATTAATGCTTTATCTATTGACTCTTTATCAGGCTTGACAATGCTGTTGTATGTTAGTATTCTAAATCATGTTTTATAACTATTCTTAGGCATTTTCATCAGAAGATGGGTCTGGACAACTCATCAGGATTTGAAACATCCAAATTTATGGTGAAGTTCTTTCGGTGATTGTGGTATGAGCTGTTGGAACAAAATTTGGCAGGCATCAAGAGATTAGACATGTTTATGTAGTGGGAATGTTGAATTGGTTTTGGATAAGTACCTGGACTTCAGAATATAGTTCAGTGACTGTCTGGTGTAAGCAAGACATTCCTTCTTCAGATAGGTTATCCCACAAGTTTTTACTGGATAGGTGGATCAGAAGTCTGCTCTGATATGGCAATCCTTGCTTTGTATGTTTTAAGCATCAAGTGCAGAAAAGGCCTGGAAACACAAAGTGGTATTTCCAAGGGTGCGATCTGATACTCCTCATCTGTGTTTTTAGTTTCAGCCAAGTGTCTGAGTGGCAGCACACATAAAAGCTGAGAGTGATCTTTTCATTACCAAAGGAAGTAATTAGAAAATAAAGGGGGTGGGGGGTGGGGGTGGGGGAGGGGTAACGTAGGGTGTGGTGATGGTGGTGTTGTTGCCTTTTTCTTATGATCTGTCCAGATTTTCAGATGTGAGTCTGTGGATTCTGTAGCTTTGCAAACCCTGGACTGGTGACTTTTTATTTGGCCTCCATCTCCTACCTCAGTTTATTTATCACCCATTTTGACTATTAGCAGGTAAATCGCTTTCTTGCTCACCTAAGGCTCAGGGAGCCAAAGAGATCTACTTTGAGTCTATTCCGCCTCAAATTGGTGTAGCAAATTCAGCCCCCTACTTGGTGTAGAAAGTAAGTACATTTCCATTCAGGAGGGCAAGAGGGAGCACATGAGAAACCAGCCCAGTTTCTTGGTTAGAGGGCATGTTTCTAGGATCTATTTCATAAGGCAGCTTTGCAGTTACTGAACTGGCACTGAAAGCAAGTCAAAAAACAAAATAAATCAAACCCCAGAAAACTAAAAACTTTGTAGATAATGTTTCTCCAACTATCAGGAGAGGATCAACAGAGGAAAAGCAGATGATGAAGTAGAAATCAAAGTATTTGCTGATCTCATTGCTCCTGTCAATACTATTGCACTGCTACTTGCTTGTGCCAGTGGGAGAGAGAAATTTGTGTTGCTGAACACCACAGCAGGGTGAAAAGCTTCAGACGTGCTCTGTATAAATTGAGAATGAGTTCACTTTGTTCCCTAACCTGGTTGTTCAAACTGACTAATAAGAGATTTTGCTTGATGTTGTAATTATTCTCATTTAGCACAGATGAGTTTTTAGTCTCTTTTCTCTACTTTATGTCTTGTAATTATAGGTCTGCATACAAAGGTGTGAGCCTCTGGCATCTACATTGCCCCAAGTGATTAAAGTGCTGAAAGAGGAGACATTTTCCTCATTTTGTAATAACACTGCCTTTAATGAGTGCTATAAATCACTTGGTCCTTATGCTGATTTTCCTTTGGCCTTCTGGTTTGTCCCTCCTGCAGTCTGGAATGAATGCTGCTACGAAGCACAGTTTGTTTCTGGGAAAATCATGTTGGCATTTGCAGCTTGAGCTCCTCTGGAGGATACAACCTATTCATGTACAGAGAGGCCTAGTGCTTCCCTTGCTGGAAAACTGTCAGTACTCTCTGGAGTGTTAGTAGCTTAAGTTACAAGTGACCACATCTTTCAGGCTTCCAGCCTCTTATTCCACTAGGATATAAGAATTTGACATTTTGATTGTTTGTTTAATGAAAGCATTCTCTTACCTATAGCTCAGTTGTTCTGATATTTAAAAAAGAAAAGAAATATATTTTGGAAACCAGAGGTCTTGACTATATAGGAACATTGTTTTCCATCCAACAGTGTGACGCCAAGCAATTAGAAAGAAGAGTAGCATTGGCCTTCACACTGTGTTACAGTGAGCAAAATATGACCAAATATTAAACTTAAATTGTGTCCATAATCTTTGATTCAGATCTCAATTTGAACAACTTCCACTATTAGACGTGCTTACAGCTGAGTCTTGGAATCAGTCTAGGGTAAAGGGATGGGTCATTTGTGCATGTGGTTTGCAAATGGGCTTTGGTTTGGGTCCATTTCCTCAAGATGGACATGGCCCTTTGCATATGATTATTCTGGCATATTGCTGCTCTGCAGTGAGCTTTGGTGTCCATTGGATCTTGGGAAGCTCTTCTGGGTGGCTGCACAGCTCAGTTCTGTCTGAGCAGGGCTGCAGACACTGCTCCACTGAGTGCTCCTCTCTGAGATCTCAGAGGAGAAATGGGCTGAGCTCTTGCAGACTGAACTCATGACAGCTGGTGCATGTGTTGTGGACCCCTCGCTGGAGTCTCCAGGGTCCACTGACAGCAAGAGAAACCCTTGGAAGCACGAGGTCTTCAGGAGCCATGGGGACGGGTGTGGTGCAATGAGTAATGGTATGTAATGCATGTGCAAGGGGCCTCTGGAAAATACCTGAGAACACCAGAGATAACAGCAGGAACTCTGTATTTATCTCTGGGCTGGAAAGAATTGCTCATTCGCTTCACTATCCGGTCCTAGCAGAGCCAACATCTGAGAAAGATATATGCAAGGTCAGATAGATAGCTAACCTGCCTTTCAGAAAATTCTTCCTCCTCCTGGCTGTTTCATTACTTTGTGAGCTAAGGTAAGACTAATATATATCTTTAACCTTTTCAAAAAGAGCTTTGGATGTTCTTATTATCTGTATGGATGTCTAATTCTACTTTTATTGCTGGTCAATGCTTGAATGCATCACACAGCAATGACTCACATGGTGCAGTCCTATGTCATGTAAAAGGCACCTCTGCAAAGCAAATTTCTTCTCTGTTTCACTACTTTGGGCTTTTCTTACATTTATGGAAGACTTGTTTGCATGAGGCTTCTTTTAAATCTTATCTCTCAGAAAGAGGCCAGTTTCACACAAAGGTCCAGATTCTCATTCTACAACCATGCAGTTTAGAAGCACTAACATTACATGAGAAATGGCACACAGTTTACAAAAGTGTGCATTATGGCTTTCTGTTATAGCTGCAGGAAGAAGAAAAAAATACAGGGAGTAGCAACAAGTCCTTTTAGATAATGCATGTTCTGTTGATTTGGGAAGATCTTTGATATGTTTTTTTTTTCATTTTCACTGAGTTTTAAGGCTTAGAGAAAGTTTTTTAATTTTTAATGTAGACAAAGCTGTAGCAGGCTTTGAACCTGCCAGAGTTTTTGGAAATAGTTGGGAAGCTGGCACTTCTTTTCAGTAACTACTGGGCATTGCTCATGTGCTCAGGTATTCCATGCTACTGGTACTGCCTCTGTCCTCTTGGGCTCCATGGTGGGGCATGTGAATGTGTTAACCAAGAAAACTCACAAGAACAGTTGAGCAAGACAATGGTTTCTACTTTTGATCAGAGGAATGGCTTTTCTCTGTTTTATTATTATTATTATTTTTTTTTTCCATACAAAATAGTTCTCTCATTCTTTGAGGAAGATTGCATTCTTCAAATTCCTCAAAAATCCCTTCAAATTACTCTGCTTCTGCCTGGTAGCAGTCATCTTCACAGGAGCTTCAGCTTTGTTGGTTGGCAGAGAGGCTGGTACACACAAAGGACCATACTCAAGTTTCCTGAACTCAACAGAAAGTTTCTTCATTTGCAATAGCAGATTCTGGATATGACAAGTCTTGTCTGACAGACTTTTCAGAATGGGAGAAAATCCATTAACAAGTTTTTCTAGAGTTTGTTAAAATGTTATGTTAAGACTAATTCAGTTTGCAGCAGGGTTTATCAGATAGTGAAAATGTCCCTGAAGTAAGGTCACAAAAAGGACTTGCAAGTCTAACACAGTAGGTTGAAGTAACAAGGTTATATTGGCAGATACAGTTCCTAGCAGATAAATACTATGGAAAATTGGGAAACTGCTTCCAAAATTTTATGTACTATTATGAACTTCTCTCTTTAATTTATTATAGGATTAATATACTTCAGTGAAACTCATCCAATGTAGACCAGCTGGGGATGGGGTCTACTATGTCCTGTTGGGGAAAAGCAGGAATGCATTTGAGGACATTTGGCAAAGGTTTTCAAGTTATTCTTGTTGCAAGTGTGAGAAAATATCTATGCCTGAAGAAAATAAACAAGATACCTTAATCCATGGCACTTATTTATTTAATGTGCATTTAATAACTGTTTATTTAATGCATGGCATTTACCACATTCAAACCCAAAAAACAATGTGAATGATTTCTGTTGAACTTATTTATGAACTGCAGACTTTTCTGCTACAGTGTCTTTGAATAATTTTGAACTTTTTTCTGTCAGTACAAGTGCAGTTGACTGAAGGATACTATTAGGCTGGAAGACTGTGACATGAAGAAAAGAAAAGGAACACCAATATTGTCAAAACTCCGAAGGTTTCCACAGCACTTGAATGAGTGTGAATTTAGTTCACTGAGTTGAAACTGAAGGCTAAGTGGGTTTTCTGCTGACAGGATTTGAAGGGCAGATTGGCAACATGGTGCATTTCCCCTTCACGCTTAATGGAAACCATTATGAATCATATGGAACCATAATTGAAACCACATGATTTCAAATCACTCTAATACTTCAATTTTGTCCTCATGAAGTATGTAATCTATTATTTCTTCTCTCAGTATTACACTATATAGCAGTATTAATACTTGCTCCAATACTATGAAAATACATAGAGGTCCCTATATGTAGTGTAGTGTAGTCTATTTCTTTTCTATCCTCAAACAGCCTTCTCTTCCCATGCCTCAGGAGCCCTAATTCTGCAATTTTTGTCTCTTCCAGTGAGTATTGATTCCTACCACAATATCCTCCCAAATTCATTCCCATCACATTGTCTCCCAAATTCTTTTCCTTCATAGTATGTTCTTCACTGCTGAGTGCCACTACTGCACCTCAGCTATTCAGCAAGCTGCCATACCAGGTGGATAGAAGAAGGAATAGCTAGGAAAGGGGTGGGTTTGTGCTTCAAGCTGAATTTAGACCTGCAATAATCTGTTGATTTAGACAGAGCAAGGAATACCCTTTCTGTGCATCACACAAACCCCCATTTTATAGTGTGCCATGACAAACTCAATATAAAAACCAAGAAGTCATGAAAATGGCTTGAATGGGTCTCAAGGACAAAAAAGCCAAAGGCATATAAAAAGGAAAGAAATTCTAGACAATTGAATTTAAGATGTGAATGAGTGAGTTGCCCAATAATGAGTTTTATGTAAATATCAAAATTTTAAGAGGAACTAAAGGGTTTTACTTGTACATCCTTGTTTCTTTTCTTGTTTAAAATAATAATAATACTCCTGGTAGCAGTGAAATAATTTAACTTTACTATATGAAAATTAATGTGGTTTATGATTTATTCTTCTGGCTGCCTTCTATAGATAGCTTTGCCTAAATTCTGTAGAGCTGAAGGCAGTGGATAGTGGCATGAAGCCATGGAACATTAGTTAATGTAACAAAACAGAAATGCAGGAGTTATTCTAAGTCCTGAAAATCTTGGAGAAAAAGGAAAGTAGCTGAAGAGAAAAGCTGAAATAGCCACTATAATAACTTGATAAGCCTAATGCAAAATAATGTGTGGATTGGCCTGACCAACAGCAGGCTGGGGAGCTCTATAAGTCTGGCTGCACACACAACTGTGATTTGTGCTACATGATTATGTGTATATGAAGGGATTTCAGGAATAGTGATAAATTAAAATTGATTGTGAGTGTCCTCCTGGAACAGATCACTTGAGCAGACATGAAAATGCGAGGGAAAGACCTCCTCTATTTTCCCTAGTCTTGGACCTTTTTTTCAGTGTTTCAAAATCAATTGATAATAGAGGGCTCTCATAATTATCATCTTTCCCCAATATTTCCTGGAATATCCTTCCCTCTTTTAGATTTTGGCTTTTGTCAAAACTACTACCATCTCTTTTCTCCCACCACAGGAAGAAGCATGGTTTTGCCACCTTTATCCCCTGGAATTTAAAAACAGACTGCCTCTGAAAACATCTGGCTGGGTTTTAGCATGCTGTTTTTCAAACTTGCATACTATTAGGCAAATACAGAATTATGAGTAAGCCATACCGAAAAATGAGCAAAATAATCATGCACATAGAGTAAAAAAAGAAACAAATGAAAACATATTTAATTGGAAACTCACAATTTTTCCTTGAAAAGTCATTATGTAGAAGTATTTTTGGCTTTATATGCATGCCCTTGTGCTCAGTATAGGTTTGATTCAGGGGAAGATGAGAGGGAGAATGGACAACACAGGCTCTGCTGCTCTGATGATCTCAGTTTCAGTGGTTGAGTAATTCCTAATTTGTACAGACAGCAGATGTAGGCTCTGGGGTTCTCTGGTTTATCAGTTTCCAAGAACTGGCTTAAGAACCCTTTTTTAAAAGTTCAAAGAGCAATGTTTTGAAACTATCTCTGGGATACATTGCATTCTAAAGGAAATAATTTCAATGTCCTTTGAGGTTTGGTGCTCACTTCTGTTTCATTCTGGATGAATTACAGCGTAGGAAGGCAAAAAAGGAAGGTGTTAGTATTTAATCCTACTCCTATTTTAAAAAGTGGTTTCAAAGGGATCAAAGTTTCTTTTCATGCTCCACTGAAGACTAATTAAAAGACAATCCTCCCTTGTTGTTGACTCTGTCTATGATTATGGATGCATTATGGACACTCATACTGCAAATGCTGCTGTCACTGACAGCTCTGATGTGAGCACAATATGGGCTCGTAGGTGTTTACATACTTTCAGAGCAGTACAGGGTCTATCCTGCTTCTTGGTTATGACAGCTGGTTCCAATTTTTGAAGTGTGTTCACTGTTTCCAATGAACAGTACATTGCATTAACTAGGTACATCGTGTCTCCAGATAGCTGAGGACCCGCCAGACTCTGAGCTACATCCACTGCTCAGACTTTCTGTCATGGGTAGTCATTTTTCCTTAGTTACTCTGAAATTTGGTGAGAATAGATGAAGATATAGCCATAGGTGAATTTCAGTAATTTTTGAGGAGAGTTGACTTTGCTTTTAATTGACTTTTCCTTTTCATGTTGCAGATTTTATTAACTGAAGGCATGATGAATGCAAGATCATAAAATATTTGGTAGTGAAAGGTCTATCCAGTCTTCACTTCAAGGGTTTTTAGGTTTTTTTGTTGCTTTGTTTGCTTGGTTTAGTTTCTTTCTCTGTCACGTGTACTCATGTTATGTTGAAGAATATTCCCGCTGTCCATTGAACGACATCAGACCTGTAATTGAAGTGTGCTCTCTGCAGCTTCCTTTGACTGAAATCAGACCTAGAGCTAGATACAACTTCTTTGTAGCATCCTTCCAGTTAGAGCACAAACAGCACACGTCATTGCTGGACACTGAGCAGAGGCAAACAGAGCATGGTTCACACCCACACTCATCTCTTGGATGACCTTGCAACTCTTGGTGGGGAAATGTATCCAAGTTTCTTATCACCACATGGAGAGCTGGAGGGAGAACAGGAAGAGAAGCATCTGTTTCTCTCCTGTTAGAGCACTAGCTCTAGGGTTAGGGGCACAGCTAGAGAGCTTGAGAGCCTATTAGCACTTCCAAGTGTTTAATTTCCAAGTCTTATAGCTAATGGCCCATGCATGTCCCATCCTTTGCTACTAATGGGAAAATACAGGCTTGAATAAACGCTCTGTAATAATCTGGGAAATGAGAAGAGGGGAAAGAAGTACCAAGAGGAAACTTTAATCCCAATTAATGTTTCATTAGACTGGCTTTAACATTGCCCTAGTAATGTTTGGGATGAAAATTTGTTACTTCCTATCATTTACTGATCATACCACCATTTATTGATTACATCCAAGACCCATTTACCATAGGCCTCCTCACCTGGGGAAGTAATAGCTCTGTCTTTGCTGTCTCCTTGAATTCCAGAAGGTGGAAAGTGCAAATATCACCACCATGTGTAGTGGTTAATTTAGCCTGCAATTTTATAACAATTTTATAATTACGGAACACTGAGGAGAGCTATTTTAACCCCTCCTGAATCATTAAGTGTGCAGCTCTCTGGAAAAGGGCATGTCCTATCTTGACTCCTTAATGTGAGCTTTCAGCAGCTTTTGTATTAAAAGTAGTTTTCTTTACAACTTTTAGGGTCCTCTCAAGTTGTTCCCTCTTCAGTCAAGCATTCAGGCAGAATTAAACTATTCCTATTTCTTTATAATAATCTCAAGACAACACAAATTTTATTTGAAATTTTAAGTCTTCCTCACACAGTCCTATTTTTCACTACTTCACTGCATTCAAATACTATAGAGATGTGTTGACATTTTTTCTAATGAGAAATAACCTAACTTTTCTTAAAAGAATTCTGCTGTCTTCTACAATATACTGGCTTTAATTCACAATCAGATGAAAAATAGAATGTATTTTAATGATAATTCATTAGATGTATGAGTTCCCACTTTACACTTTTGTACAGTGAGAATATGCATGCTTTTTATGCATTTATTTTGCAGAGTAGTCACGTCACTCTCATATCTTACACACCACTTCAGATCCTTACTGAGCAATGCTGCTCTCAAGCAATGGTTTCTGATCCACAGAATGTGGGCAATGAGCCCAACATTACTCATGGTACATTTATTCCTATAGATTTTTATTTCTTTAACATGATGTGAGCTCACGTGTCCTCTGAAAGCAGCACAGACACTCTTAGTCATATTTTTATATAACTGTCATAGTTTACATATATTTTCCTATCTACTCTGGAATATTGATTATATTTTCCAGGGAAACTTTTTAACTGCTCAGATACAGTCTAAAGAAAGGGTATACTTTAAAGGGTATTCTACACAAAAAGATCACTGTGTACCTCTTATTACCTCTTTGATTCATCAGGCATGAAAAAATTTCCTATAAAGAAAAAAAGAAATATATATATATAAATTAAATAATAAAACATTTATTGCTTCAGTTGAAAACACTTGGAAAAAAAGATGAGTCTATATATATATATATTTTAAGGTTTATGGTCTATACTATCTGATAGATTTCATAAATTTATTTCCTACAGTGATCATAGGTGAATACAAACCCTATGGTGTCATTTGTTTGGCTACAATTTCTGGAAAAATTATCTTCTTTAACTCTTCTTTTAGTGCTTGCTTTTCCTCTTGTCATTACCTGGTACTATTCCATGCTGTATGTATATCTACATCTGTATCTATATCTATCTATATCACCTATATCTATCCATATATCTATCAGCTGTGGCTTTTTTGAACACTAAGAAAGAAAGATTTTCCAGTTTTTTCTTGTGTTTCTGCTGTCATCTTTGTCCGTGTTACTCTCATCATGATGACATTGTCGGGTCCCTGCAATCAGTGTAATCAGTTGTTATTATTCCTTCTGTTTTCACAGAGTCTGGTTTCTGCTATTTGTCACAGCATGCAGGAGGTTTTTTTTTACTTAGTTGCCTTTTTTTTTTTTTTTTTTTTTTTTTCTGAGCTCTGTGTGTTTTTCTGTCTCAAGTCTCTTTCCTTTTTGCATGCTGGGTTATTTGTCACACCCCCATAAAATAGTCCACTATAAAACACCTTCCATTAGCCATGGAGGAGACTGAGAGGGGACATCATCAATGCCCGTATGTATCTGAAAGGAGAATGTCAAGAGGATGGTGCCAGGCTCTTCTTGGTGGTGCCAAGCACTAGGACAAGAAGCAACAGGCAGAAACTGATGCACAGGAAATTTCATCTGAACATGAGGAAGAGCTTTACTGAGTGGGTGACCATGCACTGAAACAGAATGCCCAGAGAGGGTGTGGAGTCTCCCTCACTGGAGATATTCAAGAAATGTCTGGACACCCTGTGCCATGTGCTCTAGGATGGCCCTGCTTGAGCAGGGAGGTTGGACCAGATGCATCACTGTGGTCTCTTCCAACTTAGCCCATTCTGTGATTCTGTGTCTCCCTTAGGTTAGCCTCTCTAATTTCCTGCCTGGTTGTCAGGTAGAGACATTCCTTTCCCAGTTATTATTTGCACAGATGGCAAGTGTCCAGGCTGGGCAGTGAGACGTGTTCAGTATTCATTTTTAGTGAGAGAATTTATTGTTTTAGATTTACCTCTAGAGCCATAGGCCATTTCCAAATCCCAGGGAGTCTGGCAGAAGCTGAGTAAAGTCAGGTCTGCCTTCTGACTGTCTGTCTGACCCCACAACACAGCAACATCCAGGTGCCACAGCAGTGCAGGTCTACTGGCTTTAGCTGAACCACCTTGCAGGTACAGTTTCCCTAGATACACCAGGAAAACAGAAAACACAACATGTTTCTTGTTCTGTGACTGTTTACAGATTTTTTCCCCTAGTCTAATTTAGGCTTTTTTGACTGTTTCCAGTATTTGCTAGCAATAGAATATGTGAAGTCTTTCTGGAACTGACTCTGATGAAGCTTGACTCTTCCTTCCTCTTGACCTCCTTTTGACTTTTTCAGCTATGATGAATGAGTCAGAGTCTGAAGGTGATGATCCAGGCGCAGCCTTTTCTTGTGTTGCTGCCAGAGGATGTTTTCAAAAGAAGAACCAGACACACCATCCTTTAGAAGTTCCTTCTTGCCCTCCTTTTCATTTCTTTAATAATATTCAAATATTACGACATAAAAGACTGCCATATGTCAGAGTTTGCCTTGTTGCTTGCCAGCATTCAGGCAACAGATTATGATAAATTATAGAGAAATAAGCCTCTTTCTTAGAAAGCTAGAATAGGTCTGCCCTGTACTGTTGTGTCCTGATGTGTGTAAACTGTCTGTTACACACCTCTTAAAGGGTTCAGAAGATTAATGCTCTAAAATAGCTCTACCCAGAAATAAAATTGTTATTATATCCTGTTGGCTACAAAGTGGGACTAAAAAGTCCTCAGAGCTTTCCCTCAGCTGATGGAAATTAGGAATAACCAAAAATAGAGAGAGAGAGAAAAAAAAAGTGTTTCTTTGACTCATGTGCTCACCATCATAAGGGGAAGGAGACAGAGACTCCAAAGAAAGCTTTGCAGGTTTTGTAACCATCTTCCTGAACCTTCAACTAGAGGCACTTAACATCTGCTGGGATAGATGGCTATTAAACCAGGAAGAAATTAGTGAAAAAAATTTTTAAAAATTGTCCTATCTTATTCCCAGGAGGACTTTCTGATATTGTGCAGTGCTCTGTACAACCTCCAGTAGCACTTGAAAGTATGTCAAAGCCAATAAAGCTTTATGATTTCAGCTAAACCCCAGATTTTTGGATAAAAGCTGAGAATTCTGGGATTATTTCCATCTGCACCTGCTAAACCTTTTGGCATGATGCTGAGGTGGGTAGAAAGAGGCAGCATTTTCTTGAGCTGCCACAACCTAAGCCTGTTCAGCTGAGCTTCTTGACCGTTAGGCTCCTCTTTCTTCTCTGCATTCACAGTTCAGTTCACGAGGTAGTTACATCTGAATTTCAGACCTACTTCTCCCTATTCCTCCTTTCCCACAGGACAGTGGGACAGAACTAGAAGTGATGCTGAAATGATCTCAAAGTTTTTCATACATGGATGAGGAGAAATGGACTAGGAAAAAATCTTCTTCCTTAAGTATTGAAGATTAGTCTTTCAAGATGTGGCCATGGGAAAAGTCGAGGCAGTTCAAGAGAATGTGAACTTGTGGGTGGTAAAAAAGATTGTATGATACATTCTGCCTAACTCGAGTTACAAGTTAGTGCTCACTCTTATGCTCACTTTTTAGCACATAGCAAAGCAGTCATAAGTGCCTACACTGAGTATTTATTGATGTAGAAAAGTAGATAATTTTGAAAATCTCTAGTATACTTCCTTTCTTTATTTACTTTAATAAAATACCCATTTAAAATAGTTCTTTACGGAGTCTGAGTGACTTTCTTATCAGGATAATAGTGGACTATTACTTTCTAGCGTAAGAACAATGCCCCTTAGGAACAAAAAAAATAACAGATGATTAAAACAATGGACTGTATCTGAGGAATAAAGATTAATCCAAACTTTGTCTTCCCTTTCACAGAAAACATTTTGTTCTGCTGCAGACAGAGCACTGCAACACAGAGTCCTTAATCTATTATAATTAGCAAGGTTAAAAATGTTTGATCAAAGGACTCACTTGTGCTATAATTTCAGATAAGGTAGATCAGCTCCTGATATGGAAAAATCCAGTCTGAGCATTGTTTACCTGCTCATTTTTGTGCCTCCTTAGCTGCATGAAAACATAGCTATAAGTCACAGCTCCTCTCCCAATGGCATCCTCTGCTCGCTAAGGGCACTCAGCAGTTTGCTGTTGATGCTGACTTCCAGAGAATTTATACTTAAATAACAAAATTACTGGGATAGTTAGAGGAGGAAATTCAGCAGCTTGTTTCCACAGCTGTGATTCAAAACCTCAAAGACATTCATACCCAATGAATGAGACTGCCTCAGACCAGCACCCTTTTTGTATCCTGTCTATTTTCTAACACCTCATTAGTTTTATTGGCTTTTTAGTCAGAGGTTAACTGCATCCCTCTCCCATTTGTACACCTATGGAGGGAAATACTTGGAGAATTTTCCCAACTGTATGAGATTTCAACTTGTGTTGCGCAAATTGTGTAACTCTTTTGAAAGTCTCAGTTTTACTCTGCTTATTTTATTTCTCATATTTCTTCTTTGTCAGGACTATTCCTTTGTGGGCAGCTACTGAATACTTTTCTTTATAAATCTTATCCTATGTAATAGGTGGGGTGCTTTTTCTCTTTCAAAGTATCTGCAACTGGGATATTGCTGCTTTATATGGCTGTGTTGTGCTGTTTTCCAACAAGCTTAGGGAAATGGGCCTGAAAAGATTGCTCTTAACTGTAAATATTACTTAGAGATACTTTTGTCTTAAGCACATGACTATTCTTATCAAATCCCTCTGTGTGTAAGTGCTTTATTAGTACAATTAGTACAATTTCTTTGATATTAGGGCAAATGTGTACTAATGAAAAATTGTGTTGAAATCATAATATTTACCATCCCCTAATGGCTGGAAATAAATTTCTCATTTTTAGAAACGTACTTCCAAGGAGACGTTAGGTAAAATATTATTATTTTTGGAAGCTGAAAGTCAGTTTTAGTATTGGTGACAAGTGGCAATGAAACCTTTGATAGTTCTTCCAGATTTGTCATGCTGAGTAATCTCCACTTTTACAAAGTAAGAAAAATTTCCTTAGAAATTACAGTTGCTCAGAGGATGTTTTCTTTTGACCTATTTTTATTAGTTCTGTGGAAACAGCATTTTGTGTCTGTTAACTTGGAAAATTTTATGACAGAGAGCACTAATAAGAAGATATCTGCTTGCTACTCCTTGTTTAGTGGTTGTGTGCATAAACCCACAAGTAAAGAGAATGCGTTTGCCATCTATGAAGAGTAAAGGCAGCAGTTGTGACAGGATGTATTTTAATATTTAGGAATGTCAGCCCTAGTGGAGAGGATCAATTGTGAGATATCTCTTACCTATCCTGAGGTGTGTGAACCCACTTTTTCATAGTCTGCTTTGCAGTTTACCCCATAACATCTTGCAGGAAGGGTAGCTATTATAACTAGGGATTTCTGAGAGTGGTGTTTATGCCTTCTTGTTTTCAGCTATGACATGTAGAAAGCAGGTGGTGTCTCAGCATGCTGTGGGAAACCAGGCTGGAGGTGTGTGGTGCAGGGTTATCTTCCTGAGTAAGCCCAGCAGATATTTGAAGGTCAAGTTGTGCAACCACAGGATGCTGAATGGGAGGTTCACAGTGCCAGGGGTCAGCCAGGAAAGAGCTGTCAGAGCAGAATGCTTTCTGTTCCTGGATTCTGTTCTGGGATGAGGAGGGAAGATAAGATGCCATGACCTCACTTAGCTGCCAGCCAGGTCATGGCAGTGACAAGGTAGGTTTCCAATGTGAAAGAGTTTTCAGGAACACTGTTGGGGAACTATACCTTCAGTGTATGGTTCTATTGAATCACAGCTACAGAAAAATGCTTACAAAGGTTTGCTGAGGCTGTGTGCATGGAGGAAATGAAACATAACCTGACTGCAGTTTCCACCCTTTAAGAATGTGCCCAAATTTCAGGCTGCAGAGCTGCCTCCTGTGGAAAGTAACACAATGCCACCAGCACTCCCATAAGTCTGCTGCTACACTGTGTGACTGCTGCAGCTTACCTGCACATCTCAGGTATAACACACTTTTCCTGTAAATCACCTACAGCTGGATGCCCTGGAGACTCAGCATAAGTGTGGTCAGGGTACTGGCATCCCTCTTCCTGTCATGTGTGGAGATCCCTGGGAAAAGACATATTATTATTATCACCATTATAATTACTAATAATAATACACTATAATATTTAATATTTATAACATACAATCATATTATATATCATATAATAATAGTAATACAAAATCATTGCTTCATTGAGGGAGGCAAGTTCTCATGACAATTGTTGATTTGCAATTATTTGATGGGAATTGCCTCTTGGTGATATTTCTGAGGATGAAATGGATTCTTTCTTATTATGGGTCTTGATACTCTCTATAGTCAACTGGTGTCAGGGCCAATTTAAGACAAACAAGTGATTTTTTTCCTTTGGGAAGGATTTCTGTTTCTTTACAGGATTAGTCTTTTTCCAGTTCCTGATGGTTATATTGTAGAGGTTGTGAGTGGAACATAAATGTATTCCCCCACATCTCCACCTCTCCAAGAAACAAAATAAGAATATATGGGAAAAAAATCTCAAGTGTATTGCTTGGTGTTTTCATAGTTTTGTTTCTCCTGTTGTCTTGAACTGTATGAATTTTGTTGTTTTCAGAGGGGTTTGTGCTTACAGGGGTTCAAGGTGATAAATCATGAGAAAGCATAAGGAGTATCTTTTGGCTCACAGAAAGGCTGATTCACACTTGTGGCATGGAGTAGGTCAGGTCTTTCCCAACAAAATATAAACTGCCCATTACTGTAAGCCTTAAATTTAAAAAAGATCTTGGGTACCTCAGGTGTGGCCCTGTACTGTAGCTGTTTAATTTGTATGAAACAAATACCACCCTTTAATTTTATTTTTTTTCTCATGGGAGTGGGATCTTAAAATCTGAAATGTATAGCATTCATAAAATAATAAGAATAAGAATAAGAATAGTTAATTTCTTGTCCTGATGGTGAGATAACTCTTGTTCCTGTGAGGGCTTCCTTTTCCCAGATGTATTAGGTTTTTTTGTTGCTGGAGCTGGGGAGGTTGCATGCATATCTTATTGGTGTGAGTGCTTTCTTTCTGCCACATCTGCTGACCTTCCTCAGTTTGGATCCCAGACACCTCTGGGTCCTTCTCACTGTACTGAGGTGACGCTGAAGGCTTAGTTTCATGATGAAGGAGTATAGACCAAGGAGGACTTTGGACACGGATGTTTTTAAGCTTTCCATACAGTTTGGAGTAGAGAATGTGAGGGATAAGTGATAATCTTGAGTGCTGGAAGAAGCATCTCTAGCCACATTCTATAAGGTATAGAGAAAGGAATGCGATGTTCTGAACATTATTTTTTTTTTTTTAACAAATCTCTGGAGGATGGATCATGGCTATTCCAAAGAGATCGAAAAAAGTTCATGGTGCTTTTTCCAAGAATTACTAGACCCTGGCGCCAAAGGCTGAATCACATCAACTTTCTTGTCACATTTATTTTCAGGCTGTAAGAAAGTCATGTGGGCGTCTGGCCCAACACTACCAGTAGCCACATGACTGGGTGGATGAAATCAGTATTTATCATCTTATTGTGCATCCTATTGCCACTATTTGTTAGGGTTCTTTTCTTTACAACACCTTTAGAAAAATTTAGATCTTCATTGCTTGAGAAAACAAACTCACTTTTTAGCCTTCTACCAGCTTTTTGACTACTGATCTTTTGGCTTTGGAAGTCTGGAATTTCTGAATATTATTGAGTATTTTCCCTCCAAAATAAATTGACGGAGTCTACTGGTTGAATACACAGGCTGACATTGGATGGAGCAGCTTGGAAATAAAGCATATAGGAGACCTCTGAAAGAGGCCTGCATGGTCAGAAAGCTCACGAAGCTGTGTATGTGGCCAGCAGGAACTGTCACCAGTTTTGCTGGCAGATGGGATAACACAGAGGTAACTGAAGACATGCAAATTGTCACTTTGAGCAAAGGTGAAACCTGGAAAGAAACCATCAGCTTGTTTTTAGAGTATTGCCCAAGTCTCCAATACTCTTCTTTTGCTCCCCACTGTACTAAGACTAAATACTGTCAGAGAATAAACTCAAGGATCTCCTTCACAGTCCACAGGGTGCACACAAGGGCTTAACAAAAAGCTTTGACAAAATAATGCATGTCCTATGCCTCTGCTGAATACCAGCCAACACTGAGAATGTTTAAACTTCCTACTAACCTTGATGTTCATCAGACATTCTGTTTATGTGGTCCCTGTGACTTTGGGATCAATGTCCATGCCTATCCCTTCACCTTGGCTTCTAATTCAAGCCCAGCCCTGCCTGGGGCCTTTCTCTGCTGAGGACCAGCAACAAACCTGGCCCATTAAACATGGTCTGCACACGCCTTGGTCTGAGCCAGGATTGTCTGATGTGTCTGATGTGCTCGTGGCCTGGCAGGGCCATGTCACATTGTCACATTGATGCCTTGAGAGGCTACCTAGAACAGAGGCTAGAGAGTGTTAAAGGAATAAAGGAGGTAAAAGACCTTCAAAAGATACAGCTTGGGCAGTATAGGGGCCTGGTCGAGGCTACACCCAAGATGGATGGCAGGTCACACGTTTTCACACTTTTATAAGTTTTGGTCCATTTACATTTTGGGGTTAATTGTCCAGTTACAGCTTCAGGTTATGAAGTCCCATCCTCGCAGTTTGCTCCTCTCAATTCACTGTTTTTTATACTTTTTTGGGCCTGAATGTGCAACAGTGTTCTTGGTTCTTGGGCTGAAAAAGCATTGTTTTGTCTAACTGCACTGTGAAGAGGACTTGCTAACACTTTATATGAAGTTCAGAGTTATATACCCATGCAATACAGAATCTGGAAAATGTGAAAGCTAAAAACTTAAGTCATCAACATCTTTGTGCTCTTCCCAGGCACCAGATCAGTGCCTCACAAAGTGTAGCCTCACCCAGCCTCATCTTCATGGCCTTCAAACCTGTCTTTTCCACCTTTTGTAACTGTATGGAACCAGAAATCTCTGGGCTCTCCTTGGTGAGTAGAGTAAAGAGAGGTGCACAGATTTGTGGCATCTTGGTTGGAGCACTGAACTAAGAAGGAGGTTAACTTTTGGACATCTAAGCCTACACATTTCATCTCCTAATTGCTTCCTGTGAAATACACATTAGAGGTGGGGAGGAAGGGAGCACAGCTCAGGACTCTCTTTTCCCCTCTGCCCAGTAAGGTAGCAGACAACAAGGTCTAGCTCCATTGATGGGCTTCATAATAATTTTTTATTCCTATAACTTTACAAAAAAATAAAGTGTTTTCTCTGTAAAATTTCCCAGATTGCCTGTCAGTGTTAGTCCAAATGAGTTTTGAAAGAATTTGTATCTTGTATTTTGGGTATTTTTTTACCCAATTTGTACATTAAAATAATCAATATAATTATTTAGCAGTGCTGAGAAATGTTATGGATAGCTAGACAAAATTTAGCTTTTAGTTACTTTGTTGCAGAGGAAATAACCCAAATAGTTGGACTACATTGCCTTGCTGGCTTCTTATTGGAAAAAGCTTTTCCTGGGTTCACTAACAGTATTTCACTTGCCAACATTCACCTGTAATAGAATTCCTCATGGTGAGACATGAACTCAGCCCCTGTGATATTTCAGGTACTCTACACCATACAGTAGAGAAAGGCACAGAGATGCCTGGGTGATACCATAGGCTGATCCTTTAAGGCAAAAAGAACATCAAGATTAAAATATAACAGCAAGCTAATTCTTGCAAACCATTCCAATGTTGAGGTGTAGAATCTGATATAGTGAGTGATTTAATTTTGCAATGTTCCATTTTTCTGTGCCTAACATGTACAACACTTGGCACTCTTTGCTCAACAGTTCTGAAAATGGATGAAAATACCATCCATGTGTGTTTCCTCACTAGTCTCCTTGTATTCTGCCTGAAGACTGCAGAGTTGCATCCAGCAGGCGTTTCTTGATGGCCAGACACAGAGACTCCAAAAATCAGTTAATATTTGGGTCAGATTCTGATCTTTGTTCTGCTGATGTGAACTTGGAATAATTCTCTGGGTTTCAGTGATAGATCCAGACTTGCACTTTCAGTGACAGAAAGTTTCTTGGGCTGGATTTCTGGCTGAGACAAATGGGTGTGCCTTTCTTGGACACGAGGAGCTACAGAGTTTGATGTAAATGAAGTTATGAATTTACTGAATATGCTGCTTTTACATTAATGTGTCTTAAAAACATGAAGTGGTGTGTTTGGGTTTTTAAAGTTTGATTTCAAAGTCACAGCTGTGGAGTAGATTTCCATTGTGGTTACAGCCACTGAGAAACTTTTAGTTCACTGTCTGTAATGTGGCTGTCTGAGTAGCCAAGAAAACACAAAGCTCCAGATGGGATGAAAGATCCACTTGAGAACAGAGGAAAGGAACATGCTATGAGATCTGTACTTTTTCAAGCAATGCCAGATATTTCTGAACAGGCCTTGTGCTGCTGTCCCAGACTGCACTGAAAGAGTATGTAATTTTTATTTCTTTGCCTCTGGCATCCTCTGTTCTTATGAACAAGCAGTGGTTTCTTAGTGTACCTATACATTTTTGCATAACATGAAAAAAGCCCCAGTCTGTACTTTCTATTGCTGAAGGTATTTCTGTTATCTTTGCCTGTTTATCTTACCAAAGGGAAGGTGTTTTACATCCTTCCCTATGTGTAAGACATATTAGCTCGAGGAAAGAGAGCTGTGCACTTGGAGGGCTTTTTTTCCTGTCTCTGACATTAGACAAGTCAATCAGAGCTTGATTTTCAAACAGATACTTTATACTTTTCGTGGTTACTAAAATCAATGGTACAAGTAGTTCAGTGATCCTTGCTATCCATCAAGTATCCTCCACCATTTCAATGTGAAAGGAGAGCTTTCCTGGCTAACAGTGGTCATGAAGGAGTAAATCATCTGCATCAGTTGCAGATGCATCACCTGCTGCCAAAGGATGTGCAATAGGATTAACAGAGAAGAACCAACTCTGTGAGCATCAGATTACTAAATTATTCTATTTTTGAGATATTTTTCATAATTGCAAATAATTTCAAGGTATTTATAAATTCTATCTCTGACTTTGTATCTCTAAGGCCTTCATTGCACACTTAAGAAGCGAATGTCAGTGTGAGAAATGGTGTCCTAAGGCCGAGGACATGAAAGTTTATCCTCAAATCATTAGCAGTGCAGTCATTGACCATTTAAACCATCCATTAGGGTTTTTTTAGTCTCCAAGACCACTACTCCACTGAGGCACACAGAAATTCTATGGCAATCCTACAGCTACCAGCCTTCATTATGACAGCTTACTCTGGTCATATCAGGCATCGTATCTGATTAATTTAGTGGAATTCACTACACTCATACAAGACAAAACTACATGTAAAAATGGCTTTATTGAGTGAGGGATTCTCTGATGGGTTGGACTCAAAGAGTTAATTTAAAGGAGTTCACAGAATCACAGTATGAACTAGGTTGGAAAAGACCTTTAACATCATCTAGTCCAACCTATGACCTAACACCTCCTCATCAACTAAACCATGGCACTGAGTGTTGCGTCCAGTCTTTTTTTAAACACGTCCAGGGATGGTTGCTCCACCACCTCCCTGGGCAGATGATTCCAGTGCCCAATCACTCTTTGAAGAATTTCTTTCTAGCACCTAACCTAAACTTCCCATGGCTCAGCTTAAGACTTTGTCCTCTTGTTCTGTCAGTTGCTGCCTAGGAGAAGAGACTTTCATCCAGCCTTTTGTTACTTGACATGGATACACCTCATTCAATCCAGTAAGGAGGAATAGCTCAGTGATCACTGATCATTATTTTTCTCCCAGCACCCTAGTTATTAATATTCTCCCTGTCCATTTGCTTAAAATTTTGCAAATGTAGCTCTGTGTGTGTGTCTGTGTGTGTGATATCAGAAGAAGAAACCCCAGATCTCACTCACTGTTGAGATATTTAGTGACCTTTTCTCAACAACTCAAGTCTTGTAACAAACACAAAGATTTTAAGCAATGTGGTTTATCATATACCTTAGAAACTATTGATTTCACCGATGGTTCTTGTTCTCCTTGATAGAAGAATTCATTTTATTCAGTAATTTTTCAATGGGACTTAGAAATCAGACTGTTTTTTTATCCCAGGGGAGGTATTTTCTCTTAGTTATAATGTTCAGTGGCTCAATATAAAGGTAGATTTTATAGTCATGCATTCAACAGTGGTCTCTGTGAAGCATTAGAAAAGTTTATAATAACGGAAAGTCAGTTGTTACCTGCCAAAGTGAAATAAAGATAAAATCAAGGAAGGAAAGAAAATTTTGCAGTGTGTTTGCTATTCAGTTGCTGTTGAAGAGGGTCTCAACTTGTCAGCTTCATGGGGAGGGATGTGCTAACTGGGTTTTCATCTGCTTTACTGCAGCAGTGACTTCTCCCAGGCTTTTTTGATTTATTTCTTGAAATATTATTGTTTTGGAAAAAGAATTTTAGGAATCACCTCAGTTAAAAAAAGATCTGATGAAAGAAGTAAAAAAAATTTGTGAAATGGTCTTTTCAAGGAGCAAAGGGAGGAGAGGCTCAAAACAAATCAATATCTTTTGCTTTTATGAAAAACACATTTATTTTTCACAGTCCAAACCCACCAATTTATTTTTAAAAGCTGCATGTGAAAGAGAAATTTTTGTGTCATTTATACACTGCATGAAATTGTTTTCTGGGATCACATTCATAATGGCTGGAGTAAACTCACTCATAATTGACCTACATGAATTAAAAAAAAAAAAAAAAATTAGTGTTTCTGAGCAGTCCAGCAGTACTCTGCTCTGCAGCTACATCATGCTGAAGTCAGGGGTTCTGTTGGCAGAGTTCAGTTGCAGGGACTGAAATTTCCATCTTGTCATCACCACATTAATTTTTTTCACTGTGACTAGCAGTGCATAGAAGCCAAGCTAAGAGATGAGGATCAGGGGTTAAAAGAAAAACTGATGTTAAGAATGGAGAAATAATTTTAAAATTCTTTCGATTGATTAATCCTGGTTGCCTACAACTCAGTCTCAACTGACCATTTAAATAGACCTCAAGGATTTACTAAGCCTTTTTCAAGTTATTCTGGTTTCTGTCCAGCTTTGATCTGAGAGGACATTAAAAGAATAACAATGTCTCCCTTGTCTCAAAGAGGCAGCATATCAGTAATTATTTTCTTTCTTATCTTTGTATGCAAAGTCCATCCTCTATATGCTGAAAGTTTAATAACTGAATAGGACCTTTGCTTTACTTTTGGATTATAGAATCATAGAATAGTTTGAAGGGACCTTTAAACATCACTCAGTGTAACCCCCCTGCAATGAGCAAGGATTCCTTCAACTAGATCGGGTTGTCTTTGACTTCCATCAAATCTGGACTCGAACACTTCCTGTGCCTGGCACAACTGAACTTTTAGTTATTTTAAGGGCCGATGCTACTTTTTCTGGGCTACCGCACTTCAGCCCAGAATGAATTATGAATAAGGGAAGCTGACAGTTGTAATCAAAAAGGAATTTCTTTAGGTTAGCTTGTGACTAAAGCACATTGACTAATAAATAATTCTTGAGTTTAAGAACTTGCAAGGGATGCTGATGGCACACATTAATTTTTTTTCTCATTATATTGAAAAAAGTAGATATACAGATATATCTGAAGATACATAAAGATACAAACCTGTTACAAAGATACAAAGGTCTTATAAACATACAAATCTGACTTCTTTACTTTTAAAGCATGAACAGGTCCTAATATTTTGGATCACCAGATGCAAAGTCATTTTTTCAAACTGTCTCTGATGAGTAAGAATAGCACAGTAGGTGTTGATACCTGTCTACCAGCTGAGGCACAAAATGGCTCGGAGTCAATTGCTACAAGGATAAAAGTTGGACAAAGAACCACTGCTCAAGGTAAAATGTATAATCATCATCACAGCAAATGCTTATAATCTTCACTAAAAAAGGCAAGGGAATTTTAAACCATCTCCCAGGTGAAACTTAGTTTCTTATGGAAAAACTCAGTGAGCTCAAGCAGAGAGCTCAGTCAGAGAATGTATCAATGAGCAAACATCTGAAAGGATTGGCGAAGTGGAAGAAAAACCCTTCCATCAGTCAAGCTGAGAAGAGGTATCTCAGAGAGATATCCAGAGGTTGGGTTTTTTTAATATTTATTTTAAAAAATACTTTGGAAATATCTACTTAAGAAGCCTGGCCAGTTAAGTATTACTGAACTGAGATTTCACTGGAAAATGAAATGGAATCAGTGCCTCAGAGTCCTTGCCAAATGAAGAATGGAAATTGTGGAGTATAGGTCTGAAAAGGAGCAGAGGCACTGGAGGAGACCAAAGGGTTGTATCTGGAAGCTTTGCACAATGACATCTGACATCTGAGGCTTAAACTGCAGCAGAGTGTGCCAACTGCTGCTGGAAGCTGGGAGCAAGAAATAATGAGACACCTCATGTCTGGCATGCTCTAACACTGCTGGAGAAGAGGTTTTGCACATGAACTGTTAGAAGGGGTGACCAGGCTGCTGGAACTGCAGTTTTAACAGTTCAATAGGTTGGTTCATTGGTGGGGGTAAATGCAGGCATGAGTGAAGCAAAAGGATGGGCTGTGAACAACTGTCCTGTCTCTGAGGACAGCAACATCACAGTACATCAGGTAAAGATTAGAAAAAATATGGGTGGGAATTTGTCTCTGACATCTGCAATCTCCTTGTATCATGACCATAACTCCTGGAAAGATAGTGAAAACAGCCACACTTTATATATAGTACTTTGTCCTGGCTTTCCTGAGGCCCAGTCTGGTGAGGGTGAGAGTTAAAAAGCATGTGCTGGGCTTCCATTCATGGTATCTAAAAGAGTGCAGAGGCTGTGTTGCAGCCTTCAAAATAGTGTTTTTATAACCTGAAAATTAGATTGTGTGTTGAAGGTTCTGCGGAGGGGGAGCTGGGAATCCTGTGGGATGTTTCAGAATGCAGAATCTGAGAACACTGAAGGACAGGTACAAAATCTGATGCAATGCAGTCTGAATTGGCTTTCAGAGAGGTCACTCTAGTAAAGCATCCCCAGAGCCATACTAGGATGTTGTCTGGGAGACAGCTAGGTGGAACACACCAAGACTGAACCATGGAGCAAGCTAAAATGACAGCAGAGTGGACAGACTGTGTGGAGTGGCTGAGCTGGCTTCCCAGCCTCTTCTCATTTAATAGGGCAGGTATCTCTCTGCCTCCTGCTGGCTTCTCCATCTGAACAGCCTCTAACTCCCAGAGATGGCATGTGGAGAAGGTACAGCAGAGAGATGAAGTGTACCTTCATATTTTCAAATGGTTGTTTTGCTTGAATTCCAGAAATCCCATAATGGGACTTCCCGTGTTTAAAATCCTTCAGGGAAAATTATTGATGTACAGTGGTACATTTGGCTGCTGCCTGCCAAAGGATGGCCAGTGCAGGAGTGCAGCAATCTGCCAGGAAAAATGCAGCAAGATGTACTGACAGGTCTTGTTGAAATGGGACTCTTCCCATCAGATCATGATAAACAAGCAAACTCCACTAAAAAAATGTCTTGGAAACCTCCCAAGGGGAAACACCCATTAGTGACACCACATCAAAATCATCCAGACCCCACTCAATCATCAGCAATAAGTGCAGTTTGCTGAAGCATAGAGAACATAAAGTTGTTAAAGGTTATTTATGAGATGCAGTCTGTGGAAAGTGCTTTGCAAAGCAAGAGTGTGTGATTATATAAGGCCCCAGTTCTCATAAGAGGTTTCCTTTTGCAAAGACTTGTTGATGGATGCATGTGTTCTTGTAATCCTCTCATTTACCTGAAGAATATAGCTGCTTACTGCTAATTAAATCATTTAGGGCTTTTGTGGTTGTCAGTTGTGGGGCTAAGATTCCATGAGCATTAGTCATGATCAATCTCTTTGATAAAGTGCAGTTATGCTATGCTGTCTTTTGGATATTGAACAAGCTGGGGAAATGCCAGCACTTCTTCATGATAGAAATACTTCTTTGTTGCACTACTGGTGACAGGTATAGCAAAATAAGTTATAAAAAAGAGGTGACTGTTTGCGACAGATGTCAATGAATATGTATGAAGAATATACCTATCTATCTATCTAAACAAAAGGAAATGCAAGACAGGCACCATCAAAAAGCTAGAAAGATGGTTAAAGAAATCCATGGGAGAGGGAGATCTTTTGGTTGGTGTAGGTGTCTTAGATAGATCATCAAATCTTAGAATCATTTAGAATTGCCACTCATCCTCCCTTACCTATCCTTCTGAAGAGTTTATTGCCATCCATTGCAGTGCTTCAGTTATTCAAGCCATCCCACAATGGCAACTATGTCATAGTTTTTCTGCTGCACAATGGCTCCTAGCTTCTCCTGTTTGTTGCCCATGCTGTGTGCATTGGTGTAGATGTACTTCAGTTTGATTCTTGATCCTAACACATTTTTGGACAGGGAAGCCCAAATTCCTGGGTGACCATTCCCAGGTGCTTCTGTGGTTTCTACCACATTGAAAGGCCTTGTGTCTTTGCTGCCAGAAGGATCTCCATCCCCTACACACCATCCCTCAAATATTGGTGTGCTGCCCACAGGCTTATTTCTAGCAAGGCTGGTTTTATCCTTTTGTCCTGTGAAATCTAGTTTAAAGGGCTTTCAATGGGCTCCATAATCCCTTTACACCGCCAGAGTCTTATCTTTTGGATTCTCCAAAGAACATCAACTCTTAACTTTTATCCTGCACTTTCACTTGAGTTAAGAATTTAAAGTCACCTAAACTAGTTAAATAACTAATCTCCTGCAGGCTCCATCCTGTCTTTATTTCTGATTAGCCAGGGGTTGTGGAGAGTTAGGACTTGAAAGAAAAACCTTAGAGAAGAAATCTGTATCTCTGCAAAGAGTCAGAAAATTCCCATAATCAGAGCCTAATAGTAAATGGGTCCAAAGACCTCAAATCTTGTAGCAACTACAACATTGAAAAAGCAAGAATAAAGGGTATACAGGTATACTGCAGAATTTCTTAATAATCACAGTCATTACTGAAAATGGAAAGGAAAGCTTTAGAAGCTTATACTGAGTCTTACAAAGCAAAGGAGAAACATATAATGCTATGAACAGTTAGAGTCTGTTAGTATCAAATTTGTACCATAATCTGAGAACACGAGCACTGCTGGCAGTTAAGCTGTAAGAGGGTGCCAGCACAAGTCCTGATTCATCTGTGATGAACGATTTGGAGCTGTCTTGCAGCCATGAGTCATCGTGCTAGGAGCTGTACAAACATGGCTGACCTGGCATGTGGTGGGTGAGCAGGTCCTGGAGGGAGGGAAGGAGAGGAGCACTCAGTTCTGCACGCAAGCAGGCAGTGCAGGTGGTGCAGGAGAAGCAGGAGCCACCTTAATCCTGCCTGGGGTGAGCTCTTACTGCTGTGACTGATAGACAGCTGCTGTCCCAAAGCACTGGGAGTGTGTGCCTGGATCTGTCCCTGAAAAATGCTTTGTTTGTCTTTTCATTGCACCCTGGTGAACTTTACACGTGCAAAATTCAGACCCTAAGGAACTCTTTTGCCTAAAGTTTGCACGGTCATATTATCATAATTGTCATAAGGGAAGAAGCTTCTATTGCATTCTCTATTTTTTTTCCAGAGAAGGACTGGCCTATCAAACCAGATATAATCCAAAGGTTATAGGGGTACTATGGTATTTATTACTAACAGATTTTCAGTTTTCCCTGTGACACCAATTTTTTTTTCTTGGGAGTGGCCAGAGCTCATTTTCTTCATGTTTTTTAAGGAAAAAAAAAAAAAAAAAAAAAAAAGCGCCATAGTCAAATCACTAAGTGTGAGGTCATTTGGCTTCACACATGGTATGAAGATGGTTGTATATTGTGACTCTCTTGCAGGAGATTTACATTATCTCTTCTTAATTATGTATTATGTAGGAGATAAAATAGTGTTTCCCCTCCCTTAGCACTTAGTGAGTATCTCTGCATTATCTTTGGTTTTCTTCATCTCCACCCTATTCCAAGCACAAGTGCATCCCAGTCCTCCATACCGTCTAGAGGATTTTCCATCTTTTTCCACATCTGTCTCTCCTTCAGCTCCCACAGAAACCAACCATTATGTCAATCACCTCTTTTTCCCATTGCCTCTCCTGGCATCACCAGGAAAGCTTAACAGTGCCAAATGTGATTTCTAATATCACCAGGGGATGCTTCACACTGGGATGCATGCACACACTCCTGCTCTCTCTGATAGAAGTGCATTCTCTGTCTCTGCTTGCAGTGGTGGAGGTGGGCTCCCACAGCTTTAGGACATTTGCACAGCAATCCCAGTTTTTACAAAGCTCTTAGGAAATGAAGGAGAACAGTGCTGTTAGCTAATGCTGGTCTCAATCCAGAAGAAATGAAATTATATGCTGAAATAAGGTAACAAGAACTTTTTACTGTTCAGAGGCTGTAGCCTGCACATAGTTACACTACTCCACATGTTTTTGTTTAACACCATTGTGTCACTTGAAACATGGTGAAAGCTGCATGATCTTGCTTTTGAAAGAACTGCTGCATTAAACAGAAATGATAACAAATGAAATAGAACAACCCTTTATGCTGCTCAAACACTGGCTGTGTCTGCCTCTGTCTTCACCTGTATTTTTGCTGCTGTAGTAAGAAATATCATTAGGAAAATTGTTACTGCTCAAAACCAGTTTGGTTTTACTCACTGAGCAGGAACAGCTTCTGAATCACTTTCAGCTTCTGCCTGCTAAATTTCCAGGTGTCATGAGCTGATGTTCAATGTTTCTTCCTAGGATTCCACTTTCTTCTGGGATCCCAAGGCGTAAGCAACTGGATAATTTTTAACTCAAGACAGTTCTGACTGGCCTATGCCAATCACCCAAACTCCCCATTAGTTCTTGGCATAGAGTGATGAAAGGCACCTTCTTTCCTGTAAAAGTTTGGCTTTCTGGTAATATTCTTGCAATACCATCTTTTCAGAGATCCTTTATTGTGTGTCCTGCTTCTTCTAGTCAAGCATTTGTTCATCTTTGCATTACAAATGTCTTCACTAAGTGATCTAGTGTAAAAAGTCAGCAATGATATGTCGGGTTTTTAGAGTTGTCTCACTACATTTCCTGGTCTGAAAAAAATTTTCATTATGTGCACAACACCTTCAACCAAAAGACAATGTAAACAGACTAGATGTTTTATCTCATGTGGCTTCGAGTCTACTATGCATGTTCTTGTAATTGGCCATTTTTTAGTATTGAATGACCTTCCTCAGTAATTGTAAAAGGATGATTTTACCAAAATCCAAGTTATTCTGAGTTGAGAGGAGAAGGTTAAAACCAGAAGATTTGGTGAGCAGGCAATAGTTTCGCTCAAACTGACCTTTCAGTTGGGAATGCTAAGAATATTGTTTTGGAACAACTCCTTTTATTAAGCCTACTGTTGTTCATCCTCTGCCTGTTTTGAATAGTATTCCTGTGCAGGGATAACACACTCCCACAGACATGCTTGAGCCTTCTGCTGGAGGGAAGAGAGATAATAAAAGCACAACCTTGTGATAAACTGTGCATGCATGGAGCCTTTTGATATATTGGGGCAGGCAACAGGCTCCCCCTTTTTGCTAAGGGAGCCTGTCTCCCTGTGTGTCTCTGCTACCCAGAGTTGTTAGCAAGGTAATGAAATAAATCTACTCTTTGCATTTCAGCTGTGGATTGGTGGTCACTCTGGTTACCTGCATATGTTGATTCACAAAATCTCTCATCTGAAGAGCCTTTTCATATTCATATTCACAGAATTTACTTTGTAGATGCAGACCTTTGAAAAACTTTTATCATTTTTTTCCCTTCTCCCTTACATTCACCCCAAGCAGCTGTTAAAAAAAAGTTTCCCTCTTTTAATGCACCTCTATCCTGCAGAGCAGTGAACACTGTGAGTTTCTCTGCCTGCCACTGCTGGGGGGTGAAAGATCTTGGATCTGTAGTTTGTCTGTCTGGATTTCATTTAATGTTCATGTTGCAGTTTGAGTTCCTTCCAGGCATGCACTGTGCTTTCCTGGGCTGTCAGGGTTCAGGAAGTAGGAGTTAATGGTCTCTGTAAAAGCCATCTGAAACGCATGGGGCATTCTGGCACTCTGTGCCTTCTACTTCTGGAACCCCTTAAAATTTTGTTAAAAAGCGTAAGTAGTTTCAAAGCAAAGCTGTCATTAGGACACGAAACTACATGCAGGCATGTGGTAACACAATGTCCTGCTGTTCACTCATGGTAGCTGGAGAAAGCTGTTTGTGATCGTTGATTTCACTGTGGTTCCTCACAGAAAATATGGACTCAGGATTCAAAAGTGCACAGGCCCTGAGGTGTCACAGTGGACACAGGTCAGCTTGGGGATTTAAGATTAGGTAAATCTGCTGGTTAGCTTCATTTTTGCATCTTGAAACTGTGGTGTCAAAGTCTCAGGATGCGGCCTTCATATCTTATTTACTGAGAGCCTGGTTTGTCACAATGATGGAAAGAGTAGCCCATGATAAATCATGATAGTGAGTTTGAACTTTAAACCTACCTTCATGGAAACAGGACATGTTAATAATGGCAATGTCATATATCTTAGGCAACCACTCCAGCTCTTCTGTGTCTGGCCTTGTTTCCATTCTATATGCAAGAAAATGTGATTTTAGAGGCACATAACTCTCTATACCTCTTTCTTCTTTCTTCTCTTTAGCTTAATAATAATAAAAAAAGAGTATAAAATTACTGTGATCTAAAAAACTTTGCATGTTTCTGAGAACATGGAAAGTATGAACTTAAAAGTACAGGTTTTTTTGATAGATTAAATGTGAGAGAAGAGATGATGAAAATAGTGGTTGTTTGCAAACGGTAAGAGCAGCAATATGAATGCCATGGTTGAGAGCCAGGAGAAAAACAAAATGAAAAAGAAATTCTAATGTTAAGTATTTGCCACTTCCATAGGAGAGGATTAAGGAGAAGCAGTTGTGAGGAGCAGTTCATCAGCTTGTGGAGTCTGGTTTGCATTAGTGAGCACCAGGTCACTCCAGCCCACGATGTTGTCTTCACATATTGCATAACTGGATATTTGTTTTGTGTGGAGTAAATCACAGTTCTGAGGAAAGGGAATCAAACATCTTCCATGCTAATGCCCCCAGTTCACACAGATGTGTCTAAATCTTTGATACCATCATACTGAGATATATAAAAGTGTCCCTTGGGAAAATAAATTCACTGACTTGACCCAGCTGTATCTGCTTTGATCTGCTCAGCACAACACTGACCCAAAAGAGGCTTTTCTTGTGTATTAGTTCCACCTTAGGGAGAGTTTCACTATGGTGCAGGTGGAGATTGGTGGCTTTTGGGCCTGGTGACCTCTGATAGAAGAGGCAGTATTGAATGGCAGACAGCTCAAGAAGGCCTGTAAGCACATCCCAATCCAGTCAGATCCCTAGGCAAGCTACAAGCCCACAAGTTATAGCAAGTCATTGCTAGGAAGTCATCTGTACTATATATTGGTGTTCTTAGAAGGGGGACAGCCCCTGAGCTTCTTGCAAGGTCCTGTATTAGATGAGTCAGATAGCTTGCAGGGAGAGGTGCCCCAGAAAAATCTGTCAAGTGTTTTCAGGGGGAAAGTGTAAACGGGGGGGGGGGAAGATAATAATTTCTTTTTACAATAGCATTTTTTTAAAAAAGTAGAAAAATTTATTGCAATGGGTAGAAAGCATACAACTGTGATAAAAATAGTATTAAAAATATGGAAGAATGGAGAAATGAGGATTCTCAATTATCTGTGATGTGTGTTATGTTTGCATAGCATGATTTAGTTGAGGATAGCTCAAAGGCTCTTAATGTAGCAACACTTTTAAGCTCTGGAATCTTTTCACTGATTCTAGACATGCTAGGTCAGACAGAAGCTTTTTTTGCCCTGGACTTCACATAGATACAGGTGTTTGCTCCCATTCCAGAAACTGACAGATTCAACCAATTTGGGCAAAATAAGTTATTGCGTCCAAATGCTGAACTTCCAAAGGACATGGAATTAAGGAACTGCCTGGTTCTGCAGTTTTGGAATTACTATAACTATAACAGATCTTTTTTTGAGCCAAGGAAAATTTAAAATATCTCTTTATGGAAGAAATAAAATTGCAGAAGATTTTATTTTTTCCTTAAAAGTAAAAGCAACATTTATCTAACCTTGAATTCTTCCCTCGCTTCTTTCTCTGCATTTTGTAGGTCTACTTTCATGAAAAAGCTGAGTAACTTGGTTGCTTCTCAGCACACTGTAGATATTCATCCAATTTATCTTTTTTTCTTAAGAACATCTCTTGTCTGGAATGATATCTCTATCCTCTTCCTCTAAGAGGAAGTTTTTCTCTAACTTGAAGTGATAAAGAACATCACCACCCTGTTTTTAGTAACTGTGCCCTATTTTTCCTTCTCTCTCTGTAGGTTCATCCCCCAAGTAATGTGCAAACAGAAATAGGAACATAAAACCTAAAACCCTGAATTTTCTTGGAACTTTTTGCCAACAAATCCAAGGTTTTTCATTGTCTTTTTCCTCTCCAAGAGAATTTCTCAATGTAGGGACCTGAAATGACAAAGAAAGTCAGTTGGATTTTGATATGTCCAAAATACTGAATCAGAAGTATATGCAAAGTACATTTTTGTGATTCGGGGTGACTATATTTATGATAGTTATTTTTGTTATTATTAGTTAATTATCATTATCCATAGCTATTTTCTTAGTCTCCATTTTCCCAGTAATCAGGATTATATTAGCTTTGTTAAGCAAAATAATTGTTTGGACCCAAGTCAATAGCCTCCCTCCTTTTGCAGCTCCTGCCTGAATATGCTACAAGTGTTTGAGCCCTGAGTTTGGTTGCTAGGTAATTGGATCTCTGTGTTTTAGCGGTAGCCTGAGGGGACAAGGTGCAGTGAAAGTGATGCCAGACTAGAGTGCTCTGAGTGCTGTCATTCCCATGTTCATCTGTCACGAAACAGAGTCAATGGGTTTGGTCGCTTAGCTTTGCTCTTCTTGGAAGAATTTTGGAAGAATCTGACCAAGCCACTGGGGTCCAGCCATCAGGACAAAAAAATGGCTTTACCAGATCCTCTGTGACTCATAGGCTTTGCTACTTGGAATAAAGAAATCATCTGTAGTGACAAAAACAAACAAATAAATAAATAAAGTCATGTCTGTGACTGAGGAGAACTGTCCTGGTTCAGTGTGAGCACTGTAGTCCTGTAGAGGAAGATGGAAAGACCAGAGCAAGATTGCTGTTTGTCTTTCTCTCCATGGTGCTGTGGGCCTCCTGCCCTACACTTGTGAATTTGCATCCCTAATTTTGGGATTTAGTATAGATTCAGCAACGTTGAGGAAAAACTGGTTGCCCTGTGTAGGTCCTCATGCAGACAGAAGTTCACTGGAGGAAGTCAGTGGATAAACCTGCAAACAATAAGGAGAGAGGAAGAATAGACTTCCCTGAAGAGTTCACAATCTTTGCACAAGAATGAGAAAAGATTGGTCTAGAGGGAAATACACAAAAAATGAGCCATGGTGGACAGAAGATATGTGAGTGTACTTGGGGAGCCATGCCATTCCTTCCTTGCTGTGCCCTGTGTAGGAGTGTGTCTCACCCATCCCACACCTCACCCCAGGTCAGTGCCACCACAGTTTTGGAATAAGGCTTGTGCGTATTGCAAAGTGGATGTTTCTGTGCTGCTACTCGAGAGCTGCATGGCTGGAAATATGATTCTAATCTAAAATTATATATATAAATCTAATACATTTCTCTTTGTGTTTTTCTCACAGCCACTAACTGGAAGAGCCTCCAGAACTGGAAGGAAGTCTGGGATGGAGAAGGTCACTGCAGGTGCTCTGAGCAGCTCTTGCCAGTGCATGGGGGAGCTTGCCAACACCATCAAGTTTGAACCTCCTCTGAGCCCAGGAGCACCTTCTGGCTGTGAGCCCTGCCCAGGCATCTGTGGGGTGGGGATGAGAGTTGAGGAGTGTCTCTCAGAGCACATCTGCACAGAGCTGCCAGCAGTGGCAGCCTGGAGGAAAATGTCACTCAGCATATTGGAGACATGCCCTTGCCTCATGAAGGAGCTTTCATCTTCAGGGCTTCACAAAGCATGTGGTGCAAAGCCTGCATCCCAGCTGCTGCCAATGTTCACCTTCCCTCCCTGTATTCCTAGTGCAGCCTTTTAGAACATTATGACATTTTCTAAGGCTTGACTCAGTCAGGAATTGCCCTGGTGTTTCTCTGCTCCTCAGTTCCCTCATCTTGGCTGCACTCTCAGCTTGTAGCTGTTGTCCTCAGCCCTCCAGATTCTTCCCCTGGCTCTTTTCTACTGCCCTCACCCATGGAAGAACAAAACATTTATTCCCTAAATGTAATCAGGGAAAATTCTCCCAATAAGTCAAGGTAAATACATTCTTTCCTGCATAAACATTTTTGTCCTTCACTTACATTTTCTCTCTTTTGAGTAGATCATGGCAATTCTAAGAGACTGCAGCCTCCCACAGAGGAACAGTTGTAGCCATTGGGCACTTTGTAGTTAACAAATGGTGGCAAAAAGCAGAAATGTGACGACCTTGGGAAGACTGCAGCTATTTACACAGCATGGAGCCTAATAAGGCTGGACCTATTAAGTAATGCCATCCCAAAATATTATGTGATAAACCATCACCAAAGTCTCTGCCCCTGTATATGTCTTGACTGCAAACCGGATAATCTGTCTTCTGATACTAGAGAAGAGTTTTAAATTCTTTCTCTCAGCAGCATCTAGGACATTTTTCATGCTATTGTAATACAAGGTTTAAGTTAGATCTCACACTATATTATCCTAACCTGTTTAGATCCAAGCTGTTTTCTGTATTTTTTTACCAGTTTGGGTGAAGGAAACTTAGTCTGTTAAGAAACTGCTACTCTTATTTCTATAGATTTATTCCCACTATCAGTTCTAGGGAAAAATGCTGTAATTACTATGATTTTATCAGTGGAACAAAAAGCTCAGATTTAATAGAGGTCTCCGGGGAGTGATTGTTATCCTACCTAGGGAAGGAAGAATACACTTCAATCAGAAGGAATATCATAATTAGACCTCATGTCTAGTTCATTTAAGAACAAGACAGGGGGGAGTTTATGGACTGTTTATGTGGTCATAGCTTTCCTGAGGCAATATTTAAGTGCAGTGAATAACAGAGGTAATTACAGAGGTAATTCATACACCATTTAAAAACAGCTAATTATATTTCTGTGAAATAAAGAATTCTTAATTTTTAATGCAATGAAAATTGTTAAATGTCATGCAGAATTTGTATAAATAATTTTTCCTTGGGAATAAAATTGCAAGATTTACCACCTGTTCCACATTCAGTCAAGCTTTCTCTATTTACATCCCTCTCTGTGTCAGCAGGCTGCTTTTCTTTCCTGCTTCCATTAAGGTATTTTCTGGACACTTTATGTGTTTCTTATGCTTGTGAGTCTCTGTAGCCTTCTGGACCAACACAGAAACCTTAATGGCTCATCTGTGTCTGCTTCTCCATGTGGGTCCTCTGGGGATTCAGTGTAACCTTCTGACTGTGATAAACACACATGAAAGACAGGCTTGGCATAATGTTTAAAAATACTCTCAAATGTGTTATAGAATCACTAATAATAAGGGAATAAATATACTGGGTATCAGGCAGAGGTCTGTTCATCTTTTCCCCTCCCTTGCCTTCTTAAGACATTTGACATGAACATTAAACTTCTTACATGGTGTTAGAGACAATTTTGGGATCCTACATGGTGTACCTGTGTGCCCTGTACCTCTTTGATAAGATGTCCTACTTGCTTGGCATTTTAGAGGATTCAAAAGATCTTTCCAGGCCTATTACCCTTGAGAAATACCTTTCTTTTCTGCTGTCCAGGACAGTTTTCAGTTTATAGAATGTGTCAGCAGCCATTTCCAGTCAGTTGTCTTTAGCACACAAATTGTCAGGTCAAAAGAAATGCCACTTTTCCTTGGGTAGGGAGATCCTGAAAATGCAGAATCTGACACGTCAAAGCTGTGCTGTGCTCACTCCCTTTCCAAACATCCTGTCAGGCTGAGGTCAGCTTCTTTCCTCTCCTAGTGTACACAGTTTAGTTCTGTCCAAAGAGGAATTAATTTCTGATCCTTCTCCTTGAGTGGACAACTCATTTTCTTCCCCCTTTTCAGTTTGGCTACACTATCTGTGAGATTAAGCAGTTCTCTGCAGTGCAAAGTTTATAGACTGCCTTCCACTCCTTTCTGATGGATGCCTTAGTATGTGATAGACATCTAAACTGTCCACAAAACAGAAACATTTCAAGCCCTGTTACCAAGCTTCTTTATCAAAATATATCAGCTGAATATTTTAATATATTTTTTTAACAAATCCTGGAAGACTGCCTATAGTATATGTACTTTGTATAAAGTATCACATTATTAAAATGAGTAAAACAGGATTAGCATCAGAGGCCTGTGGAGATATATTGACTTTAATACTTTGTATGTTCAAAGGATTAGTGCTGTCACAAAATACATACTGCAGAGTAAGTGAAATCTTGCATGTCCTTCTCACATCACAATTTCCTCCTCTTTCTTTCCTGGGCTGTAACAAGAAGCTCATTCAAAGGAGTGGTGTATACTGGTCCCCTTCTGATTTTCTTCCATGGCATTAATTTTTACCTTCATGGGCTTGTATGGACATTGCAGGCTATGCTCATTGTCTGCTTCTCCAGAAATTAATGTTGAGTGGTTTCTGTAAACCATTAAGTATCTTCCAGATTCACACATTTTTTTTACCTGTAAATCTAGCTGCCATAGGATATTTGTAGACATAGAAGCCAAAATTGTTTGTGGCTTAAAAAAATCTTGACATAAATCTTTTTGGAATACTCTCTTTAGGCATATCCCATGTGGAGAAGAAAAATATACACAGCTTTCCCTCATTACCACAAGTTATTTATAAGCACCCTCATCTTTTGCTTTACATAGTCCCCTGTGGATAAGCATTTTTCTGTTTATTCCACTAGTCAGCATAAAATTTACAGAAATTATTATTTGGTTTTTTTCCTTCTAGCAATAAACAACCACAATTTCAACACTTTTTTCCCCCCTTCCACTTATTTATGAAACTTTAGTTTATTTTGGAAATATTTATCCTACAATCCTATATAGTAATAAGTCATCTCATTTCGCAGTCATTTAGAAGGGTTGTTTTCAGAAAATGAACAAAGCTCGTCTGGTGAATGCCCATGTAAGGATGTGAGGCTGGCCCAAATGAAAAGCCTTTCAGATCAAATGGCCTCTTCCAATGTTTACAGCCTGGCATGGGCTCTGCTGCACGAGGCTCTTATCTCTGCAGATAAGTGAGCCATGTCAGGTGGCTCAGCTTTCAGGTTTTAAAAATGAAATAAACTTTTTTTTTTTTTTCCCTGAGAGTGTGGATAAGAAGTAGAAAGAAGGTGAAAAAGGAGAATTCATTCGTTTCTGGCACTGGAAAACACAGATTGATCCTTGGCTCTACGTGTTCAGATGATTTTTTACCTCTTCATATGCACCATAAAACCATTGGTCAGATAGAGCAAGAAATAGACTGAATTAAAGAGAAACAAAACATGAAGTTATTTTGGGTCTGTAGTTACACAGACCAGAAATGAAGAAAAAAAAATATCTAAGACTGTTGAATGGAAACTTTCTGTATGTTTTTGATTACTTTGTGTTAACAGGTCTCCAGATTATCCTGTTTCCCATGCCAATTTGCACTGAATTTGCAGAAAGAATTTATGAGGTACTCTCTCATCTGTAGGCTAGGAGTTTCATCCATTTTCATTAGGCACACTGTATTTTGACAGGTACATTTTCTCTTGGAGGAACTCACTCTTTCCAAACATAATGCCTCTGATGACAAGTACAGCTCACACCATTTTTAGATGAAGCTGTAAATCAACATTATATTGTTCATTGTTTCACTGTAAGATAAAAATGCTGTTAATTTTAATTTTATTCTCTTCACCCATTCTTTTGTGTCTTTTTTTTTTGTGTCCTCTTGATGCACTCCTGTATTAGTTGATTCTACTTGTGACCATCTTCCCCCGACCCATGCAGATTTTTTCTTGGGTGTCGTCGCTTGTCCATGTTCCTTCCTCTACCATGCTGTCCAGAGACATGCATGTTTTACTTCTGGATGTTGCTGTTCTAAACTGCTGGCTTTAATTTCTAAGCTGCGATACGTAACTAACACTTCTTGGGGTGAAGGTAATTTTTTTTCCCCAGAGAGATATAAATTAAAAAGTCACCAAGAAATAATGAATTTGGAAGAGCTGCAAAAGGGTTGTTTCCCTTTGTGGAACTGTGTGACAAGGAGCTATAGCTTGTTGCTGGACAGATTGGACTACTTTTTGTGTTTTGTCTTGTTTACAAGGTGGTCCTTTGACTGTAGCTCCTTACACATTGCCTATATTATTATTATGAATGCCTCAGGGTGCCTCGGGTTTTGGTGAAGAGATCTGAGACAGCAACTCAGGAAACCAGAGGCAGTTCGAACTTGCTGGTGGCATTTCAAGCACTGCACTTATAGCAAATGCTTTATTTTGTGTGTTTGCAGTGGAGCCAAGTTATGATCTTTGAAATCTCCAGAGGCAAGACCTCCTGCACTCGATATGCTTAAGTTAAAACCAGATTTCTCTGGAGCTCTTCAACACCACCTGCATCTCCACCAAGCAAAGTGTTTAGGCTCATACTTGGAACCTGCTCCATCGTGCCTATACAATTATATTTGCAAGCCAGGAAGCTGTCAGAGAGGTTTGATATGAGCTGTGTTTCCAGATGTGTTTCATACTGTGTTGGGTATGAGCACACTCTGAAAGACTCTCAACACAGGGCAGAGGTCTCCAGCTTATAAACAGCTTCTCTTCATCAGTTCTAAATTCCAAGAGATCTAAACTCTTCCGCTTTAATGCTCCTTAAAGTTACTTTCCTCCTTACTAACATGTTGATACATATTAATTTATGTTCAACTTGGACCCTTTGGTTATCACTGATGTCTTCCAGTCATTAATTTAGTTTTAATAATATTCTTCTCCTCCGATCTCTTTCCATCTCAGCTCAGAGTTTCACAGTTGGAACATCTTATGTTTGTACATGGATAAAGCAATTCTCACGTGCTTTATATGAATTCTAGTAATCAAGATTTTTCTGAAAGCTTGCAAATCAAAGAGGAAAGTTTTCAGCTTGATTTGAATTTTCTTTTGAGTCAACATAATCCAAGAGAAAGTAAAATTGGTTTAGCAAGCTTTTTAATACTTGTGGAGCTTAAAATATTTTAACACAATTTCTGCTTGACTGACTCATATCAGTAGAAATTCTGAGTCTGTTTAGAATACATAAAACTTCTATGCATCCAAAATAAAGCCTAAAATTATATGGCTTAGATCCAGCTGGTTTTATATATAATGCAATATAATAAATAAAAAAGCCTGAAAGCTCAAAGGAAGCTATTAAAAAAACACCCCAAACTTATTCAGCTTTAGAAATTAATAGCTCCTGTGACCATCCTTAGAAAGATATAGAGAATCCCTTTAATGTTTAGATATCCAGAGATATTATCTGAGAAGTCACCAAAGAAATTTCGAGGTATCTAGGTTTAATTTGCTGTGTGACAGATACTGTTTCTTTCACAGCTGTTTCCTGTGGAAACTACATTGTCTTTGATAGATATATTATTACCAGGTTTTACTTCTAGTGCCCCTCTAGTATTTGGTTGTGTCATATAAAAACTAGAGGAAAGGAAAACAAAAGTAATATGAAAAGGAGTGACAAAGAAATCAGTTCAAATGTATTATTAGAAAAATGTTGATAATAAAGTACAGCTCAAATATTTACATAAAATCAGAATTTTGCATTTGCACACAAGAGCACGAAAATCTGGATTGCATGAAAAATATTTGCTTCACATCTAAGTGTTTCTGTAAAAGGAGAGTTAATTTCATAATTTGTGTGAAAATGAAGCTTTTCTTGAGACAGTGTCAGTGAAAGGCACAAACAAGCTTGGAAGCCCATCTCAGGGAAATCTCGCTGACACAAAATCCAAGCTGATGGGGAGAGCAACACTGTGACTGACAAAAACCAGAAGGTGCCCTAGGAAATTCAGACGTCCAAAGAGATTTTGGCTGATTTGGATCTTTGGATCTTACTTGATTCTGATATATGAACTATGAGAAATCAAGTAGCTGGAGGTGAAAGCAGAAGTTCCAATGAATTGATTCTACACTATATTTCATTGAAATGGGTTATCCAAACATTTAGGGTAAATAATAAATACAGAGAAATGCAGACCCATGGATGCTTGGGGTTAGTGACATTTGACTGTTCTGTCTGTTCTGCATCTCTTTTGGAAACCTTGATTTCAGTATGTTCCAGGGCTTGAGCTCTCTAGTTTTCACCAGTTATGTATGAAAGGCCAGCCTACTACAAATACCTTTGTCTGGTTTTACCACCAAAAGCTGGAAGGAGCAAGCAGTGGAAATGTAAAGTGCATGTGGGCAGTATTTGTGTCTGGCTCTCAGGCCGCAATCTATAAAGATTTCTTGTACAGGTTTTCAGAGCTGGAATATTTGGTCTCAAAGTCCTAGACTTTGGACCCTTGAGATTTTTAATGTATAGCCATAAAGAGACATTACAACAGGAGAACATTAAATCTGATTTCACACCTTATAAGAAGAAAGGAGTTTTGCTGAGGGTAAAGTTAGGTTTATCTTATTCTAGTGTGATCTAAATGCTTGAAATAGGAGATGAATACTTTTGAATAATTGGTTGAAAACCTAATTAGTCATAAAAGCCTGTGAGGAAAAACTGAAGGCCAAAGTTTTGGTTGGTTTTTTGTTTTCACCCACATAGCTGAGAACATTATCTAGGGAAAAATTCTGGAAGACTGAAATTTTCCAACAGAACAAAAGAAACAGAATCTGCCCTAGTGAGCAGATCTGCTCAGGAACACAAGGTATTACTCAGGTCCCCAGTGAATATAAACTTGGCATGGAAAGAAGAACTCTTGAGATTGTTTAAATGGCACTACCATGTGACAGAAAGTTATAATTTATCCAAAGTTACTCAAAAGGAAAAACATGATGAGAATAGCTAAGAATGCATGATCTGAGATTCACACCAGACTGTAGTGCTGGCAAAGATTTTCTGAGTCATGAAGTCCATGTTCTAATTACTGCAAAATGCTCCACCGCTTTATATAATATAATTATAAACTGCAATGTAAAATAATTTCATTTTTTCCCCAAGGCTACTCATTATGAATGGCTATTTCAAAATCTGCTGTAATGAGTCAAAGTCTTTTATTTTGCAAGCTGAATTTATCACTGGCCTTCTCATATCCATTTGTTCCTAGGTCAATATTATCTTCCAGCCTAAATATGCCCCTCCTGAGCTTTAATTCTATTGCAAAGAAATAACTCTGTTACAAAGACCCTTGACTTAATTTTCAGTTCTTCTTAGTGAAAAGTACTTGGTAAACCTTGAAACTTGGCTAATCAAGTAACGTAATGTGGTGTTTGTGCTTGTGCCTGCTTCTAGAAAAAGTCCTTATTATTTTCCCCCTCTGTGTATTTGCATACCTTCTGCCTATCTCCTACATTTGCTCTACAGTAATGACATGACATCAAAGGAAAGCTTTTGGGAGGCCCAACAGACAGAGGGGAGATAGTCAGACAAAATTTGATCACACCGAAGTGCAAGTCAGGAGTCTTTCCATCAACAGCCCTCAGTGAGATAAAACTGTCTTCACATTGGTAGAAAAAAAATCCTTAACAGCAAGTGTTAATTACATACCTGATTAACCACTTCACTAGGGTCTTTCCAGAGGTTTGGCAAAATCAGAGTAAAGAAACCAGGTTTCAGTGTTTACTATAGTAAAATCATTTTTGTTACTGTATCAAGAAGGCACATTTTGGTATTCTGGGCCTCTGATCCTCTTAGAAATTAAGCAATCCTTGGAATAGGCTATTTTTCACCTCAGGTATATTTTTAATTAAATTATTATGGAACCTGAAATTAATTGGAAAAACTACATAATTTTTATTCAATGAGGTTAAAAGTGTGCTTTTCAAAAGGAATACAGACAGAATTTGGCTAAAAGTGTAGCTTTTAACATTCCTCAGGTATTATTTCATCTAGCATTTGGAAACTAATAAAAGATCTTTTAGCTGAAAAGTTGGGGTTTTTTTTTCCAAAAATTAGCATGAGATCTGAGAAAAAGGGCACTTCCAAATGCACTGATTTAACTGCTGGAGAGTCTCTTTATTGGCTCGTTGCTGCCAGGAATAAGATACTATTGTGTTGACTTGGAGTCATGGCAGGAGAACACAACAAAGACAGATGAAACATTGTGTCACACATCTGCAAAGGTTTTAGAAATTTAGGAAGGGAGTTCTGATTTTTATGAGGCCTCTTGTTCACCTGCTTTTGAATTTATTTGGTAAATAAATTTAAAGTTAGTTTGTCTCTTTGAAAAAAATCTTTATTAACATTTAAACTTAGAAATGGAATTTAAAGTAACTTCTGGACTAGTTGCGTAAAGTTACAGTTGTAAAGCTGAAAGAAGTATCTATAAATATCTGACTTTTTATGGCAGTAAGAAGTACCTGACTATTTTTAAAATCAGGCTGCTTTTTCAGTATCTCAGACTAGATGTGTGATTCTTGGCCTTACTTGAAAAACATTACGGCTCCAAATCTCTCAATTTCCACACAATAATAGATGTAATGATGGATACCTCCATATTGTAGTGGGTAAAACCTGTTAAGATATTCCTACTGTGTAACATCCAGGTGGTCCGCTCTTAAAAGTCCAGCCCCAAATGCCCTGATGGTGTCACAGGCACTTCTGTGCTGCAGCTCATCAGACACAGCAGAAGACCCTGGGGCTGCACTTCTGAGCTGCCTTGAGCACTTCCAGGAATGGGACATCCATTTTCTGTGCCAGTGCTTCACCACCCTCTCAGAAATACTTCTTAGCACCCAGTCTAAATCTTCTCCTTTAGTTTAACACCATTGTCCCTTGTCCTATCATAATCTGCTTGTGTAAGAAGTCACTATGCCTCTGTTTTTGTAACACCCCTGTCGTGGTTTGGAAAGCAAAATGAGTGAGAGGCTCCAAGTCAGAGATACAATTTAATAAGAAGAAAGGTAAAAAGGTAAAAAGAAAATAAAATAAATGCAATAACACAAAGGACCACTGACAGAGTCAGAATACAACCTGAGCAGGGTGGTGGAAGCAGTCCAGGTGAGGTGCTCTTCCTGAAGCAGTGACCCTGTAGAAAGGTCTGGTAGCTCTGCTCCTCTGGGAATCCAGTGGGTAAGGGCTGCTTGCACTGTCCCAAATCCCAGATTATATCCAGGTGAGAATTCTTGGCTCCTCCCCCTGGGTGGAGCATCTCACAATGGGATGATGAGTGTGAAGTGAGTCCTTGATGGCCCATTAAACAGAGATAACTCCTGGAGGGAGTTACCTGTGAGTCATGGGCAAGGTGTTGATGGGCCATTAGCAGAAGACACCCCAACACTAGAGCTCTGCCCCACTTGGTTTTAACAGTTCATGAAGATGGTGATAGAATAAATACTTTGTGTACGTCCTACACTACAACCCAGGACAGTGTTACCTAAGTTATCACCTGGCCACAGGTCCTTTGGTATGAAAAAGGGTTGGCACTTCACAGCCACTCTTCTGGGGCTCCTCCAGCCCTGAGCTCAGCCTGCAGCTCACTCACACTGCAGCTTCACACCGAGATACCTGCACTAAATGTCCTCCTCAACACAGATTAGCAAGGTTAATACAGAGATTAAGGTACAAGGGAGGGAAAATCAGTTATATAGGCTACGGATTATAAAGACATAAGTAATAAGATAGGTAAAAAGAAAATAAACTTTTCTTACCAAAATCACTGGGAGACAGTAGAAATTAATGGTAGTGAACAGGAGAATACATGTAAGTATGTTTATAACTCATATTTGTGACTTCAGTGGAAAAATATTGGTAAACTAAAAGTGCAGGATAATGATGTCACATTTTGAATTCTGGAAAAAAAACCCCACTTAAAATCTCTTTAAGAAATAGGTGCAAGAAGTGTATGGAATTTATATTCATGTGGATGAAAAAAAATTGAAAATTATGAAAATAACTTTATGGAGTGATGATCAACCACAGAGAAGGATACCAATAGCAGAACTAAAGTACAGTAGAAGCAAAAATCCTAAATAATCAAAGAAAAGTTTGTCCTGGATGTCAGAATGCATGGGTAAAGACTGTGAAATTATGAGAAGGGAGGATGAGATGAACCTTGTCATTGTAAAAGAGAAATTGGCGATTCCTGAAAATTTGATATTTGTGTTCCTATAGGGTGAAAGGACTATAAGTGGCAAGGCAGAGGCATGACCTCCATTTTGGTGTTGAGTATGGCAGCCATCCATGCTAAAGAAAGATGATTTCAAATTGGATGAACTGGGAAGATGTTGCAGGAGATTGATTACTGTGAAATTGGGACCGACAGGTCTCATCTGACCATCTTCTGTCCAGATGTCATCTCTCTGGCATGCCATGGAGGAGAGGCAGCTGCAGAGGACTATCCTGCACTTACTGATGCCTTGAGCCTTGGGCTGTGTGTGTGATTGGTCTGCTGGCAGTCTAACAGTGATACACAGCCTCGGGGTTATCTGGAGGTTGCCCTGCCTGAAGCAACACTGCTCTCTGCCCACACATAGCAGAGTCCTGTCTCTGCAAACCCCCACTTGGGTTTTAAAAGGAAAAATGTGCCATGCCACAGGATGATGTGGCTTCACTGGCTGTATCTCATCTTTTTACAAAATGTTTTCTTTTAAGCACATCAAATCCAAATGGTCAGGACTTCTAAAGAACTTATGGTATAAGCAGACTAATTAATTTCTTGTCGAAAATTTCCTTGCAGATTATAATTCAATTAAAAATGCTAATGGATATAATTTGAGATAATTTTCTGGTAATGACAAACAGAATGAATATTTGGAGTGCCTTTGTTTGCTTTGTACAACAGTATTTATATGCAAGATTATTAAATTGAGATATGTAAAATGAGTCTTGTTAGAAGAATAATAATTAGAGCTCTGCTTAAACAGTTTTATATATATAGAGGGAGAGAGAGAGACTTATCATACCATACAATTATACCCTGATGAAGCACACCAAGAAAACCAGAAAGACAATAGAAATAATCACTGCTGGACAGCTAGGAGCCAAGTGTAAAAAACTGTGATTTCATTTGGCTCTTGCTGTCCCCTCCTGTGTCTCTCTTTTTCTCTAGACAAATCAAGAAATCATCCAAGTCTTTGTTCTAGTTCCACTGCTGCTGAACCCTGGAGCTGGAGTTACACTGGAGGAGCTGAGTTTGTTCTCAGCACTTATTCCAATAACTGGGAGATGTTTAAAATCTGCTTTCAAAAGGTTGGATCACATGAACAGACATTTGAGCAGAGAAAGTCATTGGAACACAGTACACAGACAGGGTCACACAGATGTCAGGTCACTGACATCTCCACTTGTAAGGTCTCATCACCTCTAATTTCATTAGGGCTTATATACATTAGCAAAAATGGTCACATTTTTCAATGAAACCAAAGAAGTTAAATTGCTTAGGAACTGGTAAATGTTTTATTTGAGGCTTTCAGTGAGCATATAGGCTTTTTTCCTTCTTGGACCAATCAAAAGTATACTCAACATATATTCGCTTATGTGTATATGTATATGTAAAGCATGACCTTACAATGGATGAGGGATTTGTAATAGTAAAATTTATATTATCCTTCTGATACGTTTTGGTTAGCTTAATACTTCTAATTTCCTACAAAATGTGTTTCAGCTGGCTTCACCTTTTTGGTTTTCCAATATTTTTACTTCAGGAGTAGCTCTAAAAATATACCTCTAGACACTTCTGCCATACAGTGTGTCTGGAAGGACAGATTCACCTATTTGCCTTCCTAAATCAGACTTTCCTGAAACAAACTTTCCTGCAGACAAGCCAGAAGAAACTGTAGAACACAATTAAAAAACCAAAAATGGGAAATGCAGAGACACTGGATTTCACTTGAAATGCCTCTTGCAGTCCTGTCAGACTGTATTACAGCATCTGAAAAGGGAAAACAAGAATGGTGTATAAGAGATTCACCATCCCAAAGTCCCCATGATCTCAACCATACCTGCTGCTTTGGGGAACTCTTTATATTATTACCTAATAATGTATCGTTCTTTACAGTAGTTGAGTCCAATAAAGATATTTAAGCTGCTGTGCTGCTGTGTTCTCTGACCCAGCTGCTACCTTAATGCACTGTGACTTTCATCCCTGAGTGAGAAAGTTATATATAGCTACCAATCCAAATAAGCCATTGGGAATGGACATGGTGTGATGTGAACTTACTGGCAAAGAAGGAGAGCCAGGAGGATTTTGTTTCTCACCATCCTCATGAGCTGATGGGGCACAAGAATCTGCCACACAGTGGCAGCTGTGCAGTCTGTGTCTCCTCTTCCCCATCCTTATTCAGGTCAGCAACCTCCTTTGTATCCAGTCTGGGCATGGCATTAACACATCCCATGCTGCACTATCGCCTTTCCATGTAGAAAAATACCAGAAGAGTGTTTTATACTCCAACATCAGAGCAAAATAAGCCAATTTATGAGTAAATGTCTTTTTTCTTTCTATTCTGAGGATGTAGTGTTACATACTAACTCAGCTATAACTATTATAAGAGTGGGCAAGTTAAAATAGGAACTCCATGGGAAATGCCAATATTTCAAAGTGTAGGTTTGAGTTCTAAAAATATTTTCATTTTGATTTTGCCTGCAAAATAAAATTGTAATAAACTTTTCCCAGTTATTAGAAAAAAAAATTGTGAAATTTATCTACTAATTTAATTTATGCATGTAAAAAAATACAACCATGATGAAAAATATTTAAATGAAAGTTTCGTGCATTTTGTTACAGCAAAACCAGCAAAGAGTGCTGTTCTTATCACAATGAATTAAAAAATTTTGACTACACATAAGACTTCCAGACCAACAGAAAGCTCTGTTTCATATGGACCCAACATTTTCCAATGAAAACTTGTTTCAAAACTAATGACAGCTGTGATCCCCACAGGTTTAAATCTTGCATGCCCATCTCTGGGAGCAAGGTGCATAATGTTGAGTAAGGTACCACAATTCCAGCAACTGAAAATAACATTAGGGCCCCCCTTGTTCAAGAAAAAAAGTAAAAACTCAGTGGAGACAAATATAAGTTCTGTGTATATAAAAATTAGATTACTCCATGAAGTCTTCACTGTAGCCAGACCTCTATCTGTGTTTTTTCCAAGTATTTTACCTTTGAGTCTTACGGAATTTATGTAATTCCCCAGGGGGGTCTAGTTGCTGTTGCTAGAATGACATGACATTCCTGTAAATGTTTGTGCCTCATCCAGTTAAACTTGGCTAATGTATAAATAAAGTTTTTTTTCCTCAAAATACTTTTGCTAATTGGTCAGAGACCAATGAGTAATTGCAGTAAAGCCAAATCTTTATTACTGTAAGAACAAATGTTTGAATGAAAGGAACTGCTTATTCAGAGTGGCTAAAATATCTGCAGGACTCATATACACAGAATTTTTAAAACTGAAAAAATAGTGCAGCAGCTATTTGCTCACTCAGTTTTATGGAAAAACAAAACAAAACAAAACCCCAAAGAAATCCACAGCAGTCAGTGTATATTGACACCAGTACAGGTCTCAGCATCAGCAAAGAGACCTAAGAACTTGGTCTTCACTGTGTCTGAAGGTTTTCAGATTCATTTGAAACCAAAAAATCAAAACTGGACTACAGGAATGTAGGTCATAAAACAGAAAACAAGTCTCTTTTCTAGTTTTGGTCTAAATTTCTGGGTAGACTAAAGCACTTTTTAAAAGCTGCACAGAACCTTTTTCAGCTGTCTTCAAGTTGTCTTTATCTGTCACCAACTTATTTAATCTCCAGATAATTCCAGTTTCTGATGGTCTAATGTCTTTAGATAGTCGTATTTGTCACAAAATTTCAAAATGCATTTAGTACTTTTCCTGTTTCCAAAGACACCATTGATCACAAATACCGTAATAACACTTAATATCAGCTTTTGTACTGGGAACTGTGTCAGATAACAGAACATTGAGTCAAATCCACCAGCCCAGTCATCTGTGCCTCTAGTTTGTATTACAAGTTGAGGATATGAACAAAAAATTAACCAAAATCAAAATTTTCACTCAAAATTTCCTATGACAATAAGAATTTTTAACATCTGTTTGTAAGAACATTTCTGGGAGGGAAAAAGTACAGTAACATAGAGTTGTGTATCAGATAATTTGTTAATTACAGATGTCAGTGCTACAACAGCAAGCATTTAAAAGACTAACTATATCATATTATGTTCACAAATCTCTTTTACTGCTTGTTTTTGCACTGATGGGTTTTGAAGTAATTCTTGTGCATGCAAAGCCAATACTTTATACACAGTTCTGCTTGGATTCTCCAGTTATAACTCATAGATGGTGTCATACTCTTTTGGTGGATAAATATGAAATTCCAACCTTTTCGGTTTGGATTATTAAAATCTGTGCACATTTTGGCCGACCTGCCTATTTGACTTCTCCATTGTTAAACACCCTCCAATTCTACTGCAAGATTGGCCAGTTCCTTTCACAGCAGAGCCTGATTCATGACTGCTACAGGATTCATGTGTGCTACAGGGAAAAAAGCTGTATTATAAAAGAAATTGAAAATTGACATCTGTCTTCACCTGTCATTTTTATCTTTCTCTAAATAATGGTTGCAGTGTTGACTATTTGTTCCAAGGGGGAGTGTGGTGATCACAGCTCTGCAGTTCCCAACAACACAGTCCTTGGAGCGGCTCTTCTTGGCCACCTATTGCAGGAAGAGGGATCTAACTTTCATGTGCACTGGGAAAAAGTGGTTTTCTCAGATATTTATATGTAATAAAAGTATATAATTTTGTACTCAAATGTTTTGTGGTATATTCTCCCATATATATATATATATATATATATATATATATATATATATATGTATGCATAATCTCTAACAACCTTTTCCCTCTCCAATATGATTTCTTCATTCCATATCTCATTGATAGATTCTATTTTTATCTGAAATTGTCATCCTCAAATGATATTTTACCATTGCTCCAGCATTCTGGAACTCCAGGGAAAGTACCAGAAAAATACCTTCAGTAAAGGAACAAGTAACAACAAAAATCAGTACCTATTACATTTAATTCACATCTGGAATCAAAATTGGAGTTTTGAGAAACATATGAGAAGCCCTGGAACTAGATCACATGGAGAACAGAAAGCGATTCACTTCTGGAAATAATGCTTTCACAGCTGATTTATTTGAGGGCAAATCTTGAGGGATTCTTCGTTAAGACTATTTCAAGCATCTGGAAGATTCCCAAAGTCTGATTTCAGAAGTATATGCATAGAAAGTCTTCTAAAGTTCAAAACAGACAGAGTTCCATCTACCAAAAATGGCATCAGGCCATAGACTTTCTGTCACTTGCTAGCTTGGGTTTCTGTGACACTATAGGTTTGGCTTTAAAAATAAAATTGTATCTAAGTGTGCATAAGATGCATAAGATGTATGTGTTTCCATACATTAAAAAACCCCAAAAACTAAAAAAACACCCAGATGTACGTACACATGATAAATACATATGCTGCCAGGAGCAAAACATTGCAGCAATTAAATGGAAACTTTTTCATTTCCTGAAAGCCGGGCTTGGTCCCAATATCCTGGTACATACATGAACTGCAACTTCACTTTTTGCCTGGGACAAAATATATACACTGTTGCACTATATTATTTCCTATTAATATACCATCTGGAATGTAGTTGCAATATGGAGTGGATGAAGCGACTCAAGATTAACCTTATCAAAGCATCCAACAGCAGTGATCCCCATAATAACCACTCAGGCTGATTTCTTCCCAAATTTCTTATATAAAAACCTTGGAGGTTTAACTCCAGTTCTCTACTTACCAAATGTTGTGGCAAGAGGCAGCCTCTCTCTAGCAAGGAATCTGCCACAAATAGAAGATAATTATTTCAACCCTTCTATGCTTAAAGATTTAGATGATAAAACCTCTACTGACCAAATAAAGCACAAGCTTATAATATGATTTTTTTAAATATTCAATTAGTTCTTTAAGAAATCATAATTTTATTTGAAAAGCAACTAAGAGAGAAAAGTCAACGATTTCTTGAAAGGCTTAACAAAAATAATGTTCCATCCACCATCTGAATTTGATTAAATTGTCCAGAGAACTGTCATATCAAATAAACCCCTCAACTTCCAAATAATTGGAATCACTGGTTAAACTAGCCAACAGCTTTTTTGTCTTTGAAAATATATTAATCTAGGATACTCTAACAATGATAATAAGAAATAAATAAATAATTGAAACATGCATTGGAACAAGAAGGAAATGTAAGATCATCTAGTTTCATTTTCTCTGTGAAATAGGCAAAACTGCATTCATTTCTCTTCTACTCTCCTAATATGTTTTGCTGAAGCTTATCTTTCAAAAGCACATCTAGTCTTCATTTGAAGACACAAGAGATGGGGAATCTGTTATTTTCTTTGCTAATCTGCTGCGATGATTGGTTGCTGTCATCACTGCAAATCTGTTGAATTGCCAGTAGTGCGGTCTCAGCATTCAGCTTTGGGCTATGGTTGTACCTTTCTTTCCTCTGTAAAAGAAGTCTTCAGCACCCCACCACTTTTCTACTAAACAAAATGGAAGCGAAAAGAAATCTTTCTTCTTATAAATCAGCAAGTGACCTAACAAATGTCATCTGCAGAGTGGTTGCAGGGCCTAAATTAGTCTTTAGCTTGCTGTGGAGAACTGTAGAGTCCATGGGAAGCAGGAAGTGATTCAGCCACTGGTCTTCCACTCCTGCCTCCTAACTCACAGAGTGAAAATGACTGTGGGAAGGAAAAAGGAGAGAAAAGAGTAATGTAGCTATAGTACCTGAAAAGCTCATTGCAACAGATTTTAATGAAACACAGGCAGAGCACATGGGACAAACATCATGAAGTTCCTAATCTAGGCTAGCTTGCAAATGCCTGTTTCAAATAATATTGTCTTAAGCAGCAGTAATATTCTGTAGCACAGATCCGTGGAAGGTGTTGCCTCTTCGGCTGAGCTGAATCAAAATACATACTCCACTGTGAGGAAACTAGGAAAGTCTTTTATTCTGATTAATTAATAAGCTGTAAATAACCAACATGACTTATTTCTAAAGTCTCACATCAATTATGTGAGAGTGTTTCATATGCTCAGCAAAACAAAGACAGCATCTGTCCCTGATGGGATACTCATGAGAGGCAATTGTTCAGCAGTTAAGGAAAAATAGAAACATGAAGAAAAATCATCGTGACATCAAAAGCATACTTCCATGTCTTTTCTTTCTATAGTAGTAGAACCTGGATATTGAGATGAGTATTTTTTTTTTCAGTATCAAATGAACAATTAAAACATCAGATGACACTGATTGCTCTAGTGCTTGCTCCTGAATCTTCCATGTACTATGAATACAGGATCAAGGATTCAGAATATGTGCTGAATTGATATGTGTTCAAAATTTTTGCTAGAGGCTATGTTTATGTGATAAAATTCATGAAGTTCATAAGTCACATTAAATCCAGGGAGGCGGGATCCTATCCTGGATCTTGAAAGGTCCTGGGGAATCAAGAACAAAGGAAGAAGATTCTTCGTGCAGAGTAGGGGAGCTGAGGTTCTTGACAAATATTTTGGTAAAGAGGGAGTTCAGAAAGCAATGTGGTGATGACAAGAGATAGATTCATATAGAAAAGCACACAATGGGAAGAAACAAGAGATACTGATAAGAAGGAATGTTGGATTGACTGCACCCAGATGTTTTTTGTTTGGATAGATGGTTTACTCAGCTTTGAATATTTCATTCTTGTCCCACCACACATCCACGTTTTACATCCTTACGCTGGGGAACCCTTTTGAGACTGTTTATAAATTATTTGGGTGAACGAGAACACTGAAGACAAGGAAGAAGTTTTTTATGGCCATATACAGCTTTGCAGTGTTTGTGGAAGAACATTTCTACTGAAACCATGTCAGCATTTAGCTCTTGCTGTATCTGCATCCTTAACCCTAGGATGGAATTTGCTTACTTCATTAATTCTCGTCATTGTTTAGCAGTGCAGTGGCTTCACGTAGCTTCATTCAGTGTTTTCACTTGTGTGATGTAGCTTTCAAAAAACTTCATGTTGCTACTATCCTTATTTGAACTTGGAGAATACTTAAACTTTGGATGAAATCAGAGGTTCACATTAATTTAAGCATACCCTTTTGGTTTATTCCGTGTTTGCTGTGAATACAGTATCCTGTTTCTTTTACTTCTTTATAATTCAATTACACTGTCTGTACTTTTTCTGTAGTTATTATTGGCTCGTTGTTAAAGAACTTTATTTCATCTGCTATTACTTGGCAGTTATGTAGACTTTCGTATTTATGCCTGCTTGATCTTTCCTTTTTTGTAATGAGGTTGTTTGTCCATGCACTCACAAATCTTCATCTACTCTCTGCAAAACTGACACAAATGGTCCACAAACAGTGCTGAACCTCCCTTGGAATTTGATATCTCAGAGTTGCTTCATATCTCAGAACTTTTCCTCACTTCTTTAAACTGCAAGTTTATTTGCTATACAAAAAGGAGGGTGTTTTCTTCTCTCTCACATGGATTCATATCAAGTATGGCCTAATATCATATTAGAATCATATGGTTTAGTAAGAAACTAGTGTTCTTCTATGCAGCCAAACTGAAAATCAGGTGACTTTGCAGGATTACATAGTGATTGTTCACCCATGAAATCTGAGTGTTTTCTGGAAAACTTGACACTGCTTTAATTTAATGAATCAATTGCATATAGATTTTTAGAGAAATGGAATTATACCAGAATTTATCAATTTCCTTGGGTTTTAAAATTAAATCAAAGTTTGGTTGTTCGTTTTTTTTTCTGTGTCAAGAGTTAAAGAGATAAAAAATAAAAAATAAGAAATAGGTTCCTATCCTCTATGGTCCTGTCTTATCCTTGCCCTTGCTCTGGCCTTCAATTTCTAGGTCCCATAGATGATATATGGTGGGATATAATATGGGATGATAGCAAACATATGATATTAAATTCCTGTTATAGTTGGGAAATGCTTGTAGTGCTTCTGGCACATCTAAAAAGCAGGTGCATCAGTGATATCCTTATGCTGCACCTGGAAATGTTTTTAGACAAAATGTTTTGAAGTGTAGGGATGAAGACTTCTGCATGACTCACATGGATTAAGGGCTGATATCTATCAAAGATAATGAAAATATTTTTTTTTATTTGAGCGACTACATAAAGATATATAACTCCAGTATTCCTAACTTTTTCCATAAATAAGTTACTCTGTATGACTCAAAAAACCCAAATGAAATTTCCAGGAAGAACTCAACTGGCAAGTGAATGCCTGTATAGCATGGAAAAGTGAAAAATGCCATTCTGAGTGAAAAAGCCTGAAGCAAATATTTATGCTTATTTCCAGGCATCCATAACTTTAGTCTGTTTCCAGCTTCTGCATTAGGAGTAAAATGAAATGCATAGAGTATGCTTTGGGCTACAAGATCTGAGAAAAATTACAAAGCTCATAGTTGAAATATTGGAACCAACTTATCAATTATTCAATAGCATTTTAGATTAGGTGCTTTTTCCTGCCATTATCCCTAGCTAGAGTTTAGTCTCTCGGAGGGGAAGAATTGTATTTCATTGTCCATTCAAGCACTAATGAGGGCAAAGTCCTGCTAAGCCTATCTTGTATAGTGAAATTTGGGTGGGATTGGTTTTAGAAATAAGAAGACATGCAAATTCTTCATTATCTCAAATATTACTTTTATAAATGGCTATTCAATTATTAAATAATTGTTCCTCTCCTTTTAGTTTATCCTTTTGGATTTTATCTTTCTTGGACTTATACCAGCAACTTAATTTCTGTCTTCGACAACACAGCCAATGCTGCTTATTCTTTCTCCAAGTTTCAGTTTTTACAATTACCCTGCTTTATGGAAATAAATTTGCATGGGACTTGGGAACGGGACAAAGATGTCTCACAAACAATGCAATACCTTCAACTCCTGCACTCTGAGTTATACCTCTTGACAGTTTCTTACTTTCTTTTCTGTTTGCTTGGGGTTTTTTTCTGCTGGTGAAAATCTTAAATAACTGTTAGGTTTTCTAGGAACATTTATTGAAGCTTATGAAGTTTTATGAGTCAGGAAAATACATTTCAGGCAAATCCTTTTGGAGTATTTAGGCATCCTGTTGTACAAATTAGAAATGCTCTTTAGCAATAGTTCAATTGAAGGTGTTGCCAGCTGCAGTTTCTAGAAAGACACCTAAGTTTTCAGCTCAGGAAGTACAAGCAGTTTCAAAGGACACTGTGCTGAAGTTGGAAAACCTCTGGGAATCCTGAGAGTTAAGCTTTGTGACTGAAACTCCCACTTACAGAAATGGCAAACCTATATGTGTGTCCATGCTGATTAACTCCGTGCTTGTCTCTTCACTTAGTACTGATAGAGGTTACCACAATTTTGTAATTCCCAGTTTTCCTGCTAATGCCCAGGGAATATGCTGAGTACCCTGGCTGCAAGCTATCTGTAAACCAGTCTTTACAATTGCAGCCCTCACTAGGAAAAGATAATCACTAGAGAATAAAGGAGAGTGTGTGCTGTTTGGGAAGAATCTCCTTGGTCAAGTAGCAATAGGCAAGTATCATCCCTGATACTGATACCATCTTTGAAAAAATCTTCATCTGTAGGGAATTAAGAGGGACTGAGAGCAGGATATGTTCACCCTAAAGTAGATACCGATGGCCTGAATCTGACAAATCATCTGATGGCTAAAACCAGATGTGGTCAAGGGTAATGTTCTTTGGAAAGAGGCAACACCAAGATGTGATGTTAGCACTCTAAATTAGTATTGACAGATGATGCTAATGCAGATACAAAAATCCTTCTCAAATGAATTTAAAAGTTAAACTCAGAAGAGACTAGGACATAAGTAACCACAACTGGGATTTGTGGTCCTATCCCTCACTGGGCTACTGAAGCTGCTGGGATTTAGTCACAAGACAAATATGACAGTTTACAGAAAACAGACCAAGTCAAAAAATAAAATAAAAGGATGTATGACTCAGCAGTGTGGGATACACCCAATTCTGTGAAGTGACTAATCAAAAAATATTGCCTTCTCAGATTCCAATGTGCAGACCCTAGAACGGGATTAGAGTTCATTTAATTTACCAAATGAAAGTTTTATTACTGTCTGGAGTGGGTTTTTTTCTGTGAAAAGATAAAAATCCTGTATTAGTCATTCTGTAACAGGGGGGAGGAGGGGGAAAGGTAGGTTTTCATTCAGTTCCAACTTGCTATGAAGCTTCACTCAAAAATTCCTTTACCAAAATGTTTCATCTGAATGTGGAAAGGTAGTCACCTACTCAGAAACCAGGAGAAAAGCTAAATTAATACAGAACAAGTCAAACCCTAATACTCTTTGTAATTAGGTCACCCTTAGGTCAAACCATGTTTTTCTGTTATTCTACCACATGTTAGTGTCAGAAGCACTCCTCCATGGTGAGGGAACCAGTGGAAGAAATCGGGAACTGAATAGAAGGATTGTCCCTCATTTTGTGAATCCTTTCCTTTGTGACTTGATTTTGTACCAGGGCCCTCATGTGTCAACAGGATTCATTCTCTTCTGCTTGTTCCACAACTCCCATGAGGATAAGAGGGAGCAGGAGATACTGGCTGGTCTCTCATGGTGTCTCCCCTGGACCTTATTCAGGAGTTACGAATACAGTTCACCAAGTTCAAGGCTCTGTTAATATAAGTAACAGCTTCTGATGTAAGGTTTTGCAAGGTGAGGCACAGCTAATTTTTTTGGTTGAATGAAAATTATGTGCTGGTATATTTGGGGGCATTTGTAGTAGTTATAATTTTAAAGTCTTAAAGTAGTTATATTTTAAAGTCTTAAACAGATATGGAAACACACCTTTAGGTCATCTAGCCCCTTTCCTTGTCAAGTGGGAATTGTCCCCTAAAGTATAATTTCTAGGATTTGGAATAGATTTTCAGGGTTTCCTCATGGTATCCTGTTTTGAAAGGTAGCCCAGGACTGTAGCCATATGTATCAGACTGTAAACTAAAGTTGGATGTTTTTAAGCTATTCAGACTGCTGATCCTTCTGGAAATTTTGGACTATTCTATTTTGGACCTTGTTTCTGTGGTAGCTAGAAGAGATAAATGTTTATTAATATATATTGAAAAGTATTGTGTGTCTCATATAAAATTTGAACTGTTCACTTAAGCACTATTTGTACATGTTGTGAAATAAATGCTGTTTTGCATTCTGCCTCCTTTCAATGTAGCCTTTTTGATCTGGGCTGAAAAAAGTACATCCAAAGCAGATCAGAGGTTCAAACAAGTGTCGCTTTTTAATGTAGGCTGCTTTAACTTATCTCCTCCAGTTTAGATTTCCTTCACTTCTTCACCTCCTCTTTTTCTCAGTCAATTGTAAAAGAAAAAAAAAAAAAAATAGAAGAAATGAAGTGAGAAGCAAGAGAGTCATCCAAGTAGAAGTCTAATTGAAACAGTGAATTTTGGTTATTTTTTTTAAGTTGGATTTATATTTCTTTGAATTTCTTTTCACTGAAACCAATGAGCTGTTGACTTTCACAGGACTTATTTAATGAAAAGCATAAATGATAGAGTGAAATGTCAATTCAATGTAATATAAAAAAACTTAATGTTGATACATCCGTTTGTAGTTTCTTTAGTCACTGACAGTGACTTAAATAGAAGCAAGTGTCAACACCAGAAGTGTTCACCCCTGAAGGAGTGAAGCCAGAGTCAGGAAGATATAAAGAGACTTAAATAAACGAATTAAAACACTGTCATAACTTCCATTTGTTGTGGTGTAATACCATTACTTACAGAAATTTCACTGCCTTGAGAAATGGATGCAGGGAAAGGTGCACTCTATGACAAGAGTGACATGCAGTTGTACAAAGGTCGTAGCTCTGCCCCAACAAACATTCTGCTGATGCTAATAATGTTGAATTAATTGATAAAATTAGAATAAGGGCTGAAAAAAGGATGTGAAGACATAACATGGAAAACTGGTTTTACTTAAGTAATTTGGAACATAGATTTTTCAGCTTGCAAAATGGGCAGCCTACATTTCTTCAGATCCTCCCCTCTTCTCTTGGGAATGTTTTTCTTTTAAAGTCTTCCTTGATTTTTTTTTTTTTTTAAATTTAATATTTGGAAGCTTGGCTGCCTCTTCTAATTTATAGAGGATTTATCTAAACATAAAGGAATGTTTAATCTTCTTTGAGAGTATCTGCATGCTCATTTGGAAACAAGGCTTTCTTTTTACTTTAATTCTTACTGTATATTGAGTCTATTCATTATTTCTATATTACCAATTTAAAAATAATCTCTTACCTACTAAAGATGAGTTTCCAGTTCATTCCAGAGTATGACATCTGTCCTTATCATGCACTTATTCAGTTTGTGTCACACCAGTTTGTCTACAAAATTACCATGGACCTCATTGAAGACCATGCTAAAATCAAGATATACGGCATCTACTGCTGTCTCCATTGTCTGTGGAGCTAGCCATTGAATCACAGAAAGCAATTAGGGTGGTCAAGTATGACTTGCTGCCTGTTCCCAGACACCTTTTTCTTAATCATGTATCTGAAAATGACTTTGAGGAGGATTTGCCACATAATTTTTCCAGGACCCTGAGACAATGAAGCCTGTAAATTCCCAGATTTTCTTTGCCTTCCTCAATAGTAGTGTCACACTTTCCTTTTTCCAGTAATATGAAAACTCCCCTGATCACCATGACTTTCCAGAAATGATAAGAGTGAATCTTCGTAGTGATGCTGGCCAGCTGCTGCAGCATCCTTGAGTGCATCTTCCTCTCCTGTGTGTACTACTTCTCCCTAACAGATTCTGCTAGTAGCCTTGAATAACTGGGATGTCAGAGGATGACTCAACCAGTGAAAACAGACTTTCTCAATGACTTTTGTCACTAGGTCCTGTGTCCAAATTATCAGATTTTCCCCAACCTTCATTCTACTTATGATGTACCTACGGAAGAACTTCCTTGTCCTTTACCTCCCTGTCTAGTTTTAACTCCAGCGGAATTTTGACTTTCCTAATCTCTTTCTTGCACACTTGAGAAATGCTTCTACATTTCTCCTGGGTATGACCAGCTTCTATGGTCTTTCCCTTTGTGTATGAACTCCATCAGGAATTGCCCATTCAACCACTCTGGGCTTCTGCCACGCTTGCTCAAGCTTCTCCACTGGAATGTGCACTCAACTGGTAGCTGTCATTTCTTTCTTGAAGTGAAACGAGTATCAACTGGTCTCACTCACCTTTGATTACATTAGTTTTACATAAGTTTTTTAACATTATAGGCTATGCAAACACAGTTTTTAGAGGAGGAAACTGTATTTTAAATGACAAAATTGAGAAACTTGGGATAGGTTCAAGCCATGCAAATACAAAAGCAAGATGACTTTCAGAAAACTGTAGTGAAATAGCAATTTAAAAATTCCTGGTTTGGTGTATAAGATGTTGAGCAAACAATGGTCTATGGTTATTGCATTATCTTCAGTCTAAGAATAAATCTGAATCATACAGTTTAGTGATCCACAGTAGGGCAGACTGTGACTGACTTTCAGCTATTTAAAAAAACAGAATTAATTTGCCAACAATAGATCAGTGTTTTATGGACAGCATTTGCTAATGTTAAGATGGTTGGCACTGATCAGTGTACTATAAGTGCACAGAAATTGAGCTACCAGCTAAAGTATGTCTATTTCAGATGCTTCTTCCAACAATTGTCAGCTCAGATGAAAAAGTAATAAAAATGAGAGATTCAGAAGACTGAGGATTCAGTCATGCTGTATCTATTTCCTTGGCAATACATGTTTGCCTGCTAGAGTTCTTGCTAGTGTCTACTTCAATTCCACATATACAGCAAGTTATATATAGAACAAATGCTAAGAAATCAAAAGGCTCTTTTCTAAATATTATCTGGTGACACTTCATCTGGAACTTAAAAAAACCCCTACAGTCATGAAGAGAAAGAAAATAGAACAGAGATAAATCTAATGAAATAAATATGCACAGAGGGAAAAGGAGAGAAAATAATCCAACCGAACAGCCTCAAGTGTTGGACTCTTTTCATGACACATATCTGAAGCTCACATGATTTGGATGAATCTAATATTTCATTACACTGGGTAGCAGTTGATGGAGCCAGATGGTCCCTCAAAGAAAGAGAACCACAAAGAATCCTGCCAAGCTGCTGATGTATTAAACACTCGCTCTGTAAGCAGTGTTGTAACCAGAGGCCCTTACTCTTGCAGTCACAAAATGGAGGGTGTTAAAAAGCAAGCTTTGAAAATTTTATACTTGTGGGGTTTTTTTGGGATTTTTCCACAGGTTCTCCTCCTGGCTGCGAAGTTGGTCTAAGCTGTTCATATCTACCTCCTCTTCCCCAAGCTTATTCCTGTCTCTATATCATCTTCTCATTTGTGCCACCAGAGATATTTATGGCCTCATATGGCAAACGGGATTTGCTAACTGATCACACATGTATTGGTCAACTCATTCTGGGCAATTATCTTAAATTGTGCTTCCCATGGCTATTTTTGCCCTTGAGTCATTTAATCAGTTCCCTGGTTTGGTTCCTCTCACAGTCCCACAGCAGCTGTACAGTGGAACTGGAGGGGATGGCATGGAAGCAGGAATGTCTCTGGGCAAGGACAGGGAGAACTGTTTACATCAAAAGAGCTGCCAAGGGAAACATCCGATGAACCCCAGTGGTTTTCCATCAGAACTGAGTTTGGTAGTCTGCTATATACAAAGTGAGAAGTAGTTCCTACAAGGGAAAGCTTATAAGGTAAGAAGTCAAGACAGAGAAAAGGCTCAAGTGAAGTGTGCCACTTTGCCTGTGAGGGCTGAGAGGGGAATCCCATATGCTGAGAGCTACTAAACATCGTGGCCATTTATTTTGTAGCTTTAGTGACTCCAAAACATAGTTTCCTGGTTTAGAACTACTCTCAGGGAAACATATGCACCTTGCTCAGTACAGTGAGTAGGAAACTTCCTGGAGCTAATTAGAATCAGAAAATAATCTGGTTTTGGAAGGATTTAATTATACATTCTTATTATTTTAATTACTTGCTTTATTCAACAAGATATTCAGGAAATTTAAGAAGATGATGTGCTCTTTGTTGTCCAAAGACTGGTCAGAAATGTCAGAGGAGACAGCATTCCTGATCATAAGACACCCAGCCATGTTTATAACAAATCATAAATGCAGTTTATTTAAATCCTACCTAGGCTTATGCTTTCACAGTCTTTTCTCTGACAGTGTATATTGGAAAATATATATGGCATTTGCTATTGAGAGTTATGCTTTGTAGAAAATATTTCTTAGATGTATCTGTTGCTATAATGCAAAGGGAATTTGTAAAAATTCTGTCCTTCTTATTCCCCTGAGCAGAGATTGTGAGATTAACTCCTTTAGGAAGAAAAAAATATTTGAACCTGTCCAAATCCTGCTTGGACCTGAACTTCTTTAATATAAACACACTAAGGTGCATGTAATTATAGAAGGAACAGAAACAACCCTCAGATAAATTGCAGGAGTACAAAGGAAACCGCACAGGTTTCTAAGAAACAAACAACCAAAATGCTGATATTAGAAATGCCACAAAAAATGTCTCGGGGGATGGGTGTTCCAAGAACATTTAACCAGTATGAATCAAAGTAGCCACAGTACAAATGATAGGAAATTGGGATGATTGGTATGATAGGAAAGTCCACAAAAATAGGACAGATTTAATCTGCTTGTTACCTGAGAAATGAGACTCGACAGAACTAGAGTCTCTTTCTGCTCTTGTGTTCACACATGTGAGTCTGAAAAAGTAAAAATATATTTCCTTGTAACCTGTAAGTCCCTGTGTTCAAGACAGTCATATTCAGGGTTTACAAATAAGCCCCTTTGACTGTTCTCCTTAGCCCAAATAATAGAAATATTTCTCAGTAAAAATGCCAATTTTTTTACTATGTTTGCTTTAGCTACAACAACCTTTTATACTTGCAGTACTCAAAAATTATTTAAGGGAATTTGATTTGTGTTTCTAGAAAGCAACAAGAATAATTTTTTTTTTTGTTCCCTAAAGGCTTTAAATTTGCTGCCTTAACCAAAAAAATTGAGAGGAAGTTGAAACTCGTTTCAGATGAATTGGAAATGTAACATCACTCCATTACCATGAAACACGGAACAGCATACAAAAAATCCCCCCTTTTTATGATAAAAGAAAATGAAATAGTTTGGATTAAAAGATTTATTTTGTTGAGTCAACGCCAGCTGCTTTAATATGACATGATTAGGGTTTTCTTCTGAGGAAAAGGATTGGCATTTTTTATCAGAAGAATACTACTATCAATAAAAGAGAGGAGTGGCAGATCTGCGGCCCAGAGTCCTGTGTCGACACAGTAGCTGTGAGACACCCAGAGACACCAGTACAGGAGGGTCTATGGTATCTTTCCAACATGTGGTCAACACTATTTCTGACTGTTATCTTCTGTAGTGTTAATATTCAGTGTTAATATTCACACTCTGTATTTTTCACACTCTGAAGACATTTGTTCAGACAAGCACATGTGTCCTGGTTTGTAGTGTAGGATGTACACAAGTATTTATTCTATCACCATCTTCATGAACTGTTGGAACCGGGTGGGGCAGTGTTTTCCCAGGCCCCCTGCCTTTGGGCTATTTTCTGCTAATGGCCCATCAATGCCTTGCCCATGACTCACAGGTAATTCCCTCCAGGAGTTATCTCTGTTTAATGGGCCATCAAGGACCCACTTCACATTCATCATCCCATTGTGAGATGCTCCGCCCAGGGGGAGGAGCCAAGCATTCTCACCTGGATATAAGCTGGGATTTGGGACAGGACAAGCAGCCCTTACCTACTGGATTCCCAGAGGACCAGAGCTCCCAGACCTTTCTACAGGATCACTGCTTCAGGAAGATCACCTCATCTGAACTGTTTCCACCATCTTGCTCAGGTTGTATTCTGACTCTGTCAGTGGTCTTTTGTATTATTACTTTTATTTTATTTTATTTTATTTTATTTTATTTTATTTTATTTTACCTTTTTACCTTTCTTCTTATTAAATTGTATTTCTGACTTGAAGCCTCTCACACGTTTTGTTTTCAAACCACGGCAACATGCAATTGTTGGGACATATAAGGGTGCCTGGCACTTCCCCTTCTTTCTCTGTCCTTTACAGCTTAATGGAGGAGATTCTTCAGTTGCCAGTGGAGAATAGCCAAACCTGATGAGCAGTTCGAGGAGCAGAGAGAGATTGCTTTCCAATGTGCTCTGTGGTTACCTGCACTGCTGACACTGTGGAGTAAGCCACTGTAAGTAGCTTTCCTGTACTGAAGAATCCTGATCTGCACACATTATTGATGGGCTCTCGCCATTGAGTAGAGGATCATTTAGTGTGTGGTTTGCTTAGACCATCTTCTTCAGAAGCTCTCTGGTCCTCCCACCCTGTACACCTCACAACTCTTCCCATTCTTAAAAACGTGCTATGTTGAACAACATTTCTGCAGGTTGTTTTTTTTCTCATGTAACAAAAAAATGAGATTAGGTGGAACATACAAAGTCTGGGCCCTCCAATATGCATAAGCAGCATGAAGCTATTATTGAATTCAACTCCTAGAAAGGGTGTGTACATTGATGTACTTTGATATATGTGCATGATCCCCACTCAGCTTTCTTTTCAGATGGCTGAACTGTCCTATAGCTCTCAGGATTTCCTCACTGGAGAAGTGCTCCAGTCTCTGCATCATCTTCATGGCCCTTCATTGGACTCTTTCCACTATGTCCATGTCTCTTATATTAAGAATCTCAGCATTGGATGCAGCAGTGTGGCCTCACCAGTGTCAAACAGAGGGCCAGGATCTCCTTCCTCCACCTGCTGGCAGTGCTGTCTGTGCCTAATGCAGCCCAGGACAGTGTTTCCCTTCTTTGCTGATTCATGTTCAACAATCAGCATAAGAAATGAAGCAGTAATTTACAGTAATCACTAGTATTTTTAACTGCAACTATTATTAAAGTTTTTAAATCCCTGATGATTTTAATGGATAGCAAGTTCAAAAAGACAATTCAGTAGAATCTGTGTAAAAGTAAACTGTCCTCCCTAGTGTGTCTTTTTTTGGCTTCATTCAATTTTTTACTATTTGCTCTGATGGTTTAGCAATTGCAGCTGTCTAACATGAAAGTGGAAAATAGGTCAATAGAAGTCATGCAGCAATTCCTCAGAAAAACACATTGCTGCTTCTCTTGAAATAACTGATCTCTGAGAGGATCTAACATCCAATTATCTATTGAATTGTCATGTTTTGCTCTCCCTCAAGCATAATTTCGAAGGGTAAATGGCATTTTCTGCTTTGCAATAGTACAGTAACTCACAGTGTTTGAAGCATAAGTGCCAAGTAACTAAATTAAAATCTTAGGAAGCAATTCACTTTTGGGAGGAACACAAAGGCTACAGTGCCATTGAAGGTAGAGTACCTAATGTCTTAGTTATCATATATTAGGAAGTAGAAGATGAAAATATATCTTATTAGAAAATTAAACTCCCATCAGTGGTGCACACTTGTGTGTGGAATTCCCTTAGCATATACATATATATGGTATAAATTCATAAAGATCTCAAAAGACTTGCATTTATTTTACAGGTGTATCTTAATAACCATCTTACCATTCCCAGATCCTGATTTTGTCAATGGTTGGAAGGATTACTTGTAAAAGATGATAACTAATGTGCACTTTTCAGAGAAGTCACCCTCCCAAGGACTCCTATACCAAAGCAAACATGAAAATAGGTGAGTGGAATTATGATCTGTAAAACTACACTGTCTGGCAGTTTAGTGGCACAAGAGGAATTTTTTGCCATATTGAATTTTCTCAATAGAATATCTCAAAGATGCAAAGGGAGAAAACATTGAAACATTGCTAGTACCACACGATGGTGGTGGGGTTTTTTTGTATGTGATGTTTGTGTTTTTGTTTTGTTTTTTTCTTCTGAGATGGGAACAGGGGGGGTGAGGTAAAGCTCCAGGGAATTAAAATGTCCATTATTAGCAGTAGACTAATGCTGGCTTATCTTATCTTTTCAATGGTCTAAAAATCAACACTGGGAAAGACTTATGAAACACTTATGAAACACTTTTCTTGTTTACTGTTCTTTGGCTTGAGTATGTTTTTACTTAGCTATTGGGTTGCAAAGGATAAGAAAAACTGAAAGTAAGTAAGAAGTGCTATTACTCAAAGGACTAGTGATTTTCTTTAGAAGTTTGTGTTTGGAAGGCACTGAAATAGATCCTTAGCAAGGAATAAATTTTAGTAAAATGAGTAAGATAAAAAGATTGGGTTTTCTTCGTGTTTTCCTGGATCTTTTTTATGTACTTATCTTGTGTGAGAATAACCTGGTATTATGTGTTGATACTTAGCTGTTTACTTACAGTGGCTTTTGAAAACTCTCTTGAGCTCTTTAGTGCTCAGAGGATAATGTTTGGTCACGGGAAATTCCAAAAGGCAAGAAATGAATGTGAGGGAATTAACTGAGCAGAGCGACCAGAGCTCATTTAGTTTTCCTTCCTACATTGGGGAAGAAATATTGTAGGTTGCATTGCATCAGCCAAATCTGAGTTCAAGACCTCATCCAGAGTGTTGAAACTCCTTGGCAAAGTTGAGTAACATCTGCAAATACTCGGGTGGATATTATGTATGGCTACAATACACTCAACACACATCGCAAACTGTGTTCGAAATTATAATTTTGTAAATATTTCATGTGGACATAGTGCATCTGCAAAGAAGGAATTTGTAATACTTGTGAAGGTTTGCTGGGCTATATTCTTACATATGTACATATATATTCCTATTACATATATATATGTGTGTGCGTGTATATAAACTGCTTTATTTTATTTTATTTTATTTTTATTTTATTTTATTTTCAAAACACCGTATTAGATCTCAGTCATGATCTTACTACACTTCAGTAAGAATTATACCAAGCGAAAAATAAAAGCATAGCAGGACAATTACATAAAAAGACCATCCGGTTTTTCTTTTAAAACCACATGGTTCTAAAGCTGTCTAAGTTTATTAAAAGATTTAGCAGAATTAAAACATATCCATAGTAAGTTTACCTTGCCATTACATCTTTATATTGAAGTCATATGTAAAAAATACAAAGAAGCAAAGCAGAAAACTCACCACAAAAATCTTTGATTTACAAAGCTACCTCCAAAAGGGTTTAAAGGTCGATTCTCCTAATATCCCACAAAACCATTGTTAGGCCAACTCTTATCTATATTTTTTAATTTTATGTATTAGAAACAAAGTCAAAACCTCTTTTTTTTGGAAAGTGTGTACATATGATTGTTACTTCTAGTATTGCCCTAAAGGGTGCAGTGCTTTGCTATACAAAGAGAAGTCCTTATGCTAGGAAGTTTCCAAGTGGTTCAGCTCTCTTCACACTAACAGATCAGATCTAGAAAGCAATTAGTCATGCACATGTAGTTTTAAATGTTTGATTTCCCTTACTGAGTTTTCAGCAGACTATGTGTATCTACACATTATCAGATCCAACCCTACTTGATGACACAGGTACTTGTGAGAGGTGAAGTCAGGAAGTCACAGTTTTGGGTGGGAAATGGGACATCATTAGTAATTTTCTGTAGTTTCAAGAAATTATTGGAACTTGAAATTGTTCACACTTGAGAAATTGTGATATTTCAGAATTAGTATTTACAGACAACTAAGGAAAGGAAGACAGCACCTATCAAAATGATTTATGAAATAGGATTTTTTTCAAAGCTTTCTGACACTTTACTGGAAAAGTTTTGTTTGAAACAAACTATTTTCTAAATTGGTACGAATTATTGGAGATTATCTTAACACTGAAGGTTATCTGCTTGAATTAGCAGATGTTGTCCTTGGAGACTTAAAATTTATGTGTCTTATCTTTTCAGAATCCTCTTTGACAAGCTCTTTGGATAGAAAACATTTTCATAATATGCTGCAGTCATGTTTTTTTCCGTCTGTTATTCAGGTGGATCACAGTAAGTAATAAAAGATGTATTATGAATATATGACTCTTGCCTTGGGGTGGAAAAGATACGATCCACCAATATATCTTCTTAAAATTAATATCTGGCATACATAAATGTGACCTTGTTCCAAAAGTAGGAAAAAAAGAAAAGAAAAGAAAAAAAAAAGGAATAAAAAAAAATAGATTTGAGTCAGTACTACTCCTAAAACCTTTGCCATTTTATATCTTTTCCCCCCATATCATGTAGGTGGAAAATAATTTGGTTTTCTAATCAGTCTGGCTGAGTAGTTTTATTCATGAAAATCTGTGCAAAACCTGAGAGTGCTGAGTAGCAAACTGAATTGTGAGATTAAGAGAGTTGTCTAGTTTTTGTATGTGTATTGCAGCAGATACATTCCTTAATACTGATTTCAAGTGTGGGATTACATCCCATCTGAAGGATGGATGTAATTCTGTATTTCTTTCTATTACATGCGTGATAGGGAAAGAAAATGAGTAAACACTAGTGAGGGGGAGATTATTGGAAGAATAGAATACATGCACTGGGTCATTGAAAGAAATATATGCTGCTGTTTACCTTTGCAAAGAGTGTTCCCCAAGATTTTGTTTAAAAACTCTCTCTGTGAGGTGATAAAATTTTTTCAGTCTGTGAAGAGTGTTATCTTATTTTTATTTAGCCAGCATTAATGGCAGCTAAGTATGCACAACGGACTATTAGAAAATACTTGTATGTTAATATATGCACAAAACTGCATAGATTGCTAAAACAGATCTAGTTCTACCATCTTCTACTAATTTCTTTTCAAAATCCAAATATAATCATTCCTAAACTACAACTGGTTGGGACTTCTACAATCACTCAGCTTTTTAATAAAAATCACTTAGAACCAAATATGTTGTATGAATATAGCAGATTTTGTGAGACTGTCAACAGAAGAGTTCTTCAGCTGTCCATTAGATTTTCTGCCTAATATGATACTCTCTAGGAGTGGAACTTTTGAGAGCAAAAATGTCTATGAAGAGAGAAAAAGAAATTTCCATCTCAATCTGGAAATTGGTTGATGTATCTATATGTGACATTGCATAGAAACCTCTGGTTTCTTAGGGAAACAGGACTTATAGAGACTCCACTTTCTCCTTTTCTTTTCCTATCCTTATCTAACAACATTTGAACCCACGGCCAAAGAAGTAGATCTATCAGAGATATTAATTTCTGCCAAGAGAGCCTTTACTAATTACTGCAATTGCATAAGTGAGTTTTGTGTATACTTGACACCTGGGTATTTACATTTATTTCCAAAACATGGCTTCCTAGGAAACCAGGGATCTCAAAGGCTGTTTGTAAATGTATTAGCATTTAGCTTGGATGACTGGAATCTGCAGGATGAACTATTATGCCCAGGGAGGTTTCTTTGTTGTTTTGGTTTTTTTTAAGAAATACATGCACATCACCACACGAATCTGCACAGAAGAGTGCTCTGAGGAACCAAACCCTACCATTAGTAAAATCAGCCCAAGGAGGCCAGTAAGGAAGTGTCTCTGCCTGTCTTTGGAGAATAAATATGTTGAGGTGTGGTAACTCTCCAAACAGCTGCTCCTCTCTGAACAGTACTGGGAGTGTCATCCACAGTAATAGATCTTCAATGTGTGCAGATACCTCATCTCTAGAACCCAAACTGGCTTAATGGCACCCAGTCTAAACGTTACTCTTCACTTCCATAAGTTTGAATTCCACATGCATTTGGCTGATGTGAACTTGTAGTAATTAAAAGATTTATGTGTCCCCAGCTTGGCCTCCTTTTGAAACTCAAGGGCATCACAAGCTGAGTGAACCCCCCATGAGGGTGGGAGACATGAAAGCAGCGAAGTCAGGATCATCTGGCACTGCACTGGCTGTGCACTATCAGCCAAAGGCAGCAAACAAAGGAGGGAGGCCTGAAGCTGCCATTTGAAACGCACAGAAAGCACCATACAAAGAAAGGTGTGCAGTCATCCTCTGTTTAAATAAATTACCTGACAATGCCAGAAACTGACTTCTGCTACACCTCACACAGGGTGACCCTGTGGTCACTCACAAAATCCATTGTTTAGATCCACAGCAGGTGGAAAACATCCCACACAACATACATTCATCTTACACAATGAAACGACTCACAATAATTAATACTCTGGATCATTCCCAGAGTGAAAAACAACAGAAAGAAAAAAAAAATCAATTTGCTTGAAATGTTTTACTCAGTATTTTCTTTGTTGGTTTTACTTTTAAGATAATTTCATTTAAAGGTAGGCCTACTTTGATTTGAGAGATTGATAACTGCTTTCAAAATATTATTGGAATCTTTTATATGAAATATTCATGGACCAGAAATGTAGGTCCATCTCTTATCAATCAGCTTATAGGGTCATTTTGTTTCACCTCGTTTTCACCTCATTTCTCAGGCCCAGAAGATTTTTAACTAATCACCCAGAGTGGCCTGCTTTCAATGGGACTTCTTTTCCTTCTGCCACACAGCTGTTGGTCTTCAGTACCCTTAAGAGAATGAGTTTTGTTTGTCTGAAAGAAGGATTTAATCCACGCAGGTTCCAGTTCCCTGGTGTCTTTCCTGACCAGCAAACTGCAGGCTGAAGGGGGTTAAGGGCTGCCATTGCTTGTTTGAAATTGGGGCTTATGCCCAACTCTTTGACTGCAACACTGGTTGAAGGGCTGACATCCTCTGATGAGTGCTTATGGCTTGATGAGCAATGCCATGTTGGATGGGCTTTGATAATTCATCTCTTTCATCTCACAGCTGTGAGGCAAATGAGAAAAACATTTTTTGTTGTTGTTGAAATTTAAGTATTTCATCTCACGTTTGCTGTAGAGACTTCCTTTTGCAGCACAACTGCTCAAGAAAAGTTGTGGTAACTTGCTTGGTTGTCCCACCTTTAGTTTCCCTTGGATAAGTAAACACAAGGTCCCATACTACCTACTAATGGCCACCTAAAATTTCTCACTGTTTTAAGTTCTCAGCTTTTAGATGAAGGCTCCTTGGTCAGTGCTGAAGATACATTTAGACTGAAATATATCTAAAAGTTAGGTGCTCTTGTGAATCAAGTCTTTAGTTTAAGAATTTATTCTCTTAGTTTTCTGTCATGATCCAGGAAAATGGCCTAGAAAAAGGTGATAACTCTAACTAATTCAATTAGTCTCCCTCACAATTTGAGAAACTGATTACTGTCACAGTCAATGATATTCACTTTCTGATAGCTAAGGACTTAAAATATTTTATCTGAGTACTTCTATGTATGAAGAAGAGTGTGTGAATAGGAAGGTGAGTTCGTTAGACTCAAAATAATACAAACATCAATTTGTAAACCATGTGCTAAGCAAGGCAGCAAATATGTTTCCTCACCGTTTCCTGACATACAAATGATACTATTTTTGATACAGTACTCAACATGCACAGCTTTTCTCCTAATATTGCTGATGACCATTGATTTCCACAAAACCTCAAGTACCAGTCTTTTAAATAAAGGACTTCCCATAGAGTAATAATGAATCCTGCCTCTATTATCAGCTAAATTAAAGCAATGATTTACTGAATATTTTTTTCAGCTCAGGTAAACAGGATGCCTTAAAGGTGAGAAAATGAGCATAATTTAAGTCTAAAAGAAAAAAAAAACACACCTCTCTCTAAATGCTAGATGGACTTACACAAAGCATTCTGCCACATCCTTCCTTTGCTCATGAATCTATCACCACAAAAGATAAAGCACATCACACCTGTACAAGAATGGCAATGGGGAGAATCAGTTTTTCAGCAGTTCTGGATGGAGCAAAACTGATGCCTGGAATAATACCTTTTAGCTTTAGAAAGCCAATGCATCTCCAAGGCTGCTTATTCTGGGCACTATTTGAAGGAGGTGCCATGTAGTGGATAACTTCTTGAATTCTGCACTAATTCTCAGATACACCTACAATTTAGCTCTGTGAGAATTGCTGTCCTAGTAGGCTGAGAGACCTCCATGGCATGAATTACAGAAATTGTAAGATATCTACTCATTAAAGAAAATGAGCTTAATCTTTGGGATGTGTGAAAATGTGGAAAAACTCCAAACAGATAACTCCATAGCCATATTTTCCTTTCCAAATTGCATCTGCGGGTACAATAAAACCTCAAAGACCTGTTTCCATGCTTCCCTCTAAAGTGACCAACCAGTTTTGCCTATCTTTATTAGCTACTTTTCTTAGTAAATTGCACCCGCTTACTTTTCCAGATTGAGTAACAGCCAGCTAAGTTTTATGTTTACTCTTTTCTCTTTCTAACATTCTTTTGTCTACAGAAGACGGCTAGATCAGATACTGTAGAGCAGCTGCTTTCATCGGGGTTTTTTTTTGTTTGTCAGCAGAGCTTAAATCTTTTTCCAGTGAAGTTGTAGATAGTGGCATATCAAATTTCTCCTTCTGGAGAATTGCCTTGATAACTTTGCCTTTCCATAAAAAGTCCTTGGACTTGTGGTGCTCTATTGACTATAGATTGAAAGCTGCTGTTCCGGAAATGCTGCAAGGTCACTAAATGACCCACAGACAGAGGTCTCACTGGAATTGTCTCCAGCCCCTTTCTCAAGCTTCTGCTGATCAGTGTCTCTTTTCTTGGAGCCATTCATGAAGCTGCTCCTTGTTACTCTTTTAGCACTCCACCTGGAAGAAAAGAAATCCCTGTGAATTGGATGTGAAGATCTGTTGTCTGGACATTTATTTCCTTAGGTCTGAAACTAAGTTTGTTACATATGTGTAGACAGGAGTGGGTCTGGGAATCTGCTGCAATGACTGAAGAGCATTTTCTACTTGGTGTTTAGCTTGGCCAAAGGCCTGCTGTACACTGCCAGTCCCATGAGTCGGTTCCTACAATCGCTCATCCCTAAATATTCCTGCTGCTGTTATAAGATAATTCCAGATTTTCAGCTGCAGACCTGGAATGGTGATTGCTTAGCTCATACTAACTGTAACTGGCCAGATTTTCCTTTCTGAGGAAGAACTTAACAGAAGATGGCATTTGTTCTGGCAAAATAGAGAACGCTGTAAATCTGAAATGTCTAATTTTTAAAATGGAATTAATAGGCACCTGTGTATTTCAGTTATCTGGTCAGCCAGTCAGAGGGTGCTCCTGGATTTAGCACAAGAAGTAATCTCAGACAAAACACACCTCTAAAATTTGCTGACTTTTTGGCATTCCCTACTAGAAATATGTTCAAATAAAATGAAGTGAGGAGGCGAGGCAGGTGAGAAGCACCCATGAGCAAAAATGCTGATGACCTCAAGCTGCACTAAAGGCACGTGTTCATCCATGTTAAAGATTAAATTAGGCTCCACCAAAAAGTTGGCACCTGCTTATTAAAGCATAGGATACTGGCTGCTACATCTCATATTAGAAAGAGAATAAGAATATTTGTAAGATAAAATCACTAATTTCAGTGTTAAGTTATAAGTACAGTAGGTTAGCTTCTGAACAGCATCTTTGGTAACTGTATACATGAGGATAGATTAATAAGCAGTAGGCTTTCTCCATCACCAAATGCACGTTTTCATTATTTTGATTTTACTCTGTGCTCACAACAAATTCAATTGTTAAACAATCATTTCTTCACAGCAGTTTTTTTGTTTTAGCTTTCAGAGCCTCACTAGCTACAATAAAAATGTACTGCTTATATGATGGCTTTACAGTTCTAACATCATATTTCCTCTAGAGAATCATGCCCTCAAATTTTTTGCAATACTTGAAGCTCTTGCATTACAAATATGTTTGGATGAAAAAAACATTAGTAAAGGAAAAAGTATTACTGCAATCAAGAGATAAAAGGAGGCCCCAAATATACCACAGCACTCATCTGTTACTCAGGCCTCTATTGTCCAAAAGCAGACACCTCTTATTTTCCTAATAAGAGCAAGAATGGGACACTGAGTACTACATAAAATGTTGCTGCAAGTAGGAATCCTGAGGCACTTGCAGCATAAAAAAGACAGATTCTACAATTCAAACACAGGTCTCTATGTTTTAAAACTTACAAAGTCATTATCTCAGTTTATTACATTATGCAATTCTGTGTGATCTGTGTGCTTATAGGGCACAATGCAGTCCTAGACAGAAAAAACAGTGTTTATTCCAGAAACAGCAGAGCTGATAATTTGATCTACTCCTCAGATATCTGAAGTTCCCCTGTCTGACCTATTTTGGCTAAAATATGTATGTGTATGCCATGCAGCACATGCCAAGTGGCTGAGACATTTAGATCTCTATTTCCTACTGCACACTGATGATTTGTGCTAGTTTATTTGGTTCTGACTTGTCCTGCCTGAACAAGATAGACGTGCAATGTGAGGATAAATCAGCTTCAAAGAAGGAACAATGAGTTCAAGGCATCACACAATGCATGCACATCATAAAATGAATTTGTGGGGCTCCACTGCAAATGCAAAGATTATGAGCATAGCCTGTAGAAATATGGGAAGTAGACTAAATGCACATGTGCTTTTTCTACATGTGTGGAAATCACAGCCTATGACTTATAGACACTGTTTTAGAATAATCATTGACTGTTTGATTTGGACTTTTGGCTGCTGAAATAGATAAAATAATAAGCAGAGAATCCTGACTTTTTCTAGTCCCAAATTACACATTCATTCTGTCTTTGTGTCAAAAAAAGGATCATTTGAAGATAACTCTCTGGTCTGTGCCTGGTACTATCTACCTTTTACAAACATAATTGCCTTAGGATTAACTTCACAACATCGAGCCTGACAGAGTTCAAGAAACATTTAGACAACACTGTCAGTCACGAGGTGTGACTCTTGGGGATGGATCTGTTCAGAGGCAGGAGTTGGACTCAGTGATCCTTGTGGGTCCTTTCCAGCTCAGCTTATTTTGTGATTCTTTAGGGAGAGAAAGTAGTTGCAATCTTACCTTATTAGGCGGTGTGATGTTTTGCACAGCTGGCTGACTTTCCTGGCTCTGTTAGGGGATGAAAAGGACCTAATAGTTCATTTTGTTCCAGCCCTTAGCTCTTAGCTTAGCTCTTAGGATAAGTTTCATGCTCTTTTTATCTGTCTTATGGCTATCTGATTACAGGAAGGAGGATTAGTAGTTTGTTTCCCACACATATCTTGGGGTTTTACTCTACTAACTACCCGTGGAGCTTTACCATCTCTCCCGTGTATTCTCACACTTTAGCTTTAAACCTGTGAGTCTATGACCATGAACACTTCCAGCTCATGAGACCTCTTCAAGTACTGGGAAAACATACGGACAAATTGCTCTCTCAATCTGCTCCCTCTATATTATGTAGCCATTAAGAACAGGGCTGTAGGTATGGCAGTGCTAGAGGGCAATCCCATAAATCCCTTCCAGTCCTCTGAGCTGGCATTTTTCATTGTCCTACTTGGCCTTTAGCTATCCTCTGGCTGGTTAAATAGCTGTGGTGGCTTGCAACTATCTGCTAGCCCAGCACCCAACCAGTAGTTTGCTCTTGTATTTGGATAAAGGAGAGAATTGGAAAGACAGGAACTGTAAAGCTTGTGAATTGAGATCAAGACAGGAAAATTGCCAATTACTGTCAAGGGCAAGAGAGACTCAGCTTGGGGAAATGAACTTGATTTATTGACAATTAATATAAATATTTAGTTGCTGATTTGGGTATGGAAAACAAAAAACGACACAAACTTTAGAACACTTAGGCAAAAACACACTCCTCCTTTCCCAGGCTCAGCTTTCATTCAGACACCACTCCTCTCTGCCTTGCTGTCACCACAGGTTCCATTTAGTAGTGCCTTCAGCCAGACAAAATGTGCTGCAGGATGCAAGTTGTGGTCTGCATGTGGAGGTTTCTCCTTGATGCTCCTTCCTTTTATTTCACTTCCTCTGGGACTCTCATGGACTGCCATCCACTCTGCCATGGAGCATCTCATCTTCCTGCTGCCTCTGTTGTATCACTCCGATTCTGTTCTCCTCTCCCTGTTTACTTCTTCTCTTCATCTTCCCTCCTCCTCTCTTTCTCATATTTTGCCCATTCTTAAATGTGTTTTTCCTGGGGCACAACAAGCTTGTCTGATGGGTTGTATTTTATCTTGTCCTGGTGGATCTCTTAAAGCTGCCTCTGTACAGCATGGGGCATCCCCTCATCTCTTTTCACAAGGGCAACCCTGCAGGTCCTCCTCTGCCAAAGCCTCAACACTGGCCCCCAGTACACAAGCCACAAGATGCCTTCTAGGCACCCAGATAGCTATAGAAGCATTCAAGACTTTTCATGTGAAAGTATGGAAAGAATATTCTGACAGAGTTTTAGTCATAGCATGAGGAATGTGCACCAGTTTAACATCTTCATGCCTAGATGTGGTGCTGGAAAGGGATCAAGCATCTTCAGCATCTTGTGCCTCTCAGGACAGTCTGGACATCAGCCTGTCCTGTGGAAGTGGAGGCAATTCTGTTGTTTTCCACTGCACCTCCGTGAAGGCTTTGTCCTCCGAGTAGAAGCCCTCCTGGTCTCTGCAAGTCTCAAAGTATCCCATGGTATGTATTTGGTAATTTGCACAGAGGAAAATGATACACAGATATGTGTAAAATACAGATATATACATATTTTCATATAAAGATAACAGTCAATATGAAATCTGAAAAACAGTGTCCCATAGTGACCGAGGGTATAGTCACAAATTGTGACCCTGGGAAGAGATTTGAGATGGAGCTATTGTATCTTTTGCATTACTTTTCATATTTATATGAAAATATATAAATATTGTTTATAAAAAGATTATTAATGTATTATATATATTACATATATTAATATTTATGTAAATATATATCTAAATATTTAATATTTAGATAAATATTTTAGAATAAATATTCAATCCAATTTAAACTCAGTAACAACACAACCTCGTTTAAAGATGTAGTGAATTTCTGACACTTGGAGTAAACATTACAGAATTCAAATACAGACTTGATGTCTCCATTTAAAGAACTTCTTCTCTGAACCCATTTGTTTTTAATCATATCACACTGAAATCTACAATTAATAGCAGAGATGCTATTTTTTCAATACTTGATTTTATAGGCAATATTGCTTTTATTCTCTGGAACCTTGTGCACAAAATTTTAAATTACATTTTGTAATAAATAATTTGCCATTTTTCTGTCAAGGATAGATGATTTGTTAATGACAAGTAATTTTTTGAAACTAAATAAATTGCTGCTATTGTGTCAAACTGTAAAAACATCTAGGTTTTGTTTGTCTGAGAATGAAGTTTTAACAACCTATTTTATTTCTGCACTCACTGAAATCCAGTCTACACTTTAATGCCATTTTTTTTGCATTATTCTATTTTCAGTACCAAATATTTATTTTCTTCCTGAGAGAAATTCTAGCCTCACTCTCTCCATCTGGACAACTAGCAGAAGTGTGAACTACATGTGGAATGGTATGAGAGAGGTTTGTCTCTACTTCAGCCATATAAATCATCACTGGCCAGAAGGTGGCTGAAGGAACTTTATAATCTCTTAGTAAATGTCTGCAGTTAAAGGAAGTCTTATCTCAGTTTCTAATGAGATTTTCAGTTCTATAAAGAACTGGGATGAATCCTCATGTATTTATTTTTCATGTCTCTGATTGAATGGAAAAGCACCCTCAGGGAAAATTGTTACAACCTTCACTAAATTTTAAAATACGTCCATGAACCAAGACTCTGGGACCACAGAGTCTGAATTCAATTCAGTCTGGAAGACATGTCGATATATTAAAAACCTCATATTTTTGGTATGTTTTTGCAAAACTTAGTGTTAAATCACAAATGAAGACAGATTTTTATTTTACTTATTATTTGTTACGACCAACCATAGACCTTTTTTTAGGGTCAGCGGGAAGCAGAGAAGTAGAACCCTAAATGAGGCTTATGTACTTCAGTGTAGTGAGTGACTGACATGTCCATGGGAATTCAGACTGGGCAGGTTGAAAATAATCAAGCTTTACAGAAATATTTCTCCATAGGGATAGCTAGCTTGAATTATCTCTGTATAATTTGAAGCTGATAAACAATCAGTTGGTCTTTATTTCACAAAGGGCATATATACACTTTCAAGTTTTTATGCTCTCTACTCTTTCATCATCATGGTTCACATTTCAGAGTTGTGAGTTTATGGTTAGGATTACCTCTGCAATGGATCAGGTGGAATGGATCCTGACAAAACTACTCACGTGCAAACTAGGCAATGGTCTCCACAGAAAGCCAAGACCTTCCAGCTGGGTTCTGAACTAGTTTACTCAGTGTGCTGGTCTTAGGGTTACAGATAGGAGGGGAAATTTCCTATCTGCAAATTAAAGTTCAGCAATAAAGCTTAGATTTTTAGCCCATCATTAGCGGATATCTTTAATAATCAAGGTTTATCAAGGTTTATATAGACATATATTCATATAGATTTTTAAGAGGTGTTGCAAAACCACTTATTGAAGGTATTGGTTTGCTTTTGCTATTATCTTTCATTTTTTGGATTTTTTTTTAAACTCCGCCCATTATCTTGTTACAAACTGCTTTGTTTCGTTAGGAAGAAAGGGTTTAATTCATAGAGTGCATTGTGGGTAGTTCATCTACGGTTAATGCAGGATCACTGGTATGTCATTTGTATGCATGTAAACCATATAATTGTGGAAATTTAAAATGCAAACAGACAATTTTCACACAAACATTTTAAGGGCAGGAAAGTATTTTAACAGGACACAGATTCTACACCCTGTTAAAGCAAATCCAGCAGCCTTAGAATCAGTAGAAAATAGCATCATTAACAAGCACATTTCTGGCAGAATAATTCAGTTAAGCAGTCAATTAAATGCAGTATTCATGGGATAATATTCCTTTAGTGGTAAATAGAGCAACTCACCATAAATTGCAGGACTGTAAAACAACTTTACGGTCTTATGAATGCTTTATGTGTCATAAGCTTTATGTGTCATAAGAAGAAAAAACATGTTCAGATGATGATTATTCATCTACCTGTCTCAGCTCTATTCAAGTCACTTGTAGAGATGCAATTTATTTACTAAAAGCTCTTAAATTTTTGTTTGGAAAAAAGGTCTGTGTGATGTGGTTACTGCTGGTGGCCAAGTCCTCAGCACCTTTTAAGGCCTTAAAACTACATGAGAGTGCTCACAGTCTCAAGCAAATGTGTTCAGAGAAATTTAACTGCTGATGAAACAGGATTAGCCCAATCCTCTTAGTTTCTTTTTGAAACAGGACAAGAAACTGGGCAGAAATGATGGTAGGGATAAAGCACATTGATCAGACTCCATCTAAGAGGTTATTAATATTAAATAGTAATATTTTTCATAACCAGGCTAAATCTATTAATAAGAAGAATTAAATTAAGAGGTAATGCCAAGACCAGAGCAAAAGAACTTACTAAAAGGGGTTACTATTACAAATGAGGAACAGGAAAAGAAACAAAAGTTAGGGACAATGTAGTGCTCCTACTAAAGGTTTTAGTACATGTTGAGATTTTAAGCACATGTTCTATTATAGAAAGCAAAACAGAGTGCTCCAAACTAAATAGCACATGAAAGAAAGTAATGTCATTATGCTGTCATTTAGGAGAAAAATACTTCAGAAAAGTCTATTATAATAAAGAGAAAGACATCTCTCAGAGGTGCAATAAAACTAAGTGTACAGCATTTTGTAAGAGACCAAAAAACTGAAGAACTTTCCAAGAAGAAGAAAACTAGGAAAGTGAAATGACTGAAAAAAAATTTCAAACATGAAGCCACAGTTGGCAATGACAGCTCTAAAAAGAGGTTAAATAGTGGAAGTGACATAAAAAGGAATCTTTCTAGGACTATATCTTTATCTGAAAGATTGGACAAGCCATACTTTAAGACACAAACCAGAATTTGAAGTGTTGAATTGCTGCATCTCCTCTGAAGGATTAAAGTCTTTCTCTAAGAAGGATCTGTGCTTACCACAGAAAAAAAAAATACTGAGGACAGCAAAATGACCAAGGTGACTTTTTATAGCTTCTGTGAAGAGACGCATGTTAACTCAAGGTGCCGAACACCTCTAATACAATGGGCCTGCCTGACACTTTTCTCCTCCCCTCCTCTATATTTTAGGGCTTAATTGCATAATGTGATATTATTTCATCATGTATAAGCAGGGGGAAGCATTTGCCTTTGGATCTGCCCTTCTCAGGTGGTCATCACTCCTTACCTGTAATGCCATCACAGAAAAGGTAATGGACATTAAATTTGTCCCAAAGCAGCGTGTCCCTTATATAGTGCTCCTACTTTTGCCTTTCACATGCTTATTTCATTCCCTGCTTTAGCTCCACAAAACAATACAGATCTGATTGCAAGGTTTCTGCAGAAAGCAAGTTTAAAAGAGCTTTTTGTTTTGCAATCTACAAAAATGTCTAGCTTCTGTGTGAACTTTGGGTGTCTTAATATCTAATTTTAATGTTGGTGTCTTTTGCTTTATTGTAGCTATCCTTGATCATAACTAAATTTTCAGTTTCAGGAAAATCTGAGAGGTTGGGTTTCATATGAATAATATCTGAGGTAAAATTGAAAAATTAATTCAAGATCTTAGTCTTTCACATGAATGTTTGGATGTCCACATCCAATAAACTAAATAGCTGAAGGATATCTTTAATTCTGAACATATTTTAGAAATAATTTTATTTGAACTTATTTTACTAGCAAAATAAACAAAAGCAGCCCTCCATCTGCATGCCATGCCTATGGGATTTATCACAGCAGAAAACTTTTAATGGAACTACATCTGGAGAACATTATATAGAAAAAAAAATGTCTAGATCAGACCAGCAGTGCTCACCAAGAAGCTGAACAGAGTTTTGCTGGACCTTTGCTGTCCCTGTTCCCCAAAGGCTCCCTTGCCTGCCTGGGTGTGTCCATCCTCTGAAAGACACCCCGGACGCCCACGTGTGATTCTCCGAGGTTGCAGCAGATTCCCTGCTGGACAAGAATCATCTGGACACACCCAGTATTTTCAATGCATATTTTTTCAGACAATATGTGTCACTAACTCTCTTCCCACCTAAATGAGCTATTCTGTCTTCACTGAGGCTTTTCTTTTTCTATTCAGTGCTGCTCGAATAATGAGATGAACCAACAGCAAACCAAATCTCCCTGCTTCATTGATCTCAGTTTGGGAGGGGTTCAGATTAAATTAAAAAACCCCACAGATGACAATGTGAATTTTCCTGTACATTTCGAATTATCCTTTGATTTATTTTTAAAACGCACTAAATTAGTAGAAGATGGAATGGCCTAAAAAAGAGGAAGTTTATTTTCTATATGACTGCTGCTCAATTCTCGTTATGAATTTCATAGTAAGCACATATCCTATCATTGCTCTCAGATTCAGCCTTAAAATTTAGACCTTTTTTGTACTCTCTCTAGTTACACTTTCTCTGTTATATTTGGGGACATTATATTGTTGCTTAAAGCCATCATTCAGGTTGTCTAGCCACCTTTGTAAGATGAGGAGTTACTGTTCCAGAGCTAATCACTAGAATGAGAAATAAACCTATAAAGTCACGCAGTCAGTAGATTGAGTTTATCTTTTTCTCAGAGCTATAAGAAAGCATGTGGGGAGGTGCCGATCTCCTCTCTCTGGCAACCAGGAAGAGGATACAAGAAAATGGAATGAAACTGTGTTGGGGGAAGTTCAGATTAAATAGGAGGAAAAGGTTCTCCACTGGGAAGGTGGTAAGTCACTAAAACAGCCTCCCCAGGCAATTGGCCACAGTACCAACCCTGTAGAGTTCAGGGTGTATCCCAATGATATACTTAGCCCCCTGGTTTAGTTCTATGTAGTCCTGTGAGTAGCAGGGAACTGGACTTAAGTATTCCTATGGGTCACTTCCAACATGGGATATTCTGAGATTCCATGATTCTTGTAATTTCTAAATTTCTAAAGATTCTTGGCCTATAGATGGAAGTCAGTATGTCCAATGGGGAAGAAAAAGCCAAACCAAATTATATAGTTTCTTCTCAAGTACTGTGCAAAACTGAGGTCTGAGAAACATTCAGTGCAGGTTAGCCACAAAGCAAACACCAGCTTCTGAAAAGCATACACAAATTCATGTGTGAACTTATATGTTTGATTTATATGAAAGTCAATGGCTACTGGAAAACTTAATCATGAGTTAGTTTCCTTGGTCACTCCAGCTGACCTTGCTTCTACACATGAAGTAACTTCAGGCACCAGGGCCAGAAGAGTCTCAGGTTTCTGCCAGTTGGGCAGGGGCTTTTGGACTGGCTTCCTGAGTCGATGTTCCCAGACTCTGCCTAAACTGCATTTCAGGCATTTCATTCTGGATTGGTCTGCGTTGTTATCATTTCAAGACAAAGAGATAAGAGTTCTTGTTGTTGTTGTTTCTTCTTCTTCTTCTTCTTCTTTCATCTTCTTTCTTCCTCTTATTTCCTCCTCTTCTTTCTTCCTCTTCTTTCTTCCTCTTCTTCCTTCCTCTTCTTCCTCTTCCTCCTCTTCCTCTTCTTCTTATTCTTATTTTCCTTTGGTGTTATGAATTTTTCTTCTACAAAACTAACCAATCCAGGAAGTGATCTGTCTGCAGTACCATTTGCCACAGGTTAAAAATTGATAGTCATGCAGCAAATGGAACTGTACTATTATCTTCTCTCCATGAAAACGCATTTTCTTCACTTTCTGAGAAAGAAACAGGATCAATCAAAAGCTTTGCATCTGAAAAGGGCAAAAATAAATGGGAGGAAGTATGTACGTGGTCTTTTTTCTCATCCAAGACCTAACATTAGAATATAGGCTGTTCTGTTTCCAAGTTGTATAGGCACATTTCTGTATAAATCTAATCATCATGAGGGTAGAATCTTGCTTAGTTAAGCAGAAACATACACATATACACATCCACAGAGTTGGTGGTTATTTTGCTTATAAGAGATAATCTCCTTAAATCTCCGTCTTCTTCAAATTCTGTTCTCTTTTTCCCCTTGTGTAAAGCATTTTATTCCTGCCAGAAATAAATTTGACTGTGTCCAAATTTATATGAGTCAGAGCTTGGAAAATACACCAGTAGTTTTTCTGTGTCTCGAGTGCTGTCCATGTGTTACAAAGTGTTTAATAGGGTACTGTAGTTTGTTTAATTTCACTTTTATTCCAGTTAAAATTCCACCACAACAATCATTTTATGTATATATATATAAGATTAGTTTTCCATTAGTCCAAAGCTAAACAGTATTTTTTTCTTGAAAATTCTAAAAGTAATTCCTATCTTCTACTGACAAACAATGGTATCTTCCCTTTGGCAAATTACGCCATAGAGATTTCCAGTTTTTGTGTAGCATAGAAAATAAACATGTTGACATATAAAAGCAACTGCTTGTCTTTTTTGATTTACTCTTTTATTTTTTTAAAGTACAATAAAATGATGCTGATATGTGAGCTTAGTAAATTAAACTGATAATACAGATTAATGTCTCCTAGTAATTTTATCACCTATATTGTGGCTCTGGCATTTTATTATGTCTTAAAACATGCTTTTTGATGAAAATATCAGGACTTTGCTAAGGGAAAGATGAACAGTACATCATTTATTTTACCTCCTTTCCTTTTTTTCATGGCCAGAAGCAGTACACAGGAAACCTTAAATTGTGCTTAGGTGGATCTAACTCTATTATAGTGTCAACTTCCATTTCTAATTAAACTCTTGTATCAATCTGTGAGTTTTGATTTATATTCATTTATGCCGTAGTTTATAGACAGCCCTTAAAGAAAGAAGACTTCTTTCCAAATTTCTCCAATTAAAAATTAGACAATTCTGTCCCTCAAAAGTTAATTAAAATGTTCACGTCGGGTTTGATCTCTTGTCTGCTGAAACCTGAAAACACATACAATGTCATAACCAAGTAGTTATGTCCATGTGGATCATCACCCTTAAAACTGATGGGGGTCTTCTGAAGTAGAAACTACAACATCAAGGAAAAGGCAATACTTTGTGACTTCCATCGTAGAGTATTTGTTCAGAAAATTGTGGAACAGTATCAATGGCTCAAATAAACTGCTAAGTGCCATATCACTTCAACGAGCCACTGATTAATTGTTGAAAAAGGGATGAAAAGAAGAAGCCGAACAAATAAAATTTCATTTCTCTGTAATACAGGGTTTTTTGAATAATGAACATCAAAGTGAGATGGATGACATTAATTTTTCCCTGAGAAGAAGTGCGCCTGATTACACTGCTGATATTCTTTAACAGATTTATTTTTATTACCATAGAAATAAAGTAGAAAATGAGACTGGAAACAATTGCAAAAGATGATCAAATCTAGTCACTACTGTAACCATAGACAGGGGAAAAAATTCCTTCATATATGTATATAGTTTTATATTGAAACTAGTTGGCTTTCTTGTCCCCTGTGCTAGAAAGATATTGCTGTATCTGTTCATTAGGAAACCTTTTACTCTCCTTCTTTCTCCTTCTCCTTCTCCTTCGGTGTAATGGATTTTTATTCCACAAAACTAACCCAATCCAGGAAGTGATCTATCTGCAGTACTGTTTCTTTCTTCCATGAAAGAAGTAGGGATATTTAAATGAAACTTGCAAGTTCCTAACCTCCAGCCAAAATAGGTGTCTGTTTCATTCCCATGTGGTGGTGTATTAATGTTGCCCAGTAGCTCCAATACTGAGCACAGCCTGTCCATTTTGATGTTTACTCCCCAGTGAGTCTGCAGGAAGAACTTTTTCTCATTTATCTAAGCAAAGCAGGCCAAGCTCATTTAATCTCCTTGCATAAATCAGGAAAGAAACACGGTATCAGTGATCGTCATAAAGTTCTTCTCTCCTGTTTTCATTTGAATTAGTTCTGCCCAAACAGAGTCTGATGACTGATCTGGAACTGCAGCTTGGTCTACTGTTCAAAGCAGCAAGGAGGTCCTGTGACCTCCATTAAAGGTCACAGAATCTCGTGCAGATCCCAGTCAGATTCAAAGAATATCAGGAAAAAAAAATCGCCAGAATAAATAAAGTTATTCTGACATTAAAAGGGAGAGGAGTCCACAATTAAAGTAGTCTCTCTGGTCTGTTGATGAGGAATTTAATTCTTTCAAATAGTAAACATCAGGAAAAAATCTTTATTGCCAAACATGAATTGTGAAAAACAGGATTTATGAAAAACATGACTTCTAAATTCAAACAGAATTGGACTGTTAAGACTCAGGATCTGTTTAATTTTGGCAAAATAAAATATTGGACTGATGCATTTGACATTTTATTCCTGTAGCTTTGGAAGAATTAGAAATACTTTTGAGACTTCACAATCAAGACTGCTTTCATAGCCCAAGTTTCAGGCTAAGTAGACCCATGTTTTGAAAGATTTGTTCACATAAAAATATTCTGAAAAAATGACAGTCACATTCACAAAATCTAAAACTGAAAACAACAAGCTATTGTTCAACCTAAGTACTACAAAATTCTGCTAAATTCCTTACCAGTCAACTGGAATGATCAGGCTTTTTCCCAAGAAGTCTCATTGGTGACCAAACAGATTCTGAATTTATCTTTCTTACCAAGCATTACTCTAAAGAGATTAAGTAATTTTCTGTAGAATTTGTGAGAGAAGATATCTTCATCAAGGGAGAGCATGGTAGTGTCTGTTAAAGTCTGTTTAGTGAGGAGCTTTCCAAAGCCATTCAGATTCATTCCAATGCCCTGGACAAGCCTTGGGCTAGGTCATTTATGCTTGGAACCACATGCAAGTAAAGTTTATGTATTCCTGTTAGCTCTCACAAGGGAGTTTCAATCAAACACAAACATTTCTTTATAGAAAAAGGATTCCTAGTGAAAACATGTAAATTATGTTTGTACAATAACCATTGGTCTGTAGGTAGCATGTCTCTTTTAGATTCGGGTTAAAAATACAGAGAAGAAAAATCATGCACACAATTAGCATAAATCAGAGTTCTGACTGCTTTGTTTTAAAGTGGGTCATTATCCCCACAAATACGTACATCCCTTTTGCATAATTTAAAATTGTATGCAATTTCTATCTATGTAACTTTAAAATATTTCTCTGCACTTTATTTTTCAGTCTCCTCTATTTCATAGAGGGAAGAAAACAAATACAGGTTTTTTTCAAACTGGAGCATCTGTCAAAGGTATTCACACCATTGACATCTACAATTTTCACTTCCTAGTGAAGAGCCAGTCTTGGACTTCCAATACTAAAGATCAAGTGTGAAAACCTCAAATCAATGGATAGATTATTATGTGAAAAAAAGTAAATCATGAAATTTGAAAAGAAATCAGAATTTTTTCAAGTTCATAATATTTCTTTCCCTTCTTCTTCCCCCTGCCTGAAAACCAACTAATACAGCAAAAATTTCAGGGGGAAAATTGTTATCTGATATACTGCTAGAAATGTGGAGGGTCAATGCTGTCATCGCTTCATTTGCTTAAGTCCTCCTGGAGCCACACACTAATGACTGACAGAAAAAGACTGTTACTGAAGGAGCTGGGATGCCCTCCCAAACCCTGGATTGGAAAATATATTTTTTATTCCATCTCTGAAGTTGCTTAGAAAAAAACAGGTGACTTCTACAAATACTTAGAGTGTGATTGAGAGATGAGATTATCCCCTGCATAACATTCAGTTGTTCTTTGAGGTATGTTTATAGACTTCACATGCCCAGACACTGAAGATATTTTCCAACATTCATGTCTGATCAAGTCAGAGTTTTTAATCTACCAAATTATTAATTTTTACTTGATTTACTTTCATTTGGATGTGCCAAATAGCCTCCACCCAGATAGAAATCTTGGTGTGACAAAAATTGAAATTCAAAGGCATGTGAGGAAAAAATATTTTATGCAAAATTGCCATTTGAAAAACATACTTAGTGATTATTTGATCTTCAGTGAAACCATGATTTTAAACCTATGCTTAAAAAACTCTGACTTGTGCTTAAAAACTAACAACTCCTAGGCACAAGGACAAAGAGAGGAGTCATTTTATTAGTGCAAAATATTGCAAAGCATAAAGAAAAAGTAGTGGACTGAAGCAAATATTAACTTATTTATTTCTTCTTCAAATTATACAAATTACATTAATCTTAACATACCCCTGATCTCCATTATTTATATCAACAAAATAGTGTCTTAAGCAGAATGACAGTTTTTACTAACAAATATACTGCTTATACTCCAAACAAAAAATTAACAGCTAGTACTCCAAAATATTGAAATTGTAATGCAGGCAACCAGGGTCATAGTTTCATCCACTACTCTCCTCACAGTCTATTTTTTTTTCATTTTTCTCCTTCCTCTTCCTTGGGTTTTAATTCTCTTTGGGAATTGGATAACAGATGTAGGCTGTGGAGAAGCCAATAGCATGTGTTGTTTGTTGCTTTCCTATGCATAATCCCTTGATGCTTTGTCTGTGGTTGAGCAAAAGTGATGGAAAACATGGTAGGAGAATTTTATGACATGCAGAAGAGTCATAAAGGCCAGCAACAGCAAAATTGTTTCCTTTCCTAAGGAAAAACAAATTTGTTTCCTTTTGTAAGTCTCCAGAAATTAAAAATGTGAATGGTGTCACTTTGCCAACCTCAAGCTGGAATCAAAAACATTCAACAGGTGCTCACCACATTGAAGGACTGCAGGCCACTTATTTACTCTACCCCCCTTCTGTAAATAAAAAATGTTTAAAGTCAGCAGAGTTCATTAATCTGGATAGTAAATGAGTAATAAAATTCAGCATTGATGTCTCAATGCTACTTTTAATGATCAGAATGATATGAAACAGCAAGTGAAGTTGGCTTACATGATTTACTGAAAAATGTGTTAATTTCTTTTATTCTGTGAACAGCTATTGGTACACCTTAGCTCTATTGCATTAATAGCTTCTGCCTTTAGAGAAAAGGGGAGTAGAAAAATTTCAGAGCCTAGAATTGTTGTTCCCGTATTTCATCCCCTTTTCTCCTTGCAGGCAGCATCAGAGTAGTTGAATTGTTAAACAGTGATGACAAGTGCTGTGAGGTTCCCAGACAGATATTTCCAGTCTCCAGATTTTGGATTATTCTGCTGAAGTTGTTTCCTTCAAGGAAAAAGCACCTAATTGGGACTATTCTACACCTCACCATTTGAAGACCAGTTTTTAAGGTCTTGAGCAATAGTTTCAGTTACTTTTAGAAAGTAACCATTGGAAGGGAACTTAAATTGTTCTCTCCTCTGTTTCCCACTGTGCCACACGTATCCAGGGCACTAGATTAGCCCTTCTGTTACTTCTGACAGATGCTTGGGAAATGCCCAAACACTTGAAAAATCTGCTCTATTTCACTCATTCATTCATTCATGCATTCATTCATTCTCTAATTGCTAGATCACTTCTACTAATGCTCATTCCAAATTCCTTTGCTTCATTTTTGCTGACCTTTTATATTTTTAGATATATCTCTTTATTTTAAGCCTCATCTTTCTTTCCCTTCTGATTTTTTTTTAATTGAATTTGTCCTCACTGCTCTTTTGGGTCTTATCTCAAAGGCTATATTTTCTAGATTGCTGATGATTTGTGTCCATTCTTTTAAAAGATTTTGTGCTCCAAGGAAGGAAATGTACACCATTTGCGACCTAAGCATCACTGACTAATGTGGAGAGACTTCATATTTTAAACATTTGGAACATTTGCCTGTTCACAGACTAATGAGGAGTTGCCTATAATTGTGCAACTGATTATCCTATCCATTGCAGGACTTTGCTTTTGGTTGTTTGGAGTCTAATATGAGCTTTTTCACAGCACATATTTTACTTGACAAGGTAATTTTTCTTTTGTCTCTCAGTGTACTTGAATATATGAAGATATTATTCCAATGTGTATGAAGGCTTTGGCGTGACCCAATTGCAGCTTTCCATGACCTAAAGGGAGTCTACAGGAAAGATGGAGAGAAACTTTTTACGAAGGCGTGTAGTGACAGGACAAGGGAGAATGAGTTCAAACTGAAAGAGGGTAGATTTGGATTAGGTATTAGGAAGATATTCTTAACTGTGAGGGTAGCAAGGCACTGGAACAGGTTGCTCAAAGAAGTTGTAGATGCCTCATCCCTGGCAGTGCTCAAGGCCAGGCTGGATGAGCAACCTGGTCTAGTGAAAGTGCCTCTGCCCATGTCAGGGGGTTTGAAGATGAGTGATCTTTAATGTCCCTTCAAACCATTCTATGATAATCCACAAATTTACAGTGAATCATTAATGATAATATTAGTACTACAAAAAATTTGGAATAGACATTTTTTTCCTTTACCTGCTTTCAGGGATGTCAGCCAAGACAGTTGTCCCCTTTTGCGTATTACCCACCCACAAAGTTAGTTAAATTTTTGTAAGAAAAAATATCAAATTATTCTTGTCAAGTTGACCTTGGTGGCTATATAATTCCTTGTTCTCTTTTGCTGTTTTTCTGAAATTTGGTGTTAAAGCAGTTGGCCTGTTAGTCCTTTATTCCTTCATTTGTCTCTTTTAAAAGAAAAGATTTGTTATCCTACTTGGGTTCAAAGATAAATGCTAGCAACTTGGGGTTTATGTGACCCATTTTTTAAAGTCTGCTTTTAGGAACTACATTGGGCCCAGCCAGCTCCTAACTTTATTAGATTTTCCCTGACATTTCTTCTCCCTGGATAAGTTACCTGTTTGCCAGTGCTGCTAAAGGTGTTTGTTGCCTGACAGATTCCTACACAATAACTTGGCGAGGACTGACAGGTGAAGGCATAAAAAACTTGACCAGTCTCAGTACCACCTGATGTTTCTATTGAGTATCTGACTCTTCAGCTTTTATACTGCATAGGGTATTATTACATTTTGTGTCCTTTGTTGATTTTATCTATTTTCATGTCTTAGCTTTCTGACCAAGCCCAAGTTTTTACATTCAATATTTTGTGGCACCAGCCACCCATCCTGTTAGAACTTTCACCATTTCCCCTTTCCTTCTTACCTTGAGATAAGTTATCTTAGTGAGGATGAATTTCTACATGACACATGGAGATTTACACAGATGTTTCAAATTCACTGTCCTGGAGACAGGATCTGTGTTATAGTAACAGATCTTACTCAGAGCAGTTTCAGACTATAAATTATACATATCTTTGATCAGCAAAAATTACTGTAGAGCTTGTTAGAGATTACTGGTGTCTTGTACAGCAAGACTTGCTCCTGAAAATTGGGAAATAGATTTGGCGTTAAAAAAACCTGGTTAAACAGGGAGGATTTTTAAATTTGTTTGTTTGGTTTGATATTATTTGCCAAGCATCTCAATTCAAGTAGAGAGGATTATGAGATTCTGTTAAATGCTAAGTAAATGTTTAATTTACTTAACACACAAACATACTCTGTGTGATGGTCTAATTTCAAAGTGTTTGATTTCCTAAATCATCTACATCCACTCTCAAAGGTGTCAGTTTGCAGTCTTTAGGAAGTCCTTTTTTAAAGTACAGAATATTTGCTAGGTCTTTCAACTTATTATTTTTTATTTCTACAAAATTACTTTTTGTTTTATAAAAATGTTTCCCCATAAAATCATTGACAACAGCAGAAGATTTTTTGTTAATTTTCATTAATTATATTTACTTTCATAGTTTTTATGCTCTTTCAATTCTATAGAGCTTGAATAAGGAAAAAAAGTTACTGTACTTATTATATACTATTATATTTATTTTAATTTATTTCTCTTTTCATTTGGCAACTCAGTAACATCTGCTCTTTTAAGTAAGTGTTAAATGTTTGAAATTATTGTCAGCTCATTCTCTGTGAGCTAGTAAGGCCTTTAAGCTCCTGCCATTGAAATCACAAATCCATTTGGTAATACCTGGACCTTAATTCTTAATGTCATATGGTCAATAAGATTTTTAGTCTCATCAAGTTGTCATCCCACCACATTTAAAGTTGAAAGCAAGTGTGGAGCATAATTAGTTAAGGGAAATGAATTTGGCATAGTGTGCCCACTTTCAGCAATGTGGCAAGAAAGGGTAATGATGGGTAAGTCCATCAGTCAGAGGGCAAAATTCATAACATGAGGAAACACCAAAGGAATTTGATGTCAGCTGTAGCAGGCAGAAAACAGGAGAACAAGTATAATAAGAGATTTTCAGTAGATCAAAATTTTGAGTTTTTATAATCTTATACCATTGGAAAACTATTGCACTTTAGTCTGAATTAGCAGGAACTCCTGTTCATTTAGTTACAGGAATATTTGGATCTCGTTCGTTCTATGCTGCACTCATTCAGAGAACTTACAGGTTCATTTTGTGTTTTGCCAGCTAGTTGAAGAGATGTAACCACAAACTACATGGACACAAGCTGCTTTGAACACCAGCCTCATTTTGTACAGCTCCAGCCTTAGTGATAACACTGCTAAACATAAGCATGAAAATGACCACAGCTGGTAGCAGAATCTCTTTTTTGTCTGCTAGTTAAAGCTGGACATGTTTATCTCATACCTTGCCTTTCCAAAATATTAATCTTTCTTGGATCTGTCATCATGTTTAACAGTTAATAGTCACCCTAAGACAATGTTATAAAATTCTGATCTAGAAATAAGTCACATTAAGACATAGAACTGTGTCTGAAGGGGGAAGGAGAATCACACTTAGGAGGGGGTGACAAAGCATGGTTCCTGCAGCACTGTGGGCAGAAATGTACCTAGGGAGATAACTGAGGCTGGGTGAAGAGAGAGAGATGTGGACAAAGGGAAATGTGGACAAAGTGAGAAAGGAGCAGAGGGGAGAAAGGTACAAATGAATTATTCCATGAACTTCAAGTGAATTACATAAGGATTGGATTAGACCTGTCTTGTGGTGAACTCATCAAGTAATGGAAATGCTTTGTTAAAATCAAAGCTCTCCAAAGTTTACTACAGACATCAGTTTTCCATATCACAGTTCTGGAGATTTGTAACTTCTCTTCCAAAAATAAAACAAAATAAAGACTCTCCATCACTTAGAGTCTGTTTCCATTACCTATAAAGTCGTCTGCATTGTTTTTTCTCTCTGGGCTCTTGTTTGTGTGAAGCATTCTTTACTCTGTGGTGTGTGTAGGAATAACAGAAAGATGAGATGCAGATTTCTTTCTTTGGATTACTTATGAGGCCTTTCAACTTATTTTATAGCACTTTTTAGAAAACTTCCACTTCAACAAAAACTCTTATTTTTAGACTAAAATATACCATAGAGACCTCGTCTGTAACTGGAGCTGAATTGGGGTGCTGAACACTGCCAACTTTCCAAAATCTAAAGAAAAGTCAGGTACATTACTTGTTGGCTTGTCCTGCTCACATAATTCTTCTCAATACACTTTTAAAGAAATTTCCTAGGAATATGTTCTACTATGCTATAAATAAATCTTAAAGGTTATAAAAAGTCATGTACTGATCATGGAAGTAAGATCGTGCAAAATATGGAGAACTGGAGAACAAATTTGTGTAGGTAGGCCAGAGAACAAAATAGGGTACATGCAATTTTCCAGATTTTGCATTTTCATTATTCTACATAGTACTGAGGGATGTGTAACAATATCCTGTAATGTGTACTAGTTTCCAGAGATGCCTTTGTACTCTGAAATTATTCAGCAGGATATATGAGCATTTCTTATCTTTTCCCAGTTTCTGCTTCCCGACTGTTGCTCTGTTTCACTGTGAATTTATTTCATGATTCTGCAGAAAGGCTGCATTTTTGGGCAAAAAAATCTGTTTGCTGAGCATTATTAGTGCCATAGTTATACATTTCCCACAGGGGCCATTGAATGTATGAAGACATGTTGGAGACTTCAGTCTGGTCTTTGACCTGTGTAATATTGCTTAAGCAGAGAGATGGCAGCAATGGATTACTTGATTACTTGTAGACTTTAAAAACAAGCTGAAGTAATTTTTAAATATTCCTGTTAAAAAAAAAAAAAAAGGTGAAAGGAGCATCAATTTTTAATTAAAACTGATAGGGTGTATTGGCAAGTGGAACTGAACTCAAAGGTTTGGACAAATATATTTTTGCCACAAGATTTGTTCTCTGGCCATTTAAAGCAATGTTCTTATATGCTTAAGAATCTCAATGGCCTCTTATGGATTGCTATGCTGAAACTGAATAAACAATTTTTTTTAAAAAACCAGGAAATTTAACTTATTTATGCATAGAATCAGAATATTTCCCAACAAATGTGACAAAATCAGACCAGTTTCCATGCACTTGCAGACAGCTGAAGACTGATGCAGGTACAGAAAAGTTCCTATCAAAAATAATTCTTGCACAGGGAATCAGATCTCTTGGACAAAATTATTTGTCACTGTTTGGTGTCAAAAGGAGTCTTAGTTGCAAGCATCCTTGCAATGATGTCTTCAGCTTGATGAGGTGAGTTTCACCAATCACTTTTCTGTTCATTTGTCATAACACAGCTGGTCATGGTCCTACACTACCACTTCAGGTCATACATAATTACTTCGTGTAGATTATCTAAACTACATAAAATCATCTAAATATCCTAACTGTCCAAGAAACAGTCATTCTTTTATTTACTGTTTATAATTAAGTATCTATGCACGGTTTGATCAATGATGTAACAGGAATTGTCTGGGAATCTTTGTGAGACTACAACCAAGATGTTTATCAGTACATTAAGGCATGAAACTTGGAGTAACACTGCAGGACCTACTAGGTAATTTGCCCAGCATTTCTACTTGGAGGACTCCTGTATTTGTCAGTCAAACGTTTCTGAAGGTGGTGCAGAGTTCAATCAGTCACTTATTTTTAGGTTGATCTATTGACTGAGAGCAGGACCTTATCTGTTCTAGGCAGATAGCTACCTGAGGAGTTTCTGGACCACCCAGGGAGTTACTGGCTTGGATGCACTGGATATACACACAGATACAACCCTAATGCTCAGCCAGACCAGGGTTGCAACTAAAGAAAAACCTTGAATTTCATGCTTATAAATCACTGGCCAGATCGGTTCCATACCTTTTGGCCTTGGTGTGAAATGGGAAATGAATGCTGTGAAGGCTGAACTAAATGTAGTTTTATGGTTGTGCTTGTGAGGAAACTATGGAGTAAAAGAAACAACATCAAGTATCAGAATATTTATAGCGGGAGATGGGGTCCTTGCAACTCTAAAATAAATTGAAAAATGCTGGTAGGTTTGAAGACATAGGTTTAACTATGGAGTAACTCAGAGGAAGCCAATAGGAGCCTGAGGACTTAGTGGATCTGGTGACTCTGGTGGGTTATGTTTAAGACCTAGTAATTACCAGGTTTAAGTGAAGTGAGAAACAGAGAACAAACTACTTTGCATCAGCAGCAAAACTTGCGATCTCAAGCTGTCTGACTCAAAGCCAGGGGAAAACTCCCATGGACTCAGTGACTTTTTAGGCATTCTTGTTTTGTTATATAAGCAATGAGAGCCTGGCGCTCAGTCCTCACACACAGAGCTGCTGAAAATATTTTGTCAAATCCAGCAGTCTGCTTCCATTCCAGTTACAGAGAATTACCCTGATGTTCTTTCTCTCTTTTTGTTCCCATAAAACTTCTTCTGCCTTTAGCTGAAGTGCTAAGAGGAGGCATCTAAATTCGTTAGTGGAGTCTAGAAGGAAGTGAGAAAAGGTGGATTGGTATCCTGCCCACCAGTACAAATGGGAAATGGCTCTCAGTAGCTCATGACTGGGCCCAAAGATATTAAAACAGAACTTGGCCATGTTAGAAACTTCTGGTGAGTATATGACAACACTTTAAAAATGATACAGAACTTCAAGAGACTAAATATGCTGGCCATCATAGGTAGGCTTCTGTCAGGCTTCCCTGTGCTCCAAACTCATCAGCTTGACAAATATAAGTAATATTCACGTGGGGTAGAGGGTTGTCTGAGTCACAGGCATGTGGGTGAACCATGTGCTTTTGGTTACTAGCTAACTTGATTTCTGCTATCCAGTTGGCCCATTTTCATTAGCAAAATTTGAATTATGAATCCTCTGCCATAGAGGACCAAACATCTACATATGATCCAGCTTCTCATGAGTGTTAGAGAAGAAAAAAAATGCAGTGAAAAATCATATCCAGCAGACATTATCCAATAGATCTTCTGGCTTCCAGATTCATATGCTATGCGTTCCCTACATCAGTTGAACTGCTTTTAGCATTCTTCTGCGGCATCTTTGTATGATCAATGGCAAAATTTTTGGCTCATTGTATTACTTTAACAATGGCAATAGGCAGAAAAAAAAAGAAGTCAAAATTTGCATTTGTCTACATCAGGAGTTCAAACTGGAGTCATAGTCAATCAACAATGAAGCAGGCATAACAGACTTAGAGAGACTCCCTTCCCATATGAGGTTTAGGAGTTCTATTTAGAGTTAGAATTCTGATATAGTATAAGAGGTACTTGCTTGAAGGTCTGTGTCAAATAGTGCACTCAACTGGACCCCAAGCATTTATGTCATCATAGCACTGAATGTCCCTGGTCCTTGTGGTGACTCTGTGCAAGGGGGATGAATTCAGAATGAATGAAAACATAAATAAAAAGAGGGTGAAAAGTGGAGGAATGTGCTGCCTGTTATAAAAAAACACTGCAATTTCCTCCAGTATTTTGTTTTTAACTTGAAAAAGACAACATTTTCAAACTGAGAACCAAAACAACTTCTCTTTCTTAATTTAGTCTTAGTACCCACACACATAGATTTGTCATTTCTGCAGGTAACTTATGTGTGATTGAAACACTGAAAGAACTCTTCCTTTTAGGAATTCTCACTAGACTGATAAACTCAGTAATTATGTTCAATACTTTTCTTTATAAACCCCCATTTCTTTCTTGACACGCCTGGCAGCTTGTTCCACCTTTTGAGTGTATTCAGTGCTTCAGAAGGCCTTGATTTGTATGGGTGAAGTGAAGTTGGAGAAATTTTATTAAACTATTTTTAAAAGAACTCTAAGGAATACTTGCAAATGTGAAGTGGTCTTCTGTTAATTTTTGGCTTTCTATTTTCACCCATTTAGTTTCCTGCTTAGTTTCCAATAAGTGACACCTATTTTGGATAATTTAAATAAACATGTTCATTTATTTTCGACCAGTGAAGACAGGGAACTCAAATAAATGTACACAATACTTTATACTGAAAAACTTTATAGCAAGACTGACAATTTTATTGATTTTCCATACAAGAAACCATGATGCAAGATGAAGATTGTTTCTGAAGACTGATTGTTTCTATACACATAGACAAAGAGAGCAAATAAACTATTTTTTATCCTTTATAAGAATATTCACGGAATAAAACTTCTGATACTTGGGTACAAACTATGCTCATTGACATTTTTGTTCTGTAGCTATATTGTATTTGAGTGTCCTTTGTGCTGTCTCCATCTTAAAGATTTAGCACTTATATGCAACTTGATTCCAACTAAAATTTCATACAGAAAGTTCCCTTGCCCTATAAACTGCCTCTTTTGCTAAGTGGCAGTAGAGAATACAGATATACTATTTCAGCTGTCTGTGTTTTATCCAGGTCTATTTCATGTGTTGTTCATACAACATGAATGCTGCTGCTGATATTGAGGAAAAACTGTATTTTACTAAGCTAAGACACTAAATGAGAGCACGCTAACATTAAGGTTAACTTACTAAAATAAAATGTGTGACCTTTATTCTGCGTCACATCCTGTATATACACAAAGTACAAAATGAAGAGGTGAGTTTTACTTTGAGCTGTTGAGGTGACTGAGGGTAAGAAGAGGCCAGATCATTGTAGTAGGTGTCAGCATCTGTTAAAAGAGGGATTATTGCTGAAAGCCCTGTGAGGTGCCTCACTTCTTTGTGCTGTATTTATCAGCTTGCCCCCACCCCCAACCTGCAGCTAGATCTACATGAGTAATGGAAGTTGGAAAAAGAGGCATGAGCAAATAAAATGAGTAAATATTTCCTAAGACAAAGAGCAGAGGTTTTCTTCTTTAGCCTTTGGGCTAAAGCAGTATAATCTACAAAAACACCCCAGAAAATCTGTGAAGTGGCTGTCTAGTTATAACTGGCAGTGGCAATGAGCTGCTGTGGATGTAAAGCAGCTTCCTGAATGCTGCCAGCACTCATCTGAGGGTAAGCAGAAATGTTACTTAGAAGTTAAGAGACGTGTTGTTCTCTTTGGCTTGAAATTCCCCTTATTTATTTTTTTCCAGTGTTTTTTACCATGTGTTTCAGGGTGATGAGAAGCAAAGAAGTCTACATTTTCAGTCTGTGACGTGTCTTAAATACTACTGCCTCAGGGCTGTTGTGTATGTGAATAGTGTCAAGATATGAATCACAGCAGCTGTCCTGCACCAGTCATTGATGCAAGGAGATATGGGAGGGTGCTAAGTTGGTGTTGTGGTTTGAAAGCAAAACGAGTGAGAGGCTCCAAGTCAGAGATACAATTTAATAAAAAGAAAGGTAAAAAGGTAAAAATAAAATAAAATAAATGCAATAACACAAAGGACCACTGACAGAGTCAGAATACAACCTGAGCAGGATGGTGGAAGCAGTCCAGGTGAGGTGCTCTTCCTGAAGCAGTGATCCTGTAGAAAGGTCTGGGAGCTCTGGTCCTCTGGGAATCCAGTGGGTAAGGGCTCCTTGCACTGTCCCAAATCCCAGCTTATATCCAGGTGAGAATGCTTGCCTCCTCCCCCTGGGCAGAGCATCTCACAATGGGATGATGAGTTGTGAAGTGGGTCCTTGATGGCCCATTAAACAGAGATAACTCCTGGAGGGAGTTACCTGTGAGTCATGGGCCAGGCGTTGAGGGGCCATTAGCAGAAGACAGCCCAACACTAGAGCACTGCCCCACTTGGTTTCAACAGTTCATGAAGATGGTGATAGAATAAATACTTTGTGTACATCCCACACTACAACCCAGGACAGTTGGACAATAAGAGGGAATCATTGCTTATGCATCCAACATGAGATCTTCTAGCTCAACAAAGATTGAAATTCAAATGCTGGATGGCTAACTCAGTAATTGCATATTTTATACATGTGAAATATTTTCAAAGATGTAGTGAAATTTTTTGGGATTCTGTGAAAATATCACATATTTAACATTGTTCAGTAAAAATCAGAAACAGGAAGAAAAAAAGTGTTAAGTTGTATGGAAAAATGGGGGCAAAAACTGTAAATCTGGTATCTGCTCTGTGACCTGCTGAGGTAAAATGCTGGGGTAAAGGAGAATGCCCCCTCTCTGAGGTGCTGCATCGATTCCTGTGGTCACAGGTTCAAGTTGTCTTGTTGCTCTTTTCTCCAGAACCCATGATAGTGTGTGACTCAGTGCTCTGAGTACAACTTGGGCAGCCAGGATTGTTCAACAAACAGCTAAGAGTGAAGTCTGCTAAGATCATGATCCCAGGATACACTGGAGATTGTGTCTTTTAGAGGTATCCAAATAAAACCCAAGGATAGGAAGTTAGGAAATGGGTTAAGTTTCTTATCTGAATTTGTAGATCATAATTCTCTATAACAAGAGAAATTTGATGCATTGGGTTTTAACAAAGCAATCTACAGAAAACACCAATTCTTGACTCTGATAGTTGAAAAACACTCTCTACTTGTAATACAGGACTATGAAATTTATATATATGGATTTGTTTTGTGTCTCTAAAGATTTTTTAGAATCAATCCTAATTTTTTTAAAAACTTCATTGCATCCGCCCTCCTATGTTTCGGTCTTTTTTTCACACTTTGGAACAGAATGGAGTACACTGCCTTCTGTATTCATGTGTGTTGGCTGAGAAGTGCCAATGTCATTTTTCTTATCCCATTGAGACAGGATGAGTTGAACCAGAACTTCCTCAGAATTTGCTTATATCATTGTTCATGTAGGATGGCTGATAATAAAAGTTCCTTTCCAGAAGGGCCAAACAGGAAAACAAACCTCTCTGCAATTATGCAATGCTCACATGGGAAAACCAAAGCCCCTCTGTTTGTGTTGCTTCTCAAAGCAAGGAAAGATTCGTCCACTAAGGGGAGATAGAAATCTCTAAAATTTGCATTATTAATGTGAATATCAATTAAATTCAAAAAAAAAAGAACTTAAAACCAACGATTTCTCAGTAAAAATGAAATATTTTTCAGAGAACTGTACATGCTTTCAGAGAAAACTATTTTTCTGTCAAAATAAAAAAAAGCCCCACCTAATAAAAAATTCCCACACCTAATGGTTATTCCTTTTTGTTCAACCACCTTCCTAACTGAGAACAAAGCATTAAAAAAGCACAACATGAAACTTTTTTTCTTACAGAGAGCAGTAGGCATGGAAAAAATAGACAGTTGGCTGCTGACAGCAAATCACTATAAGAAGAAAGATTCCAGTTATTCTGTCCACCCTATAGGGCCTGGGAAGCTTTGCTGCATGCTGCAGCTGCTGGAGGACTGGAAGGTGTCCATGGGAATAGACAAATAGTTTCATTATCAACTGTATCTCTTCTGCTTCTCACAGGATCGGTTTGAGTTAGAGCAGCAAGAACTAGCCTGTACTTTTGGGGTGGAATTCCCTTTATTTCTCAGTTCTAAGGTCCACAGGCATTCTGAGGTGTTTAAATTTGCTTTGTCTTTGTGTCTTCATTCAGATCCCTCCCAGACACAACATAATGATCAGGAGAATGGTGTCAAGTATGTCTGACATTTCCTCCTGTTATAGTTGAAAGCTGAGGAACTATTTTGTGCTGGATCCATGCTCCAGGGAAAATTGTTCATGATAGTGAAGCCTTTGCAGCTAAAACACAAAATACTCCTTATGCCTGGGAGCAGATAGTAACAACATATTTTATAAAGTTCCCATTGTTGTAGAGTCAGAAACACACAGCTGCACTCCTTTCCTTTGAGACCTCTCCAAAAGGAAGGAAAAGCCTGTTCATTTAACCATGATGGGTACACAGTGATACATTCCCATTGGTTCCAATAGCTGCAGTATCTGATATCTTTCCCACAGAATCAGAAAATGCTCATCTAAGCAAAATTGCCACCCACCACTTGTTGAGAACATCTGTGAAATTAAGATAGCAAGTAAAAATTCTGGAAGGAGACTAAGATGCAAGGGCAACAAAAGGGTTTGCAAGAGAATTAGAAGCAGATATCACAAGTAATTTTCCCTTTCTCTGTAGTGTAGCTATTGCTTGAATAGAGTCAATTTAATCATTAAACCTGGCTTTCATTCTTACAAACACTTTAGAATATTTCTAAAAGACTGTTCTCTGAAAGCACTGAAATATAAATATGGCATCCAGAGCAGATGTGCAACCGTATTTTTAAATGTGGACATATTTGTTTGTAATGTAAAAATAGGGGAATTATATCACTGCTGGACGTTATTTATCTACTTTTAGCTTTGGCTACACACAAGTGACACAGATGGCTTGATCCTTTCTGCTGTTGAAGTCTCAGTCACCTACTGAAGTCAACAGGAGTTAAAAGTGATGTCAAGGTCTGTCTGAGATCATAAAGATTATAAATATTTAAACCATAAAATCATAAAGATTGTATATTAAAACGTATATTTCACTATATTTTATATATATTATATATAGCAAAATACTAAAGGTTAAATGTGCTTATTTCCCAGGAAATCCAATGAGAATTAAGGTGCTGGATAGTTCCTAGATGTTTGTCTGCTAAGATTTGTGTTGAGCTCTCTGCCCCTCCACCTCCACTGATCTTAGCAGAACAGAAATTCAGTATTTCCTGGAGAAAGGATGTTTTATTACCCCATATTAATATTTTTCTTTAAAAATGGTGGGAAAGCTGAAAATTTTTTCAGCTGTATCAAATTTGAGTAATATCTCATTGCTATGTAGACTATAGGGGAGTTGAACTTGAGCCTGCTGGAGTCAGTGGAGAGGCTCCAGCTGAATTAAATGGGCTTTGGGTCAGATCCAGAAAGGCAGTAGGGAATTTCAATCAGACAGCTTAAACTTATCATAAGTTTGTCTTGGAAATTCTACTTAGAAAAGGCTGTCTCATCTGGACACAGAAAGACTCCTGAACTGCTGTCTAGTAATAGATGCTCTCATTTTTATAACTGTGAGTAGCTTTTGCATTCACTGTGATCTAGGACCTGCACTAACCCTAAATGTATGGAATTTAGTTAATAACACCAACATCTTCACTGGTGTAACATTTAAATTTACAGACTTTAAACGGCACTTTGACAAACACAGTGTATTTGGACTGGTGAGAGTTTTAATTAAATGATAATTTAACAGACTTTGTTTTATGCATGTTTACCAAAAATGTGAAGACAGCAGGAGCTCTGAGAAAGCTAATTCCTGATCGCCTTTGAATATTTTCAGTCTATCTCTAGTAATGCTGTTGGTTTCATCAAATGTGTTTTGAGAACATGGTATGGCTTTCCTTATGCTATGGAAGTGTGAAAAATGTCTTGTGCTTTAAAATGTATTGTTCTAGGTTTATAGCTAATTTTACTCTCATGTTTAACTTAGACATTGTAATATATTACAAAACAAATGTAGAGAATATTCCCAGTATTTTTTTGTAATTTTACTTACTGTTTTTCTGAAGGAGGCAGGTGCTAAAGGTGAATTCTTTTTCTTGGTTCTAATCAGACTGTCTTTTTAAAGATATTAACTACAGTAGAATCTTTCATAAATATGAAAAAAATCAGTTTACTTACTAAAGGAGTAAAGCTTTGGCACAATAATAATAATAATTTTAAAAAGGCAATCTTTCCTTAATCAAATTTTGAGTGTATGTAAGCAGAAGGGAAGTAAGAAAAGACAACATGCATTAAAGAAGTTTTATCATAGTGCAAGATACTATTTTTTCCCTATTTAATTTCAACAGAAAAGGAAAAGATGTTCTGTCTGGTTTCAATACTTATTGTGACTCATAAAATAACCTAAGATTAGGTAACTTTTTCCTTAGACTGTGTAATATGAAAATAAGAATGGGAAAAGAGCAGGATGGAATAAAGAGAGTAACACCAAGTCCAAGATTAACAGGGTAATGTTTAAGGACATTACAAAAATACATCAATAATTTTACCCCAGAACATCTTACATTTATGTAATATTTATTAATCATAAAGATATTTTATACCATTCCATATCACATATAATATTTTAAAATAGTTTTCCAGGGTCTATATCTGTACCACACTATACTGCACACAGATGGAAGAGTGCTGAAAATATCTCTTGACAGGTTTGTAAGACTTGTGGCTGGTGAGACAGGACCTGCACTGGTGATGAAGCAGATGAAGCAGATGACCTGTGATGATGGACTTCCCTGTGAAGTGAGCTTTTGGCTCCTGCACCTTGCCAGTGTATCATCCATGGCAGCAGTGCTGGCTTTGAAGATAGGGCAAGTTTGACAAGTCTCACCTATGGTCCTTTTCACACTAAATCTATTTAAATATGTTTGCTTATAGATTTTATTTTTTTAAATGAAGTGTTGGACCACATTTTAATTTTTTGTGTCCAGTAAAACTTTTTCTGCAGTTAAAGCATTCATATAATCTCCCTCCCCTTAGACTCTATGTTGTCCAGTAAAAGGTGAGTTCATGCTGCAGTCTTTACTTCACTAAAGGGTGTTTATATTCTCCTTAAGGTATATCAGACAGTCTATGCATAAATTTTCTACTTTTGAGGTCTTTATCTCTGTCAAGTCTGGTTCAAGTAGACCAATGTATTCCAAAATTATTTGTGAGGTTCATAGATATAGAAAGAGATTATGTAATCTTACCTCTTTTTACCTAGGAAAACAGGCTGAAGAAGTTATTTTCTAAAAATTTTCAACATGATGAGAGGGTAGGTAAGGTTTTGAGAGAGTTATAGCAAAGTTTGCGTTTCTTTCTTCATGTAGTTTATAAGAGGCACCCACAGATGCATACAGGTCATCTTGTAGATGTTTATGACAGATCAAAGAAATTCAAAACATTACAATCACATGTCATTATAAGGAATTTTTTGTTTCCTTTCTGTTTTTCTTTCCTCCAAATTGTGTGCATTTTAAAATCAACAAAAAACCCCACTGTGTCTAGAGGGAGAATTAGCTACAAGTGAACAATTAGCTGCAAGTTTGGGACAACAAGACCACTTTAACTTTGGATGCTTTTCCATTCAAGCACATGTACACACAAATATATGTGGGGTTCATTAAAAAAATAACAGATTTTAAACTTCACCATTTGTGCCCTGCTTTTGTTTAGATGAAGCAGACTGGAAAGTTTTGTTTTGTACGATGGATTATTTTCCCCATGGTAAGCTTTGGGAGACATTCCATGTAATTTTCTTGGGTGCTACCACTCGTGATGATGCCTGCTTTGAAGTGTCATCACTCCTAAATCCAGCAGTGACAGCTTTCTTTTTCCTTTGCAATACAAAAACCAATTTCGCTTCCTAAAGAGCTTTTATTAGTTCTTCTGTCTCACACAAGAACAAAATGGTTTCTTTTCACCACCTATGACATTTTCACCACCTATGATATTTTCAGCCTTGGGGCCACATTAGGGTTATCATTTTTCTCTCTTGACTGTGTAAGACACTATGGGACTGTCCTTCTAAATGCTGCCTGAGTCCTACTAGAGAGGTAAATCTTTACTGCTAGTACCTCAAAGCCAGTAAGACAAAAGGCAAACTATGCAAAGATTTTAACTGCAGACCTATTCACTGGATCCAAATGAAGGCCAGATAATGAAAAGTCTCCTGTCCTTCTATAGTCTCGAGTATTTTGCCTTGCGACTGCCCCCTCCCCTCTTTCTAAATAACACCACGTCAGATTAGTTGAGTTGGTTGAGGTTGTGTCTTTACCACAAGGTGCATCAAAAGGTTAATTGCAAGGTGTTTGCACATGAGCCAGGGGTAAACACAATTTTGGAAAGTTTACAGTTTTTTCAGGAACTAGAATGGCCAGTCTTAGGTATAAAACACTGTGCCATCACATTTCTGAATCGTGAAGAATTGTGCACCAATTTATCCACAACTTAGATATAAAACCTTGATCCAGGTGGCTGCAGAGTGTGCATACACCACAGTGAGCTTATGATGACAATGGCCAACATTTTTTAAAAAACTACAGTAACCCTTCTTCACATGGTTAAGTAAGGTCTTCAATCCTTTTCCATTTCCCCAAGAGTCTTATGTAAGCTGACAGCATCATAGCTCCTTATTTATTTAAAAAATGTCCAGATCACAGTTGGTGCTAGTTAGAGGCTGTGCTTAAAACTTACGGAAAGCATGAATGAAAGGTCTTTAACTCTTTATTCTAGCATGTCTTCTTGTCAATATAGCTGTGTTCTGCAGAATTTTCATGTCCAAGCAAGCATGCTGAAGTATGGGCTCTGCTGCTTTTGGAGTATTTCAATACCTCAAATTGCCTTGAAAGGAAGTTGTTCCTGGTTTTGCAGGGGATATAAATATTTACCGTAGTTTCATACCAGCACTTCTGATTCAATTGTTTATATTGGCAGCCTAAGAGATGACTTTGTATTCGAGGAGCTGGTGATCTTGAACAGGCTTTTTCTGCCTGCTGGTTTGGGCACTGTGCTCAGAGCCTGGGCAGCCACTGCATGTGAAAATGCAGATGTGCCCTGTGGGGCCTCGGGCACTGTGACAGGGGAACCTGATGTGCCTAATGTGTCTAATCTGCCAGGGGAAGATACCTGATTCTGCCTGTTATGAAACTAGAGCACTGTAGCATTGGAGGGAAGAGGGACCTCTCTGTGGAGGGAATCTGTGCAGCATGCAGTTGGAAAAACCTTGCTGGAGTCTGTCTAATGCTGAACAAATGAGGAGTTCCCAGCATGTGGAGGGATGGAATATTTTTCTCTAAGGGATGGAAGATTTTTCACCATCTACAGTATTATTGTTACTCATCTTATGAAAACTGCTGTTTTGTAAAGCCATTTGTTTTTGGGCCTTTCTTGTTGAGATCCAAAAAGGACTCTACAGTGTCTTTCTTTCCTTCCTCATTCCCCCAGTACATGCAGAAGTGTCTTTTACACACATATTTGCTGCCTCTCCATTATGCTGCAAGTTCATCATGATGTTATAAAAATAAAAGGGTGTAAAAACTGAAGACTTCTTTGTTTCTAGTATTTTGACCATTTTCTAATTTGCAGACTCTCAGAACTTGTTGGCTTTCCTAGAAACCCTTCTTTTCCTTTATGGGGAACAGATTTGATAATTCAATACAGTCTGATTTTTTTGTATTCTGTCTCCCTGTCTCATGTTCCACAGTGTCTGTTCTCCAAGTTTTCCTTTCATTAGTTGAATTATATGGCTACAGTATACCCAGCAAAAACTCCCTGAACATTTTAACCTTGATCCAGCAATGTACTTGATGTTAAGAATGCAACTAATCCTAGCAAAATTAATAGAGCTATTAATGAATTTAATCATGTTTCCAGGTGAAAGCTGGTATGAATTATCCTGTTGCCGTCATCCCAAGCTACTTGATCGTGCAGGCAAAGCCCTTCAATGAGCCAGCCCTTCAATGTAAAATTTTATTCACAAAATATTCTAAGAATAAGCCAAAAAGGGTGCCAAAAATACTTTTAAAAACAAGATTAAAAAAGGAAAAGAATGATCCAGGAGGAATGCTGGGGCACATTTCTGATATCCATACAACCGAGAAGCTTAAGGAATTAATGAAATTATCTGAAAAGGCATCTATATGCAATAACAGGGTTTTTTAACATAAACTCCACTACGTTCCAGATGAATTATTCTATTTATCAAGCCATGTAACACATTTACCATGAAATATACTGTTTTAAGATGCATGCAACTAAAGATGTAATGCAGAATCATAGAATGGGTTGGGTTGGAAGGGACATTAAAGATTATCTAGTTCCAAACATCCTCCCATGAGCAGGGACACATTCCACAAGACCAGGTTACTCAGTGCCCCATCCAACCTGGCCTTGGACACTTCCAGGGAAGAGACATCCACAAATTCTCTGGGCAACCTGTTCCACTCCCTCACCACCCTCACAGTAAAGAATTCCTTTCTAATATCTAATCCAAACCTACCCTCTGTCAGGTTAAAGCCATTCCCTCCTGGTCCCATCACCACCTGCCCTTGGAAAAGCCTCTCTCTAGTTCAATGTTTTTAGTTTTATGTTTTTATGTTTTTAATATGTTCAAGGTGTGCTGGGTGAAGAACTGAGTGAAGGCCAGGCAGGGCTCAGAGGGCTGTAGTGAATGGGCCTGTCTGTTATGGGTCTCCAGCAGCATTTTTTCAGGGGTCAGTTTTGTTCAGTATTTTTAAGCAACAATCTGGATGCAGGAGTTGAATGCATCATTGGCAAGTTTGCTGGTGATACCAAACTGGGAGGTGCTGTTGATGTCTAGAGAGACAAGAGACTTTGCAGAGGGATCAAGATAGATGGGAATTTTGGGAAATTCTGAATGTGATAACATTTAACAAGAAAGAATGTTGGATTCTGCACCTGGGATGGAGTGATGCCAGGCAAAAGTATAAATTGGAAGAGGAATAGCTGGAGAGCTGCCTGGCAGACAGGGATCTGGAGGTGCTGGTGGACAGCAGGCTCAATATGAGTCAGTTGTTAATTTTATTGCATGCTATTACTAGCTATTATCTGGTGCAAGCTGCCATCTGGGGTCTTTACATGAAGAAGTAATGAATTTGAAAAGCATAACATATGAATTGGCTTAATGAAAACAGAGCTTTTTCAAATCTCTCCTACAGACCATGTCTTGAGTATATGATTAGCTTGTCACAACTACACAAAATTCCATATCAATTTTGTTGAGTAGTGTTTTTGTTAACAACTGTGACCAATGTCTCTGACTAAATCACCTTTCAGTCAAAATGTCTAGAATGAAAATGTTTTAGTACTAGTGAAGAATAAGTAGGTGTTATCTCCTTTGTCTCTGTATCTAAAGATATTTTGCAGGTCTTATTAACAGCAGAAGAAAATTCATGCTAATACGAACATCTTTATGCTATGAGGTAATTTTGTTCTGCAGAATTTTTCTGACTGAGGCTGATTCTAATAAAGTTGGATTTTGAGAAACAGAGTGTCAGGCAGCAGTAAAAATAAATAATGTACTGTTTGATTCAATTTCTATCTGGATTCAGACTGTTCCCAAATTCTTGTCATAAGTAACACCATCCAAGATACTGGTGCTTGCTTCTAGTCATATTCCAAGTGCTTTGGATGGTGTTGGAGTGAACAGTAGTGACTCATTTCAACATAGAGTCATCAGCTGGACCTGCAATTTAGACTTCAGGAAAGCATCATACAGATGCCAAAGCCACATGTTTATTTGATTTATTTGTGTTTGAGGAGAGAAGACTTCTTTGGAAACCCAGAGGGATTGTCTTCTCTGTTTTCTCCCCTGCATCCTTGCGGCCCTTGTGGTCCTTCTGGCCAAGAGGAGTGGGACACACCTTTGTGAGCTGCCAAACACTTATTAGCCTGGAGCTGGACTCCCTACTGTCCTCAGCTTATCATGAGAAATACAGAAATATGACCCAACAGATTTAAGCATCTTTGGGAAATTTCCATATGAAATAGAGAAAAAATGCCTTCCATGAGTCGAAATTATCTTCCTTTTTTAGCTTGTGAACTGTATTAAGTGCATGAACCTGTGGTGTGTTCCTTTCTGCAGGGTGCCAGTGGCACTTGATAATCACTGTGAGGGTGATATCTAAGTGTACGCCTGGATGGAGGGGATGGTGATGTTGGAGATCTGTATATTTTATGTATGCCTCCTTATATAAGGTTGATAAAATAAGATTATCCCGTCTCCAGTTTCTTCATAATTTTGTTAGTGAATGCTGGTGCAATGCATTTGAAAAGCTGATGTTTTGTGTCACATTCTGGCATTCTATCCATGAAGGGATGAGATTCCATATTCAGCTTTACAAGCCGCTTAGGCTGTCTCAATTTTCTTTCAAATTGCTGTGAATTACCACTTTGTATGTATGACAGCCACTAAGCACCCACACAAACTTATCTGCTCTGAAAATAATTTTCAGTAGAAATAATATAATGAGAAGTGTTATGAGGCTTGAAGGGAGCAGTGGATTCATTGCTAACTAAGTATATTTTGGGATCAGTTTAGAGTGAGAAGTATATTGGTATAGGCTTTGATCTTGGCTGCATGTGCCATCAGGCAGGCTTATTTTCCTCTTGCCCACTGAGAACCTGACTGAGATTTGTCAGAATTCATAATTCTGATCATGAATACAGGAAATGTAACCCTGGTAAGGCAGTGAACTATGTCCTCTGACTGAATTACTTCAAAGGATGTAAAGAATGGTTTTTCAATGAGACAAGTGGCAGCAGACTTGCAGTCTTTTCAAAGTGTTAATTTTTTAAATTGTTTTTTTTAATACAGAGCCGAACATTTACATGATACACTGCAAAAAGGACAGATGGCCCTACATCATTTTGCAAGTGCAAAAAAGTACGACACAGTGTTTTACTCAAAAATTGCTTCTTAATTAAGACATGCAGTAAGATTACTGTTTAGTTAAATTCCAGGTGTCCTAGCAAGCTGTGTCTATTAGACATATGTCTCATATCTAAATTGACTTGAATGTAGATGGAAATTTGGAAACATGGAATTTCTTAGAATACTGTTTTTCAGTTCAAATTATTATACTGATGTCATTCAGGGCAGACTCAAATACAGAGTATTAAAGTCTCTAAGGATTGGAAGTCTGGCACTTTATAGCTAAGACAGCTCTAACTATACCTTCATCAATCATCTAAAGTTTATTTCTAATGAGACTTTTGAAAATGAAATAAAAAATAATTCAGCATACTTTAAAAATTATTTAATAATTTAATGGAGGCATTAAGAACTTGAGCACAAAATAATGACCACGTGGACTGGAGAAAGAAATAAACAACAGGAATGTGAAGGGGAAGTGTTCACAGTGGGAGGGTTTGCAGACTCATGATTGGGTTGTAATTTACTTTTCACATCATTTTGAGAGAGGCTAATCTGTAGCAATCTTTTCCCTGGGTGCTGGTTGTAGCTGTGTCTGGAAATAAAGACAACATTTATATTTCTACACATAACTATACTTTGCATGATAATGAAGCAACGAGAAGTTTCATGTGCTGAAGAGTAAACTAGAAACACTTTATGACTCTCATGGGTGTCAAGGAAACTTTCTTTTTTTTCTTTTTTCTTTTTTTTTTTTTTTTTTTTTTCATTTGGCCTCTTACAAACATTTATGCCCTATATATAGCTTCTCTTCTGCTTTCCTTATTATAGCTGCTGTTAAGGTATAGGATTTAAACCTTAACATAACAGTAAAGATTTTATTAACAATCACTCATTAATTACTTTAGGTACGGCAAAAAAGAAATGCTTAAATTTTGAGAGAGTAATAACAAAGTTTGGATTTCTTTCCAAAGCCTTAAGTTGAGCCTTTAGGCTCAACAGGAAATATGGAAGTTTCATTGCAGGATATTTTTTTGAGTTTAACTTTTTCTGGAAGATGGCAACAAAAAAATATGTTTTTCTGTTCTATGCTAAATTATCGTAAATTGCCTCCAGTGGCAAAAAGAGTATAACACAAAACTTACACTAATAAAATAGCTGGTTTTAGCTAGCTCATAGCTATGCTGTGACACACTGTGACATTTCCTGATTGCTTACCTTGTAGCACAACTGTCCTTTCTTCTATTCATTACTACTTATTAGGCATTTGTTTCCATCATTGGTGCAAGTGCCATTTCTTTAAATTTAACTGTACATATAGCTATAAATCTTCCTAATTTTAATAATTAATTTCGATTTAAGTATTTCTTTCTTTTTTTTCTTTATTTTTTTTTTCATTTTCTTTTCTCTTTTCCTTCTTCCTTTTCCTTTTCTTTTTCTCTTCTTCTGTAAATTTAGACACTCTGTAAACATATAGGCTTAAAAGAAAGTATTTTGCTTGTTAAAAAGAGAAAGAAATTTTTGGTTTCCTTATAAATTTTCACAATTTATTTTTTTTTTTAATTCCTCTGCAAGCACTGTGCTTGTAGACAAGCAGAAATAGGAATAGATTTTGTTGATATAAGTGTAACAATTACTGTAGATGTATAAGCTCCTTTCTGACAACTGATCTTTCTGATCCCTCTATAATAATGAAACTTTTTAAAAAGTTATGTGGTAAAGATACTCCCTGGAAGTTTGTAGGGTCTGTCTGTGTCACCATAAACTTATAATCTATGAAACACAGAAACCTACAGACAATACAGTCTTTTGTGTAATCTGCTGGAGGAACTAGAAGAGGCTTAAAGTTTGTTATTGTTGTGTACAACTCAAACAAATAGCAACTGTCCAGAATTGGGAATTTTTAAAGCCTGAAAAAACAAAGCTGATAAGCTCCAGTCACATCTAAAGCAGGTATTTATATTGAATCTTGCAAGCCTCCTCTGGAAAAGTTGGCAGCATTTCTAAGGTTTGGGAGAAAATAAGCAGGGAACAATTTAAACATTAGCCTGATTGAAAGATGGTCTGGAAATTTTCCAGGAAGTAAAAAATAGTAGAAAACCCACCACTCGTGCATTAAACTTCCTAAATTATTTACTGATAGATGAAATCTCTCTAGAGGCTTCTTTGATGAAATAAAGCATTTGTGAGGGCTTGGTCACTTCATCTTAAGTGAGGCAGATGGGAGATTGCTTACAGCTCTGTGAAGAGGTCCCAAGAAACGTACCTGAACGCCCAAGTATGAAAAGACAAAGCTCAGAGCACAAAATTCTAATGTTCATCTTACGGCTGTGGGTCACAACTCCAATTGCTTATCAGAAAGAACTCTGGTTCATGATGTTTTACACCTTTTGGGTCCTAGTGTCCTACTCTGATATCTAAAATAAACCTTAAAATATCAGAATCTTAAAATATCATCTGTGTGGTCCTTCAAGGTTCAGATTAGCTTTTCTTTCTCAGTGTGAATATCTTACGCTTTCTATCTCTTTCATTTGCATCTACTTTAAAATTTTTCTTTTCAAACAGAGGTTTAATGGGGTAAATTTAAGAATGGAATAATGAAGTGGTGTCACTCTGATCATGTAAACTTCTATAGCTGGGAGGAAGCTTTCTGATTTGTTCTATCTAGCAAGGAAAATTTAAATTTTATTATTAGTTTAATAATTTTCAGTCAGTATGTAATTATAGAGGTTTTGTTATTCTTGGCAAGGCATATTTCCCAGTCTGGACCTATTCTCTTTTCTGATGTGATGCTTGTCAGATAATTTGTTTTCTAACAGGTTAGCCAAAAAAAATTCTCCAGAAGGGGTAAATATTTTGGAGGAGACTGTTCTTTTTGAATATATAAAGTCAGGATCACATTACAGGGTAATAATTTTGGTCCATGCTTAAATATGCCAAATGGTTTGCCTTCTGGGGGACAAAATGAATGTGAGGCTTCACCCCATTTCATCCATGGACATAAACTATTAATCTGTTATTTTTAATCCTCTAAAATCTTAATAACTTAATGTCTTTCCTTAATACTGGGGAAAATATTAGTAGAAAGGAGACAGGTGCTGCATTTGCAGATACAATCACACACTCAAGTGCACATTTTGCTCCCAGCTGTGGAGTTTGGCTGGCTGGTGCTCAGTCCAGTGAATCTCCACAAAAGTAGGCAAACACTGTCTGCACTTTATCAGGCAGCAGTTGATGTCTCTGTCTCATTTCCTCACTTACTGACGCTGAAGAGAAAGTGGACCCAAGCTTCAATCTAACCAGTGGTGGATGCTTTTATCTACTGTGGATTCCCTACACCTTTAAGACATTGTATTTCTACATATGCCATATAACTGTTATTTAATTCTACTGGAAAACACAGAAAAATCATACTACAAAATTTTCTTGATATTATGTACATAAGCTTTGTTAAGTTCATCAGACTAACTGTTGAACTACACTTCTAACTTCCTCCAGGGAGTGGCCAAGACAAAGTATTTCAGATGCTGGGTGGTTTTACTGTGCAATCATGGAAAAACATTTTTTTCTAGCTCTAGTCAATGTAGAGATAACTTTATTCAGTGTATTCTAAAATCTACTCTAAACGTTAAATTCCAATCTAAGGTAAATATTTATGCTCTTACATTAGTCAGTAGAAAAAACATAGACCCAGGATGTTTTTCTTTACATATGAAAAGAAAAGCAAGTGTTATGCCTACTTGCTTCAGACTGACACAAATCATACACCAGAAAATCTGTTTCAGTTGCTTATAGAGTGATCCTAAATTATTAGCTAGTCCACATAGTTACTTTAAAATAGCCAGAGTTAAGTGAAATTGAGATAATCCTTAGTTAATTATTCCAATCTAGTAATTGGATCAGCACTGAAATCCTCAGTCTATTAAAACTAGGAAAAGGATTTAATGAGGCAACAGATTACAGGACAAACAAGGAAAGTTTGCTAAGAGGTATTCACAGGTCTGTTAAACAGCTACAATATTGTTGAGGTGGTAAATCCAGCCAGATATTTTATATTGCATGGGAAGACCAAAAAAATTAAAAGGAAAAAAAATTGAAATGAAGGAAATATAATGTTATTGAGTGATATATTACAACAAAAGAAAGCACTTTCTTTCCATATTTTATAGTGAAAAGAAAATTCAAATCTTTTTCTCACTCACTTTTATCAGAGTCCCTAGTTAGATCCAAACACAAAAATAGATCTCCAACTTAATACACTCTTTCATATTTTCTGCCTGTATTCTTTAGGAATCTCTACTGCTTGAAGATATGCTTTGGCTCAATTCCCATGAATGAATATATGCTAAAAATCTATATGTGTGTTTCAGAATGGGAAAAGCAGGTTAGGAATAGATAGATTTTAAATTCATAGTTTATTTGACCTTTCAGCCAAACTGTATAGTGACAGTGACAGAAAGTCTCACAAGTAACCAGATAAATCTCTGTAGCTGTTGTCCTGAAATTGAAAAGGACAACATGGAGAGAATTTCTACTTCTCAGACTAGCTCAGATTTCTGTCTCAAGGCTGAATTAAGCATTAGGTAGACTATAGCAAACTATAGAAATATAGAATAATCAAAAGTTTCAGTAGTTTGAAAGGAAATTTTAAAGATTACTTAGTCCAAGCCCTCTAGCTTGGGCAGGGACAGTTTCACTAGATCAGGTTGCTCAAATCTCCACTGAAATTGGTCTGTTCCAGGGATGGGGCACCCACAACTTTTCCGGCCAGGCTTCAAAACATGTAAGCTGGCCAAAGATACCAAGAGACCTGCATGGATGAACAAGGTGGGATGCTTCAGATGGGTATTTATCTATTTGATAAATATTTAAATAAAAAGCTTCACCTGCCCATTTAACCTAATTTTCTATGTTTGTCTTTATCTAATGCTGTAGCACAAGTAGCTTTCCAAAATATATTTCAGTTTCAAGGAAAGGGTGTAACGGATTTCTAATTCATGTCTTCATTCTCACTACATCCAAGAATAAAAAAAGGTGGACTTCATACTATGAACAAATAGAGTGGAAAAAGACATGTCCAGCCTGACAGAACTGGGCTCTCTAGAAAACTTTCAAGTATCATACTACAGAAAAACCTCAAGCCCACTTCTTTATTATATTTCTATGCACAGACTGCAAAACTAGATATTGAACTGCTTATTCCATTTTTTTTTGCTGACTGTTGTGTGTCTTTCTGTAGATTGGTTCATCTTTGAGGCACTCAGGGAAGAGACACCTTTACTCACAGCACCTCTCTCTAAATTAGCTTTTATATCCCTGTAGAGGTCTAGAAACACAGAGTGTGCTAGGTTGTGAGTAATTGTCAGCTTGGCAAGATGAAATTATTTTGTCCACTTGTATGTGCCTGCTAGACTGGGCTAAATGCTTCATTTCTGCCACATCTACAAGTCACCTTATGGTCAGCATATGGAGTCATCTCTGAGGGAAACTCAGGATTATTTTGTACCTCTTGTAGCTCTTGAAGGAGAAAGAGGGAAGATTCACAATGTAATAATATTTTTTATCCCTCTGTATTTTCCAAGAGGTCACAAGATGAGTTTGGAACTGTGAGCTCCTAGTCTGAGTGACAATACAAAAGAAAAATGCTAGGAAAAAGAAACTAACTTTATTCCAACGTGAAGAAACACACACCCTCCTACTGATTTCCCATTCTGACCTCCGTCTGCAAGTTGGGATTTTATGAGGTATTAAATCATGAAAAAAAAAAGCACAGCAAAATATATTTGACACAGACACCCTCTTCTAGAAATGAGGGGCAAACTTTTGATAATGAAAAATAGAGTTGCAATATTGACACTTAGACAAAAGCAGTGTGAAGGAAATATATTCATGTCTTAGCTTACTTTGAAAAGGAACGTTTTTATGTCTTCAGTGTTACTGCTCTCAGGAAAGAGAAAAAAAGATGAGTCTGTTGGGACAAAAAACCCCTCAGACTTGGCTTGATCAATTTCATGTTTTCCAAACCTGAAATGATACATTAACTATGTTTTCAGAAAGACAGTTTTTACTAGGAAAGCAAAATTTGACTCATAAGTTGGTCTCTTGCATAAGCAATGCTGATTGCAGCTTGTATCAAGGATAACATTTACATGTCTGCAGTTGGGTTATCTAACAACATAAATTCAGCGTCTCACCTGGGAAAGTTCCTAGTTTCATAAATACCTGGCCACACACTTGTAGATATTTCTGGGGATACACTTGGACTGTGCTTTATAGAGGTGTAAAATTGTGAGGAAAAAGAAACTTTCTACCACTTGAATAAACTACATGGGAGTTAAATACTTTCCTGTCCCATTTTACCCTTAAATTCAAACATAAAAAATATTCAGAATGGATTTACTGTCTTCAAATGTATTGTGAGAAGGGGTCCTATTCTGCCTTCTTCAGGAGGCTGAATACAGCTTTGGTGTGTCTGAAGATCCTGGGAAACCATCTAGTCCTACCCTCAGGAGGGAAACTTGATCTTGGAACCCATGCTTTCTGTACTTGATACTCCCCTGGCTGCTGGCCTGGCTCCAGAGCATGCTGGCAGGAGCAATATTTTGCCATATATTTGCAGTATTTTCTAAATTTCAGTAAGGACACATCCTCACTTTGGCTGTTCCTGTGTCAGATCCACACACATCCTACGTGAATGGCTTGAGTAAGGGCCCAGAGCAGCTGACTTTAGTCACAGAGTGGATTGTAGTGATGCAACCCGTCCCTGCTTATTTGAACCTGAGCTCAACTGCTGAACAGGCAAGGACGTCACCATCCACCCACTGTTGGGTGGATGGTGACAATGTTGATGATCATCATATTGTTCTTATTCTTACTCATCATCTACAGCGAGGTTCATCTTCTGATTAACTTATCTGATTAGTTTCATTTGTACTATAAGGTTTGAGTTATCAATGGGTGGGTTTCCATGAAAGAAAGAGGAAAGCTTTCTCAGCTATAGTATAGAGACATCAAGGAGAAACAAAGCATACTAGGGGTAAAGTCAATATTCTCATGTTAAATATTCTCAGGTTTAAATAATGAACTGCATACTCTGAAGGAGGGCACTTCCCTTTTGGAGTTACTGTATATTACTTAAATCATGAATATTCCTTGGAGTAGGGGAATTATTTAGAGATGATATATCTTTGAATTAATCTTCCCAGATATCTGGTGACTGGCCTGATCATTGAGATCCTACCTGGTTTTGGGTTGTGCTCTATGCGTGTAATCAATAAGGGTTTTGGTTGTTTTGTGATACAGAACGAAACTATGCAATCAAACTGAAAACATTCCTTCCTAACCTGACAATAACCAAGGTATTTTCTTGCTTTGGTGCAAGCGTTCCTCACTTTTCCTCATGTAACTAGAACCAGGATCTAGCTCTAGAATGGAAATACCAGATGACTAGAAAATATGAATATCCCCCTTCCCGTGGAGATCACTCCAGTGGTGATCTCACAGACATGTAAAGATTGAGCTTGGTTCTAGTCCTTGTGCTTTATATTTCATGTAAAAAGCCTTTCACTGAATCTGTGCAATGTGGAAAATATGCATTATTTAGGTATACCCTGACATGTGGTTATTAGCATATGCACATATTTGCAAGGAAAACGGAGCTTGGCTTCAATGGTACATGTCTTCTGATTTATTTTGTAGGTGTACTTTGATGTTTTTTTAAATAAAGTATTTATAAAACTAGTTATGAATGAATATCACTTTACCAGTTTAAGGATTAACCCAACCAGGACACAGAAAAGCTGATGAATTGTTTTTTATGAGAGATTTTAAATTGGAATCAGTTTAGGCTGCAATTTTTCCTCACTACACGTATTTATTAACACAGCTAATGTTTTCACAATCAAGATAGTCTTTCATGGAAACATGTAAGTAATGAGTGGAAACGAGAGGCTTTGCCACAAGCTTTTCTATAGGTTTCAAATTTATTGTAAAGTTACACTCTGGCTGATGCATTTGAAGGTTTATAGCTTAGCTAATCTTTTCAGCCTTTTCTCAGGAGTAACTAGCAGTTATAGGCTTTTACCTTTACTATCCATCACTTATGACAGTGCAGACAAGACTGATAAAAATTAAATTAGAAAGATGTGTTTACATCTTCTATTACTGAAGCTATCTGTGTTCAGTGAATCACTCCAGGTAATTTTTCTGATTTCCATTCATTTTTCCAACTGTTAAAAAAAGCTACTCTAAACTAATTGTTTTGTCTGTTGGCAAATGTAGGACACACTTCCTCCAGGGCAAACTATTTCAGACAGATGAGAGGAGGTGAATCATTCCACTGGCTACTGAGAAAGCCTGAAAAATGAGGCTGGGCAAGACATCTTAATTTTGCTAAATAAATCAAATTGAATTCTGCTTTAGAGAGGAAAGGCAATACCTTTTACTAGTCTAGTATTTCTAAAGCTTTGAACACAGGACTGAGGTGTCCATGTACAAAGTGAAAACTGGATATACCAAACTCAGAGTTACTCCACAGTAACTTGCTCCAGAAGAAAAAGACCCCAACCCCATCCTTGGGAGTGTAGCCAGAAGTATGATTTCTGTATTTGCACATATTGAAATGGTAGTTTCAGGAGGTGATGTTTCTGCCACACATTTTCGCTTTTGGAGGAGAAGGGTTTTTTTCCTTCACTGACTTCCTTGTGTCCTCATGGTTAAGGACAGTGCACAGGTGCCTGCCCAGGTGTGACTCTGAGCTTATGTGTGGTAGCAAGTTATTTGTTGGTGCCATGGACTTTTTCTTACATTGTTAAGTTTTATTTTGTTTTTACTTTAGTGTGTCAGTTACTGAAATGGTGAGAGAATATTTTAATCCGTTTTCTGTGAAATTTCTATTTTTTTTCCCAGAATTTGAGGAGCCTAGGTTTAAGGAAATACTGGGTCTATAGAAAAAAGGCACACCTCTATTTGTCTTACAATGTCAGACACTTGGAAACACTTTTTATGACCCTGAAAAAGAGACAGCAGATCAAGGTGACATGCCAGTCCACCATGCCAGAAAGGTAAGAAACAAGACACTCTTCTTTTATCTCCTTGAAGGCAAAATATCTTTGCTTTTTGGTCTCTGTGATTTCCCCAGAATAATTTGCTTGCAAAAGACCTACACGCATTGAGGGGTAGGTTTACGGGAAGAAGAGCAAAGGGATCTTTGATCTTGTTCTGTGCTAGCAAGAGCAGAGGTAACATAAGCCTACCTCAGCATTTGACACAAAGACTGATGGAAATGGGATAGTCCTTCAGCCACACTGTCCCATCATGCACACATGCCCTTCTTTGGAATTGTTGTCATCTTGAGCTTATGGCTGGATTGTTGTATTGAAGCCATTTTGAAGATTTTGCATTTTTCTCTTTGCTGTTCAGAGGGTATGCTCTTGCGCTATTTTGGCCCAAGTTTGCCCCCAAAGTGATGTTGATCTTCTATTATATTCTATTTAAAATGTAACTGAAACAACTGCATATCTGAGAAAAACATAGTTCATAAACTTACTTGAAAATAGAGCCAAACCAGATATTTTCTACAATCCTTGAAAATCTATTTTCGATCAGTCGGTTATTACATTGTGATAATACCAGTTAGCAAGTACTAAACGTTGTACTCAGTTTCGTTTTTCATGTTTCTGAAGGAAGTTAGTAAGGATGATGAAATGATATGCCACTTCCCAAGTCTAGCTAGAACAAACTGTTTGGATTAAGCTTAATGCCATGATTTATAACTCCTATACTGGCTGTTCTGTGGGGAAAGTTCTAAAGACACAACTCTGTGAAAAAATAGCAAAAAATCAATTGCTTGTGACCCTATGGGTTCAGGGCTTTGAGAGGTCATATGTTTCAGAGCTGTTTTCCCTCAGTGCTTGCCTATGCTGTCTATGTGCTGATGAGGCCTGTTCCTCTGCCAGAAGAAAATTCCTTTGTCTGAAGGTAGTGCTGGAATTGGAGGTCCAGCCCTAAGCCATCTGCTCATGAATCAGCTTCTCATATTGCTCCATTGCTCTTTTACCTCGGGCATTATGTTAAGCCTAACACATGTTAAATGGTGATTGAGAGGTTTGCTTTAATCCTGAGTTAATTAAGTCCCTTCCAGTGACACTTCTGCTGCAGAAACTTGTTTGTTGTCAGTGTGTTATTTGTCTATTGGCTAAAGGAGAGCTGCTATTCAATCCCTTCACTGCCTTAATGAGGCAAGGGCTTGAATGTGTTTAAACTCAGGACAAGCCTGAAAACGCTTGGAAAGGAAAACAGTTTGAAGAATTCCAGTCCTCAGTAATAATCCTCTTGAATGGAAGAATCTGCCTGCCATTTAATATGTCAACCACCTGGTCCCATACTGTGGCAAGGGATTGACCATATAATACTTGACCTGGCTGCTACCTGAGAGACATTGTGATAAAAAGATGCTTTGTAAATAACCATGAAGTTTCATGTAAACCAACTGCTATCAAAAAACGTGGAAAAGTGGTGCTCTTTTGGAACTCTTTTAAAAATTCCATAGGAACATGAGTTAAATAACACAGAGCAAAATTATACTTCTACCAAGATCTGATAAAATATGCCAATATAGAGGGGAAAAATGTACAAGTACATGGTTACAAACCAGAATCTTGCAGAAAAAAAATCAATCTTTGGATACATGTTGATAATTTTTTTTATTATTATGAATGATAACTTTTGCTCCTTTTTTCTATTGCAATGACATGTGAACAGTTTTTTAGTAATTTCCCTCACTGTGGATTTCTTTTTTCTGTGGAATGTAAAAAACCCCAAATTGGGGCTTATATATATCACTTGGATTTGTAAATGCAAGGAGAGACGAGGAAAACCTCTCCTATTATGACAGAAGAATCACTGAAGTCAAATTCACAGACAATTCCAAATATAATTTAATGCAAGGACAAAAACTCGATGTATTAAGAAAGAGTAATTAAAATGTCCTGCATTTCGTTACTTCTGAAAACATGGCAGACCATGACTAAAATTTTGATAATAGCTCCTTATAATCACACTTTTCTTTCCATATCATAACTTTTGCTCAGTAGGTACTAGTAAAGATTACGACATGCAAATGCATATTTGAAAAATAAATAAACTGACCTTAATTACAGTTAATACTGTTTTTTTACCATTCTATTCATAGCCTGAGATGCCTTCGTTATGTTGTATACCAGCTTGTCCATATCACAGAACCCATAATTATAGTTTTCAGTTGCTGTGAAATACATGGTAAAGTTTCATGTTTTTATAATTTCCAAAGCACACACCTCTAATTATATCTGCTAGTACACAGCCCATAATTGTAAGAATATCAAAATTCCTGAATGATGCAAAAATTTTCATGACAACGCATGAATAGATGTCACAGAACAATGTCTTAAGGGAAACAAATGCATTGATAAAGTCTCTAACTGGGCAGTTTGACATTTTCTTTAAAATCTGAGATTGCTGGGTTTTATTTTCAACTTGAGAATTTAATTTTAAAAAGAAAATTCCCGATTCAGAAAAAGATGAATATGATGCAAGAGTTTTGGCTTTGTTTTTGTCCCAGAGAAAGCAGTCTGCAATTTAATTTACAGATTAGTTCCTTGAGTTAAGCTAGCTATAGCTGACCACATCCCCTGCAGTGAGTTAGGCTTTTGTAGTTTACCCACGTATCTGCAAGTTGTTGGTGCACACGAGATAAATCCTTTGGTGACTGTCTGAAACAGGCAGCAGTGATGGTTCATTACTATAACGATGAGATTAATCAGCAGAGCATTGCCGCCTACAACAACCTGAATCTTATAGAATGAAAAAGTAATGGAAAGTCTGAGGCTGGAAGACACCTTTGGAGATGGAATCTGATCCCTCTGCTCAGAGTAGGGAAGGCTACAGCAGGTTGCTCGTGGCTTTGTTCACCTGAATTCTGAGTATCTCTGTGGATGGAGACCCCACAGCATCTGTGGCCAAGCTACTCCACTGTTTGGCCATCCTCACATTAAAACATCTTTTTTTTGTTTAAACTGATTTTATTGACCAGTGCTGACTCCTACCTTCTTGTCCTTCTTAAATTCAGAAGTGGCTTTTGAAGGGAATGGATAGATATGCAATGTGGATGATGATGGAAGCAGAACTAAATGAATGACCTCCATTTTGTCATGAGTTCCTGATGTAATTTGTGTCTTTATGTGTTTTCTGGAGGACTCTTAAGAAATGTGGGTGTAAATGTGGCTGTTTTATTTCTGTGTCATTAATGAGGTCAGGAGATAAATTCCTGTGATTACTCCATGTAAAATAGCCAAGCTTCTGGATTCAACTTTCAGAAAGAAAACTATTGTTTGTAAGAATTTCTAGGTGTACTTCAGACACCTATGGAATTGGGGTGGTTTTTCTTTCCTTTTTCTTTACTTCATGACAGAGGTTATAGTTTGCTTAATTTGAATCTGTTGAAATGCTCATTTGTGCACAAGCTGAAGGCTTATCCTTGGATCTGTGAAATGGCTTGTCAGAGGGATGGAATTTCTGTTGTAACATACAGAATCATTGAATGTTAAGGACATTTGTTATAGGTATGAACTGTCATAAAAATATTTTGTCTGTAGACTGGATGGATCATACATTTTTCTTCTTGGGGATTTGCCTGTTAAAATAGAAATTGTTTGCAAAGCACAAAATTTAAATCTACTCTCTTCCCACCAGCAAAATTAGAAACATTCTTTGATAAATCCCTAAGTAATTCAATGACACTTAAAAAGCAGTTTTACAGGGCACTAAATTGTTTAAAAAATAAAGTACAGAAAAAAATAGCCATTTAAATTGATAAATCACCAACATAAATATTAGCTCATTTCCAACTGGTTATTCTAATAAGATGCAGGCTTTTAAAAGCATTGAAAAAACAAATAAAAATACTAATGTAGGGTAGCACTCCCATTAAACTACTGAAGAAAAGGCATTTCACAGGATAAAAAGGGAGGTATTGCTTTTGTTTCCCAATTGTTACTCTAATTTGCCCTTGGTATTATTTTTTTCTATTTATTTTTATATCCACTAGAATTTACACTTTTTATGGAAATCTAAAATGAAAGAAGAATTGTACTATCACCTAATTTTCAGGCAAACCTTCATCTGTTTTTATGCAGTGAACCACATTTACAGATTATGTGCCCTGGGCATCTGCAGATTTAGCAGTAAAAGACCTTGGATTAAAATGTCATGTAATAGATATATTTCACCATCTGAAATGGTAAGAATATACTTGAATGGGTGCAGAAAACCTGGCTGATAATTTGATGAAGAGAGAAAGGCTGGATTCAGGTGGGTCATTTTTAATGTTCTTTAGTTTTAGTACACTAAGGTGTTTTGGGGAAGAAATACACATTTCATAAAGTTATATCAGTTTCACTGGAGTCCCCATGTGGATGGTTCCCCTGAGATCCAAACAAAAAAGAAAGAGGTAGGAAACCAATGAATCATCTTCTAAATTTATTTTTATGAAGTTGCTTAAAGCATCAAAATTGCAAACATTTACTTTCCTACTTAACTTTAGTTGCATTTCACCTAGGATATTGAAGCCATATGTCTCACAACACAAAATTTAACCACCTCAATAGGGTGTTGGAAGGAATAATTTATAAAGGGGACAGAACTCCAAGTAACCATTCCTGTTAGTTTTCAGAAGTGTTTGAGAATAATATTTATGTTCTCATTTTTGCAGAACATGTGAAATGATCCTTAGGCATGAAAAGCTTGAAGTAGTAGTGTATTTTGCAAAGAAATATAGTAAAAATATCCTGGAAATGATCCCCCATCCCTCACAAAAATGCTTCCTGTAAACTAAGCATCTGAGAGAAGCAGAAGAATATTTGTAATTTAATTTACTCCTCTATTTCTGCATATGTTATAGCCTGGAGAAATAGGCAACCCTCTCAGGAAAAGAATTGATTTTTTATTCTGCTTATTAACCGTTAAAATCTGTATGAATTCACTAACAATATTGATAAGCAATGTCCTTATAACCAGCTCATTGCTCTTTTGTAGAGATTTGAAGCATAATTTTAATAGCATATGCTTCTGATAAACCTACATTGGTTTAAAAAAAACCACCCCAATTCTTCTTCAAAAAAACATTTGAAGCACAATATTTAAAGCAAGAGCATATTTTGAGAAAATCATTAAAACATATTAGAATTAAATTATCATTTTAATATATATATATAATTTTCTTACTTTTCAAAGTCTAAATACGATCTATTTTTTTTCCCAAACATTGTTTCTGTTAAGGAGAAAAAGGTGATTTTTTTTTTCTTTAAAAACAAAGATTATGAATTATGAGAGGCTTTAGTCATCATAGAAGTGTTTCTAACTATGGGTTTATGAATATCTGGTGTTATTGTTCCCTTAGCTTCCTCACCAGTCAAGGGATACACATAAGGACTTCACATTTTACATGAGAGGATCAATGTCTTGTGAGTTAGTTCCAGCAGAGATAGAAGAAGTCTACAATGCCAAAAAAACCTGCTTGTTAATTTACTAAAAGTTTTTGGTCAGTTAACTCACACTGGTAGTGTGGTAGAAGTGGGTCTAAGTTTGTGTCAGAAAAGAGTAACAGCAAAATTTTTCATTTTCATCAAAGTCAGAACCAAAAAATTAAATGGCCTCATTAGACTAGAAGAAAAAGGAACTTATGATATAATTTTTAGCTAGTATGTCTTTCCTGATGGTCGAAGAGAAAAATTATGGGGTTTATTTCCTTTGATAAAACAACTGAAATGTACAGGCCCAAAAGCAATGGGCTCTGTACACTGGGGAAAAGTGAACCCATGCTGGTCAAGAAAAGTTCAGAATTCAAAAAACTTCTAACTCCAACAGGAATCCATAATACAATTAGGGTTTGTTAACCACTTTGAAGCAAAATTATACCAGTTATATGACGGCAAAAATAGGAGTACAAGGCTATCAAAAAACATAATATGAAATACTAAAAAATTGGGTTTTTGGAAGGGAATGAAAATCCTCTTGTCTAGTTTTTAACCCTCTTGCCTAGTTTTTAAACCAATTCTTGAAAGTTGAGAAAATGTTGGTACTGTCATCTGTATTTTACCATCTGGAAAACTGAGTGGAGTAGAAGTCACTCATTGCTTAGTTATAGTAATGGAAGGAATTAAAAAAAATCATATTTTTAAACCCTCTGCAAACAAAGTCTAAGTCTTTCTGCAACTTGCAGTAATTTGCAAACACAAATGGCTATGCACCAATCTTGCATAATCCTGAATAATTGGAGGCTGGTTTTTCAGGCTTATTGTTAGCTTTTTTATTATGTTCAGTCCTCTGGAAACCTGAGGTGCACTGCAATAAAGTGGTTCCCTTTTCACATGGACCATGGAATACCAAAAGTCAAAGTATTGCACTGGAATGCTCATGTTATTCTCCAGTTAAGCCCTTTGTGGGGTGTTTATTGCAGATATTTGCATTGGATACTACAGGCAATGTTCTCTTTTCTTCCATCTGTGATTCGCAGATGTTGCCTATTTTGCTTTTCAATGTACCATTCTGCTTTTGGGAAATAAGAAAACAGAGCATTTCTGGCTTTATGAGAGAGAGCAGAGTTTTCCAGTAAATGAACAGCACATTGGAAAAAACCAGTATTTCACTTTCTCAATGGATAAGCAGCAAGCTCTTTCCAAAATTATAGCTTAAATTCACAAAATGTCTTTAAGTTTGCAGAGTGGCTGCTTGCCCAAAGCCATATTGAGGTAATGCCAAATGCCAGAGTACTTATATACTTCGAAATAAAGTCCATATTCAACATACTGCTGCTCTTTATTTTCATATTTACTTCCACTTTAAGCTAACAGAAAGATGGTCTGAAATAAGTTTGGGACCGCAACAATTTGAACATGTCTGAAAAATTGCATTAATCATATGTAATGGATTTGCTCACATGTTCTTACAGCTGTAGAAATGCATTTTGGATATCACCTTCTGGTTAAACGGAAAACTTGAGCTGAAACGTTTTATTTTGGGAAAAACATATTGTAGCTGAAGATACCATTTAACAGCATTGTTAAAAGTCCTTGATGCGTATCTCCTGCCAGACTGGTCTAAACAGCTGTCAAAGAATTTGCCCACTGCCAATGGAAAAGTGTGGAAATAATCTCACTGATTTCAGTAAGTTTTGCTGGTTGACTTCACCACCATGTTATTCAGCACATGCTCACTTCTGCTTCAGGCAATTCCTCACCTTGCCACATGCTTTAACTTTTCTCTATCACTCCTATACAAAAAGAAAGCAGTATTAAAACAGGGTGGTGAGCTAGGAACGGAAATGAATCATTCAGTGGCCTGGTATTCTGCTGTGGAAATGCATTGTGATTGAACACAGTGGAATAATTTGAGTAAGTGGCTGTGTCCATGGAAAAGCGATACAGTGGGTCTTTTTTACCACCTGGTTTTTAAAACAAGCTGCTCTGTTTTTTTGGCAGTTCAATAGGATTTTGCCATAAACTTTATTTACATTTCCTTTGCAGTGAATGGAGAGACTGGAAATAGCCTTTCTTATTGCCAAAAATATGTGAGTATTTTTGTATGTAGATGTAGTAGACTGAACAACATGTACATTAAAGATTAAATTTAATTCCTGATGAAAACCTAGCTGTACTTGCCTGTGTTCACTTGGCCTTTACTCAGTGAGGATTGTTAATGATTTCCATCATAATCACACTTCCACTGGTCCAGCATTGTAAAAGAGAAGGATTACACAATACTGTACCACAAACAAGGCTTTAGCACAGGTTGAGGAAAAGCAGCTGAGATTTTTCTGTTCTTGATTAGATGAACTTGTGAAGGATCTGACTGGAAAAGGGAAGGAAAATTCTCTGGAGGAGCAGAAGTGATCATAGAATAATTTGAGTGGAAGGGACCTTCAAAGCTCATCCCCTCCAAGCCCCTTGCAATGAGCAGAGACATCTTCAACTGCAGTAAGCAGGGACATCAAAGGTTGCTCAGAGCCCCAGTCTAAGCTGACCTTACCTATTTCCAGGAATGGGCCATCTACTGTTCCTCTGGGCAACCTCTTCCAGTGTTTTACCACCCTCATAGTAAAAAACCTCTTACTTCTTATATCTAACCTAAATAGATCCTCTTTTGGTATAAAATCATTACCCCTTTTCCTATCACTACATTCTCTTGTCAAAAGATCCTCTCCAGCTCTTTCTTAGGCCCCCTTAAGGTACTGGAAGTCTGACATATGAGTTTTATACATCAGAAGACACTTACCCGTGCTTTATAGTTGTAGATTTGGCCAAGGAAGGGAACAAGATAAAATCATTGTGTTTTTATCACAGTGATAAAAACTATAATTTCACTGGGACCATAAAATAATTTTTAAAAATGTTTACCTAAAACTCAGCTGAATAATAAATCCTTTTCCATATGGATGCTGGAAGGGGGGTTGACAATGGCTGAGTCAAGGGGACAACCATCAAAGGAAGTGTTATGTTAATCAAAGATAATTTGCTTAAAAATCTCTGATTATTAATCTATCCATGGAGTGCAAATTATGTGTGCCTAATTCCAATATTTTACAGCTTTAAAGCAGGTTTCAAGGAACTTCTTGTGTGGAGTTAATAAAAAAAAAAAAAAAGAGAGATTTTTATATAGACTACAATGGGCAATTTTATTTTGCATAATTACTGGAAAAATAGCTGGTTTTGATTTGGAGCTCATTGAAATAAACCCTTTGAAATAATCTTTGTTAGGGCTGGACCTGCTTCTTAGTCACCTCTTCTACAGAAATGAGATTTCTTTTCAAGTGTGATTAATTGGCAGTCTTTGATATTATGATTAATTAAACATCTCATCCAGACCCTCTTAAAGGTAAAACTCAGCACACCTTCAGTTAATCTTAGGATGTTGATGGAGAGTTGCTATGAAACCACTGGGATTATACATTTTCTTTGTGCATTAACCATTAAGTAGAATTACAGTGCTGAAGATATCAGATAATTTTCTTCTGTACAGACTGATGAGTAATGTTTGTCTATAGCAATTGGTGATATAGTACAAAAGTTCAACCTTCTCTGAATTCCATTTTTATGCATGCAAAACACATTAAATAAAAACTCATTTGAATTGAACAAGATAGAATCATACTTTTTGTTTCTTAATTCCAGAAATGCCCCATTTTTGTATTGTATACCAGCTGTTTTCAGTCTTAAAGTGAAAGAGCCCATCACTTGGTGCTGGTGCCTGGCTGCGACAACTGCTTTTATTTTGTACCTAAAGACACAAAGTAACAAATATTTAAGTTTTCTTCCCACATGCCTATTACATGTGATGGGGCCCTGCTCTCCTAGAGATGACTGAACACCTGCATGCAATGGCAAGTGGTGAATTAACTCCTTGTTTTGCTTTGCTTGTGTGCATGACTTTTGCTTTGCCTATTAAACTGTCTTTATCTCAACCCATGAGTTATCCAGTTTCTACCCTTCTGATTTTCTCCCCTATTCTGCTATGGGCAGGAGTGAATGGCTTAGTTGCTGGCTGAGGTTAAACCATGACAAAGGTCCTCTCAGGTCATGGGCACTACATCTGACTGGAGTTAAAACTAACCACAGTTTTGCTTTCTGAATCTTTCAAAAACTTTCACGTTTTTCCTTCCGACATTCTATAAGCATTATAACTCTAAATATGGTCCTCATGTGACTGACTGACTGTCTTGTTTATATGTTTCCGTATATCATCTTATCTGGGCTTACACAGACCTCTAATGAATTTTTCCATTCCTCCATGACACAAAGCCTTAAATTATGTTTGGAAGGGATAAATATTATTGGCATATTTCTTTAGAAAAATAAAAATTTTATTTTATTAGCTTTGACATGGCCATTGTTTAGGAAGGATGTTATTTTTAGTTCTTCCCAGTCTCATGGACCCTGATTTATTTTCTGGTTTACTGGAATGCACCCTTGGATATAAACTATAGTAGTACGTGGAAAACCTGATCTTTTCTGAAAAGGATACATAGCTGATTTGTCTCTGGTTAATGCAATTTTCCATTAAAACTTGCAGTACATAGAGATATGATGTTTCATATTGAAAGAGGATGGATTTTTCTGCCCTGCTCAAATATATGAGGTATATATTCCACAGAAAATAAATTAAAACCCCAAGCCTGTTAATGAAAATTAAAGCATGGTAATGACCCATTTTTAACTCATGTTAATGTTTATTCCATTCATTTATCTCATAATTTTTTCTATTATTTTAAGGTGAAGACTTTCCTTCTTTACATCAGCAGCTGATAAAAGTGATCATGTCAAAGGGATGTAGAGGTAGGGGCATTTGTTTGCTTAAAGACACAAAGCTGATAGCAAGGCAAGGAAGTATCAGGCCTGAAAGCAAAGATGGAAAATTGCTGAAGAGAAAGCCTCTATCAAGTGGCAAATGTATACTTCATCTCATATCAATGCCTCTTTGCTTCACTCATGATTTTAATAATCAATTTCTTTATGATATTTACCACACATAAGTCTCTTTTCTACATAAATCATTGAGAAATCAGATACGGAGTGTTCATTTCTGCATTACACTCTTGATATACTTGAATGAGGGGAAAGGCACAATCTGTCAAGAAGGCAAATCCTTCTTGATGTCAGGTGTAGAATTTTAAAATAATTTATGTTGGAAGGGTCTGCCACAGATCATCCACGCTCAGAAGCCTGTGGCTATATAGGTTTAGCATGCAGCTAACAGGAGGAAGAAGCACCTCACCTCAACTCCCATCCCCATCTCTCCAGCCCCTAGAGCTCTGTAGCCACTTTTGGTATGATCACATTTGTTCTGGCAGAGTCATCAGTACCCATGCTGGTGGTCAGAGAAGGATGACCACCCAAAGGCCTCTGCACTCTCTCTCTACCACCCCACATCTGGGTTCCTAGCAAGAAACTCATCTTCAGGATGATGGGTTTAGAATCAGGCCTCCATTTCCTGCAGCAGGAGTTCAAAGCCACACCAAATAAAGCATTCTGCTGTAGCTAGCACAGGTTTATTTCTTAGGAAAAGCTCCAAATCATAGGGTGATTTAATATAAAATGAGATTTTCTTCAGTGCTTTGTCTGTCCTGTTTCCTGTATGCACCATCTCTGGTATGCTGCAAAAGAGGTGTACAAATATGCCCTTTCCATCAGGGAAACATGCCCCTTCCATGTTGGCTAATACCCTTAACAGTCTTTGAAGATACATTTTGGGTACAACTGCTAACTATATACACAAAAATCTTTATGTGAGCTGCTCTTTTAAGGGTGTTGTGAAAGTTGTTGGATTTACAAGAAGAAGAACTGAGACGTGCCCACATGGCATTTGACACGTTTTTATGGAAGAAAAAATCTGTACATTCAACTTATTTTCCACATGCCAAGAGCTTTGATATCTACGTGCAAAATAACAAGAAAGAAATAAAATATAAATTAGTGCAGAAGAATCAACATCTTTGTTTGCTCTCCTCTGGCCCAGAAGTTGACTTAAGTCATCTTTTCCCATTCTTTTTCCATTATAGAACTTCTACGTGTACACACGTCTCCAAATTTGCTATTGACATTCATGATACTCACATATGGCAGTCATTAACTGCTGTAAAAATGTACCACAGTTGATTTAATTATTTTTCTAGAACATTATTTGAGGAATTCAGGTAGAAGTGCACGTTCCTAGAGACACACTCTATATATACTTTGTATCACCTTCTACTGAGGAAACGGCATACTGAATTTTGGAAATAACATTATATACCTGTCATGACTGACTAAAACACATCTGATTCATTTCTCAATGAAAAAATTAAAGGCAGACTCAGTATTTCTCAAGCAGACTGATTAAGTTATAGTCTTGCAAAGAAAATTAGTGAAATATATCAAGCTCAGAAAACTGGAGGGCTTTTAACATTTCCTGATTTCAAAACCAGTTCACTGGTGGGCTATGCCACCAAGAAATGTTCTTCCTTTGTGTCTTTTGACATCAACCATTACTGAATACAGCTTAAAATATGGCTTTCCTGACCCATGTCGCTGGATTGTCACCCACAAGATTCTTTTCTATCACCAATTTTAAACGTATTGGTTCACGTTTATGGGTAAAGGTCACTCAGTTTTTACACAGGTTTTGAAGCAGACCAGTTTTCATGACTTCTGCTTCTCTTCCAATGACATATTCCTTCTTCAGTAAGATTCTCAGGATTATTCTTGCCTATCCTAGTCTTCTACTTGTCCATACACCTCCTTTTCTCCCTGCACCTGGTCTGATCCTGGAAGTGAGGAATACTCTTCAATTGATGCCACAAGACCCTTGGCTAGACTCTAACTTCTCTCTAAACAAAAACCATGGAAAATCGCAACTATGTAAACAGAAATCAACATTGTAAATAACTCTTCAAGGCAAGTGGGATCTTGGAAGCATGATCAGCCCTTTGGCTGAATAATAATGTGGTCTTCCAGGTAGAGGTTAATTGATAAAGAGCAGCAGATTCCAGCCTTATATTTTTTTCAAGTTGGATTTTAACAAATGTTAAGTCAAATAATGCCTGATATGGTGTCTGATATTGTACTGATACAGTGTCTCATTATGAAGAACTTCTTTTGTCAAATTGTTGCAAAGTTTGGAGATATAAGGTCCGTATTACTAAAGTGAGGTAAGGAAACTTTTAAACTTCAGTTCACCTGCCTCTATCAATCTGAACATTAACTGTCTAGTGCAGTCTTGCTGTTTGGGCTCTCCATGTATTTGTCAGAGAGCAAAAGGTAGATCTGTGATTAATGAGAGATATCACAATTTTCTTTCCTTTTGTACTCCCTTGCAATAAACTAAGCGTCCATACTAACTTGGAAAAAACTGAAGTGCCCTCATAGTGAAGTTTAATGAAAAAGTGTTTCTGGATTTTGATCTCCTCTCAATGTCATTGTCATTCTGTCAGAAGGGAAACTTATGTGTGCCTGTTACACATTATGTATTAATGTCACATTTTCAAAATGGCACCTTTTACAATGTTTTTCCCCACAATATATTTTCTCTATTCAAATTAGTTCTAATAACGTATGGAAAAATACAGACAATTCTAGAAAGCAAATAACTTGACTTTTCAATTATTTTCTTTAGTATGCCAAAAATGCTGCATATCTATCTATATATGCATATTTATATTTCAATATCTATCTCTATCATCTCTATCTCTATCTCTCCTTGATAGTTTTTCAACAAAACTATTTTTATGATTATTTAAGTGAAAACAAATGTTAATAATGTCCCTGAAAATTCCTGGAAACTGGAGGAACTTTTTTATCCCCTTTAGGGCTGGTGATATAGTTCTGTAAGTTTATAAAATACTTCATTAGGCCAGTGTACATTTTGAAACTCCCACTTTGTTGCCAAAAGTTATAAAAACAGTTCCCAGTGTAGTGTCAATGATTTCATTCATAGCAGCCATGGAAGAGAACACCCACAGCTGAGGAGAGCCACTTCATGCAAAATGAAATCTTCGAAGAAAGTACACAGACTGACAGAGGAGTTGTGTGCTTGGAGAGGTGTGTGCTGGGTTAAGAAAAAGCTGCTGCACCCTGAATGTCAGCCGTGGTGAACATTTTATCCAAATCTGCTTTTGCCAGGGGAAAAAAAAAAATAAAAATCAAGTCAACTAGCCTGTTATACTAGAAAAGATTCTGCACTTCCTATACAACCGAGGAGCAGTGTGCATGTGAAACATTTTCCACTCATCAACAACTGGTAGGCCATGAGGCAGTATAGAATGTATAGGTATATCTGTGTATATATATATTGCATACATATGTATTTCTTTTTACCACACCATGTATTAATTAGTAGATTGTGTCACATATTAGAAAAGATATAGGTATATCTGGAAAGCTGAATGACCTAAATGGTGATTTCTCCAATCTTGCAAAAGCCCCTAGAACTTAAATAAAAGGAAACTCTGATTTCACCCTGAGTTAGATACAGATTGTGGCTTCACTACTTTATCACTATTAATCATGTCATGAAGCATGTTTATGCAGAGAAGGCATGTCTTGTTTGTGTCTCTTCAGTTGCTTTGTCCATTTACTCAGAGTATCACTAATGTTATGACATGAAATATGCTTAAAACAACAGAAATCACAAATCAGCAACTTTCTAGCTTCTTTTGACAAGCTGTTGCATGTTACTTCACTTTTTCACTGAAATGTGCGTGCTTTGAATTAGCTGAAAAAAAAATAATTACTGCTTCTCTGGGTCAGCCAAGAAGCAGAAGTCTGTGTCCAGCTTTCCTGAGGGTACTGCTATTTATCTTGGAGTTTTACAAATGTGTCCAAAAAACCCACTTCTTTACAACACTCCTCAAAACATGCCCATCGAAACTTTGATTTAGATTGCAATTTCAAAGTTAATCTAAAAGCAAATTTAATACTGGCAGAAAAGTGCAACCACAAGTTTTCCACTGCTCATGAAGAACAGATTTTGTTTTCATGAAGAGGTTGCACATGTCCACATGGGAAGGAGTTCAGGATTTTCACAGGCAACAAGAACATAACCAAAACTAGAAAGGAGGCAGGACAGCATGTGTCTTTGAGAGGTGACAGCCCCTTTGTTTAGTGTGATAGCCCTTTTTGGAGAGAGGCTGTGTGTTGCTTTCAAGGCTCCAGCATCCATCCTTGCAGTGACCATGGTCATAGTCGTAGTACTTCGTGGAACAATATGGCATGCTGGAATAGGATTTAAGGAGCAGCTCAGCTTATATTTTATTCTTGCTGCTTCCCAAAATATTCAAACTTTAATTTTTTTTTTTCTGTGAGCACACAGAGATTTGTCAGTCATTCATGGGACAGTAAACCTTTGCCTTTTTTAAGGCATGTCCTGCCCTCACCTCCACACCTGTCTCCTCTGCAGCCTCAGTGGGCTCGTGAAGGGACTTAATTACATACACTACAGGTTGGACTTAGCATAGATTGTAAAACCAAATGCTATAGAAATACATAGTAGGAGATATATTGTCTAAATAAACAGGCCTTCTGCTTATCTTACACTTTTTTCTTAGACGATAAGACTAATGCAGGTTTACCCATGTACTTTCGAATGGAACATTTTGATTTTTGTCCCAAAGAAGAGAAGGAACAGCATGGAGAAAGCAGAAGAATGACAGAATATCTGTAATATTCTTTTTTATGTTATCTGCTCACAGGCAATGTAGGGTGACTGAAACAGAAGGAAAAAAAATTCCAAAAATAGGATGTGTTTGACATTAGGCATACTCAGCAATTCTCTCATACGGTGGAAGTTACTTTGCAAATTTCAGTGATCACACTCTCGAGGGCTGATGATAAAAGAGAAGCAAGAAGGAGAAAGAATGGTATTCACCACAAATGTAACAAACACAGAGATGAAGTGAGCCAAGACAAGCCAAATTAATTTTTTTCCACCCTTTTGGTTATTTGGAAGAGATTTCTATTTCAACAGTAACAGGAAACCAGTAAATTATTAAATGATGGACTGAGACTGTGGAGCCTCACTCCTCCATTTACTCCCTTGATTAATGGTTTTGAAGTTCTTAAAAAATCCCTGAAACCCTGCCCCATATCTGTGCCCTTTAAAGAACCTGAATATGCACCTGTATACCCTGTATATCCTGGCTGCTGATGATTATCTAAGAATTTGTCGCTGAGAGTGGACATTAGATTTGAATATAAGAATAACTCATTTGTTCAGATTTATTAGCAAAATACGTACAATAACAGGAACAAAAATAGGCAGTGGTGAGGATTGCTAGCAGATTCATGCAATGGGAAGACTTGCTGAGAAGTTGCACATGGTGTTTCATAAGTTATTTGCAAGGCTTTGTGTGATATTTGTGCTGTATGGTGGGTGTATTGGTGGTTCTTGGGTTTTGTTTTTCTTCTAAATTGAATTTACAGGGGCTGTGTTTCCACATGTATTTCTTTGGTGACCATACCTGGTTAGGCAATACCTTCCATCTCTCTGCCACACTTTGCACAACCTCAGAATAAAATGTTTGTAGTGTTGTTTTCTAAAGTGGATTGAGAAGATGATCCAGCTGAAGACAAAACAATTTTTCTTCCCAGTTAAATACATTCTTTATTCCATTGCAAATTATGGTTCATTAACCAGCTCTGCTTTATGTAGCCCTGAGTGACATGCAGAGAAGAAATGCGCTACACAGGCAAAACCAGCTCAAGCAGTCTAAGGTCATAAATGCATAGCATAGCTGCAAGAGGGTTTCACCCCTTTTCCCTTGCCCATAGCCATTTATACCTTACTCCTCCAGTGCACTGGCACTGAAATTAGGCAGATTGGGTGACAAGAGGGCTCAGGAAGCTGGAAACCAGCTGAAAAAATGATGGACTGTTTCCGATTTGGCTTTGCTGAGTTGTAAAGTATGTGCCAGTGTAGTTTCATTGTAGGACAGACTACATTTAAGACTTAGTGTCAGACTTGACATCTATGGGTTTTTATACTCAAAGCTTATACATCTATCACCTTCTCTCTTTCTTATCTGAATAAGGCTATAAAATATTAATCCCCAAGTTGCAGGGTTTATGCCGTTTAGAACCTGTCCTAAATGATGTATAATATATCCTGAAAGACCCCACAGACTAGAATTTTTTCCTTATTTGACAAATGAAGTGATCTTGTTTTCAGGAAAAAATTAGAGGATATTAGAGATGACAGAGTTATATTAATATCGTCTGTGGCCTCTTCCACACAGAAACACAGAAATACTGAAGAAAAAAGTCTGACTGGATTTGCACATGCTCTTTAGTCAAGAAACCAAATAGTTACTGTGTGTTATGATGCCAGAAACACGATCTTGATGGTGATGAACCAATAATAACCCACCTCATGGACATGGATGGTTTTGTTGGTATTAAAAAGAAATACAAAAGAAAAGAGGGCAGCATGTGTGGTTTCTTTTTCTAAGGAAAATCAATACCCTGCATTTCCAGTATTTCTTAGTGTTCAGCCTGTCTCATAATTTAAAGCCATAAAATGTTGTATTTGTTACAGTAATATTAAAATATTTTATTCTTTCTGTCTTCAAATAAACCATGTATGTATTTCAGCAGTTTTTCTTTCTCCTCTCACAACTGTAGTTCTACAGAATTTCCATGCAGGCTATTTTTTTCAGGTCACTTACTCCACTCTCTTGTAAACTTTTTGCAATCACCTTCCACAATTAATTTATGTGTTGTATCCAATCTTTCACTTCAATTATGTTTTATCTCAAGTCTAACATTCTTTCTGCTTTGAATAGAATGATTCCTCAACATGTCTTTTTCAGACTGTACCTCTGTTCATATATACACCTGATGCTTTCTTGTAACAACATGGGTGCTCAGTTTTGGTAGTTGAATCCTATATCTTACACTTTTTTGAATTCATATAAACCTGGAGGTTTTTCCCAATATATATTTCATGTGTCTGAATCTTCTTTTCCAAGGCGCATTTTTTGAATTTCAGTTTAAATTTTCTGAGTATGTTGCCAATTTGTGAACAACATTTCAGTCTCTGTTCTCTGCAATAGTGGTAGTATTGCCTATGTTTAGTTAATGCTCCTGAATTCAGCAAATATTTCCCTTGATTCACAATCCCTGCAAATAACAAAAAAATATGAATAGTGTCATAAAAAGACAGAATGATGGTCTACATTTAAGGATTCACTACTTAGATAGTGTTATTGCACTTATAAAAAGTTGTTAATTAGTCTGGAGACTTGTATTCATGAGGACTGATACATAATTGGAAAATATAGGCACATACTTCTCAGTATCTTTATAGTATCTTAATACTGCCTTAGAAAAATGCTCTCTAAGGCCTGGTGAGACAATACATTCATCTTCTGGTCCATGGCATGTCCAGTGACTTGTCAGCAGTGATCTCCCACATACAGTAGGAGTGGCTTTAGGCCATTCATTTTATTTGTTTGTTTTGGCAATTAAAACTCCATCTGCACATCAAAGACACTTTATTACTGTTTGAAATTTCCAAACTTTGGTGCGTGGGTAGATATTTAGAGCCAAACCAAAAATGCTCCTGCTTCTAAAGAGTGCATAATACAAAGTCTATTCCAGTAAATTATTCTTTGGAATAGTGTGGTTTTAAGTTGTGTTTACTTTTGAGAATCTGATCTGCAGGAATGTCGTCTCCTCTTATACCTCATGAGAGTTCAACTTTGTTTAACACATGATAGGATGTTTATCTCCATCAAAATGTATATCCAAAGCTCTTAATCAGTCAGGGCAGTGACAGAAATCACATCATGTTTTTGCCAGCACAGCAGGAAGTACAAAAAAATTCTCATGGTCTCAGGAGAAACTTGTCACAGGGGTAAGGATGAATGGAAATTGCAAAGACTGGCAACTCAAACAAAAGAAGCTCTGTTCCTGTCTGAGTTAGAGATGGTTCTAAGATGCTACAGAAATGGGTGCCTGGACATGCCTGGATACTCTATGCCTTCCCCAGAAGACAGTGAATCTGATTCTCAGGTCGAGGCTCTGCTCTCGTTTTTGTCTTCCATTCTTTACTCCACTGATATTTTCAGAAGCAGCTAAGAACCATGCATGATTTCCGATGGGATTTCAAACTGTCATTGCTTCCCCATTACAAGGACCTTTCTCCAGCTAAAACTTCCAGCTCTTGCAGGAAGTGGGGCTCTGCCTCACTCTTTCTCAGCTGTATGTACTGCAAGATGTGTGTAACAGCCTCTTACCATCACCCTGCAAGCAGAGACAGGCCTCACTCTGCTCAGAGTTCAGAAAAATCTGATCCATATTCCTGCAGTTTTTTTGGTCACAAGTCTTACTCTCATAAATACATGAAACTAATTTAAATTATTGTAAACATATTAATTTTGTATTATTAAATAAATGGAAAAAAGAGATGTCTGTTCCTCAAATTAATTTTAGGAAAGAAAGCTGAAGTGGGAAAAAGAAACCTTTACTTTTTTCAGACTGTTCTCATACATTTTCCTTTAATAAATATGAAAAAAAATTGCACATAAAAAAGTGAAATATCACTTTTTTTAGAGAAAGAGACATGACTGGAAATGCTTTTTTCCTTTTTAGATATTAGAGGAAAAATAAATAAGAGTTAATGAAAAAACACAATTAAAAAGTTGCCTTAGTTAGGCAAGTAACCATTTTCTGTGTTTAATTTTTTTTTTTTTGGTATTGTTAGAAAAGCTTTGCTGTTTGCTAAATTCATTAAAATGAAACAACTGTGACTCTTAAAACAACATTTTACATAAGTTTTACTTGAACATGGATGCACATTACAGTTATTAATTTCAGCAGTAAAATGTTTTCTCAGGTGTGTTGGTCAAACAGCAGTGTCAAAAGACATCATGTGGAGAAAAATTAGTGTAAGCATATCTCCTGATACTTTTTAAACCTTAAAATTCCCCTTAAAGGAAATACAGGCATAGAAGGCATCCTATAAGAATGAAATTATGTTGACTAAACATAAGTCATTGTCATAAAATAAAAAATTGCTGGTTACATTTCTCTTTCTTCCAGTTCTTTCAGTTGAAGCCAGTTTTTACCACAACATTATTATTTGTCTAAAGTAGAAAGAAAGAAAAGTCTGTTTCACATCTGTAATGGGCTGAAATTTGCTTGTGTCTGAAAAAACTTTGTGTCTTAAGTAGCTATGTACCCATATTTCTTAATGGAAAGGAAATCCATTGACTGAAGACACATTTCACAAATATGGAATTTAACTTGAAATCTAGCATATAAGTGAATGAAGGAAAGAATTTTTCCTCTACTATTCAAACTTTACCTTGAAGCTCTAGCCAGGATTTTTCCTCTCAGTTAGGAGTAAACATTGTCAGTTCAGCTGAAGCCTGTGACTTCTTAAACTGTGTGCTGGTGACTTATGACAAATGTAGAGTAGCAAGCAGGTCACAGCTGAAAGCAGGTAATCTAACCTCATCAATGGATAGCTACCCACACCTTCTGACAACAAGGATTCAAGCTAAAACTGAAGACAGGAATTTCCCTGCGATTTAAGATTTATCAGTGGCAGACAGCTGAATTTGGAAAGCTCTAGATTTTAAAGCTTGAACTTATTGGTCATTAGCTTTAGTTTCCTAATGCCATCATTCCTTGAGAAACCAGGTTAGTACTGGTTTGTACTGAACTATGTTAGTACAGAACTAAGGTTAGTACTGAACTAAGATAAACAACTATATTATAGTTTTGATTTGATTTTGGTAATTTCACAAGATTGCCTAAAGAAAAAATAGTTGCATAAAATAGTTGTGAGTTTGTCCAACTTCAGTTGAGCATAAGGTTTAACTCAGTGGAGAATTAGCTCGATGACATACCATGGCTCTGGACTTTAAAAGAGCAGACCAAAAAGGAATGGTGCCACCTGAACTGATAAAACTAAAGTTCTTAATTTTAGATGAGCACTGAGCAAGGAGGAAATCTAGAAAGAAAATCTAACTGGACAGTAAACCTTGCCAAGAAGCGTAGCAGGAGAAAGGAGAGGATTTACAAGAAATGCAGGTATGAGTCTTTGAAGTCAGAATATCATAGCATAAATTGAGAAGTACAAAAAAGACAATCGCCAATTAAGCTTTACAAAATTATTAAAATATAGTTCTGGAGGTCATCTTACCATAAAAATGATTGATCACTTCCCCTGACACAATGGTGATAGGTAATAAAGTAACTTAATAGTAGCCCCCAGATTAGCTGAATATTTGATTCAGTTTTCAAGAAGTATTAACATTGACTGGGAGGATAACACTGGGGAGAGAGGAATGAAAATGTGACAGGCATGGTAAGCCATGGGAAAAAGGGCAGTACTGCAACCCACCCCATTCATCTTCCTGTGTAATGCCAGCTCCAGGATCTGCAGTGAAAGTTCATGTCAAATTTCTGTCTGGCTGCAGGTACATATAGCAGATATAGGGAGAGAGAGAGAGCACCATATTAGATTTAAAAGCAGTACTAATGCTTATAAATAGAAAAGTTAAGGAAAACACCCCAGCAGTTGCATTTGCTGTCATTGGTTATTTCTTTCTCAGCAGTGCAAAAAGATTTATGAAACATCTTGAAAGGGAAAGTGTATTAAAACACAAATGTTAAGCATGAGTGTCGTAAAGAGTAATCCACATTTACCAGAGTTGTGCCAGAGTAATCTGATAACTTTCTTTCATATGAAAGCTTATTTTCTAGGCAAGAAAATGTAATAGATTTTATCTATCTGAATTTCTTCAACGCATTAGATGGGGTGTTTTCTGAAAAATTATTAGTTAGGTGGAAATGATGTGGATAAGCACAGGAATTTTGAGGTAGGCGATGAGCTGGCTGAAGGGAAGATAACCACATAGCATTTTGAGATTTCAAGGCCACTATCTTATGGCTCACCTTTCACTGTTTCCATTGGCAAATGAATGTTAGAACACTTATATGCAGGAGACATATTCCTTGTAAAAGAATTCATTGGGACTATGTCAAAACTGCAACATCTGGAAAAAAGCCGTGACTAAAATGAAAGTTCACATGCACAGAAACCAGTACAAGAATTTCTAATGTTGGAGTTTGAAAGCTATCAGAGTACAGAGTACAGTATCAGCAATTTCTGACTTAGTCAGGTATCACGTAAGACACATGAAGCAGAGTGTTAAAGTCACGCACTGCGAAGCACTAAGAAGGTCACAGTTCATGTCTGGTGCTCAGGTCTGGCTAATGTCTTTTAAAGTAAATGAGGTTAAATTATAAAAGTTTAGCAAAGGGCCATTTGCTGGAGACGTAACTTGGCTTACATGGGAAAATGAAGGCAGTAATGGGACAGAGTTTTTCTTCAATCAAACTAAGGTGGGGTGGAAACTACACGAGTTGAATGAACCATGTTGGTGTAAGTGAGGATGGTCTGGCTATGAATTAAGACAGGCTGGGTAACAGAACAGCTTTTGCCTCCAGAAGAAGGAGGTTCTGTGACAGCCTTCTAATACGCATAGAAGGGTGCAATAACTGTCTGCTTGCAAGGTGACAATTTACAGATTCCTGAACAGTCCTAAGCAACACCATTCTGTGATGCTCCATGAAGCTGAATTCAGCCTCACTTTGTAGCACCTCCCCATGCCTTCTGACTCCAAAACTTCCTCAGATTTTGGTGCAGATTTACATTGATCTGCCGTATCAAAGTTTGAAAATCATTTCCATTAACTGGAGTCATCTGCTAGTGAGAAAATGGAATTTCTAAAATCCTTTCCAGCATTTTTCTTAATCTTTTCCTGAATAATTGCTTTCACATTTTTTTTCCTAAGGCCCTTAAAAAAGACAGTACTGGAACAGGCCTAATAATAATTAAGGAATTAGCAGAGTGTTATCTGAGAAGCTGCAGGCTTGCACTAACCTATGAAAATATTTATAAGTTAAGGTTGGTTTTGGGAAGATATATTTTTGAATTTTGAATTAACAAAAGAGAAATATGAGGAAGAAGGTGTTTTTTTTAAATACTTAAAAGACAGCTTCTGAATAGAAAAAGGGGCTAAAAATAATCACAGTTATTAGAGTCAACTGGACCTTCTCCAGTATTTTCTTTACAAAACAGTGTTTGAATAATCTTCAAAGTAATAATATAAAGCATTGATCTATTTAATTCTTTGTAGGAAAGACAGAAATAAAATACTGCTTTTGAAATCTCACATTTAACTTGCCCAGAGAGTCCTGCAAATATTGAATGACTATTTATGTTCACTTGTTAAATTCAAAAACTATGAATTTTAAACTTTTCTCACAACATTTGCACATCCAAGGCTTTGCATATCCAGTGTGGGCATGTCCTGAGCAAAATGTCTCTGAATTTTCAGTCTATGAGGGGCTATGAATATTGTTTTTCTCAGGGCTAAAAAGTACATTAAGGAAGTGAAGGAATTTTGACTTCAGCCTGTGGTGAACCAAATCTTTGGTTCTGACATTTCAACAACATTCATTAAAACATAAAACACTCCATTTTTTTTTTAAGATCCACAGATTTATCAAAGTTTATTGACTAAGCATTGGAAATCTGTAATCTGGCAAATAAACGCTACTGAAGCATGTAGGACACACGTGCTTGTCACACTCTGCTATTGCAATGCTTCCTGCAGGGCTTTTGGCTTAGGTCAGCCCAAGTCACCCAGGTAATTCAAAACTTGTGGTTTGAGGAACAGCATGGGTCTTTCACTCTTCCTGTTTGGGACAACCTTAACAATCCATTCAGCTGTGTTTCCATACCACTGGAATAGTACCAATGCCAGGGATTTCTGATCATGCTGCATTTAATCCTCTGAAAGTAGCAATTTTAATTTTTTATTGCTCTGTCAGCTAAAGGCCTTTACACTCGCAGTGGAATAAAATTCCAGCTCCTGTTTTCTGTAAGCAGGCAGAGTATCTTTCTCTCTGAATTCTGAGGAAACAAAGAATATAATAAATTATTTAAATTAGCACCCAAGTACCCAGTTAGAACCCCAGACATCTCAACTGCATAGAGTTGCTGCAAATTAGAGGATGCTCACTAAGTCACTGTAAATTGCACTGTCCTGCTGACTGCAATGAAAGTATTCCAACTAATATTATCTCAGGATCTGGGTAACTCAAAGCATGTCAAACATACGCCTTTATAAACTTAATACAGGTAGTAAATGTTTAATTCTAAGTTTGAAAAAGTTTTATTTTGTTCCATTTCCTTTTGTTTGGCAGTGAATGAGACATAAATACCAGTAGTTGACTGATGGGAGCCTGAAGGATGCATTATGTCGCTGCACAGCTGATGTGATCGACTGCTGGTTTGAAATAATATTCACTGAAGGGTATTCTTTACTAGTTTTACTTAATTTCTTTCTATGTTTACTTTCTTGATTCATTGCAGTGTGAGTACACGTGCGGGCAGGTACTAAATGAATTAATTTTCTCTTCTAGGAGCTTTTGAAGCCATATCAAGACTGAAATACCTGAAGTATTCTGTTTTATTGGAAACTTTGTTCTGATAGCTCACATGGGGCATGAGAATCACTCCCTCTTAGTGTCTAAAGGTGCAAACTGGTGAACAGTTGACATTTGTTTATCCTGTGTTTGATGAATACAGGAAAAATAAGTTATTTAGGTATTTTCTTCTTTTTGAATTGGAATTTTACTACTTCTTTAATGAAGAACATTTATGAAGTACATTTTGAGATATTTTCAAGTGTGAAAATCTATTTGGGAGCTATGATAAACAAATCTCAACTGTTTTCCAGGGTCTCTGTGCTAAAATCTCTGTCATTTGGTGCTTTGCCAGTTGCTCCAAAGGGCCCAGAATCAACTTTTGCCTTTCAGTTCACAGAAGTGGGAAAACCAGAAGTCCTACTACGGCAAGCAAGCTGTTAGAAAGCTTAATTTAAACAACAATTTCAATTCCTTTAACATGCAATGAAAAAACTCAAAGACCTTTATTTTCATTTTTTTGCCCATGTTTAGTACTGAATTGGGTAAAAATTTGCTGTGTGTTTTCAGTCCAATGAGTCCTCAAAGTTGGGTACTGCATTGCATCCACTTTCTTCTCCTTCTCTCAGGAAATTGTCTCAGATTCTTTGAGGTTTTATGAGGGAGTAACAGCTCAGACTAATGAGTGTTTGTAAAAAGTCAGCCAAGAGATTCAAGTGATGGAAAAATTTCTGACAGGCATGATCTCTCTGTGAGAGGAAGGTGAATAAATCCATATAGTTTCAAGATGGCATCTGCTGATGGCAGTTTCGTGAGGAAGCAACATTTTGTATGAAATTAAATCTATTGGGGGCTCTCTCCATGAAGTACTACTGGACTTCAGTTCTCATTGTCTGTGTAATCCATGGGCTGGAATGAGAATAATCTGACAGAAAGAACCCAAGTTTTGGTGTATTTTTTTTTAACCTGGATCATTTTCCCTGCGTGAGTCACCGAGCAGCTGCATAGGCCATTGCAGCAATACAGAAGCAGCTGCAGGGCAGACAGGAGTGAGGGAGGGGGAAGAGGGAGGAGGAACCTGGGAGCAATAAAGCAGGTACTGCTGTTGAGTGGAGTTGTTACTCAGGCTCTGGCTCCTAGGAAGGGAAAGGAATGTCTGCCTGGAAGGGCCTGGCAGCATACACTCTCACCTGACATGGCCTGGAAGCCTGTGTTTCCACGGTTCAGTCCATAGTCTCCATTGATTACACTGAGAGCTTGTGTATCTCTTCAGTGATGGGCACCCTCATCAGAACAACTGCAAGGAAGTTAAGAGGAGCCTGAATTTCATACTTAATAGTTAGAAAGCCACATTTGGATCTATAACCTGAATCTGAAGGTGAAGCATTCCTTGACTTGCAGCCCTTCATTCTTGCTATTATTAGTGGGCTGGAGTTGTATACTTTTAAATATGGTGTGACAGGGATTAGTAAAACAGTTAGGAAGGCTTGCTGGATACATAATTTTTCTAATCCTGGCTCCAGGTTCCTGATGCATTGTGTGGATTCTGAAAAAGTATCCACCATTTGTACTCTGCTGGAAAAAAGCTCAAAAAAGGAAAAGCTTAAATCTTCTAGCAAGAAGGAGACGCACATTCACGGGCAGAGCCATCTCTATACAGGATACCTTGAAACTGAAGTGACCTGTAAGGATCATTGAGTCCAATATTTCAGCTTTGAACTTCAGCTCTTATCTTTAGAAATTTCGATACTCTCCGGTGAGACTTGGAATATTTTCCAACAGAAATCCAGTTTCAAGAAAACACGATGTTTTGCTGCAGTGGTTCGGCTTTTTCCAATGGGTGCAGCTCCGGCCAGCCCTGCCGCCACTACATCCAGGGGCCACTTTGCCAGAGGCGTGGGCAAACTCGACCAAGGTGCGGATGGTGCGCAGAATAGAAAGGCGGGACTCTCAGAGTGTGCAACCAAGGGATGCGTGGTCCCAAGGCAGCGTTCCGGAGAGAGACGCTGGCCTCAAGATGGCACGGCTTTTTATTAGGTGGGTTCAGGGGTGGGATTGCGTGGGACCAATTAAAACTCTTTGCCAACGTATAATGAGGGGATGCACAACTTTTGAACCAGTAACAGGTAACTTGGGGAGGAGGAATACATGATGAGGGGGTGGGGAAGTTATATAACTTAAAGATTGACAGGTAACCGAAAAGTGGTAAACAACTATTATGGGATGGGGTTACCAGGACAACCAAGATTTTGGCGGGAAGGTCTGGGGGAAGGGGGGAAGGAGAGAAGGGGAAAAGGAGAGGGAAGGAGAGGCCATCTTAAACAATAGAAATAAATACAAAATTATAAAACACAAATTATAAAACCAAACCGGAGCAGTGAAAACCCAATTGGAATTGAATTTAAGCACCACCACATTTTGCCATATTGCAATCAGCACTCAGTGAAGAAAGTTTGCTCCATATGCAGAGAGGAGGCTGTGAAGTTCAATTTGTGGTAGTGTCAATTACTTCATTTATCACCTTGAGTAAGGGACAATGGTAATTAATCGCAACACATGAAATTCAGATTAAACATAAAGAGAAATGTTCATTTCAGGAAGGAATGTAGAATCTCTATTATTGGAGAGTTTCAAGAATTTACACAACACCCTGACTGAGCTGACAGGGTTTTAGCTATAATCCCACTTTAAGCAGGAGGTTGAATTGCGGCATGACTAGAGATCTCTTCCAAGCAACATTTCTATGGTCCTGCACTACATTACTTCACTTCCAACTGGCTGATTTCTCTGCCCATATCTGAACATCTTTTTCAGTACCTGCCATAATAATTGGTTTTAATAATTTTGAAGATCTTGATGTTAATGGAGTCCATATGAATAAATATGACATTTGGGAAAACTTCCTGTAAACTCTACTCTATTGAACAGTTATCTAGCAGTTTTTGATCTACACATGAGCTTTTGAAATGCAATTTGTACATTAAAATTTGTGTTCCACCTTATTTCTGGCATACTGTGTATCTGAAATCCATGAGTTCTTCATCATGTTGAAGAATTGTAGTCTGTGGGAATGAGTGTTTTTAAAAAAATTCTGTCTCTAAAACCTTGCACCTTGAACACTTCAATGGTGTTTTTCTTTACCCATGAGCTTTTGAAATATTTTTGAAATACTATTTGCACATTGAAATATTTGCACTTTGAAATCTACTATGCAAATAGTTCCTTTCATAAAATCAAGAAAATAGAATGTTAAATATGTACAGCAATAGTTGCCAGATGGCCAGAGCAACAGTCTGGAGTTACTAAATGGAAAACATTCTTCCTTATTAGTTCAAGGCAAAAACGTATCTGTTCGGGACAGCCCTAAGTCAGGTATTTAGCCATAAAACACCTCCCAGTTCCTCAAGAGACAGTCAGGAAATGATCTTTAATCCTATTGAGCTGAGACACGTCTGTGGTTAGGTTGAGAGAGAGATGTACCTTCCTCTCTTTCCTATTTCTGCAATCTAAAGCAAAACACGGTTCCAGAGGGTGGGGATATCTCTGTATATTTAGTCTCAAATTCTCTGGCTTTCTCTTCTAATTTATGGCACCCTTATGTATGAACAAGCTAGTAAAATTTTTCTTTTATCCCTCTTTCTTCTCCTTGATTATTTTGTCCTTACCTTTCAATTGGCTACTTTGAAGCTGTATCAAGAGAAAGCAATGACATATAAATAATCATGGCATTATTAAATTAATGTACATTTTAATTATATCAATGTACATTTTATTTATATTAACTTGTTGTCAACCATGCCAAATCCTTAAAAAATGTTCAGAACATATCATGTACCTTAGTAAAAAAGGTAAATATTCAGATATTTTTTAAACCTCTTTAGATGGAGAAAATTTTAAAAATTTTACAAAATCGCAGATCATTTTTATGGTGCACCATATATTAACACAGAATTTATAGCATGAATCACTAAAGAAAAATAATCAAAAAATTGCTCTGCTCCACTTGTGAACTACTGAGGACAGTTCATGCACTGTGGAATGCTTTATTGAAGAGAATGTTGCAAGCAACTGAGGCAGCACAAGTTTAATGATGTAACTGATTATTTATATATGGTTACATTTCAGTGAGATAGTACAATAAAAATATTACTGCACAAATTAATTATAAGTTGTAATATTCCTTTGAGCAAATCAGCATTGGAGATGATTCAGTTGTCTTCTGAAATCAGCAGTTCAGAAACCCCTCCAAAGAGTCTATTTTGAAATTAGAGATTATCCTGCCTTCTCTGAAAATTCATATAATTTCTTTCTCTTAAGAAGAACATTATTACTTTTCCCCTCTTTTTTTTTCAGAGCTGCCTCCCAGCCATCTATACCCTGCATCGTTGCCTGACGTTATTCTGCTGCAAAGACAGATTCTGTTTTGCAAATCTTCAATAGGTATTATCATCTGTAAAATTAACTTGAGAAATATAATTATTTTACAGTAGGTATGTATTTATTAGAGGACTGAATTTAGACCAAATCAATCTGCTCTGAAGGCCAGGCATACAAAGCAAATGAAGATGTGGTTGCAATTTGTGCTAGCTTTAATCAAATAAACCCAGGAAAAAACATAACAGTTCAGGTTTCAGCATAGACTAATATCCCAGTGGGCTTGGGCTGACTGCAAATATCCTTGGCAAAAAGCTATATTCATACATGCTTGTAGAAACCCGGGTAGTATGGAGTTAATGAGTTTCTATGCCTCAAAAACCAATGTCCAATCAAGTGGACAAGTTAGAAGAGGATGTGGCTGGACGGGGGGCTGTACAGAGTTATGGCAGCACCTTTTTGGGGCCAGCTTCTGGTTCACGGTGACTGCACAACATAAATGACAGTGCAAGCGGAGAAGTGGAGTCAAAGAAGTGGGTATGCACTGTACACCTGAAGTCAGTCCTGTAGAGGAGGATCAACACCACCAAAAGACAGTCAAAGGCCCATAGCCCATTCACAGAAAGGTCCAGAAGAATGGACTGTTCATGCTCACTCATTTACAGGAAGAGAAAGAAACATAATCCCAAGAGATGGAAAACTTGCCCTCACGACACCCTGTTGACTGAATCAATAGACCCAGGGCTGGTGATCTTTCCTCTCCTATCTGATGTCTCTTTCATGCTCTGCTTCTTGCCTCTAAATTTTTATTCTTTTATTTCTCTTACTGTTTACAAGATAGGCACAAAACATATACTAATTTCCATGCCAAGTGTATAGTTTGTTAATAAAACTTAGTGAAATTGGTTTTCTGGACCCCTTTTGTCTTTTGCCATTCTTTTCGTAACCATGGGTATCTATGCATCTTGGATGCTCTGTTCCATGTAGGAGTGGGATGCAACATTTTTACTGATTTCATAGGCAGAAAGCCATATAATCATCTTCTTGCAGGGACATCCTTAACCTTAGAGTGGTACTGTTTTCACAAACTTAGATAAATACTGCTTGTGGGTAGATGATAATATTTGCATACACGTAAAATTTCTGCCAGATAATTTCCATAGAAGTTTCTTGCAGTCACACAATACTGGATGAGCCCAGTGATTGAAGCACAGGTTAAAAAAAAAAGGAAAACACTCCTAAAAAATCTCTTTGTTGCTACTTTGCAATAGGTCACTTAAATGAACTGATGAATACAAATTGGTGCATAAAAATTTGTTTATCAACTATCATTGATAAGCACTTTACCTGCTGATTGCCATTTTTGAGGGTTATTTTGGTGATTTGCCTTCCTCCTTTTCAGCTATTTGAACCTTCTTCACACACCTCAGGTAGAAGTTTCTGCCCCAACATTTAGAGGACAGAGACATAAACAGCTCATTTACAGGCATGGTCTGAGAGAGGGTAGGCAGGAATGGATGCTAAAGTAAACCTCCTTCAGGTATTTCTAAAAAGAGAATTCTCTTCAGCAGGAGAAGGAAATCTCTTTTCCTTTTTTGCAGTTAATTTCTATTCCCCTCTCCAGATGTTTATGTCCCTTGGGATGAATATTGAATGGACAATTTGTGTGATTGAGTTCAGAGTAAGCCACCAAAAAAATTCATTTGAGAGAAAGAAAAATAAATATTTGATTGGTCTTACAATGAAAAATAAATAGCCTTCCTCTGAAATGTGGAGACTGAGTATTCTTTCCAGTGGTTGTTCTCCACAGTTTAGTACCTTTGCACACTACAATACAAAATCCTGCTAATTTCTAATCCTGGATGAAATGAAGATTTTAATTATTGCCTTAGAAATCGAAATCAGAGATTTGCATTTTCTGAGGTTGACTATACTATGGCAGTATTAGTAAAAAACTCCCCATGCATTTAATATTCAATTTTAAAATGTGTTTGTTTGTTTGTTTTTGTTTTGTTTTTGTTTTGTTTTTGTTTTAATAAGTAAAAAGTACCAGGGGCATGCATTTAGAATACATCTATCTAATTAATGCCATATTCATTACTTTCACAGTACAAGTCCATTTACTGGAATAACTAATTCACTAATAAAATAGAAAAAGGAAATACAAATAGCAATAGACAAATATTATAAATAGAGAAACCTCACAAAGTTTCAACACAGGCAATTGTCAACACTGACACTAAAAAAGATTTTCAGCTGACTTTTTTAGAAATTCAAACAAGAGAAAGTCTGTTGAGGCCAAGTAAATTAAATGAGACAAACTAGGACATTGGCATCACAACAAAGGTGATTAGCAGCCACGGATGGCACAGGGAGGTGAAAAAGGCTGGTGTAGAATTGCAATTCTACTGCATAAACTTCTGTATAAACTGAGCCCCAGAGCAGAGTGATCTGCTCTGTAATTACACTCAAAAGGAACAGGAAGTCAGGAGGTGATTTCACAACCCAGCTTAAAGTGCATTCCTTGACACTAATTTCATCTTGTAGTACAGGCTGTTGTCCCTGTGGCTTTATTCTAGCCCTTGTTTGTTTTTTCCTGTCTTTGATGCTCTTGTCAGGAGCAAGTCTGGAGCTTGAGGATGTACCAAGCAAAAAGATGTTGAAAAGGGAGAGCATGAGAGGCAGCAGCTTGTGTGCTACTGGTGTGGCTGAGACAGTAGCACAGTCCCCAGCCTTTTAAAGGTGGGCATGGACAGAAAGTCTGTTACAATACCCCTATAAGTTCCAGGGCATTTAGAGCAATGGCAGATTCAAACACATTAAAGAAACCTCTTGGTTCATCCAGGCATAAGTTTTGTGAACCATCTTATTAGTATACGTATCTCTAAACTTTTGCTTTTGGGGCACACGGTTCAGAAAATAAAAGAAGGGAACTAATCTGTTTTGGTCCTCCTGTTGTGCTAAAGAAGGACCAGGAAGCTCTTTGCTACCTCCATGAAATGGATTTCAAGATCTCTGCAGATAGCCTGCTACAGGGCTTTGCTCCCCTGAGAATTACAAAGTCATTTGAGAATCAAAAGCCATTCAAATCAAATCTTCAAACATGTACACCTTGTGATGTTTTCCTCTATTCCACATTTCCTTGGCTAGCAAATGGAAATTTCACCACAACAGTGTCAAAAAATTTGTAGAGATATAAAGCCAAGCAATACCATGTGTTGGCTTTCCTTTACCATCCAGCATGACAGAGAGGAAAATGATTCCAGTGGCTAAAACTTGTAATGGCAAGTATGGTAGCATAACGTAATTATATCTATTACACTCTTCATGCTGTGTTTTGCCCTGTCATTAGAGGTCTAGGTGTGGATGTTGTCCACATTTCTTAGACATATGGGTTTATTTAACTATGGTGAACCAGCAATTTAAATGGGAGGACGTATCTTCCTAATCAGGAGCAGCCTAATGCTATTGTCTAGGCTGCAGGAGAAAGCCTTTATCCAGATAATCCTTGTCACTAATGGTAGGCTGAACGTGATACTATGAAATTTTGTCCAACAAACTTTCTGCAAATGAAATCATAAAAGAGTTTCCATGAGTGCAGAAGTAGGCAAAAATTCACTATGCAGATTACAGTAAGAAGAAATGATAAAGGGCTTTATGAGAGGATGGGAAGGCAGCATTGTTTCAAAACTGCTCAGAAAAAGTGAGCCTCTGAAGTGTTTGAAGTATAGTAAATTTGTAACTAAAAGTTAATTTAAAAAACCCTGTCTATCATAGATGGCTTTGTTTTCTTAGTGTCTACATTATCTACATTATCCTCTCTTGGAGGTAATCAGGATTTGCTGAAAGTGTCTTACACCAAAATTGTGACTTTGGGACAGCAATTTTTATTATTTTATATGAAGATTTCACTGAAATAATTGTACTGTGCAAATTTCTGTTGTTGCATTGTTCATGAGCCAAGCATTTCTCATTTTACTATTTGTTTTCCTGGTCCTCATCTGTCTCCCAAAGTGTTAGAGCATCTCTACTATTCTCTTCAAGAAAAATAAAAGAAAATAAAAGGTAAGACAGGTAATAAGCCCAAAGCCAGCAAAAAGGAGGTAATAAACCTTATAATATTTAAAAATTAAGCTAAATAGGACTACACTTGTGTGTTAACATCTGCTACTTATTCCAGAAGTACACTCATACACAGCGATGTGTGACAAAGATGAAAAGATTGTGGAGAGGTTGAGAAGCTGGCTGAGAAATGGGAAGAAGATAAAGGACACAATAGCTTTCAGAAAAGACACAATGGCTCTCAGAACTAGAAGCTAGGACAAGGCCAGCATGAGGATGAGGGAGAGGAACTGAGATCATGAGAAAGAGAAGTTAAATGCTACAAGGTGATACAACTGTTGCAATATGCTGATATAACATGAAGTAAACTATTGTATAGTCACTACCAATCAGGAGCTTGGCTTTTGCAATATGTATGAGCTAATTAAGCAAAGTATATAACTCAAAACTGTATTTGAATAAACGGAGTTCTGCTGATGACCATATGGTGTCGCGTTCTCCCTTCTCCAACAAATGGCGCCCGAACAGGGACATTGGAACAGACATTGGAACTGGTTGCTGTAATTTGGGCTTTAGGCAATTTGGAAGACCCATTAAATGTGGTAACAGACTCTCTTTATGTTGCAGGAGTTACTACAAGGATAGAAGATGCATCAATAAGGGAAGTTCAAAATCAGAGACTTTATATGTTGCTTTTACAATTGAGAAGGACAATAGCTCAAAGAAGTCAGCCATATTGTGTTATCCATATTAGGAGTCATAAGTGGGACAGTGGATTAGGAGAAGGCAATGCCAGGGCAGATAAACTGGTGATGCACAGCACAAAAAATCAATTATTGCAAGCAAGAATATCTCATGATAGGATGCATCAAAATGCTAAGGGGCTGGTTCGAGAGTTTAAAATCACAATACAAGATGCTAAAGCAATAGTGCGGGCATGCCCAACTTGCAGTTTTCACAATACAGGAGTGGGTTTAGGTTGTGGTGTAAACCCCCGAGGTTTAAAAAGTAATGCATTGTGGCAAATGGATGTAACTCACTTTGCAGAATTTGGAAGGCTCAAATATGTACATGTCACTATTGATACATATAGTAAATTTATTTGGGCAACTGCACAAGCTGGGGAAAAAGCAATACATGTGATTAGACATTTAACAAGTTGTTTTGCTGTAATGGGATTGCCCAAGGAAATCAAGACAGACAATGGACCTGCATATGTTAGCAGGAAAATAGGGCGATTTCTAGAAGATTGGGGAATTAAGCACATCACCGGTATTCCTCACTCTCCCACAGGACAAGCGATTGTAGAGCGTGCCAATGGTACATTGAAACAATACTTAGCAAAACACAAAGGGATAGCAGATCCACAAGAGAGACTTTCTAAGGTGCTTTATGTTTTAAATTACTTATGTGTGTTTGGCGAGGGCCAAGAACCACCTGCAATACAACATTTTGAAGCACCTGACAAGAAACAGAAACAATGTTCTGTGTGGGTCCATTACAAGGATCCAAAGACAGGTTTATGGTCTGGCCCTGCAGAAGTCATATATTGGGGAAGAGGTTATGTTTGTGTGCTTACTTCAGCAGGTACACTGTGGGTTCCAGCTAAGTGGATCAAACCAGCCCTACATGTACAACCTGTGGAGAAGTCTATCTCTAGAGGATCAGAACAGGATTCAACAGAAGCTGACGCTTGTCTTGCGACCGTATTTGGACATCTTGGCGACGACAGATAAAGATGCGCAATCAGCCTTACTGAATCCTCCTCTGGACTGGTTAAGTTGGTTCCAAGCAGCAGCACAGCAATTTTGTTGTTGGAATCAACAGGCTTGTGCAGCATGCAATAATCGTTTATGTAGTGCATGGATAGCTTTTAAATGTGGTTTATGTAATAGGCTATTTTGGGCTAATCAATTGCTTATTGTTGAATTGCTATGTCGTAGGTGTCTATCGGAAGTCCTGAGACGAAGAGATTGGGCTAACGCTTTTGAAAGGGAATCTGGGATATCAATAGACCGCTGGCAAGAGGTTTATGATTCCCCTGAACAAATAATCTTAGCATGGATGAGATGGGAATTTAGGTTTTTGCTTTGGAAGCGACACATATTGACAAATTCTCATATTGTAAAAGCAAAATGTTGTAGTAAGGTACCACTGAGGGATGCAAGGTGGATTGGGCTTATCAGACAAGGCCAAGACCCGGAGCAAGTATTACAAAATCAGATTGATAATTTGAAACGATTATCTATTGGGAAACATTATAAGAAAAAATAATGAAACCTTTGGAGTTATTGGGAGCATTTGGTTATATCTGCATAGGTTATTGTTTTTATGTTCCTCCACAGCCAAAACAAAACGTATGGGTAACTTTGGCAAATCAAACAGGTCAAGATGCAATTTGTTTATCTTTAAGTTCTCCAGGTAATCCCTTCTCTACTTGTTTGGTGGGAGTGCCTTTGGAGGAATGGCCATGTCCCAATTTGCAGCCTTTGTCGTGCCCTTCTTCACAACCACGTAACTATACTAATCGGTGGGATCAAGTGGTCCCTTACTTCCCAGGAGCTGGATTGGAGCCACAAGAGTTGGAAATATTGGGTTCAATCAAAGCAGATGCATGTTTTTATTTTAATTGGACAAGTGTTTTTAGAGGAACTGGGTATAATCAATCCCTGCCCATAGTGGTTAACGCCACCCAACCGATATACCGCAATAGTTCACAATGGTGTAACTACACCTCTGTAAATGTGTCACGATCGTCTAATACACCCATCACACTGCCACGGGGGGTGTTTTTGATCTGTGGAGATCGAGCATGGGCAGGTATACCATCCAAATTAGTGGGAGGTCCCTGTACTTTGGGAAGACTGACACTGTTAACCCCAAACATGACAATGATTTATACAAGGTATCTACAGCATCATAGGGTTAAACGGATGACACATGCTTTTACTAGTGACTGTAGTGATAAGGTGGAATTCTGGAATCCAACTCAGACTATTTTTGGTTCTTTGGTATCAGGGATTGGTACCGCTCACGCTCTGGCCAGTTTGCGGAAATTAGGGTGTTGGCTTGCAAAACAAACTAATGCTACTTCTATAGCCTTAGCTGACTTGTTACAAGATGTTGATTCTGTACGTCATGCCACTTTGCAAAACAGGGCGGCTATCGATTTTTTACTATTGGCTCAAGGACATGGGTGTGAAGACTTTGAAGGTATGTGTTGTATGAATTTGTCTGATCACTCACAATCGATTCATAAACAAATTCAAAAGCTTCGGGAATTGACACAACATCTACAAGTTAGCAATGGATGGGATATTTTCGATTGGCTAAAAAGCTTAGGATTGTCAGGATGGTTGCGTTCATTACTCATGTTTGGACTGTTGTGTTTAGCTGTGCTTATAATGCTAGTTGTTTGTATTCCATGTTTTTGTTCATGTATACAACAAGTGATGAAACAGACAATGACTAAAATGTGGCATAACACACTGTTGGCACAAAAAGAAAATGGGAAAAATATGGAAGATTTAATTGAAGAATGGTTAAAAGAAAAAGGCCACAGTCGAATAGATTTAATAGCGATGTAAGTTTGCAAATTCACCTCGGACAGACGAGTTCCAAGAGCTCAGAACTCGTCTCCTGTAATCTGCAGGTCGGTGATCAGGAAACTTCCGAATTGAATTTGAGAACACTTGCAATGTGAGTGGAACAGACAGTTATGTGTTAACCACAAAAATGTAAAAGTTTGGCTTCCAACAGTGCCTATGATGATAATAGCTAATAACCAATGATGTTTTATGATTTTTGTTTATAATTTTAATTGTCATTCTATGCGTAGTCAGTCTTTAATGCTAGTAATTCTTAAAAGAAAAAGGGGGAATTGTGGAGAGGTTGAGAAGCTGGCTGAGAAATGGGAAGAAGATAAAGGACACAATAGCTTTCAGAAAAGACACAATGGCTCTCAGAACTAGAAGCTAGGACAAGGCCAGCATGAGGATGAGGGAGAGGAACTGAGATCATGAGAAAGAGAAGTTAAATGCTACAAGGTGATACAACTGTTGCAATATGCTGATATAACATGAAGTAAACTATTGTATAGTCACTACCAATCAGGAGCTTGGCTTTTGCAATATGTATGAGCTAATTAAGCAAAGTATATAACTCAAAACTGTATTTGAATAAACGGAGTTCTGCTGATGACCATATGGTGTCGCGTTCTCCCTTCTCCAACAAAAGATGAAAATTTGAAGAAATTTTTTTAGCCTATAAATCATAGAAAATGATTTATATTTATTTTATTTATATTTAATTCCAGAAAATGATGCTATTTAGTGGCTATGACTCCAAACACAATAAAAATACAATGTCAGATATCATTGTAGTTATGGAAAGTAACATCGTGTTTTACAGTGGTTTGGAATGGAGCATGAAATGGAAGCTGTGAACAGAGCAAGTGCCCCAAGCTTTTGGTCCTCTTCTCCTGCTGCATCCCTTGCCTGAGAGCAGGGAGGCGACTCCTCAGGGATATGACGTGAAGTGACATTGTCTTAACCATTTTCTGAAGGGCAGGGAAGCCAAACCTTCTGAATACACTCCAAAGACTCCAAAGATTGTTAGGAATTTTGAGCATTCAAACTTGTGTCATTTTCCAGAGTGCTTTTCACCTAAGCTCTCTCCACTAGCAGCAGGGTGTCTTGGCACACTCAAAATCCCTGTGCCTGCTTGGCCGCATCTCTGAGTGCTTTGGACATACCTGCATGGTGTGCAAGGTTTTGGCTGGGTAAACGTAATCTGCCTCTGATCAGAGGGGTATTTTACCCTGACAGTGAGACACTGGCACAGATCAGCTCAGTCCACACTGGATCTGGCCTGTATCCAAATATCTACAACTGTGCAATCAACAGGCCATTTTTTAATCCCACTAATTTGAAATACCTCTAAAAATAGGATGTGGGAAGCAAACACAATGTTGTTAGATGTAAGACTGATCGAATCATAACACTTGAGAATGATTCAGTGTCCAAGGCCACCAGCTATTCCATGTTTCTGCTTAGTATAAGCTGTCTGTCTGAGGGTTCCACCCACTTGCTGTAGTGAAATCATTCTTCATTTACTCTTAGTAATCTTTTTAAGAATATTCTTCTGGAATGTAGTTCCTAAACATGCACAGCATCAGCCCTCAATAATTCTATCTTTCATAAGGTGTCATTTTTGGTTTTTCTTTTTTTAATTTAAAGATATTACTGATATAATACTACTAGGAACACCTTTCTCATTTAAACTAAGTTCAACATTCCTTATCCTTCCTTTATTAGGTATAAGTTTAAAATACAGACTCCCTCTGATTTCCCACTGGTATGTTGTCACCAAAGCAATGCAAGCCTTCCAAGAGAAAACAAATAAATCATGATTTAACCAAAGTACAGCCTGCAATCTGGTTTTGCTTTGCAGAGAAAGTAAGTTTCATTTAATTTTTCTGTCCTTTATATATTCTGGTAGTTTGTTTGTCTTTAACTGTACCCACATATGATGTTTCATATATATATTTTTAAGAGAAAATAACTATCAACAAAGACACCATTAAATCTCCAGAATTCCCTTGTTTCTTTCTGCATCTGTTTTTGACTTTGGAATCAACTTCTACAAGACCCATTAGAAATGCTCCATATTGTTTCATTACCTTACTTTTTATTATCTCCTACATAGCTACCAGGTCACTGCTTGTTGTTGCTGTTGCTTTTATTAGATCCAGTTTCAGATGCAGTAATCTTTCTGCTCCATGAGGCCTAAAATGTTGATCTTTCTGATTCTAAAACCATCTGTATGCAGACATGGACATTTTTTTGGATGCACTTAGACAAGTAATAATTTCAAACCTCTAAATGTTCAGATACTGTCCAGAAGGGAATAGTCAGTCTATAAACGTTTGAAATAATTTGAATTTTTGTATCAGTGTTCTGTTTATCTCCCATTCTGCTGTAGTATTGCTGCAGTTAAGCAATGGCAGCTGTTTGTGACATGTAATTATCTAATTTTATTATTTATTAAATATTGTTAAAATTCAGAGATCACATTAGACTACAAATTTTGATACATATCTAAGGAAGTGGAATGCATTTCCTGAAAATTTTATGGAAATCATCAATGATTTGAATGTGAAAAAATTTGAAATAGCATTCTGAGGTGTTATGAGGTGACCTGACACCTCCTAGAGGCTGGATACTGTCATGAAAGGAGCAAGGTGACAAAATGTTTGCAGGGAAACTGAGGGTGCTTTGCCCTGGCATTTCTGCCTTACAAAGTTCAATTAAAATGTTGGTCATAAAGCTCAGGAAAATTACCCACAATGAGTACAGCAACTGCTTTTGAAGTCATAGTATAGGGGGTGGAAGACATACCTGTCTGTTTTGATGTGTGTGGAAGAGGTGCTGCTTGGCTTCTTGGCTATCTAGGCACTTCTGTGGCAGTGGAGCCAGGTCGGCTGCCACAGAATGGGAAAGCAGCCAGGGCACATTCCTACGTCTGAATTCAATACCAGTAAAAGGGAAATCCCTGTCACTGGGTGTGAGAAAACCACATGGGATTAATTAAATTAGCATGCTATCTGAATTTTGTATATGAAAGAAACTGGGTCAAATGCACTTAATTTTAGAAGTTTGTTAAGTGTGCAGCTTGTACATATGAATATTCTACTACTAGCTTGGGATTTAGGAGTGGATTCCCAGACCCTTTTCAGTTCATAAATTAACACACTGGACTGAGTCCAAGCAAGTGCTCTTTTGGAGACAAAACCCAAGTGACTTTAGTCATCAGCTTTCTGGCAGGCGCAACCCTGGCCTTGCACTGCGGTGCTTCCAGGGGTCACCGCTGCAGGGCATATCACACAAATGCACAAACCCATGCTTACTTTCCTAAACAGAGGCCTTAAGCACAAGGGTACAGAATATTCTGTGTAATGACTCATGATTTATTCTCCCCTCCTCCTTCTTTTTTGAAAACTTAGTATTTTGCAACAAAGGCTTGAGGAGCTGCCTTGCTCCACGAGTATCAGAAGAGAGATGTTTCAGTTCCTTCATCATCAGTGCTACATTCAACTGGGAAGGGAAGATTTTCTACAACCACTCCTTTATTTTGTCCAGGTTATGCCGAATATATGTGAAATATGTATAAACTGAACTTTACAGCAAGGATCTATGTGCAGGATCTAGCCTAGTGGGGCGTCACACTCACAGACTGGTTCAAAGTATTTTCTTTTGCCTGCTCTTTTTCCAGCACCTTGTGTACTTTACTTTAACGTGGTAAAGCTTCAAAAGGATAGGTGCCTCACTCTAGCAGAGAAAGTCCCATAGAAGATGCTGATATAAACCTCTGCACAGTGAGGTGAAATCCAGGTCTTTTCTTTCCTCAGTGAAGACAGTTGAGAGATGGCTGCCACCACCATAGTCTTCCTTGCCTCTTTCTAGAGTTTTTTTAAAAAAGAAATGTCAGTATTCTGCCTTAACATGGTTTAGCCAAAATACATTCATAATTATCAGACTTAACAGATCAGATCTGTTAGTCAGCTTAAGCAGATGGACATGTGGATTTCAAATGAGTGATAGGATAGGTGTCAGTTTACTGAGCTCTGAAGTGTTTCTGGAACTATAAATCCAGGTACCTACATTTTCAAAGTAAAAGGAGAAATTACCCACAGAACCTACATACTTTTAGCTTTAGCTGATCTGACCACTGAAATGGCTTTTTCTCAATCACAGTTTAAGCTATATGAAGCTAAATTCCAGTTAAATGTCATATTAAATGCATAAGCCTCTACCTGGATTTTAGCCAGCCTCCAGGCTAGGAAGCTATTTGGCCTAGTGGTTTAATGGGTGTCTTACTGTGTGAAAGTAATCAACATGCTGTAAAGCAGAATAAGTAAGCCAAGTTCTCTCAGTTTTGCACAATAATTCCCTTAACCTCCTGAAGCCATGTAACATCTATGTTGGTGCAACTTGGAACTTCTCCCTGGGAGTAAATTTTCTTTTGCAGACTCATTTATAGCATTTATTTGATAAATGGCAAGAGAAGAGCTAATTACTGTATGCTAAGGATGTATATTCATGCTTAATGAAAATGGTAACAGATCATGGTTTGTGAGACTGTGAGAAAGTTATAATGGGGAAGGAAGAGGTAGCTTGTTAATATCCAAAGCCAGTGCTGTCATGCTCTGTTTGCATGGCTCTGATGAATGTGTACGTCAGTGATGTGCTGGGTACAAACTGTTACCTCTTGGAGTTTGCTTTCAGTGATGTGCTCCAAGGAATGAGAGCCCTGTGCACAGCTGTGTAAAGAAATGGTGTGGAAGTTATTTGATTTCTGAGAAATCACAGATCAAGCTTCTCTGCAATGGGCTGTCTGAAGGTTCTTCTGAGAAGAATGTCAGCATAAAAATCTTCTGACCTCATTCTTAAATGGAGTTACAATTAGAACATCTGAAGCTTACTATAGTGTAGGTAGAAGAGACCTCATTTGAAAAAGGAGATTCCCAACTGGTAAACTTGACTGAAATATGACTGAGGGTGATAAAAGAAAAAAAAAAAATCTAAAAAACTTGTTGTTTCACTTGCTGCTTTGCTAGACCTGCTGAAGATTAGCAATGCCTTTATGTGATGGAAATACTGAATGAATGTTTTTATATTCTATAAAGTTGTGCAGCAGTTTGCAGTGGACTGGCAATCCTGATAAACTCACACAGGTGTGACACCTCCAGACACCTGACCTCTCTCCAAATTTACGTTTTTATTTTCTGAACTTGTCAATGTCAGACACTCAGAGTAAACAGGCATAACTTGCATTCACAGTAGAAAATATTCTCTTTTCCAGGCTGAACTCTCTGTCCCAACTCTCTCAGTCTTTCTTCAGAAGAGAGATGTTTCAGTTCCTTCATCATTCTTCACGGCTCTCCACTGGACTGTCTCCAATATATCCCTGTCTCTTTTTTACTGAAGAGACCAACTCTGAACCCAGTTTTTCAGATTTGTCTCGCTTGTTCCAGGGAGAGAAGGTTCACCTCCCTTGACCTGCTGGTTAAGTAAAGTAAATTGTTTAATAAAATCTGCAGTTGACATGGCATTTTGGAAGGAATTTGGTGTGATGTGTTGCATTGACTCAGATGTGTTGGGTCTTTAGGGTGTTAAGGAGGAACATGTCATCCCTGTATCACAGCAGAGTCAGCTGAGGGACAATTACCTTGCCAAGAATGAGGCACCTTATGATAAACTCAGAATTTCAAAAGCTGAGGAAATAGTCAAGTTGTAAAGCAAAGTATTACTGTGCAGTTTAGGGGCTTCTAATACTCAGCAGGAAGTTAAGGTGGAGGTAGGAATGATAACTTTGGATAAAGGGGACTAGTTTCTGTTCCAGCACCATTTTCCACAAGTGAACACTTACGTAAAAGCTGATTGTTGATCAGGAGTTCAGTGTTACAGGTAAAGTGTGAGGCAGGATAGAGATTTCTGAGGGATATTGCTAATATTTCAGAAAAGGCTGGCAGAAAATGCCAGTACTTCAAATATTGTTCATTAAGCTGTCATTAGTTCTTTCCCTTTTTTCTGGTATTTGGAAATGGATAAACACTATTTTTATCACCCTTCAAATGGGAAAGGAATTTATTTTCTTGCTAGTAGTACATAGGAAATGTGATAATATCTGTAAAAATATTACCTTATGAAAGTTTAGAATATTTTTTTAAGTTTGTGACTTTGAATTTTTCAATCTAGACATAAATGTTGAATCATAAATCTTGATTTAAAAAACCTTCTGGAAAATTCAACCATGTGATTTTATGAATCATTAGTTAAATACTTTTTGTAGATAATTTCTAATGAGAAAGGATTGTGTCCTTTACTGAAATGGCAATGAAACATCATCATTGCCAACTCTAAAGAATCTCTGATATCTGTGATGCAAGCTGAGGGCAATGTACTTAAAATGTATTTACACAGCTTTGCATCCAGAGATTTACTCATTCTATAGGTGAAGTGTCAATTAAACTATGATGAGACCACCAATGAATTCTTGAGTGAGTGCCTGCGTGACTAAAGTACATAAAACTGTACTTACTGTCATAGGCTAGCATAACTTGATATTATTCCCAATAACTATTGGATAAACAATAATTGCAATATAATTTTCTGGCAATCAGATCTTCTATCGGTTTGTGTGATTGGGTATATTCTTAAATGGTATTATGAAAATGCAGTTACAGCTGTCCTAATGGTTAACTTTTGGCTAACAAGCTGTGTTGAGAACTTTTTAAGGAATTAATCCATATAAACCCCATATCTTCTTGTTTTCTTTGTCAAAAGAAAAAATTAGAAATAGCAAGTCAAGTTTCATCAAAAATATCTGATAAGAATATTATTTTAGATGTAACTTAATCACATTTCATCCCATTTCATCAATTTTGTCCTGAAAATTCATTTTAAAGCACCAACTACAAGATGCAAAAATGCTGAGATAAATGTTTCTCCCATTTTTAGTCAATTCCATTTTTATTCCATGAGCTTTTTCTGGGTTAACATACACAATTAATCAAAATAAAATAACAACTTTTGGTATAATATATATGTTATACATTTCCTCCCTTCCATTAAACATCATTTTATCTTCATTAATTTTGTTCCTTTGAAGTCTTAAGATCAAATCACTAATGCAAGGTTTAGCTGCTCTAACTGCAAACACATGGAGATAAGAGATCACAATGTTGTGAAGAATCCTAAACAGCAGTAGGACAAATGACTCATGATGCTTTTTATATCTTAACACACTCTAGTATGGAATAAATGAGACCGAATTGTTGGTCTGAGGATTACAATAGATGACTTGAGATTTTTGGGGTTTTTTTTTAGAAAGCAACCAATATTTCTGAAAATAGTTTTTGAATTCTTATTGCAGTTTATGCTTTCTTAATAATCACCACAGTTTCAGTTAAGAAAATTTAGCCCGATGGGTCTCACATGAACAAGAATCCAAATCAGTAGTGAACAAATTCAGGTTACATATTTATGTCATCTTTTTCTTTCATTTTATTCAAAAGCCTGAGCTGGGAGTATACCACTTAAATTTTATTTTTAAAGGTGGACATTTACTTTTAAAACATTTCCCTGCTCTTCAGCTGAAAAATTATCAAATGAATTGAAAAATACATAGGCACCCAAAACTGGAAAAATTTCTGTGGTACTCAGTGCTGAAATGCCTAAAAGACGGATTCCTGGCTCTGGGATGAGAAGTTATGACATTGGACCCTACATGGGGAGAAAGGATCTGTTTGGACCAGAAGGCCTCAGACTGATTTTTGGTTTACCCCACTGAGAGACATAACGCATTGTTGGGAAAGATGGGACAGGAAGGACTTATGGCTATGATTTTATGGTAAGAAACACTGCATATGTAAAACCTGAGTGAAATAGGAATGAAAGCCAGTTTCGAGATATGAGCATGGCAGGCAGGAAGACAGTGATTAGCTGAAGATGGGTTGAAAAGACAGGAAAACAAAAGACAGGAATGTTGCCTTTCCACTCTGCAAAGGCATCAGGGAAAAAACAGATAAGAAATCTAGCTTTTAGAGTTTAGAATATAAAATGGCATGGTAATGTAGTAGTTCTTATAGGCTGCATGCAAAATTTGTAGGTTCTGTATCTTGCACGGGTTGGTCACTGTAAATTAGAATATTCAACACAAAAAGAGATATAATGTATTGTAACAAGGGGATTGCTCTCTTCTCTTGCCCTCTTACCTCTCTTCCCCTCTCTTACCCTCTTACCCTCTTGGCTCTCTTCGCTTGCTCTCTTTCGCCCTTCCCCTCTCTTCTCTCTCACCTCGCTTGCTCCTGCTTTCTCCCCACATTTTTCCCCTACTCCTGCCCCGTTTCTGCCCCTTAGCTCTCTTCTATCTCTCTCTCTCCCCTTTCTCTCTTTAGGGCTTTGCTCCAGCCCAGGCTGGTGGCTGGAAGCAAAGCCCTCTTTACCCACGACGCTTGTAATAATAAAGCCACATGTTTCTACAACATCTCAGGTCTGCAAAGTTCCTTGTCCTGCTATCCACAGAAAATTTCTACAATGCATGACCTTTGTTTTAAGCTGGACACAGAGGTGCTGGGTGAGGCATCTCCTCAGTCTGGAAGACTTTGCAGATCCTGCCTGTGGTTATACAGCCCCACGGGAGAGGCAGCTGCCCACCAGAGGAAGGAGACAGGGAGCTGCTGAACCTTGCACCTGCTGTTTGACTCACCAGGTCCTCTGGCTCTGCAAGTACCACAGCTGAAATCTTGTCCTTGAATTTGAGAAACTCCAGCCTCTTTGTGTGATTTATGGGATTATGTGAAGCTATAAATCTTCCGCTACAGCTAAGTGCAACAAGGATACTGTTTGTGTAACGATTTGCGTCAGCTTTGCTTGACCACATCTGTGTCAGAGCCGAATTGCTGAAGGACTGAGTAATGGCTGTACAGAGAGCATGACTGAAATAACACCAGGCTCCCTGGCCACCAAAGGGAACAGCTTCAGCTTCCTCTGGTTCTCAGGGAATTACCAGAATTAGTATAAACAAATCCACGAGAGCTTTAGTTAACCTCAAATAAAGTGACATCCTTTGAAAAAAACTAAAATAAACCCCCTGAGGTTTGGCTGGCAGAAATATCCAGCAGCAATGTCCAGCTGATCATTCTGCACGGAAGAACCCTTCTCTTCACAGGATAGAATATACCCGTCATCATCAGTGTCTGGACCAGAATGCCAGAAAAACATTGAGAGCTCATGCTCTTTCTCTAGTAGCAAAATAAAACTGAAAATTCTTCAGCACTTTTAAGACTTTAGTTTTACTTCCTCACTTCTTATTTGGATTGGTGCCAACAGAGGAAGTACTTGACTTCTGCAAGGTGCTCTATTTAGATTTTCCACAGCTGAGAATAAAACTGCCAAAAAATGTGCAAGAAATATTATACTTTGTGAAATTTACAACCTACATCTGTAAGCTAATAGACATTTGGATAAATACAACATTTGGAAGAACTTTAGTTTTAGAATAAATGTTTGGCCTTTCCAAGGGATGTGTAAGATTTAATGGGTGCATGGTAAGAGCAGCCTTTGACACAATCAGCATATTTTCACATGGTCCACAAACTGCCCATACAATAACTAATTGCAAAAGCAAAACACTAAGTCTGAGACTGAATCAGTGCAGATTATTTCAAAGGCATGTCAATAAAAATCTTCTACATAACATACTGTCCTAAGGGTTTTTCTACACTATATGTGCAATACAGGCAAATTGTTTTAGGAACATTTAGAGAACTTGCAAGAGAGTTGGGGAAATGTTTTTGGCTTTGTGGTTTTTTTTTTTTTTTTTTTTTTTTTTTTTTTTATGTTTCCCTTTCCTTGTATCCAGCAAGTCTGTTACCTAGAAGAAAACCACACATTTTTAACCTGAGTTCTAATTGACCATTCTCTCAGTTACAGTTTTCTTTGTTATTTATATGTGCTTCCTCCAGAACTTTTCCAGGATTTCAGTCCTTTTCTAGGGTCATACTGAATTCTATGCAACCAATAGGACTGAAAATTCATGTTTGCTGTTTTCTCTCTTTTTAGAAACCTTTCTTTAAATGTTCCTGTACTTCCTTTCTGCAAAATTTTCTTCAGGGTAACCTCTTTTTATTCTGAGGTTAGGTCAGCTTCTTTTATCTCCAAGAATAGAATTCATCAGACATAACCAATTAAAAAACATTCAATTCTCCAATTTATTTCTTTATTTCTTTATTTTTAAATTATTATATTTTTTTTCATTCTACTCTAGAGAAAGACCTTTGCTCCTTGTCACAGGAGTTAATTTTGTGAGCAACTGGTCTGACTTGCCTGAGGAGCACTGTTGTAAGGGATGACAGAAAGCATCAAGTTGGTTGACGGTTTTCCCTTTCAATGATACCCACTCTCTATGGTTGGCCTAGTTTTTATTTCTTGTTAGCACTTTCATCTTGTTTCCACTCTCTGTGTCTTTGTGTGCTGAAGGGGAATGGTATAATATATTTTCTTGAATACATACTTGCTTATATGCAAGTATACTTATACTTTCTTATTGCATTTCCTGTTTTTTCAAAATAAGGCATAATTTGTACTTGTGTTGATCTCTTTATTTCCCTCTATGGTAGTGCTAGCTCCTTTAGGTAATTTTTCACATTTTTATATTTTATTTGACAACACTGCAACTTGTCACTATCCAAATGATGGGAGCAAAGGTATTGGTCTGCAATTATTTAAGTTATACCTTTAGATCTTCAGACCTTCAGCTACAGTCCATGTGTTTGATTTTGGTTTTTTGAACACAGTAAGTGGGAACTGTCATGGGTTTGAGAAAAAAATAGAAACCCAAGGGGTAAACAAAACTATTGCTAAGAATTTTAAGAGTTAGAATGAAAATCCTAAACAGTGAACGATTTAGTGGCATGAAATAACACATGGCAACAAAAAGGGAAAATTATTTTAAACGCAAATATTGGACAAAACCCCAAAATAACATCTCAGTAAGCAATTTTCATGACTTAGGGAGCCATGAAGCCCAGAACAGGCAGAACAAAAGCAACAAAGCATTAAATTGCACTGTTATTATCTATCATAATATATTTGCCCTGTATCTTTAAGCCAGCAAATAGACACACACAGAGGAAAGCAAAACCTGCTGAAAACTGCCAGATTTGGCTTTTCAAGAAGCTGAAAGATGATGATAGTATGTGAAGTAATGAGAGCTTTTTAAAGGACCCAGATGGTGTTTAAAGAGCAGCTGAAGGTACTCATCATGTTGCATAGCAGAAGCATGTACTCCTGACAAAGATTTGTGCAGATGTTTTATGTCACTTATCCTAGAAGTTAGAAATGTAGAGGCAAGGAAAATGTACTGTGAATGTATGACTTATGAGTCCTGGTGCCTGTGGCTTTTTCCCATGTATTTTTCTCTGAATAATCATAGAATCATAGAATTACAGAATGTTTTGGATTGAAAGGGACCTTAAAAGTCATCTAGCTACTGCCCATCTGCCATGGACAGGGACAGAGCTCAGAGCTCCATCCAGCTCCTGACATCTAATCAAAACCTTCTCTCTTTGAGAATAATCAAATGTTTGAATTCATAACAGAAGAATAACACCGGTTTAGTCTTGCCTGGAGAAGCAAAGAGTGTGTTTTAATTCAAACACCTTTATTGTTAAAACAGTTAAGAAATGCTCTCTTTGATCTCCTGTGATAAGGAAGACTTAATGACTGATTTATGTAAAAGTCTAAATAAGAAGTAATGGAGGAAAAGTTTGAAGCACTAAAAATCCTTAGGACGCTGAAAGATTTTTGTCTCTTTCCTGGAACTGCATAATTGAATTTTAGGCACTGAAATGCATGTAAATTCATGTTAATAATTAAAAAAAAAAAACAAAACAAAAAGCCCCATCAGAACAAATATACAGCTCATAATGGATCTCAACTTTTACGCAGATAAATACTTAACCAGAAACCTTTTATCTTGTTATGTTCTCTGACAATGTATAAATAATTCCAGAGAACACTTCAATGCAGTTCAATGTAGTGTTTTAGAAGGTATAATTCTTAAGTGTTAAATCATAATCATTTGAAACCAAGTCATTGCTTTCAAATTACTTTTGTGGCACGTAAGATCAGAAAACAAGGTTGTTATCAATTTCCCAAAAGAACCTAAAGAGAGAAAAGGATTCATTAAAGAGAACCATTCTACTGAAGTGTAAAATTGCACCCCATATGGTGACAACTTAATTGTCTAAAATGCAGAGCAAAAATGAATTTTCTCATAGAAATTTTCAATTTATATGAGGGGAAAAAATTATTAATTCCACATAAGACAAGTTAAATATGTTGGCTGAAAAGCTCCCATGACAATCTCTCCTGGAAAGTGAATACATGACTGTGCTCCTGAGCCAAGGTCAGGAACATAGACTCATACAACCCACAAAGCATTGAAACAAAATCCATTTCCATCATCAATTTTTGACACCTTATTGGTGACTGCTTTATTGCACATTTCACTGCTGTGTGTGTAGTCAGATATAATGAATGATTTTGCCTGCTGTAGAATTTTCTGTCCTCTGCACTGACATGGGAAAAGAACCCTGAGGGCCACTATTTTTTGCACATCTTAGGGACAAGGTAATGGACAGTTGTGGGAAAGTATGGAAATGAGATGCTTCAAGCTACCCAGTGGCCACAGGAAGCTCCAGGGATCCCATAATCAGCCCTTGTTTTCTAACAGTTTGGGAGGGTTTTGTTGGTAGTAGCAGTAGGATTAGTATCACTATTAAAATAGTGATTTTATATAAAATATTAATTTTCACGCTAAATATTTATAGTTTATGAAAAGGAAGAACTGATCATCTTCATCATAAAAAAATCTACTTAAAAGATACAATCTGACAAAAGAGGAAAAATGATTTTTTTTCTATATAAATATGATCAAAACTTTCTTGGATGAGGGTAAACACAGGCATTTTCCCCTTATATGTGGCATATGCTGTCTTAGCAGGAAGGTCCCACATATTTAGGATGGTTAATCATTTCCTTTAAATAAGAAGGCAAGTAGTGTCTTTTACAGTTTTCCTCTTTAATGAGATAGGACAATACACTAACCAGACACAGCCATAATTTTTTCTCATGTAATGTATATATGAAATAGTTGTGTCAGTGACCTCTAAGCATTTTTTGAGGCTCTGAATATTTGTTATTATTATTATTACTATCCTGAAGATTATACTCTTTACCAGAACAACAGAAACAAAGCTTCATTTTATCATTTATTATTATGTGTATAGGGTTTATTATGTGTTGGCTATTTTTCTTCATATAATTGAAATCTATAAGCATTCCCCCACATGTTTTTACATTTTTACATCTAGTTAAAAATTGAGACTGCCTAAATGTTTTGACAATGAAATATAAATACCAAAGACTAATTCTAACTCTGGATACCTTAAAAGACTTTAATGAAGAAGCCAAATGCTGTGCACGCTATGCATCAAGCTTACATTCATTACAATGACTCTTCCTTTTTTGGGTGAAGAACATTCACTCAGGCTGAGTGAAACAAAGCAAATTCCCAATTTAGAAACATGAAATATCCCCTGGATAACTTAAGTGTTTTTGTTCTTACTGAAAAGGAGACTGAATTAACTGTAGTGTGCTTCACTCTTGCACAGATTTACACATGGCAGAATGCCTTATTGCTAGAAGTTAAAGTGTGCCAGAGACTTTCTTGTGTTCAAGGATGTCTGTGTATTCAGGCAGAGAACACTCAGGGTATTTGCACCAGCAGCTGCACTTCCACCAGCTTGTAGAAATAGAGCATTTTGGGGAATGGTTGTGTGAACCTGTCTGCAAATCACTCAGAACTGACATTTCACCCAGAACCACCATTTTCAGCTGAGACAGCTTGTGCATTGAGTCTCAAATAACTACTAACAAAAACCATAATGATAAGAGCAATCTAAAAATACTGAGATTGAGATTGAGCTGGAGAGAGGGAACATAAATCTTTCCCAAGTGAAGCTTGGGGAAGTAGGTGAAGCTTTAGCAATGAGACTTACATACCATAATATAACCTATGATGAAGGATGGTGTCACAGCCATAGTTTCTACTTTCTTTGCTTTTGTTGCAGTATTAAAAATCTATCCTGGAGAGAAACTCCAAACAAAATCAAAAATCCAAAAAAGTAAGCTAGGAGAAGTATTATGCCAGAACTTTCTGTTGGAACATTCCCTGTGTGTGAAGATTGCAGTAGATGATCTGTTTTGTCTCTTCACTGAGTGTCTGGCTGACTACATTATGGTGTGCCTGAAAGTATCTCAGTAATTAAATGAACATCACATGTTCATCTCTTCTTCTGAGGACTCATAGGATTCACCTAACTTCAGATCACACTCTGGTTGCCTAACTTCTTCATCTGTGTTTTGCCCGAGAGCCTTCCTTTCCCAATTTTGTGGATGGAGATGAATTTCAACTGTGTGGATGGAATCCTTGGTGTTAAAGACTTGTTTCCTTGCATGTCCCCACTGGCTTTCCGAATTCAGCACATCACAGCCCTTGTGCACATTTGGGTGCACATACTTGGGTGTTCTTCCATTGGAAAAACTGAACTGGTGAGGTGAGAGTTTCCATAACTGTCACAAATGTGTCCCCAGGTCTGGAAAGAGAAAGCTCTCCCAGGTTCTTCAGTTCAGGCATATGTATGATGTTCTCCAAAGCAAAGCATTTCTTCATTTTATAAGTGAAAAGTGCTAAAAAACCCTGGACAAACATCTATAGTGTTGAAAGCTGTAATAGAGAGAAATATTTAACCAGACAGGTCTCCACAGGGAGGTCTTTATTGCCTTGTGTAATTGCTACAATAGCCTTGTGGCTGCTCTTTTATCAAGGGTGAGCACTGGTGTTTTCTGAGCTTGTGTGTTTCTGACTCTGCTGAGAGCTGGTGGCTATGCATAAGTGAATGAATCTGCTTCAGGGATACCATGCCCTCTGATGACAGTCACTGTATCCATGCTGTTCAATTTCCTTTACAGTGGATTGGCTCATCCACACAACTGCATGAATCAAAACCTTCTCACAACCCTGAAATTCTTTGGTCTGTGCCTATCCAGAGTGTCAGAAGAAATGGGAAATCTCTGTTGCAGCCTGGCAGAACAATGCACCATGATCTTCTATAGAGAGGCTGCATCCAGAATTTACAAACTGGTAAATTCCCACACGTGTCCCATGATGTAAATATTGTGTGTTCCCCTTAACTTGTTAAAAATATTTTTTAAAACCTGAAGTGATGGATATCTGATGTGACAAAAAGGATGATGGGGTTAGGTGGAAAAATAATTCTGAGTGAATTAGCTGGGCCTGCTTCAGGGAGCTCCAGAATGCCATTATCCAAAACAGATTCCTTCTTTCTTAGATGCAAAATCAGTAAACCAAATTCCCCAGCTACACTTCTGTTTCAGTCAGTCATTCCCTTGAAAAGAACCCCTGAATATGAGTAATTTACAACAAGCTGTGTTTTAACTAATAGCAGCTTAGACCATAACCCAGGTGTTCCATTTTGCACACTGGTATTTGAAGGACAATAACACCTGCAGCTTCATCTAGGTGATAGTCATAACTACACACCTTTCCCTGGATACTGAGACACCAAGAACCATAATCTGTCTATTTACTGTAGAGCAAATGACAGGCTTAGGTACCTGTCTTCATTTCAAGGTCCTAGAGGAGAGTGATGTTGACCCAAACCACCCACACTTCAGGACCTCCCACTCACAACTCCCTTTGTTGTACTTCACAAGTGCTGGAAGCAAGACTGTCTCATGTACCAAGCCACTGACACCATGTGGTTAAAAGTTTTGTTCAGATTCAGAGTCACAAGTTGTTAGGTAATTAAATAAATTATGAGTGGAGAGACAGTACCAAAAGAAAGGAAAAAGACTATGATGTAATCCTGCCTCCACTAAAACTGACAAAACTCCCACTAGTGTCTGCATGGTTAGGATGTCTCCTCCCAGATTATATCCACCTACTGTCTCTGTTGAAACAGCTTTTAAAATCTGTGTCCCAGTGATATATTTTGCATATCTCAAATTAATCTTACAAAGTGACCTTTACATTTGGTACTGGATCAATTAATTAATACTTCAATTTCAGCCCCAATGAAAGGTTTGTGTAGCTGAAAAATTGTTGCAGGTATAGCCATTGCCCCCAAAAAATCTCTTATTTTCCTGTAGATTGTTGAAATGACAAGGAGAATAAAAGAAATAGTGGTATCATAGAAAGAAAACAAAACAATTAAATTGTAGAAGTAAAAGTTTACCACATTAAATAGTACAGAGAAATGAACATAGGAGTATATCTAACTTGGGAAGAGGTTTGTTAACTTCATCATGATGTTCTTGTGTGACCTGAGAGTACTTCTAAAGTGCAGGGCTTGTACATGACCTGCCATCACCCTCATGTTCAGGTGAGCTCAGGTCATACAAGGATTTCCTTTCCACACTGTGTAAAGTGAAGCCAGACTGGCTTCTAACAGTGCCTCATCACCCATGAATGAATGAAAGAGAGTCCAGGAATGGACATACAAAAACTCTGGTTTCTATCTTCAACATTCATTACTACTTATGTGGTAATTTTTCACTGCAAAAACATTTTTAATAGCATTCACACAGAAACCACAGAGTTAGATCATAACCTCACAGTTTGATTATATGGCAGTGTGGAATTTTGGACAAGGAGAAAACAACTTATCCAAAAGAGCTGTTTAGCTCTTAGTCTAGGATCTTAGTGCTGAAAGCGTCAGTGTAGGGCATTTTAATGATTAAAATGATTTAATGATTAAAACAGAAGTTACCATTGAACTGCCTTTTGAGCAGGAGGACAGCCCATGATTAATGGCATGGTTAGGTACTTTAGCACTGCTAAGCCACAGGCTCATAGGTAGCATCTGACTCCACTTACTTATATAAAATTCAGAGGAGCTTTTTTTCTTTTCACATGGCAGTTCAGTGTGGCTGGTTGCTGTACTAAGCTAATTTAAATTGTACTATATAACTGGGCTGCAAATTTTGACATTTCCATTTGAGTACCTAATTAAAAAATGTGCAAAACTATAGACATGGTCAAATCATGGTGACTGTGTACATGGCTTATATGGACAGATAAGACAGGCAAATTCTGATTTTCATTGAACAAACTGAAGATGCACATACACCTTATTTTCTATGATCAGCTCATGCAGCCTAATTTTCTCTTGTTCTGTCAGTTATCTGTGCTCCTGCTCACAGGTAATTCTAACTGTGGAACCATAAGCCTAGGGGTTTTCTGAAGTTTGAAATTCAGGTTCTGCATGCCAAGAGCCAAATGAATTGGAATGATTTCCTGATTCAGGAGCACAGCCCTGGTATCATGGCTGCCAGCAGATTCTTTTAGACCAGTAAGATTTTCAATGATAAAACTGAAAAGAATGGTGAATTTTATAATCATCTGCTGCAACACTCCTAATGGAATTGCTTGATTCATGAGCAGCGTCAACAATTACACAAAAGAGTTTTTCATTGCATTGTGTTGAAAAAATTATTTGATTTTGGGACAAGGAAGGAAATACATTGGGGCATTTCCAGTTCATAAGAAATCATTCACAAATGCAACTGTCTCTAAATAATTTTTAGAGCTCTAGTTGGCATTACTGGAGTGGTGGGCTTGGATCAGATGACCTCCAGTGTTCCCTTCCAATCTCAAACAAGTGGTTCAGTGATTTCATGAACCACACATCCTGAACTTATATGGCATCATATGATGGCAAAAAAAAAAAAGAAAAAAACAAAAACAAAAACAAAAACAAAAAACAAAAAAAAAAAACAAACAAAAAAAAAAAAAAAACAAAAAAAAAAAAAAACAAAAAAAAAAACAAAAAAAAAAAAAAACAAAAAAAAAAAAAAACAAAAAAAAAAAACAACAACAACAAAAAAAAACCAACTTGCAGACCTATGAGACCATCCTTGAACTAATCAAAGTCAGTAGTTTGTTCAAAACCAGAATAGTTGTTCAATTGTACAGATGTTTCAGGAAAATATGAGTGAGTGGATTATTGTCACATTAACAGGAATGTTCATCCTTGGTATAGCTAAAACAGTTGTCACTTCTGCTGAAGGACTACTTGGTGGACTACATCTGCCTTATTTGATGGCAGGTAAGCCAGAAAAGGGAACAAAATATAGCCAAGTGTCTCTGAAAGCAGTATGAGAGAATGACTGTGGGAAGGTACCACTCATCTGGGTAAAGCATTATGGACTGTAATAGTGGGAAACAATCCAGGCTTGGCAAGTGGACTGATAACATGATCTAATAAGACTTTTCCATCTGCAATGTCTCCGAACTCTAGCTGGAGAAATAACAAATACACATCTGATATACAACTGTTTTGTTCCAGACTTGCTTCTGTTTGGATTGTGGCATGACATATCCCTGGCTCATGATTTTAGAGTCCTTTTTGAGGACTGGAGGTGGAGAAGAGTGCACAGTCAGGTATTGTTCCAAAACAGTTGGGTTTTTTTCACACACAGGATGATCCATTATCTTGGCAATATTGCTGGGGCTTCTGCAGGCTTGTGCAGGAGGCAAGGGTCTTGCAGTGGTTACATGCAATATTCCTGGGTTCTTGGCACTATGGGATAAGCCTTTCCAAAGATAACTTCATCCATATCCAATTTCATCTGAAAATTCAAAATAAAACCCCAAAACAACAGCAATATTCTTCTTATTTTAAAATAGTTCTTTGCCAGGACTCCTCTTTAAAAATTGTACTTAATGTATTTCCTGTCTCTGTCCAGCTGGCATCCAGAAATGAGTTATCCTTCTGCCCTCCCTGGAAAGAACAGTCTTTCCCAGTTATATCTCAACTGCTTTTTTCCTAGAGACGGAACAAGAGGGCTCAGCAGTCTCCTCACCACTCCATCTATATATATGTTCAACCACCATACAGGCATTCTGTATTCGTGGTCTTCATAGAAGACAGAAACAAGTCCTACCAGGTCCTCCAGACAAATGGGCCTAAGTTGTCTGTAGACAGATGGATGTGGGATCTGGATTTACTATGGACCATGGTGACAGAGCAGGCACCTGAATTTTGGGGGATTACAGGAACACTGACAACTGTAATAGGTCATTTTCTCTATAACCAGCAAGCTGAAGAGACCAGGGCAAACTTCTGCAAATAATCCCCCAAATCACTCCTGTATATACCTCTGAAAACATCCCTGTCTCTTGTCAGTACTTTTTGCAGTGATGTGTTTTTCTCAATTAACAGACATGTTGTTTTAATTCTGTTTAGTATTACAATCACATCACATGGCTTCAGTGTGTTCCTGACTCAGGCCACACGTTCCACTGGTGAGAAATACAGCTGTTGGAAAAACTGTTAAGTATTTCATTAAAAAAAACCCATTAAAAATACAACTGGACTAGCAATTAGAGGTATAAATGCCTGTGATCCAACCCAGACATGATTAAAACAGACCTGAAATGTATCAGCAGGGGTTATCCTGAAATGAATTAATATAAAGGAGGCATGCAGAAAGCAGCGCTTCTCCTATTTGAAGCATCCAACACACCATGGCCAACAGCATCTTCTATTTCTTAGTGGTATATCCCTCAGCAATTTTCAGATGACACAAAGGTGGTGGTGACACCACAGAAGGATGATATGCCATCCAGGGCCACCTGGACAAACTTGAGAACTGGCCCATGAGAACCTCATGAGGTTCAGCAAGTTTGAGTGTAAGAGCTGCACCTGCCTCGGGCACCAAGTGGTAAAAGAAGCTGAGGACAAAGGGATGGTAGTGTGGATGAAGGCTGCATATGCCACTGGATCTAAATAGACAAGCAAAATCTCTAGTTATGTTTTTACTTAGTGATATAGATGAAAGATAAAATCAAAACTCGAGAAATCAGAGCAGACAGGAGTGCATCAGATCAGAAAGTGAAGCAAGAATGCAGCCTGACATATGAGGATTGATGAACACTATAACCCAAATTTTAAGTGCTGATGCCATTCCTCTGACTTGCACATTCTATCATAGAGGTTACTTTTGTTTAGCAAGAAAGAAATCCATAAAAGAAAGCTTGATGTCTATGGTATTTAAAAGACGCTAGTTAAAACATCAAGAAAGGAAGAATTTTAATCTAGTATGACATTAGGAATAAATTAGTATGGCTGTGAAGGAGACTGAAAATTCTCCTGAAAATAAACTGCTTCTACTTTTCAGTCAACACCATGCTGGGCTCCTAATGAGATATTGTCATTCTGATCCTAATTACTTGTACCACACAAAATTATTCTCCCCATATAGAATCTGTAGCTTATTTTCTTTGTTTCAGCTGTGAAGCACAAATCTCATCTACCACTGAATATTTTAATTAGTCTTGGTTAAAAAAAAATATACTGAAGCTATTTTTTTTCCATGTATTAAAAAAATATTAATGCTATAGTGAAAAGCAACCCTTGGCAATATTGAGAGGTTTGCATTTTCTTGAGATGCTATAAAAACCATGCCTTTGGAGGAAGGGGACACAAAGGAGAAGGTGAACATTTGAAATCTTTACACTTGGGGTGTATACAGAAGGGAACTGGAGAAAAATCTTCCTTTAATAATAGAATATGAAGCCCTGTGCCACTATAAATCTTAGGAAATCCCACATGATCCAATTACACATCTTATACTTCACTGGGAATTCTGGAGCTCAGTACTCAAAGAAATCAGTTTTTCTTTCAATTGACTTGCACTTAGGCTTCAGTGTCCCTACTCAGACCCTCCATCTGGGATTGGTGTTTATAAGTTCTGAGCTCTAGACAGCAGAATAATTAATTACAATACAACTGATCTCTAAGGACTACTGCCTCCACCCACTATTTTATTAGAATACTTTGTGGACAAAAAGTGGAATTCTTTAATTTAGTTTTGCTATTCCAGGTCTTTTGAGAGATGATTTACATGAACGACATACTAGGTTTACACTGGAGATGGTCACTTGCTTAACACATTTTCAGTTGTCAAAATGGAAATAGTAAAAAAATCCTTCCTGGCATTTTTTTTTCAGATTTCACACAATTGTCTTTATAAAGGAACCAAAATATTCATTTTATTTTACTTAGATAATCTTTCATATTTTGTGATCTTGTAGAATATTTATGTGCACTTTCTTCTGGCAAAACTGAAAGATTTGGAAACACTGACAGGTCAAAATTCTTCTGCATTAGGTTTCATGCAGGATATCAAAGGAAGCAGAATAAATGCTTTGAGAATTCCATCATCAACTCAACTAGACATTCCTGTTTATAAATACCTGAAAGACTTTAAGGAAAAACAAAATAAAGCAAGTGCTCAATTGCTAATGAGAATTCTAACTTGGTAGTATGCTAACTCCCTGTTTAATCACATTACATTAATTTAAATTGCTCTGAGGGGAGGGGAAATAAATAGAAGGGCAGGAGAAGTCGTAAGTTCTCCAAATTTGCTCTTTGGTAAAAGACTATATTGACACAGAAATGGCTAAGTATATGAAAAGCAAATAAAAAATATGTTGATTTTCTTTCTACAGTGGGTTGTGGAAAGGTTCTTCTTCAGCTATCTAGAAAAAGCCACTCAACCAAAAGAAATGTCACTGTTCATTGTAGCTGGGCATACATCTACTGTGGTCTAAGAAAGATTAAGAGGGACAATGTATCAGGGAAACAAGTTTTCATGGAGAATACACTATTGCATTTAACTCCTATTATATATTACTATTATATTATATATTACATATTATAAATAGATTCTATTGAAGGATGAAGTATGAAATGTATTTTAGTGAATATTAGATGCTTTAAAATGTTATCAAAGCAGAAAACATCCAAAGTTATGGTATATCACAAATTCACAAATTTATTCCTAATTGAAAAGGTAAAGCTGTCCTACCACAGGATAGGTTTTAATCAATTTTTTTGCTAGCTTTTACTTTCTTCCCATTTTCTGTCCATTCTTTATCTGTCATTACTCTTCCAATTTCTTCTTTATCTCCTAATCTTATCTGAGGAGAGAACACAGACACATTCTTCTCCTAAAATAATTCCTGTCATTAAAATCTTACTTGACGGATAGCTCAGGGTATCACAGCAGTGCAAGAAGTTTAAACCAAATGATTTAATGGCAATCAAACATCCCAGAGAAAGGTGACAGCTTCAGTTCACCTTTTAGATAGTCCTAAGAGCTCTGATGCTGACATAAAAGCCATCCAGCCCTTGCCAGGGTTAAAAGCTGTCCTCCATTAAAGCACTATCCTAGCAGATACTGAGGTTACCTTAGTGACATGTCTGATAGCCCAGTAAGGCTGCACAATTTATCAATCCCATTCTCAGATAGCTGTACTTTTCTAGGAGCAGTGTTTAGGGTATGTCATTGTGGAATTAGGGAAGGTTTTTAATTGTTTAAGGAGAGCACAGTTTAAGTCCATTAGCATGTGCTAAGTAAGAAAGGGAAGCATCAGTTTGCTTCTGTGAAAGCATATTTTGCACCTACAAGTTAGATTAAAAATCTTCAGAATATTTAGAATTTGCTTTTCTCTTAAAAAATATTTACAAATGAAAGCAAGCACAGTTCAGCCAAATTCTTTATTGAGTATTTGTTTCAAAACAGAAGTAGAAAAGCATGTTAGACAATGCCTCTGTTACTTTGGTCTGCAAAAATAAGGAAATTTGAACAGGTTTTTTCTACTCCATGAATAATTGTCTCTCACCTTTTGTTGATAAAGGCAGATAACTTCTATGAGTACAAAATTAGAGTTATAAAATTGACAAAATTTACAGAAAACTCCACATTAGTACCAGACATTAGCGAAGCATGTTTTGATAAAAAAGCTTTCAGACCTGGCCCCATTTTTGAAGGACCATTTTCCATGCTGAGTTAACTGTTTACATGCATTTTATTTATCACTTTTACAAACCACTTTAATAATCAAAGGACACATTCAGGGAAAAATGGGAAAACACTTAAGAATCTCAGTATATGTATTGTTATAGGATTTCTTTAATGGGAATGTGATTTCTTATAAATAAAGAAGTCAACATGATCTTTAATACATTGCAAGAAGCTCATAATGTTTGCTTTGTTTCTTTTTTCAAGAGCTTCCATTAGCCAAGTTACTAGAAGGTATTTGGATATGCAATGTAGGACAAAAAACCATGATACATTTAATATAAGGCATATTTGTTTGCTTAGAAAAGGCAACATTACTGATATTACGAATTTAAACACATGATGAATTTTGACTTATAAAAAGAACAAAATACTACTGAACCAAAAGTGCTGTTAACATCCTTAGATTACTATAAAAGTCACCTGAGGTGATTCCTTTTTTTTCCTAGAAATTATCTAATTTCACTTATATTTCTTAATTAGTGGAAATAATAATAATAAAAAAATACACTCTGTATTGTTCCCTGCTCATTTTTAATCCAATCCTGCAAACACTTACTAACCAGCAGAAGAAGGAATGCTGGTTCCACAGAAGTTTTTGGGCTCCCAGAATCCCACCCTGCATAGTGCTTACTATCCAGAGCAGTAAAAGCACCTCCAATGGACTACTCCTAGTGAGCACTGTGCTGGCAGTCAGTATCTGCAGCTTCACATCTTTTTGTGGATTCATGGTTCAGTTTACATTATGTCATCAAAACAGCATCGTTTTCTAATGTTCTTAAAAAACCAAAACCAACCAAACAAAAAAAAGAATCAAACAATTTCTCTCAAAGACCATGTTGTTAATTTGTAATTCTGTGAATTCTGTCTTGGCAAGCTTTTAGGAACGATCTAGTCTTGTTCTCCTTCTTGCTGCTCCTCCTGCATGGAAAAAGAACTTTAATTATTATCTATAACTATATATAGCATAGTAACACTGTATACTGTATTTACTTGTGAAACAGACATGTGAAAATGAAAGATGAAACCTGGTGCTGAACAATTCTCTCTTGTGCTGGCAGATGTGAAATTAAACAGACCTTTCAGCTTCTTCATTAATCAAAATAACATAGATTCTGAGATTTATAAATCCTGTGATGGAGAATCCCAGAGTGCCATTTTCCCATTCTTAAGACCACAAAGTCAAACTTCACTTTGATGGTTTTATTCTCATCTGAAACACTCTTTCAGTAAAGCATATAATCTAGGTTGTTTTCAGATATTAGAAAAAAATAATTAGCAATTCCAGATTTTGTTAGGTTTTTTAAAAATACAAATACAACATTTTATTTCGAAATCTGTATTTTTAAGAGCCTTTTTTTCGTCTTCTGACTCTTAAGATAACTGAGAATAATATTTGATATGTGGTATAATGTTTAAATGTATGGCTTTATTGTACCTTGTGCCCTCCTCGTTGGTTGTGCTTTCCGTACAGGTGTATCTAGAAAACAGAAATGTTGCAGTTAGAAGTTATTTGCTGAAGCCTTTAAATTAAAACTAATTAGAAATATTGGAAACTCATTGCTGACTTTTGAAGTTTGTTCTTTAAATTTTTCACTAAATTAAGAATTTTGTTCCAGAATCATGTTGGCTTGATCACCTGAAATATGAATTCTTATAGTAAAATTACCACATTTCTTTCATGTGCAGCCATCCCTTGAATCTTAGTAACATTTAAAAAGTATTTTTGCATTTTAAACATATGAATGAATCCGTTATCTCCACTGATCTTCTACAGATGGTTACATGGTGTAGGCAGGTGTCAGGGCACTTTGTCCATGCTCTTCATTCATCAAACACTGTCAGTGGAGGACAAACTCAGGTTAAGGCACAGGACTCGGGCTCAACTTTCACAGTGGATCTCCAGGTCTGTTGCATTGGCATTACTTCAGGAATTATTCAAAAGCAAAATGCTTGAAAAAAGATGTTGGTCACATTTCCAGCTGTGTTTGGGGCTTGATTTGTAACTGCATTGTGAGCCCACAGTATGATTCCACATTTAGGATTCAGTTAATTTTCTCAGGCTTCTGTTTCAAAAGGTGGAGCAGAGCAAGGATATTAAGTACCTATTGGATAGGTACCACCCCTATTAGATATACCCTTTTTCTTCCACTTTTTCAGTGAAACTATAGATCTATTTTCCTTTTTTTCATCAAACCTTTCATCAATGTCTCCTCATTGGGAGGAAAAACACATCATAACCATAAGAAATAGCTCTTCTGTACCATCACAGAAACGTTACTGCAGTAATTTTTCCTTCTTTACAACCATGAAGTGTTTGTGTTTTCACTTAACAAGCTGCAACCAGTTCTCTTTTCATCCTGATGTACATTCCTGACCTCATTCCAGCTGAGAGTAAAGACTGGGTATCTGCACGACCATGGCAGAAAATTCTGAGCTCTGCACTGCCCAGACAAGGACAGAATATGGTCCATCCAAGGTATGCTTTCCGTACCTAATTGCTGTCCGTACAATTTTGCTTTCAGATAAGCCTCGTGTTTGAAGATCACACCCACCTGTCATTTTCAGGCAATAGAGACTCCCCAGCATGCCTCGTACTACTCAGCACTAAAGCTGTACAAACACTTGGTATAAACCTTCACTATTTGGCAGAGACTTCAAAATTAAAAAGGCAGAAACCCATTTACTTAATTTCATTCTCCAAAAGCCATAATATTTTTTTCCTATGTATTCAGTTCAAAGGATGATAGAATAACCTATTCTGCATTACTAGAATTAGAATTAGAAAAAGACATAAATGGAAAAGAAATCCTAAGCAAAATACTTCTTCATTTTAATGAAGGTTATTAAACAATGGTTTTTAAACTTGAAGAACGAATTGCTGGTATAAAGGCAGAGTGAATTCTATTTGGCTCCTTTTGGACCTTTATTCCATTCTGGTTTTTCAAATCAAGAGCTTCCTTCATTTAACAACAGGACAAAGGTAGAGAAATTCCAAGACGCTGTGAGATATTTACTCAACCCCAGAGGTTATATTCCCTGCAGCCCACCCACTCCTTCACACCACTGAGAAACCCTGGCGGCAACAGATCACATTTACACTGACAAGAAATAAGTTAAAAGCAACTCACGTGGTCCTCTTCTGTATGTGCTGCTTAAAGAAAAGTCAATTCTTTATGGTGCGTGTTCCTTCAAGTGTTTTATCTAAGTTTTGTGGTAAGGCATTTCCTCTTGTCTACTATGCTTGCCAAATCTTTTAGTTACTTTTAGCCATAAGATAAGCCTCAACATTTTTATTTGCAACATCAGTGAAAGAATTCTTTTCCAAAACAATTATAAAACTCTTCTTACTAAAATGCTGGCTTCAGACCTCATAAATTTTATGAGTAGATACTGTAAAACCTCACCTGGAATGATCACTTTGGTCAAAGCAGGTCTTAGTGATACTGAATTTTTGACAAACTAACCTTCCAGATGAACTTTCTTGATTTCTCTCTCGATAATCTGTGGCTCTCCCTCAATTACTTTAGTAACCTTGGTGTACTCAGTTCCGGCTATGATAAGCATCAAAAACAAATGAGTTAAATCTGGCACAGCATTTTTCCATATGCAAGGAGCCCTCAGTGGAAACAATGTCATTTTTGGGTGTAGGTGTTGCAGGCTACCATGCCATTCATGCCATAGGGCATGTTATCTCTAGGGATGAGTCATTCATTGCAATCTTGGTTCAAATTTTTGTTTCAGCAAAGACTGATAATTTTAAAAGCAGTTCTGGATACTTTATGAATAGAATTAAAGTCCATATGAAATCATTCCTTTAGTTAGACAGTGATAATACATTTTTTTGTGACTGTACTCAAATGATTAGGAAATTTTAAGTAAAAAATAATTTTATGTAGACAAGAGGGCCATAAAGCATTATCACCAACAACCCTAAAGCAGCATGCGTATCTGCTTTTATTGGCTACGTGTATAGTAAGGTATTATCATGGCAGCCAAGGGTAGTTGTCTGGATAAATCATGGAAAAGATAGAGAAAAATCTAATTAAAGCAAAAGAAAAATCTGCCTACTTGGTCCATTCTGTAAAGCAGGATGCTTATACAAACTAACATATAATAGCAAGGAAGACAGCAAGAATTCAAGAGATGGTATTGTTTTCTTCAAATCTCCTAGAGAGAAGCTCTCTCTTTTCTGTACACCTATATGCTCTAAAATGTATCTTTACAGATTACATCTATAATTGTATACCTCTGTATATGAAGGCGATTACAAGCACAGTTATAATTGTTAGATTCTGGAGTCATACCTATCAGTTTTGAACTGTTCTACAGATAATGTTTGATCCTGCTCCTTGTTGACTCCTTTAAACCAGTAGAACATAGTACAGTATATGGAGGAATTTTCTTGCTGAATTTTTTTAATTTCCAGCTTTTCTTTCAAATAGTCAATCCAGAACTAGGCATCTCCAGAGAGCAAGTCTTTTCACATAGCTGGGATACTTAGGATAAAATGAAAAACCCTCTGGAAGTTTCTGCTTCTGTCCAGTATTATAGGTGAATTTAGGTCTGTAAAACTAAGGTTCAGACGTTAGAAACAGAACAAATCATTATGGTCAGAGGGAGTCATAGCCATATCTTGGCTTTTCTCTAAGACTAGTTGTGTTATCAACTACCACATTTGAGTTTGGTGGTCAACTGTTCAGCTGCTCAGCCATCAGAAATTTTTTTACTTGACTGAAGTTTGAGTCAAATCCACACAATAGTGCTTTTGAAAAACGTTGAGATTTAGTTCAGTGAACTAAATGTGGCTGTAAGTTACTTTACTGGTATTCAACTTTGTAAATTACTGAAAAAGGAACATGAATTTAAATGGATTCAGTAAACTTATGTCAAAAGAAACATCCATCCATATTTTTGATCTTCTGACTCAGGTTTAAACTAACATTAAAAAAAAAAATCACTTAAATTCTTTTTTTATTTCCCATTGCTATTATAGATAGTTTTTCTAATCTACATTAAGCAGAGAACATTCCAAATTCATAGATAAAGATTAATTTCGTAAGCAAAAGTTCTTTTACTAGTTTTCTACAGCTACTGGTTATATACTGCCAAAACTGTTAGAATTAAGAGAGCAAGAAGGAAAGAAAACCGTTCTTTGTAATGCTGTATTTGAGGAGAATTAAAGTTAATGTCTGGACATCCATCACCTGTAAGCATTTAAAGAAGATGTTATACATGCCTTTAATTATTAACATGAGGGCAATGAACATTCATTTCTGAAGAACTGATAAGAAAGATTAATTTGGGCTGTTACGAGGTGTTCCATTTCATAAGTATTTTTCCACAGATTTAAATTTGCTTAAAAAACGATTGGAATAAATCTTCATTGCTCCCCTGAGTTTTAATTAGGTAACCTTTTAAAGACTGAGAAAACTGAATTTTTTTTTGTCTATGATCAATGGCATTAAGAAATTGATTACTCAAATTTTGGTGCTTACTTCCATTTCATAGATATCTGGCACTAGAATAGAGTGTTGTATTTTTTCCATTAAAATTCCACTTCTACTATGTCAGTCTTTAAAATGTTGAATTCAACATATCTGAGAGGGGTTTCAGTTGTCATAACCTGTTGCAAAAATGTTAGTTATAATACACTGAATTACCTCCCTGCAGAAGTCTTTTGATTTCTTCATCTTCCAGTAAATGACCATCACCTTCAATAAATTTGGTCACTTTGGTAACCTCTGATAGGATACAGGTAATGGCAAAAAAATTGATTTACAGAAAACATTTGGCAATCCCACAAAAGCATATATAATCTTGTCATAGCATTGTTCTGAGTTTAAAAATTTATGTTATGCTATCAAATTCCACATAAACACTGGAAACACCATATTTTATGATAAACATAGCATGCTATATGTGAGATCCAGGCAGGCTTAGCCCTAGAGCTGACAGAAATATGAAGATCAAGGATTCAAACCAGAATGTTACATTTGGAGGGTTCTAAAGTTTAATCTCTGGGTAAGATTTTGCAGTATGAACATCATTTTTTAAAACATGGAACATCCATTCAGTAATTGCTTGAGTTATATAGAGATATATATATGTGTTAAAGAAATGAACTAAAACAAGCATACCAACCTTCTTCAAGGATTTTCTTTAACTTCTCTTCATTGTCTGAACCTCCTGCAGTAATTCTGGTATATTTTATTTCAGGACCTGGAAAAAAAATTGTGAGATGGTGGCTTTTATCAGATATAACAGGTTTGTCCTTTAAATTCTTTTTTCCTATTTAATACCTATGGTGATTCCATGGTTAACATGCTGTAATCTGTTTATATAACTTTCATTTTTTTTACCATTTCAGAAATCAAACTGTAAGAGCATTAAAATGAGTAGTTAGAACTTGTCGTTAAAGTAATTAAGCAAATTTATCATAATTAGACTAAATACCTGATTACATTCTTAGATTAAGACACAATTTTAAACCCTGTTGTATTAGGTTGTTGATCAGATATTTCTGAAGTCCATGATAAGTCTGAATTGCCTGTTGCAAATTGACATTTTTCCGCTTTTATTATTGTTATGAGTAATTTGAAGACCTTACATTAGAGATTTCTTATCAGTTTCCAAAGGTTAAAAATCAGGAGATACAGGTCTGAAATGCTGGCATTTTACATTATATTTACCATTTCATGTGGGATATTAGTGAAACTTGAATCCGGGAATTGAGAAAATTATATTTTATTTGTCTCCCCTAAAATTTCTGCCAAAATATAGTCCCAGGTTTATTCAGAAACCACTAATGCCTTTCATTCAGTTATTTTCATTGTAGTAAAAGATTGTATGGTAATACCTTATCATGATTTTTTGTTTCTCTCTTTCTCAAATGACTTTGGTTGAATTTCAATATTTTCTAAAAAAACTGAATATTAGGACTTACAGCTAAGCCAATATGTTGTTATAAGACTGTCTTTTCCTTACAAGTTCTCTAGCAGACAGAATTTTAATGGCAGCATTCAAACAGATATTTAAGCAAGGTGATCAAAAAGTGTCAATAGAGAACTCCATACATACTATGCTTAAATATGTCTCATTCCACTTATCAATTTTAAGGATGCTTAAAGAAATAGCTCTGTAATAGGTCAAATACAATTGAAATTGGCCAAGGAATTTGGGAGCTTTTGTGTGAGAAACTCAAGGGATGCAAATGCCTATTGATTTTATATTACATTAGCTGTATCCAAGTGTCTAACTTGTGGATGCCAGTTCAAGTCTCCACCATACAGAGAAATAGAAATCTTCTTCTGAAATGACTGTCAGGGGAGCCTGGGATGACATGCAAAAGTACGTATCTATACATTAAACATCTACATTTGGTAAAATGAAACCTTCCTGGAGATACATAATCCAGAAGTTCAGAAAAAAAAAAGGTTTACTTCTAAAGCAAGACAGAGGACAAAAAGACGATGAAAGCAGCCAAGTTGTGAAATGGTAGCAAGAAGCTTGCAAAAGTGGACACTTAGCAAATATATGAAATTAAAAATTAGAAAAAGAAGACAAATTTTCACAGTTTTGTATGCTGTTAAAATATTGTTGCCATTTATGTGTATGTGTTTGTAGGACACATGGCCAACCTTACAGAGACAATAGGAAATATTCGGGAAAATTCATCTGTCAAGGAAATGCAGTTTAGGCACTAGGACAGATCTTAAGATATGTTACTTTTGTATACAAATGTGGACTTTACTAAGAATTAATATCTCAGCTTAATTTACCTTGAATAATTCTTTCTTCTGTCACTTTTTTCTCTGTCACTTCCACAGGTCGTCCATCAATGATTTTGGTATATGTCTTAATAACTGGTTCTACAAGGATTTTTAAATTCAAGACATTAATCAAGTGATGATCTTTCAAGTGTTCTTTTTGAGATGTGGAAACTGATTGAAGCACAGAAAGAAATACTGTCGAATATTTTATGAAAAATAAAAATGTTCAGAGACCAGGAAATAAATCTACTCAAAATTTAAGGTGATCGCATGGCTTTTCCTTTAAATCCATCCTGGATGTGAACATCTCAATGCCCTTAGCAGGGAGAAGGCAAGGTTTACCTTTCTGACAAAATTGCCTTTTAATCACAGAATCACATTCTACACATTTGTTTGCAGGACAGCAATGAGCAAATAACTCTTGACTGAGATGTATGTCAGTATGCAGAGTGTTTCTAAACTGTCTTGGCTGCAGCTATGGAACACAACTAGGGGAAAAAAACCCCAATTTTTTGAAATGCATGAGAATTAAAAAGTATATAATACAATAAAATTGCAGCACTTCACAAAAGTCTTGTAAAAACAGAACAGCTGTCTAACATGAATCATCTAGATAAAGGTATAAACTGCTGGGGAATAGTGAATGCTGATACAAATTGAGTTGCTGAAAGCATACCAACCTCCATGAATCACTTTAGTTATTGTCTCCCCTTCCCTGACTATTTTGAAATCAGGTTCCCCTTCAATTAATTTGGTGAGCTCTGTGATAGATGGGTCTGTGACATAGGAAAAAGAAAAAAACATGTTACGAACAGTCTTAAAATACTTCTAGTGTTCCATGGGGATGAGATGAAACTTGAATTTTCTCCCCCTTCTCTAGATAAACCAAATGATTGTAACAGAGGGAGGGATGTTTAAATTTGAGAGGTTATTTGTGGCAACATTGTACAGTCTTGTGTTTCCTTACACAAGATCTTTAATTTAGATCCACCATACACTTACTCTGTAATTTATTTATTTATTTATTTATTTATTTATTTATTTTCTACATATGATATTTTTAATATTTGTTGACAAGTTCCAGGCAATAAATCAGATCCTCAACAGAGGATAGGAAGTCTTTTTCTATATATATTGGTAAAAGGGCTATTCTGCATCTTTGCAGAAGTCCTATAGCTATTGCTCCACTAGTGATCAGCGTGCAATCTACATAGTGAGAGCTTTACTTTTTAAATTATTTTTATTATTTGTTGCTTTTGAGGTTCTTTTATTTGTTGTTTTGGAGCTTCTTTTCTTTTTTGCTTTGAGTTGTTTTTTACATTGCTTTTTTCCCCCTTCGTATTTAAGACTTGGCCAGTGTTCACACAGTTTTGAAAAAAAACAAACCAAAAAGCAAAATTCTGTGATCAGCTGGAATGGCTGTAAGCATATTTATCAGCATTACTGACTATCATTATCATGGATGAGGTCATCTTGATTATGCTGATCCAAATGCATCTCTGTCTGACGTGCTAAAGGAGGAGATACTGAGTAAATTAGGAACATACCATCAATTAGCTGTAATAATATGGTTCTTCTCTAATGAGTGCTGTGGGACTCCTTCTACTTAATAAGCTGCTGTAAAACAAACTTTCTTTATTCCTTATTCAGAGGCAGAAACTTAGCATAATCCATCTTTTTTACTTTCCTTACAAATCCCTTAGATATCTTTATATGAATTTTTGTACAAGTTGATTGTGAATTGATTTTTTCCATAATTACTGATCAGAAATTAACAACATCTTTTAAATATGTGTGCCTCCTGTTAATTGTTGAAAATGGTCATTTTAGGCTACCTTCAATAATAATAATAAAAAGATTGCATAAATTAGAATTTAGAGGTAAATAATTCATTTATTTGTTGCAGATTATATGATAGAATCATAAAGATTCCCTGTTCTTACAGACCTCTACTAATCTATTCTGAGTCCTAAACAGCCACACAAGCCATCACTTCTTTTATTTTCTAACAGGTGTGAATAAAAACTATTTATAAATATTTTAAAGAAACTGTCTTAGAAGACTCATTCCTGTGCTTCTGTTTTAAACTTAGAGGAGTTTTTTACATGTTGAGAATCCATTAAATACCAATTTACATTGATACCAGTGATGAATATAAATGAAATAATGTAAAAGTTTTATCTATGAATGTTTATAAATGCTTTATATTCACATTTCTCAATAACTGCACTGTTTCACGTGATTGATACAGCAGATGTGTGCAAACCAAAAGGTGAGAGTATAGCCAGCTATATTGCCTAGTCTAGGATCAATCCTTTGAATATTTTATCTGGTAAGACTTGGGTTTCAGTCGGATTTAACCGTTTACATCTGTTTAATCTTTTAAATCCTAAACATGCCCAGGTACAAAAAATGGAAGCACGACACAATCAGAAAACACTAAGACAGGAAAAGACACACATCCCTCTCTAAACTTGGCAGAGAGAGATGTAATTTTTTTTTAGTGGAAATCGCCCTTGCATCATGGTCTAGTAGAACTTCCTGACAAAAATTAACATTTAACTTTGGCAGCTTTTATTTACAGACTGTTGTGGATTTAGGTAGTTCTGATGCCATCTGCCACTCACTACTGTTACTGAGAAAGCTCAGAAGTGACAGAACTGGTTTTATTTGCTCAATATCTGAATCAATTATAAGCAGAAAGGCAGCACTGGCCAGAGATTCCACATTATCTGGATTGTGTCCCAAAGCAGAAATACTGTACTGAAAATGGAAAGGAGCAGGCCTCCAATACTCACTGACTTTTTTTTCCTCTAGTTAGTGAATAAAATTAGTTCTACATTTGACTATACAAGTGCTCAGACATGTCATTTTTTCTTTAAAAGACAATTTTATTTCAGTTAATATTCAGCTTCTAAACATCCTGTAAATCACCTAAACTATGTACTCTGTCTCTGGCATTAACAGAGCAGAAGAGGTACTTTCAGAGAGTGATTCACCCTTACCATAGGAAGATTTCTAAAATAGCTTGAATGAATTACATTATGAAATAATCTATCCATTTATATTGCACTGTGGATCTGATTTAATGATGGAGACTGGGCAACAAAGATCAGCATACATGTTAAATGGCCTCTAATCCTAAATGGGATGAAGCACAGACAAGCTCCTGAAAAAGTAAGCATTTGTGACTTCTTCTGGAAGGAAGTCCTCCCAGAAACACTGATTAAGCAGTTTGGATAAAATTTGCATTACATTTTAAACTGCCTTTTTCAGTTGAAATAAAAAAAAAAAAATCCCTTTCAGCATTTTTATTCCAACAGGAAGCTCGATCTCATCAGCTTTACTTAAGTTATAAATCACAAGTGATTTTAGCAGCCCCAGCCCCACATTTTTTTTCTCTTCAGTCCCACTACTAATCTTTAAGTCATGCTTCTGTATGGAGAAATAAAGAAAGCCAAAGATTGGGTGGATATAATTTTCAGGCATCAAACAGATATTGGTAGTTAGAACTGATTGAAAATTATAGAAAAATGAACTATTATTTTTTCTTCAAAGTATAAGAAACACGTCTACTTTAAAATATCTATTTTAACTTTTTCAAAAAAAGGAAATGTCTTTAGTGAAAAACAAAGGGGATAAAATCAATGGTTTGAAAAAAGATTATTTAAGATACTTTTAAATAACCATTGAAAAAGCATAAAACTAATTTGGGGAGAAAAACCATGGGTAATCTTTTCATACAAAATATTTCAGTCAGTTCTAATTGCAATATTTGTATCTTTGCTTTTCCAGCAAAGTGCTTAGCATCCTGGACTTGCTAGGAATAAAATGCATCCTGTTAAAGAAATATATTTAATATATATATTCTGAATATGTATATGAACATATGCAGAAAAATATATACCACAGGCCTCATTTACCTTCCTTTGTGATGATAGGCTGGACGTTGCTTTCAATTATGTTAATTTCTGAAAATATAGAAAATGGAATATACAGTGCATTCCATTCTTACAATTTCTTTGAGGCAATAATCAGTTAGGTTCGGTCTGCTCATAAGGATGTGGATAAAATCATAGATATTAATGAGTGGAATAACGACTCAAAAGGATCTAGAGTATGAATCTTGGTTCTGGGTATGAAATGCTGATCCACTTGGGTCACCTGCAGACAGTCTACGGATATGGATTTGCCTTTGAGCCTTATGAAACCCATGGGTCATGGTACCCATGGTGATGTATGGTACACAATAGAGAGGGCTTGTACAATTACCCACACAAAGTTTTGCACAATTCCCTGATGTGTTCTGCCTGATTATTGCCCTTTTCATCAGGGAACTGATCAGGCACACACAGGAAACCTTCTGGCATTCAGAACTATAGACAGAACATCACAGAAAATATGCCCTTGGGAGATCAAGTTATCCCTCTACACCCAGGACAGACTCAAATATTCATTGAACACCTCTGATAGTGATTTGATTCATACCCATCCACTGGAGAAGCCCACACTAATAGAGGTTCCAGTCTTCCTAGTCTTTCATTCAACTAAATCTACAGCTACAGCTTTCCAGATGTCCACAGTGAACTCTCTAGCTTAATTTTTACAGGCATTGCTTCCTGTGTTACTCTCACCGGCCTAAGATAATCATAGAGTATCTCCAGTTGGAAGAGATGCATAGGGATCATCAAGTCCAACTTCCTTCTGAAAGGACTACCTGAGACTATGCCATATGACCAAAGGTGGTGTCCAGAAGCTCCTTGAACTCTGTCAGGCTTGGTGCTGTGACCACTTTCCTGAGGAGCTTGTTCCAGTGGCTGACCACGCTCTGGGTGAAGATTTTTTTTCTAATGTCCTGTTTGAACTTTTTCCAAAGCAGCTTCATTCCATTTCCTCATGTCCCATCATTGGTCACCGTAAAGGAGACCAGCACATCCTCCACTGGCCTTCTTGGGAGAGCATGGGTTGCAATGGGGTCACTGCTCAGCAATGAGGTCACCCCTCAGCCTTCTCTTATCCAAAATGAACAAGCCAAGCGACCTCAATACCTCCTCATAAGTCTTGACCTCAAGACCTTTCAACATTTTGGTCACCCTCCAAAACAGTGGGACCAAAACTGTCCCCAGCACTTGAGGTGAGGCCACCCCAGAGCAGGACAATCCCCTCCCTTGCCCAGCTGGCAATGCTGTGCCTGATGCACCTCAGGACCCAGCTCACAGGTTGGCTATTTTGGCTGCTGGGGCTCTCTTGACTCATATTCAACTTGTCATCAAGGTGAATTACTCAGTTTTTTGTTCCAAGGTTTTTTTATCTTCAGTATGTCCATTCCCAATTTTCAAGAGTCTGATGTGATGGTTTCACTTTCCACTGTGAAATATGGGTAGAACTCCATTGGAATTTAATAATTTGTCTAAATTTATATTGGCTCACAAAGTTACAGCAGGATCTTTGTCTTCTAACAGCTAGTTTCAACACATACTCTATATTCAGAAATTAAATGCAAACCCTGAGAAAGGCTGCAAGAGAGCTAAAAGGGTTATTTTTTTATACATTTACTCCCTAAAGAGAAAATATTCTGAACAACTGTCTCTCATTAAAACCCCATGTTTGCACATATGGGAAACAAGGACTAAAGGGACACTGTCCCTCTGGAAATATTTATGAAAAAGAAAGCATCTTAGTGCACAGTCAATGATGCATCTTCAAGAGTGAGTACAGTACAATGCTACATCTTAGAGGAAGATACAACTCTGTTATGCTCCAAGCACTGAAACTTGGCTAAAAGCTGAAAAACAATCTTTTCCATATGTATCTTGTATACCCCAAGAGTTTGAACAGCTTACTTCAGGGTTACTTTCCAGTCACACATCTGGAAAGGGAAAAATACAGTAGCACAGCAGCCAGAAACATTCTACTTTGAGTCTTTCTCTTCCTTTTCTTCACTGGCACATCTTACTTTCCCAGAAATTGCTTTCTTCATTGAAAAAGAGATGTACAATTCCAAATTGGAATTGGCACCACTTAAAAAACAATATCCAACCCATCTGGAAGTATTTAAAATGAACTTACTGTAAAATGTCAGCGGAATCTCTTTGAAGGTACTGTCACGAACAAACTATAAAAACAGAAAAGCAATTTGTTTAACTTTTTGAAAAAGTAGCACTTGCCTTATAGTTTCCTTGTGAGTAGGATTCATTGCTTCATTGACCTAAAAGTTATGTGATGCTATTTGTCTAGGTTCTCTCATTCCTTGTTGAGGGAGAATATAATCTCAAGAGGATAGCTGAGCTTGATAAGGATGCCTACTTTTCTTCACAGGTTATTGATGCTGTTGGCTTTAATGGCATACAAATTAAATCACTGGTATTTTTTTTCAAATAAGTGATTCGTTTTCCAAGAGTGATAAAATTAACTAAAGAGCAGATTTGGGCCAGTTCACACTGAAGTTATCCAAATGCAAATATTCTACAGTTATTTGGGAATGAAAAACATAAATTATAACTGTTGAGTTCAGGGTATCATTCATGATTATATTTGGGTAACTGAGAGGTATTGAAGTATTGTCTACTGAAGAAAGAAAGGACCAGAGAATCACTTATGACTTATAATGTTCTCTGTTTCACAGATCCTGCCAGATAGAGACAGCAATAATTACTGAAAGAATACCTTAATTTGAATGTATTTAATCAACTTCTTCAGTATTGTGAGCAGCTGATCATTTCCAACAGGCAGTTCTGACAAAAGAAACAGGCATGTAAGAGGAAATGTACAACTCTATGCATTTTGCTTTGATTTACAGTGACCAGGAGATGCAATCCTTCTCAAACACTCACACAAGCATGTACTCAATATATATTATTCCATATCAGCAGAAAAGGTAGTCTTTGGCTAGTCTTGTCTTTCATACACTTTACTTTCATAAAATTCCAAAATTTTGCCAAGATTTCAAGCAAGGTTCTTCCACAAATGAGCACTGAGGTAAATTTTCTGTTTCAAATCCCTCATAAGAATTGTGTCTTTAACTTTTTTTTTTTTAAATTTAACTTTATTAACTTTGTAAAGTTATTGCAGTTACATAGCATGTAAACAGACTTGAAAGAGTGAGTACAAATTTAATGAAATAATACTCACCTGCTGGATACAGGAGTTTGTCAATGACATGAATGACACCATTTGTTGCCATGAGATCAGATTCTCTTGATTTCAGTTCATTAACCAGAAGAGTATCGTTCACCTGGTAAAGGATCAAAAGAGAACACAAATTATCAGGGACATTAGAAAACAACCCAAACCCTATTATACCACTTGGAGAAATGCATGCCACTCTATAATGTGGATAGACATGGAATATCAAATCTCTGTTACAAAGCTGTAGCAGGGAGATATTTTCTACACTTAACTGTTTTCAAGTAGAGTTTGCCTCCTTGGATGGTTTTAAGAATATTTGTTACACCAGGCTCAAAGCCACTTCCAATGAAAACTCCTTGTGTCAAGTGGTAAAGAAGAATATTCCTGAGAGCATTTTTGTCTCCTAAGTAAAAATAAAAAAGTAGGAATAAAAATTACGTGATAGGGGGTAGTTCTTTGAGGGAATTAAAAGGATTCACATACATTTCCACTAGAACGAAACACAATTTGTATGAAAATACCATGAAAACATACAATTTGAATTTGTTAAGATGATGACAAAGGGAAAAAGCCCAACTATATGACAAAAAAGGTACTCAGAACATAATGACAGAATCCTATGAGAAACCTTCTACATAGAACATTAAAGGGCTCAATGGAGCAATTAGAAGTATTGGGCTTGTCTGTTCTTACAGAGGGCAGAAGTGGCTTGGACAAGTTGGGAAAGGGGAAACTACCCTATTTTAGGGATGATTTCCATATTTCAAAAATGACATTCCTATGTGGGTTGAAAAGAAGAAAAAATGCAATATTTTCAAGACTGTCTTTAAAAAGAAATGTATTCTCTAGCCCAAGTTAATATCCTGATAGGACTCTCTGAGTCTATGGAGGTTTAGAGTCGTAGAATGGGCTGCAGAAAAACCATAACATCCCCAGAAGACAGAGTACCAAGCAGAGAAGCTTTAAAAGATATCTGTTTGCCATCACATGGAATATTGACCATTCTAAGTTTAATACTAGAATTACATTCTGATATTAGTTGTTGTTAGGAGCCCCAGCCTTGATGAAACTGCAATGGGAATCTTGTCTGGTCGTATTCTTTCCCTGACGTTTCTTTCAGTGAACGTTTTCCTTTTTTTCCCTGTGTTTTGTGCTCTGAACACTGATACTACTGCTTACTTACTTCACTGATGAAATCCAATTAAATGATCTTTTTCTTCCTAGTAAAATTAGCGCTGATATTTTGTGACTGGACCATTCATAAGTTACATTAAGTTACAGAAAAAGCCTAAACATGGCCGCTTCAAAGATTTTGTACAAACTATCAGATTACATTTGTAACTATACCATTACAGTTACTGGTTAAAATAATCCTTGGTTTGTATCTTTCTTACAGATAAACAAAGTATTTCTTTATATTTGTTAAAAGTTATATACTTTAAGCCTTAGTATTTATGGAGAAAGTAACATAATAATTTAAAAGAAAACCAAGACAGAATTCTAGAAAGTAACCTGGCAAAAAAACAAAAACAAAACAAAACAAAAAAGCAAAAACCAACAAAACCGAACCAAACCAAACCAAGCCAAACCCAAACCAAAAACAAACAAGCAAGCAAACAAACAAAAACTCCCCAAAAAAACCCAACCAACCAACCAACCAAAAAAACCCCCCAAAACCAAAAAATAACCCCAAAAACTTGTGAAAATATTATGAGGGCCAATGAAAGCATTAAGTAACTGAGTCACAATGATAGAAAAAATGGTGCATAAAGCCCCTTGAAAAGCAGAAGGGCAAATAAAATTGTCTTGTTAACTATGGGATTAGTCCAATATGGCATTGGACAACTTCAAGTTCTGAATTGAAGACAAAAATAATGGAAGCAACACAATAACATATTGAGGAGTGAAACTTAAATTTTAAAAAGCATTTTTTAAAAAGTAGTTTTTCCAAAAAGACATTTTCTCTATGCCCAAGAAGAAAATAATTTAGGGGATTCCTATAACCTCCTCTATGCAAAAGATAAACTGTTTCAGCAGACAGCTTTTGTGTGAGAGGTGCATTAGTCTCTTTTCCAATAATTTTACTTTGCTTATAATTCAAGGTTTTTTATGTTACTTACTTATCAGTATGTCCTTGTCATCATCAGTCAAACCTTTAAAGGCATCATTAGTTGGGACAAACAGAGTCCACTGTCCAGGCCGTGACAGAACATCATCCAAATCTGCAGCTTTCACCAGACTGAGGAAAATGCTGTTTACAATGAACAGACAGACCACAAATACATTTTGTTGGAATGTGGTGACTATAATTGGGTCCAGGTACTTAGTTTGCCCATTTTAATTTTTGATAGTGTTTCAGTTTTCAAACACTTTCACTGTTTCCCAGAAATAAAGATAGTGGAAGAGGAAAATGAGGGAAAAAAAAAAAAAAAAAAAGAAAAAAAAAAAAAAAGAAAAAAAAAAGAAAAAAAAAAAAGAAGAAAAAAGAAAAAAGAAAAAAAAGGAAAAGACAGTCTTAAAAGTAGCAGATAGAGGAAAAACTATTTGAAAACAATTTGTTGGCAGCCTGGATCAGAGCAGGATTCATCAAATAAAAACCCCTGCAGATCAAACAGATAAAAGGAGGATGCAAAAGATAGTTCTTGCTCTAGGAGTATTGAGATACTTGCAGAAAAAGGACAGAAATAAGTACTGGAAAGGTATACAATCCTGCTGCATCTATATGGAATTGTAGCCCTCATTAATTAAAACTACAGAGTCTATTGCATTTATAGTTCTGGATGTATCATTCAATTCCTTCTGTCCTCTTATTCCTCTTATTCTAGTGTCTTACAATCTTTTCCGCCATAAAAAACCATTCTAGCACAGAGTGTGGAAGCCTTTTCAGCATACAGCTGGAGAACACTTTCTTACCCCACATTTTTTTCTTTTTATGTTATTTGTGTAGGTAATAAACACTTCTTTGCCATCCCTGCTCTCAAAACCTCAACAAATCACATGCTCACAGGACAAAACTTTTTTTCAGACCAGCTGTGCTGTATGTAAAGGTACTCTCTGCAGGAAAATCTCAGTTCTGTCAATATTGCTACTCACCTAAAACGCTTATCATTTCTCAGCATTTCATGCAATGTCTTTTCTGCTGGATTGATGATCTGTCTGAAGACATGAATAAAACCGTTTCTTCCTTCTTTGCTTCCTCTGACCATGCATGAATTTTCAATACACACAGCCTTATTGAAAGAGAAACAAGTGTAGCTGTTTACACAATGTTAAAAATAACAACCATATGTGTTTCCTACAGTCAAATTGTGTGTTCTTGCCAGGACATTTGGCATTGGTTGAGAAAGCAGAAATAGTAAAATCTAGAATAAAATAGAATGGTGCAAATATTTTGAAATGATTTTTTGTGTGCGTTTTTCCCTTGAGAATATTCCTAATTAGTTCTAAAAATGAACTTTAAAATTTTGTAGTCAGCTGAGCACCCAGTTTGAAGTTCTGTTGCATTGACCCAAAGAGTTCTCCATGCAAACAAAGCTCAGATTGAGAAAGATCAGATTTTCATTTTCTGCTATCTTAAAAGTTTAAGAATTTTTTGCTAGATAGTCATAATGGTAAATGGTGGGGAGTGCATTCAGCTTTGGCTTTTATTGACTCTCCATTTTCATAGCTGGGTGCATTTTTTTAGAAAGACTTACCGTGCGATACACGAAGACTCTAAGTAGTTTTCCTCCAATTGTTTCCAGCTCTTGTCCATTGTACAGTTCATTGAGCCCAACTTTCACTTTTATAATGTGATTCTGCAGGATTGTTTTAAGAAGACGTTGATCCAGCCTTAAGGTGTCATCTACAAAGTCATTTAGATATCAACGTATAGTAATTTATATAGTGAATTTTTATTCAAATAAAGTTAAAAGACGCTGGAAATACTGAACCTTTCTATAAAATGCTTGAGTTAGAGCATGGACAAGTCTGTGTATACAGAAGGCATATTGTTTTGACCATTCCTCAAATTCAGCCAAGATCTTCTGACAGAGCCATGATTAATTACTGTAACTATATCTGATGATTGATATGTGGGCCTGCTCCACCTTCTGAATTACTGCTATACTTTGCATTAGATCTACTCCTTTCTACATGTGAACCTAAAATCTATCCAAATTTGCTTCTGTGGTAGTGAGACTCCACTGATAACAGGCAAGATGTCTATGAGGTCATCTCTGCAAATATACAAACACATGCTTTATGGTATATTTGTATCAGTTTCTCTCTGCTTTAATGTACTGAGAAATTTTTTTTTATATTTCCTGGATTTAACTGGGATAGAGTCAATTTTTTTCCTAGCAGGTCCTACAGTGCTGAGTTTTGGGTTTAGTATAATGTTAATAGTATAAGTTTAGTATAACTACAATGTTGATAACACACTGATCTGTTCTGAGCAGTGCTCACCCTAAGCCAAGAACATCTCAGTGTCCCATGCTCTGCCAGTGGGCAGGTGCACGACAGGCTGGGAGGGAGCGTGGCCAGGACAGGTGACCCGAACTGGCCAAAGGGATATCCCATACCATAAATTGTCATGCCCAGTATATAAACTGGAGAAAACTGGCTGGGAGGTGCCAGTCACTGGCTGGGCATAGGTCAGTTGGTAGTGGGTATCATGTGTCACCTGTTTCTCTTAGGTTTTAATTATCTTCTATTTATTTATTTATTTATTTATTTTTATTGCTATTAATAATATTAGTATTATTAATATTATTTTACTTTGTTACACTTAGTAAATTGTTCTTATATAAACCTATGAGGTTTTTTTACTTTTTTTTACCTGATTCTCCCCATCCCAGAGTGGAGGAAAGAGGGGAGTGATCAAGTGGATGTGTGGTACTTAGCTGTTGACTGGAATTAAACCACTGCATATGTTTAATAAGTTTTGAATTTAATGGAAGTAACGTAAGCATTAAGGAAACTGGCTCTTCATTAAAAGAGTCATTCCTACAATCTTTCTGTGCATATTTTGTATCTTATTTTAGTCCATTTGCAAATTATATGACTGAAAACAAGTTATGCAGTCTGATTAGGCTTGTTTTGTCTTTCTATGAGGTATGTAATTTGAAAAGATGAAGTCATTCTATTTGTCTATGATGCTCTAGCAGTGAGACTGAGAACAAATACTGGGAGTTATTTAGAAAACTGTCAGGGTAGTATAAATTCTTGTTTATTTTGATAATCTTTTAGGGCTACTAACCTGAGAAAGCACCATTCAGAGGTGCCAGGAGAGTGTATTGGCCTTCTGGCCTTAGAGAAGATGCCAGTCCTAGCTGTGCCACCAGGTCTGTAAATGTAGTCTGCTGAGCACCTCCAAGCTCAATGACTTGTTTGGCTGCAAATAAAGAATTCAGAGAAGTTATTTTAACACACATCTTCCTATTCTTGATTTGGATTCTCCATGCTTATCCAGAACTATAAATCTGAGGTAATCTGGGTAAGGTTATGGAAAGTATCTTCAGTGCAACAAGATTTTCATACACATCACTGACCAGAATCAGGAATTAGGACTTGATCAATGAGGTGGATGACACCATTGCTTGTCACAATATCTTTGCGTTTCACCATTTTCACTCCATTCACAGTCAGACTTTCACCATCACAACCAACTTCAACAGTGTGTCCTTCCAAGGTTTCATAGACAGCTCCACCTGTGATGGCTTCTGAGCACTGGAGAGTATTTAATATATGGAACTTCACAAGAGCTGCAGAGAAAAGAGCAGGAATTTAATAGGTGTAGGTGTTTGGACACATATTCCTGTACCTATAATCCACATATAGGAGTGGAATAAAGTATTCCAGCTACACTATTTGTAATTAATTTCACTCACAGATGCTTTATTTAAATTTAATTATACTGTAAGCCTCTAAATAGCATTTATGGTCAAAACTATTTGGCATCCCTCATATTATTAAAACTGTATTGGTTATGAGACAGTCTGCTGGCAACTGCATATGATATGCTCCAAAAGGACCTATGAATACAAAACTCCATGGGCTATGCAAAGGTATAAGAGAATTTCATATTTGGATAGCCCTGAATTTCTAGGGACAGGAATGTCTACCAGATATATGCAGTTGAACTATATAGAAATGTGCCTATATTTTCACAGTTCCCTTTAAACTGCTTTAGAGACTAACATTTCAGTAACTTTCTCTCCTTATGCAAGTGGAAAAATTAGACACAGAAGAAATAATTCCTCCTACACACATGACAGTAGAGGTCCTTAATTCCAGACCTCCAAGGATAATGTATTTTCTGCCTCCTGATCCACTCATACATATTTCTCATTTGCAAAAAAGTTTAAATACCTTCAGAAGCCACCTTGTCACTCATGATTCTTTCTAAAACTCCCCTTGGAAGTCTCTCAAAAGCTTCATTAGTAGGAGCAAAGAGCGTGTAATGACCAGGTCTTCCAAGAATATCCATGACACCTGATGTAATGGCAGGAGCCTAAAATATAATTTTTTCTTTTAATGCTGATTATTTGAAATATTACCAAAATACATTATCTGTCTAGTTTCACCTCTTGGCCAGTGATACCTGAATGCTGGACTGAGATAATAGTGTTTTAAAAAGATAGGCCATGAATGTTATAGAAAGATGAAAAAATTAGTCAACAGAGGATTTGCTTTTTTAACCAAAAACTAGAAAGTGTTGGGTTTTATATTAAGTTTTTAAAAGAGATTAAATGTTGCTATTGCCTGCAACTATCATGAACTGGATATGAGTGATTCAGAGATCTTCTCCACCTTTATGCCTCTGCATTTAAAATTCCTTTTTGCATGTATTAAGGAAATGGAAAATGGAAAAGAACAATAGTTATTTGCAAACCAGCGGCATATTTTTTTAAATATGCAGCAGAAAATCCTATTATACTGTGCAGACACATTTTTCAGAAGATGGAAAAAATAGAAACTTGGATAATTTCTAATCATACTTCCTCTGTGCAAGAAAAATCATTCTTATGTGCATCTACTGCTGCTCTAAAACTTCCTGTGAGTCAGGTTCTGAAATTTATTTGGAGTCTTTACCAATTTTTTATTATCCATTTTGAAATTGTTCTTATTTATCTAACACCGGACACTGTAACTTCATGCTCACATTTCATTTTCTCAGTGCTTGAAGAGAAGACACATTTTATGTACAGGGACACATTTTGTCCTATTGACATTGCCTTTTTTTCATAGCTAGATTTGCAATATTAAGAGCTGAAGCTCTTAATTTAATTTATTTCTCTCTCTTACTGAGCTGAGCTTTCTTACTTCCAGGTATCATAAACACATAAAAAAGGAATAAAAAAGCCCTCCCTAAATAAACAGAGAAGAGTGTTTATTTTTATCCACTTACTCTAAATGATGAAAGATCATCCTCTATTTCAATGAAATCTTGAATGGTATTTCCAACAGAAGTCAGGACACGATCAACGACATGGACAACACCATTGGTAGCAATCTGGTTGCCATGGATAATCCTGGCACAGTTAACAGTAACAACCTATATTTGAAGAATCAAGCAGTAAAATATTAAATATTAATTTGATCACAACCTTGGAATCTGACTCTCACAGACTGGCAATGTATGTACTGTACATTGTGCATTCACTGTTATTTCAGTTGTTTTTTTCAAAATTTGAAGTAAAGCTTAGTAAGATTTGAAATTTTGACTAAACTTCTAAGAAGGTGGCAGCAGATTTAATCAGGTTACCTTGATTTCATATTCATGTTTAATTTCTTACTACAATCATTCTTTTTTTTTTTTTTTTTTTTTTTTTTTTTTTTTTTTCTTATCTGGATGATATGGTGATTGTATTTTAGCAATGCAACCTGTAGATAAACAAGCATTTTGTTCCATCTAAGACAACAAAGATGAGTGACTTAACTGGGAGGTTTATAGCATTTATACAAACTATTTTTTTTTCTACCCAAATAATGGATATATGTTTCCTACAACTTTCAATGCTCCTACCATGCACTCAAATTCAAATAAAAGATCTGATTTGATGCTATTTAGCAAAACTATGAAAATTAATAGTAGATTTTGCTGTCAAATTTATTATGATCGTGTATTTTGACCAAAAAAGGCTTTGTCTTTTATGAAGAAAGTGCATTTTCATTTGAACTTTGATTTCTAAACAGCACAAGGTTAACTCATTCTTTCTTAGTGGTTAGTCTACACAGGAGTCAAACATTCTTCAAGAGAATATTTATTTTTGTCAGTGGCAACTGACTTGGTAGACGGTAAACCTTTGATAATTTATTTTCTTAGTTGCATAAGGAAATAAAGACTACAACTAAATACATATCTTAGCAGGAAAAAGACAATAGACTTACCCCATTTGGATAATGGTTAATAAGCAATTTCTGGCCATTATACATAGACACCAGGGTCATGCCATTCTTAAGATCTTTCGTCAACATTCGCTTGTTTAACATGTGGTGGTGGAGAGCATTATACAGTTCAATATTTACATTGTCAACCAAATTCCTGTGAATTTCCTGAAGAAAAAAAGGACTTCCATTAATTAGAAGCTTCAAAACATTCTTCCACTCAGAAATGTATTGTTTTACCTTAGTATATGTTTTCAACACAATCAGCATTTGTTAGGGAAGACAACTTTGATGCCTATAAATCTGCCTCTACTTAAATGATATTTAAATCTGATTTGCTCACAAATGGAAAACGAGGCTTCATCATAGACAAGTCATTGGAGGAGCTTTAATTCAATGTTTATTGAATTACTAAAAATTTAGTAAAATCATTGCTAAAAGAAGGACACCTGAAATTACTGAAAATGTGCAGCCACACACCATGCAGCTGCTGGAATTCCTAGGAGTTTCCCTGAAACTATGTCAATAAAATTAACGATACTAATATGTGCCAAGCAAATGTTTAAATAAGAAGAAATTACAGTTGCTTAGTACTTCTGAAAGTAAACCCAGCCTCTTTAGCTCCAGAAACATATGTTAAACATGTAGATTATTTCATTATTACTTGTATTATATCCTTCTATGTCTAAAATCTCGACACTATTTCTAATCTAATTTATCCCAGCTTAGCTGCTTCAGCTAAAATATTTAACTCATGCACTTGCACACAGAAACACAGACACACACATATACACACACTTACTGAATCTAATTGGTCCCAGGCTTCATTGCTTGGTGCAAAGAAAGTGAATGATCCTCGTCCCTCAATCTCTTCTCTCAGCTTTGATATGTCAGAGTACTGCTGTGTGGAGGTAGCTCCCACAATACCAAGGGTACCATATACATGATCAATAGGAGCAACTAAAATAAACATGAGGTAAGAATATTGTAAACTCTTCAGTCCCTCAGTTTATCACAATCAAAATTTCTTTGTGTCTTTTGGATGCATAATAGTTCTGAAACTGTTTAAGTCAGTATTAAACAACGTGTTTAGATTAAAAATTCCATTGTCAATAACTCAAAAATCATCTAAGCACATCTGCTTGCTATTGCTTTTTGTGTTTTTCTTAATGAAAAATTAAATCAAACAATACTGAATATTATAAAGTTTCCTTTAGAAGAGCCATTATATTTTGTATTAATGAGAGGCTATCCATTTATAATAACAAAAAAATGGAGTGGGTCTCATTGGGTCATGACGGATCAGAATTATTTTCATGAGGCCTCTTACTCTTCTTCCAGTGTCTGGTTTATGCATATGCTGATCCATCCAAAGAGTAAGAATGCCCATAGTTTCACAGTTAAAACATGGCTACATGAGAACAACATTCATCTCTCCTAATTTTAAACATCTAGAAGTGATACATTTGCATGCAGTCTAATGGTTCTTGGCTCTTTTTTTGGTTATGGACAAGAACAAGTGATTCTATTGTGTGATTGTTCTCATCGTACTCTCTCAGCGTCTGAAGAGAGATTAATTTATCTAAACAAAATTACTATGCATTATTAAACATAAAAGGATTATTTCAGATATAGGGATCGAAAACTATGAAATGTATTCCTTCTCATGCTACCCTTTCCTGCTGCAATTAGTTTTATTTTTACAAAGCAGAATAGCATAAATAGGAGAGATGAAGAATTTCTGTCTTCATTTGCACTCTTTCTTTGATAAAGGCAATAAGACACTTTAGGTAAATTAGATTCAAGTTTTTTCAGATAAAGGAAAATACAAAATTTAGATATGCTCCATCTTGTGTCCTGGCTTTCTGACCACACCAGTATGCTTTAGACTAGTCTTGGATCTGATGGGAATAGGAATTAAAGTTATTCTTTGGCAGGTTTGGGAACTGAAGATACTACCAATTCTCACCAATCCAGAATCCAGAAGGAGACTGGAAATTCAACCTAAACTTTGTGATCAAATTCAGTGCTAACTGATTTTTAACTGTGTTTGCTGCATGCAAATGAAGCTGTGCATTCTTAGGCAGCACTTCTTAAAAAGAGGTAATCATTTCTCATGCTGACCACCTTTGAAACTCTGCTGTAATTGTAATTCTTTCCATATGCTGACTTATCCATAAGAAAATAAGCTTGTACCTGCAGGACATCCCCTCGTACCATCCATCTTCATATAGCCAGGACAGCACTCATATAACACAGTTCTGTGGGATATAGACAAAAGCACAAATAAATAATATACAGGAGAAATAAACTAATTTTAGCTAAGTCTAATTTAATTTTTATTATCGATTTTTAATTGCTAGCACATACTCTCCAGATATTCAGCCTTTTTTGTCATTCAGCCTTTTTTGTATGATTACAGATTGGTCATATTTTACTAAATGCAAAGTTTTTTAATTTAAAGAATGACTGCCATCATTAAATTTAAGCACTGGGAGGGAAATTGGGAGGGAACATGGGTCGGTTTATGGTACTTATGTGGAGTTACCAAAAGATGATGTGACTACAATGGCAGCTGAAGAACATTTATTTATCTATTGTGTGTTGGACAGATTGACATTGAAAAAAGAGGGAAAAAGGATGAAGACATTAAAATAATATCTTGGATGAAGGGTTGTAAAGGAAAATGAGAAATTTCAATGAACAGAATAGAAATTAAAGCGACAGAACTACATGAGGTCACCTACATACTGGTGATAGGAATTAACACTATTTCAGAGAAGGTCCTGTGAATGGTATGGTGATAAAAATTGGGATAAGAGAGCTCTGTTTTTCAAAGACAAATTTGAGGAAGCTCAGGAATGAGGGAGAGAACTAATTAAGAACAGACATAAAACTGGTTATAGAGAAGGAAGTCACTGAAAATTGGATGGATGGACACAAGGGAAAGTTCACAGGTAAATGCAGTGAGGATGAAAGTCAGAATACAAGAAATCAAAACCAGAGTTTAAAAAGCATGTCATCACATCACAACTTTAGCATTGACGGAGCCCAGGAAATGTTATATAATTATCTCAATAAAATACTGTCATTCTCAAATATACATAAGCTACACATAACAGCAAACCAGAGCTGAATGATGATTCTGTAATGCAATGTTTATTTTAACATTGTGTTTCTTATAATATATAATGTCTTCTTAATTAATAGACAGAAATAAGAGTTCTACTATTGACCTGTTTGAAAAATTCTCCTCTCTTACATGAAAATGCAAATTCACTGATGCTATCACAGAGGTAATTTTGGCTCCTTGGAAGAAATTTAATACATTAAACTTCAGGTATTATTTTTCAAATGATGGTACACTGTGCAGTATACAGTGCACCACAATGACATCACTGTTTTACATAATAGATTTATTTTTATAGGTGTGGCTGATGTTTGCTGTTCAAAAGTTCTGAACTCTAATTTCTTTAAGGTTTTTACTGTGTCTTTAACCACTGCAGTCCGGCTCTTAATTTTCAGAAGCTTTGGTGGCAGCTGAGTAAATTTCTCTCATGTTTCATAATTTAAAGCTGACAAAAAGTTAACCACAACCACATTAAAATAAACAGTTTATTCAAATGAAAAGTTAGAGTTAATATCTTCAACATTCAAACTACTTCAAGAGATTCCAAAATAAAGCAGGCTGGAAGAAAAATAGTAATAAACAGCATGATTGAAAAAGTGAGGATTATAATTCCATGAAAGAGCGCTGGTGAAGATGATTTTTTTTTTCAACACAATCTTTTATTTCTCCATTCTACAAAATATTTTTTCTCCATTCCCTGACATGTATGTACATACATGACATATTCACCCTTCTGCCATGAGCATATTTTCAACTGAAAAGCCATATATTGAAAGTATTTGTATAGTTCTTTTAGTACATCTCTTTCTTTCTTCAAAGCAATACACTCAAGGCTAGTTCTTGGGAATGCATGGATAGCATACAATTTAGGCTACAGATTTTTACACTAATGATGAGCCTTTTACTCTTAGTCCTTCCTGCATCCTTGCCAGATGGCAATAAAATGCCATTTTTTAAGAAAAAATCCATAATAATCTGACTACCTAATTTAAAAATAAAAAAAAAGTGTAGCAGAATAGGAATCAAAACGTTCTCCCAACTGTGTGAACTGCTTTGTCATGAGAAAATATTTTTTCCTTCCATGAAGTAGAAAATCTTTCCCCCTCATCCCATGGGAAGCTATGAAAAATTGCAGTTTAATTAGCTTTTGGAAAAAGGAAAGAGGCAGCTAAGTCATCATCATCATCATGGCAAGTTTCATCCTCATACCACATCCAACAATGATACAATTAATGAAAGACAGAAAACTGGCTGAAGAATATAATTAAGAAGAAAATGCTTCTTCAGCCAAGTATTACAAGATCAGTGCCTTTTTTACCACATATCTTGTTATGCACAGCCCAGGCTTCTTTTCATTTATCAAGTTCCTGCTTATATTATTCATTTTATTATTCTCTTACAGTTTTCTGCAGTTAGAAGGTTCTTTAACTGTGCCCAAAATGTAAGAAAGGTGGGATAGGAGAAGAGAGATTTCTATGGAACATCATCCTACAATGAGATTAGAACCAGATAAAACTTGTTGGAAGATGCAGTTCCTCAGTATCTACACCACCTGTGTGTAGGGACAGCACACAGGGGAAGTGCCACCTCAGACCAGACCAGAAATTATCCTCACATGCATCCCTACTAGCTCAGTATAAGCATGTGGCCAAAAGAAGAAAGAAAGCAATTATTCAGATAAGAAACCAATGTTGTGTTCTTGAGGTTTGGGAGGGGGGTGTTTCTTTGTTTGTCTTGGTGGATATTTGTTTGGTTGGGCTTTTTTAATTTTTTTTTTTTTTAAGGTTTATTGTTGTTGCTGTTACTGTCTCTTTTTTTTTTTTTTTTTTTTTTTTTTTTTTTTTTTTTTTTTTTAGTACAACATTGTCCTGACCTCATCCAAAGGAGTATATTCCAAAGGAAAAAGACAGAACAGCACTACCTTAATCCTTGTTATTCTTGGCTAATAGAGCCAGTTTTCAGTTTATTCAAATCAGCTCTGTGACTCATCTGTTTCTACTTCTTGCTGGCATGGAGACAAAATACTGCTGAGAAACAGTGGAAAGACTTTTGGTCCAACAAATGCTGATTTTAGGAAATTTGTATGTTACACTCCCATTGTAAACGGGAATTGCACATAATAAAAACTTTCAACATTTTACAGATATAAGTTAGGGACGACTTGTTAACGTGGAGATATTGACATGAGAAGAGCTGTTGTCATTTGCATTAGCATTTGTATTGGAGTAACCTCTTTAGGCTTTAGGTCTGTATGTCTGGTTTTAGTGTGCAGAGTGAAAAACTAATTAACGGCTAAGACTAAGTCATAACAGATGCTTTATTATAACCACAAATAGCCCTCAAACAACCCTCAGGAGTTCTATGACTCAACTTATTCTCACACACATTCTTTTCCTCATCTAGCCTTGCTCCGTGAGTTCTTGTACGATTTTGTGTAGACTGTCATGACCAAATCCACCCAGCCTCACTGCTCTATGTCCTCCTCTGGTTGGCTGTATTAGACTCTTTGGGGGCAAGCACAAGGGTTTACATGTTTTACAGCTAATGTTTTACAACTAACATTCCTCTAAATTCTGGTCATGAAGAGAACTAAGTCTCCATGTGACTTCAGTTCAATGAGTCTAAATTGCCTATTGCTTCAAACTATCTTTCCTAACACATGAAGTTTTCTATCACTGCTTAACATATTTTGCTTCTAGAGCTTGGAAAAAATAATGAATTCCCTCAGATTCATTCTGAGAGCAGATTTTCTTTCATGGGAAGACATGATATCTGTCTAGGAATAAAACCACAGAAGTAGGTCGCTTTCCAAAACTGCCTGTGAGAATATTCATGTTCCACTGTAAGCATTTTCAGGAAATACCCTTCTTCCCAATGTGTCTGTGGTAGAATAAAATTTAGTGCCAAAGTTGTCAGTAGTATGGCAGACTTTACTGAAAAGGTGAAGTGTTTTGGATGATTTGCAGTGTACCCAGAGAAGGAAAGGGGAAGTCAGTATTGCAATGCCACCTGGAGGAGAAGTAAAGATTCTAATATAAACTAAAAACAGTTAGTTTGTCTGCAATCTCAAACAATGGAGAATAGTTTGGAAGCAGAGCATACTTACGCTTTCTTTCCACAGATAGCTTGCTGGTACCAGTTTCTGCAAGTGCTGAAGTATTTCTTTTTTGTTCCCATAACTTGCTGAAGAGCACAGACGTTTGGGCTGTGGGTGCAGTGAGAAACATTTTAAAAATAAGTTTTTGTACCTGAAAAATTCTACCTGAAATAGTAGCAAATAGTAGCAAATTCTCACTCCTGTCGAGTAAGAAAATAACATCTGGCTTCAGTTCTCAGGACAGGTGTGTTTTGAAGTAGCCACAGTGGAAGCTCTTGGGACTACCCAGCTGGAATCCTTGGCAAGTCCACCCTCCCTGCAGTGACAGAAGCTTCCCCTTCATTCTGTTTTGACCCTGTGTCTCTGATGGGCAGTGATCACCAGCCATGCCTAGGCAAGTCTCGATATCCATTTCTCCCTTCCCCCTGTGAAGTGAATTACCAGCCACCGGGGACCAGGGAATACCATGAGGCTCTTTTCATTAAAGTTTTTGTCTTTTACACATCTGTGCAGCTGAAAGTCATGGGGAGATGGGGAAGAAAAGTGCCTTGTTCTTTATGGAGAAGGAAGCCCTGTCTTCTGTAAATCAATCAGCTGTTTTGATTACCAACCATTTGGAGTACCGCAGGCACCTAAATAAACATTCTGGGAATTACTGGGGACCAAAGGGTAAATTGGCATGTCAATAAAAGGAGTCACAGACTTCAGAGGAGGAATTCCTTAGCATCGTGGTGTACAAAGATGAATTTTTTATGGTCAAATTCCATGGAGCAAAGGCATTTTATCTCTAATTTTTATACTTCTGCAATTTAAAAAATTCATCAGTTTAGAAGTTAAAATATATACTTTACATTGCTGGAAAGCCAGGGAGCTTTTTTATTTGAAAAGCTAAAAACCTTTGAAAAGCGTGTGTGTTAGCAGGCAGTGGGAAGATAGGATGGTAAACAACTCTTATTCACAGAATGTTTTTTGCTTAAGAAGACTAGAGGAAAATATCTTTAGGCACATGTGTTTCCCTGACACCAGCTGTTCAAATTATTTCCATGTCTCCGAGCAGCCTGGCTTGTAAGCATTGCCTTTTGGAAGCCCTGCTGAGCAGGGCTGCATTGCTCTAGTGGAAACAGAAGTTTCACAAAGGATTCCCAGTATATATTCCTATGTAAGGAAACATTTAAATAGAGTTCACAATTTTCATCAGGATGGAATAAAGAGAGTAAATACTGTGGATAGCTATCAACTCTGCAAAAGTTTGAAAACATACATTAAACATTTCTGATATCCCGTTATAATACCTATAAACTGAAATTAATTTTGGTGATTCTGAATCACATTTTATCCATTGAGAAGTGGTGATCTTTGATTTCTTTCCATTTTATGAAGTTTAACAGTATTCTGTCTCCTTTTAAAACTCTGTGAAAAGCTTTTTATTCAGGAACAATTCTTGTAAAATGAATTTTAAAAGAAATTTCTACTTGAACGACAGTAAAAATTTACAGTAAAACATTACATGTAATGTAATGCTAGAAAAAAAGAGGAGAATAAAGATTAACAAGCTTCCTTTAAAATTAGAAATAAAAGCCAGTTACTTACCCCTGGTCGCGTGCCCTTATTCGACTATGAGTTAAAATCTTGTCATAGTGAGCATAAGCAGCTGCTCGTTCAACAGCAGACAACAAAAAAGCCGAAAAGGTGAATAAAAAAAAGATCTTCATCTTTAGTCCTCTGTTGCTTCTGGCAAGTCTAGAAGAGAGAATTGGCAAGGGGTCTGGAGAGCTGACAATTTATATACATGTTAGAAGGTGGTGGGAGGGAACCACAAGATCAACCTGAAACTTTGTACCACCCCCCTTAGAACAGCAGCTTTTGCTGCCAGCTTCAGGAACCCAAATCAGTACCATACATTAACCATATAAATAATTTCTTTTAATCCCCAAGTGATTAATTTCTTCCTTATTACAGAAGGCTTAACATTTTATTCTGCTGACACAACAACAGAGAGAGTTAGAGAAGTTTAGACTTTGACTTATGGTTTAGTATTTATAGTGCTGAGGCATCCAGGGGTCATGATCATTGCGTGTGGTTTTATTCAATCTTTATTCTGATTTTATTCAGAGGAAGCTGTTGTCTGTTCCCATAAGAACTGCATTGCTTTCCTTTGTTTTCCATGTGCTCACAGTTATCAGCTATGAGCTGTGTAACTAGTGAAGTTGATGAAAGTTTCAAATGCAGTTGCCTATAACCTGGAATAACATTTTTTGTCTTGAAAAAAAAAAAGCTGTGTTAGTACACATTCTGATTAAAAAGCAGTCAATCAAATGCAGTATTAGTTTGATAACAAGTACTGTTACATAATGCCTTCATTCAGAGCTTTATGTAATATATTATTACATATCATATCAAAATCTCAGACTATCTGAAAATTTGAATGCGTACCTTTCTGTACTTACTAGTCAGTCCTTCAAAGCCTCTTGTACAGTAAATGAAAGATGTAATTCTGAGCTGTAACTGAGGAAACTGAGGCAGAAGCAACAGGATCAAGCCTCCTATCAAGGGACAGTCTTAAGGATCCAGAGGCAGTTGGTGTTTGGACTGCAATACAGAAGTTTGAAATATTCATGTCAAGGAAAAAATTCTGCCATTTTTTAGATGTGTTTGCATAACACTTCACAGTTTCTAACATTGAGAGCCAAGACATTTGGTTAAATGGTATGTGGGCTTCTGTTCTATCATGACCTCTATGTACCCAACTTGCAAAAACCTCAAGATAGCCCATGGAAGTGCCAGCACCTCCTGATTAATGAACTCCATGCCTGAAACCTCACCAACAGATCCACTGATGGAGGTGATGGGTCAGTTCTGTGATTTCATATTACAAGCTTTAGGAGAATATCAGTGCTGTGCTCTTATTCCTCTCAGAGCTTTTTATTTCTTTCTGGTCTTTGCAGGAAAAAAATACTCTGAGAAATACCACCTCTTAAGTGTCTAGCTGTGATGTTTCAAGTTGCTAATTGGCCTTAGTTGAGTAGTCTTTGCAGTTCTCAATTTAAAGGTGAAAACATCAGAAGATACACTGTAAAATTAGCTTGAAAAACTTCAGAAAGTACCAGAATTGTCCCAGTAACCTGTCTTCTCAGAAGTCCCTCCCTCATCTCTGAGATCTCAGCATAGCTCAGGTTCTTCTTTTCCACACTTGCCATCTAGCACCAAAATATAGGTAGCAATTAATGTTGCTGCATGCATTGAGCTCTTGTTTACAGAGCTGTCCACCACAGTTAATGATGGAGCTATCTGAGCAGGACAACCATTTTTCTTTCCATAGTTTTCCAGTTTTCTGATTAATGACTCCATTTATTAATCAGAAAACTGAATTCAAATCTCAAAGAATGCCTTTTGTTCTCTGCATTAAGTACAATAGGCTATAATCCAATATTTAATAACAAGCCTGGTGACATCATTATACTATATTTAATGAGTCAACTGTTAGCAAAAAAATAGTAAATGCAGAGGTAAAACTCATTGAAATAAAGTAGCATAAGGAAATAAAATGAACATAGGCTTCATTTTCTGTAAAAATATCTAAATTCCTGACTGAGTTATTCTGGTGAGTGCTATATAAATGCACAGATCCTAAAATGGATAAAGCTTATCTTTCAATGGAGACTACCTTCTTGAAAATACCAATCCAAGAAGAATGGCACACTTTCAATTTAAAAACTTTTAGTAATAACAAAATAAAAAGCACAAAGAAGAAAAATAGTCAAATCACATTAATTGTATTCCTCATTTATGTTTATGGTGAACTGGATATAAAGAACAATATTGGAACCAGGTTCTTTTTTGCTTGTGATATAATGGCATGATGAACTGCATGGCAGAGTAACCGTTTAATAATTTGCCAATTAAAGTACTGCTCTAGTTAGCTAATGTGTTTTTTTTTTTGTTTTTTTTTTTTTTTTTTTTTTTTTTTTTCTCTCTTGCACCTTTTGCTACTTTATTTATTTTAACTTATTGTTTATCTAGCAGGTTGGCTACCCCACCAAGCTGCCACCTTAGTTTTTTTCTTCCCTCAGCTAAACGCTTTGTGCTATTGTATTTCCTAAGTGATGTGATGTTGAAGTTCTAATTATAAATGTTAAATATCTATTTATAAAATTGATGAAAACACCTAATGGATTTGAATTATTATTGTAGTAGTAAGAATCTTTATTATCCACAACAAAAGGAGTATATCCAAAAAAATACCTGAAATAAGAATAGAAAACATGTTGATTTTCATCTTCCAGAACACGCAAAGAAGCAAAGTCTAAGGTATCTACTATTCTGAACAGTTTATTATATTTCTCTAGAGACCTCTAGTGGAGAAAAATCTGTAGAGTCTTTTTCTGAAACCTGTATTAAGTGTTTACATTAAGAATTTTTTATATGATAAGCAATTCCTTTTATTATTCCTAAAGAGGATTAGTTTAACTATACAATACAAATTCTTTTTATTCAAGTATTTAGAGTTATGAATAACTCCTTTTACATCAAATCAAAGCAACAGAAACATCTGTCTATTAGTTATTTGTGGCCAATCCATAAAAATCTCAACATGATAGCAACATGATTCAGAAGAAGCCAGTACTAATTCTGGACTTAATTCTCTCTGGTCATTTACTGCAGGACTTAATAAAAAGAATTCTGCTCCTGAATAGAATTTTTTTAAAAGTTTAAATTTCATTTTTCACACATTGTGAAATATTTTTTCTTCTCATATTTCCACCTTTTTTCAATAACTAAATTTATTCTATTCACTGCTCTGTCTTTCCAAGTTTTAGCCACACTACGGCATTTATCAAAATAGCTTAATATAATTTTCCCCATGACATCAGCCAGTCAGCGTGTGACATAGCATGTATAGACATACATACATGGGAATTAAATCACAGAAAGCATTGCTACATGTAAAAACACGAAGATAGCTCATAGTCATCTGAATTTAGAAGAGAAGAAATGGAGAAAGGAAGAAATGAAAACTCAAAGTTGTCATTCTGGTGATTCAGAGCTGTAGATACTAATCAATACTTTGGTTCCTTCTGCATTGTAAGGAAACATGCATCTTTGGATATCCTTGGAATCTATAGGTATCTGGTTTTAAGCAAGTCAACAGGAGCTTTAAAATCTACCAGAGCTCTTAGAAAGCTATTTTATAGTCACATTTTGACGAAAGAAGAAATATTCCTAAATTTTAAAATATCATGTACATACTCCAGTTTTTGTATATTGACTTTATTCTATCATTTTAATGAATAGTGATTAGATTTAAAGTGTGATGTTCCTAGATGTTATTCTAAACTGACTTAAAGTATCTTGTGTGCTAATTTTTGGATCTGTTTTTCTTTAGAAAACTATATTTAAGGGTGATCTGTAAACCCAAGGAAGGATTGCTTCCAATAAATCTCTCCAAAATTTTTCATTGTATGGACCAATTCTTCTTATGAGTTTTAGGAAAAATCTACAGCCACAAACATCAATATATTCTGCTTTCACTGTGACACTAGAAATCCCAACAGATGAATTGTAATGTGCACATGGCAAATTTTTATAAAATACAGCAGTAAAGCATGAATTATATGGTCTGATTCCTCAATCCTGATCTGCACATTCAGATCAGTTACCTTGAAAACTTAAGTAAGGATAAGCATTCTTCCTCAGGAGAAAGAAATGTTGATTTCTCATCCAACAGCAGATGATACCGTTGCCACTGGCAAACAGTTGTTTTCTTCTTTATAGAATGAGCACATCTTCTAACAAGGCAGCCTGCAATAAAATCCAATGCATTCTGGCCTTCTTGTGCTTGTAAAGCAAGTGGCAAGCACCAGTGCAACAGTGAGATAAGAGGTGAGGGAGCCAATCCATAGGAGTTAAGAAGTCATTCAGGCAGCAGGAGAATGCAGTAGAGGGTCCCAAAGACATGGTAGACGCTTCACGGGTGTTTGTGTTGGGCACCACTAATTTTTTAAGTTTGCCCTGGAATTAGATGGTATGATAATGAACTACACTGTGTGTCTACACTCTGTCTTCTTTACTGCTTAAAAGAAAAAATCACAGCTAACAAAGAAAAATCCTACGAGTTTGCCAGTGCTATCCAATTTATTTAGTTAGTGAACATGCCTTGCACACTATATTTTTGGTTGAGGATGAAATGACAGCAAATTGTCAGTAGTAAGCATCCTAAATGGCCCAATCAAATGCTTATTCACACTGCTGGAAAGCTTTTAGAGATTTCAAAGGTCATTTTAACTACTCTAGTGCAGGTAAAATTTACCACACTTCTTGTTAACCAAAAGGTCATTTAGTGCAGTGTCTGTATTGTTGTGAACACTAAGGAGTGATCCCCAGGATATGCATATTGTACAAAGGGTAGCTGTTTCATCTAGTTTGAATTTTGTGATGGCTACTGTCAAGTTAAGGCAAAATTCTAAGGTTCTTGCTATTTACAAGCTGTATAATCCTGAATGCCACAAGTCTTTCCTGTAACTGCCGGACTTCAAGACCCAGAACATACAAGGGCATGAATCAAAACTGTGAGAAAGATGTCAGAATTTATGGATGTTGTGGTATAGTGGGTGTGTGGTGTGAAAAACATTATAATCAAATAATCATTATTTATGAGGAAAGAGATCTTTTAAGTTAGGCCTTTGATCAATAGCACTATAAAAAAGAGCTACTTTTGCTTTACATTAAGTGTAATATAAAAACATTTAGGAGTGGCTTGAAAACAAGCAAATACTTTCAGGTTTTATAAGGTGAAAGAAAGACAGCATTCTGGAAGATGTGAAAAAAAAAAAAAAATTACCAAAATTGAGGTGTAGTGAAACTTTAAACTTGCTCAGTTTGAGCTTGTGTATGTATCTATGGAATGAAAATGGATTTGACATTAAAATTACTTTTAATTATTGATTTTTGTCATCAAGTTTCAAGTGCACATGACATACCAAGGTAGAGCTTTTTAAAGTAAATAATTAGTAGTGTCAGCTGAATGTGGGAAAAGGCAACTACATGAAGTTTTTGAGAATTATCTGTCAGATTCTCAGAGATTTCAGGAAATAGAATCATTATTATTGTTAGCAAAATTTAAAATTACTTCTTGTTCAGATAATTTTTTAAATGGAACCGATGTGAAACTGAATGCAACTGAATGGTAAAATAATGATAAATATTAAAATAGATAAAAGTATTCATAATTGAAAAACGTATCTCAAAATTTAATATAACTCTATTTACAGGGTCAACTATAAAACACAGTTTAAAATCTTGAGTTTCAAGAGCTACTGGAAAGCCACAGCTTCCCCTCCAACCAAGCAGGGATTTGACTCTGGCTTCCCACATAGTGTAAAATATCAGGCTCTCTATGTATCTGACATTCAGGCTTTTGTCTACTGCCCAGAGCTGAAATGAAAATCAGAGAACCAATTCTAGATATGACAAGACGTATTGCCTTCCTTCTTGCCTTTACATTCCTATATATCCTGTATGGAGACAGGAAAATTGTCTGGTGTCTCTTTCCTACAAACAGCTGTAGTATATGGCACAAATTTTAGGACCTTCTAAGTATGTGATTAGGCTAGAGTATAGTAAATATGGAAAAAACCCACCCCAGTATGGGTTCTAAATCAAGAATTCTCTGCATAAATACTCCAAAAAGTAGTTTCTTTGTGTTGGAGAAGCTTAAGACACATTAACTTTTCTAGGAAACAAAATACCTCTTCCAGGAACTGAAGGTTTTAACTTTTAAAAAATTATGAGCTCACTTAATAAGATCAATAAATAGCTCTAGTAATAACAACTCGATGCTGGGATATTGTTTATATCAGTGAGACCCTGCACTGCGCATAAAACAAAGGACAATGAATAAGACCTCAAATGAGACCATATTTTAGTTTCCATATACAACGTGATAAAGTCAACACTTAAATGTTTTTATGACAAAAAGCATGTGACTGTTCACCATGAATATTTCAAAATACACAAGTTGTCTTCTGAAGGGCTAAGATGGCATGTAAATATGAGTAATGTCACCTTTCTAAAGCAGATCATAGAAACCAGCTGGAAGAAAATCAAACCTGTTTTTAACTGGATTTCATATAGATTCACATTTACAGAGAAAGAGTGTTGCCCTAATAGATGGATATGACTTTCAAATTCAAATTTCAATTCATCAAGTCATGTGAGCACATTTATTGCATTTTAGAATATTCAAAGCATGCACAGTCAAATTTGATCTGATCTGTGCATTTGCTCATCAGTTTTATTTTCGGTCCTTTCTGGAATACATGACTTTTCATAAGAAGTGACATCTACTGTAGCTTTTATTATTAAACTGAAACTTTGTTCAGTTTAAAGTCATGATTTGCACAGATTATTCAAACAAAATCATGCAGAATATAATCTCCCTTGACAAATCAGTGAATCTAAGGCTGCAATGTTAGACAAAATTGATTTTCTCCTTGACGTGAGTAGAGATTTGATAAAAAGATTAAGGATATCAGTATCGTATTTTGGAGAGAAATTAAAACCTTTATGTGTAATGTCAGGCACACAATAATTATTTCACCAGTTCACTGAGTTGCCATAGCAATACAATCCACTGGCTTTTGAAACACCTTATTTATCTTAGTCACTGAGGAGAGGGGTTACTGTATTCAGAATCAAGTTGAATCAAAATGAGACAATATTTTTTTTCCCATAGTTACAACAACAGCCCATAGCTTCACAAAATAAGCTTCTCAATTACAGTTTCAACTTTTAAAATCAGCCTCACTTCTATAGTTAATGCATTAACATATTGTGAAGAACCAAGAGTAAATCACTTGAGTGGTCACTTTTCATGGCATAAGGACCATGACTTTGAGTGAGTCTTATTCATTTTGTGGTGTTTGTAGAACACTAGAAATTATGATTAAATGGCACAGCTCATTGGTATGGGGTGGCATCAACACTTGTGTCAAACCAGTGAGAAAAAAGTACAACAGGTAAATTCAGATCTTGCCTGATACATATTTAAGTAACTTGGCTTACTTGTTTAGCAGGCAGAACTTATTACAAGCAAGCATTTCACTATGATGAGCCCTTGCAGTATTAAAGATCAATTAATAGAAACTGGATTGTAACACTGGCTTTTAGAAGTAAAAACCATGGAATAAAACAAGCATCCATGTCCTCAGAAGATGACAGATTTAGAAAAATAAAAATAAGGTTAATAAAACTCATGGAAAGATTTGTGTATAAAATGACTGGATTTGTTATGCTGATGAACAGAATTACTGTTTGATTATCCTATATCTGGAAAAAGATAAGTTTTATGATTTTTTTTTTCCATTTTAGGGGAAAATTCTCCACTGAGCTGTATGATTTTGATAAAGCCTGAGAAATGTAAGGATTACTTTGATCCAAGAGAACATGTGATACATATCATATGCCAACCTGCCCTGGGATTGAGGCTTGTTGCTTTTTTTCCAGACTTCTATATTTGGCACAATTATTCTTTGATGTAAACATGTCACCAAAGATGTATGGAGCAATACTTGGTCAATATTATATCTTATGTTATATCAACGTGAATAATAATCCCTAGTTCTAGCTTAAGTAATAGTAGATAATTCTAGCATGAATAATCATCAGTTCCAAAGTTTCTTTTTAGTACAAGGTTGTGTCTAAACTAATTTAGAGTTTCTTCCTGTGTTCTGCTCACCTTAATTTGGATATGATAATTCTCCCATCTGTAATTAAACTCTGGAGTTAAAGAGCATAACGAGCAAAAAAAAATGGGTGAACAGCCCTGGGGATATTAAGACTGATCTTTCTTTCTAACAGATGGTGTAGGCATGGAGTTTAATACTGAAAAACATAATGCTTTACTCTGCCATTTTTAGCAGTGCTTCCAAATGCTTTGACTTTTGCCACACCATTGTTTAAAGGCACTTAGGTCCTCCTTCAGTTTTATATATATCCCTGTGGCAGAATAAGGATAGCTGAAGTGGCAAGGAAATGAACCTACATGCTCTTTAGGGAAGCCAATAAGACTTCCAGAGAAAAGTAAAAATAAAGACATACAATTGAGAATGAGGCTGTCAGAATAAATTATAATCAGTCCATGCTGTATTTAAAGTTGACAACAGACTTTTAAACATACTGCTAACATTTAACGAGAGCTGTGACTACATGTGGGGTTTCTTGCCATTGCAGAGCAACTTCACATTCACTGCGATGCCTCATCCAGACTTGCCTTAAAGTTCTGGATGATAACATCAAAGCTAGAGAAAAAAAAAAAACCCACTTTGAAGTGGGTATAGACATAAGGTATGTGACAGAGGGCACAACCAATCACCTGAAGCCCTTTGCATACTGAGTGTAGGAAACTGCCCATTGCTGAAGATGCCATCAGCAATAACTTCTGACTTTGGTCTGGTTCTTGGAAATTCACACTGAACAGCCCTTCCAATGTCTGATGTCTGTCTGCAGAACCCCCTCTACAGCTAATAGTTCAGACAGAAGTTTAAGAGAACTAGGTGTTAGATAACTAAGCTCGTATACGGCACATGGCTGCCCTTCATCTCCAGAAGGAATATCCTTGAGCAGAAGTGATTAAATAACAGTGGACATCTGACTTTGAGTCTGCAGGCTGGGCAGTGCCAGAGCAGCCAGAGGCTGCACTCTGATGATCACAGCTATTACCAGCTGGCTCCAAACAGTTTGGCAGCAGACAAACCCCAGGCCTTAAATACTTAGCAAGGTAAAGGTTGAGATATGTTTGGCCTCCTTTTTTCTTTTTGAGCATTCAAGGTGAACTGTCAAAAATTTGTGTCTAAAAAATTATGCTTAACACCATAAGAAAAAATCTGGTTCTCTTGATAAAAGTTTTAGTCTTTCTTTTAATGATTTTTGTTTGAAGGCCAGAGTCGTTTTGTTTGGATGAATAGCAAGATGTCTTAACGGTTTTTCTTCTCCATAAGATTTTGATTAAATTTTCCTTTCTTATTACAGAGGTTCTCGTAAGGTATCTTTTCTGCAGCTGCCCTGGAGCTGTAAGGTTTATGAAATGAAATATATTTATATAAAATACATTTCAGTGAGTATATCAATCAATCATGGTGCATATTTAGTTCTCAAACATTGCTTGATTTATTTTCCTATCAGAAGATTTCCTTTCATTTCATGAAATGAAGAATTTCCTTTCCTGAAAGGAAATGAAATCTTAAACTGAGAAGAAAGTCTCACAAACTCTCTGGAAGGGAGATATGGAAAAAAAAAATGGAAATGGAGTGACTACAAGCAAATGGATGAAATGAGGTGCATTAAAAAAGAACCAAAACTTATCAAAATTAACTTCACTGAAATCTCTAAATCAGGGAATGAAGTCAAATGAAAAGACAGGAGAAGAAACTGATGAAATGCTTATAGAGGATAAAATTCTGCATTGAAAGGAATGCAATGAAATGGCATAGGATTACAAGAAGTGAAGGGAAATTGATCAAATTTGCCAGATTAATCCTCACTGAAATCACAAGATTTCACTTCCATGAAATGAAAAATTCCCTTTAAAAATAAAATCTCGAAGTCAGAGACCAAAGTGAAATAAACTGACTGGGGTGGACATCTAATCAAATGAAATGAAAAAAAGGAAAACTCTGAAATGTAATCATTGTAATCAGATGTAATGAGATGACATGGAGTGCTCCCCTTCACATTCCTGGAGCTCTAGGCTTTGTCTTTTCCTGAAACATAACCCTAACCCTAGGTGGAGCTCTCAAAAGCAGAAAAACAAGGACATAACAAGGTTGGGGCAGTGCCATGCACCGCTTGGCATGCCTTTTGCAGTGTCCCTGGAGCACTGGGTTTTGTAGTTTTCTGAACCTTAACCCTAGGGGGAACACTAGAAACAGCATTTGGTGGAGGCTGGTGCTGAGCAGAAAGGTGTGCAGGAAGCAATGTTGGGGTACTGCAATGCCACTAATGACATGGCCTTTGAAGTTGGGTGTCCCTGGAGCTCTGGGATTTGTAATTGTTTTCAACTCTAATCCAAAGTGTAACCTTAACCCTAGGTGGAGCACTAAAAGCAAAGTTGGGCTGGAGAAAATGCTAAACAGAAAAGTGTGGAGGGAGAAATATTAGGGCACTGCCATGCTAGGCATGGCATTCATTTTGCTGTTGCAGTGTGCCTGGATCTCTGGGCTTTGCAGTTTTCCTAACTCAAACTCTACACCTAACACTAACGCTAAGGGTACAGTAAAAGAAATGTTGCCAGATAGTGAAGCATAGAAAAAAGTCCAGTGGAATAGACAGAAACTCGCCAAAAGTGATCCTAGTGAAATCCCAAAATAAAGGAAAGAAGTTCAGAAAAATAACATAAAATAAAAGAAATTAAAACAACACAAAAAAAAAAGAAAAAATAAAACAAAAAAGCAACTGGAAGGATGAAACCTCGAAAGCAGAAAACAATGAACAAACCAAAAAATTTGAAAGGGCAATGACTGATGAAAAATGAATTGAGAAGAAATAATGTGCAGCAAAAAGGAAAAAAAGGGCAAGAATTATTCAAATTGAAATAAAGATCTGGGGAGAAACAGAAAAGAAGGAAAACAAAAAAGTTATATTAAAAAAATTTGAACTTGATACAAAATGAAAACACTAAAGTGAAAGGGATGACAAGAAATGAAGGAATACGGAAAAAGCTTGCATTAAAAAATTGGATTGAAATTGCAATCAGAGAACAAAGTCTCCCAAAGGCTCTGGAAAAGAGATATGAGCAAAAACAATGTGACTGAAAAAAACGAGAAAATCTGGAAATGCACTGATTCCAGCCAAGGAGACTGAGATGAAATGAGGGGCTGTGCAAAGGCCCAGCCTTGCCCAAATGACTCCAATTCAAGTCCTGCAATCAGGGAAGAAGTATAAATAAAGAGACAGTAGAAGAATTTGAAGGAATGAAATCTAAAAAAAAAAAAAAAAAAAAAAAAAAAAAAAAGACAGTAGATAATATTCAACACAGTGGAAGCAATAAAAGTAATCAGGATGACATGAAATTCAGGGATATGGACCAAATTTTGCCCAAATAGTATTCACTTAAAAGTTCCTGTCCTAAAGGGAAATATATTCTTTCAGGAATGGGAATGAATCTTTAAATTGCAGGACAGATTTGAAGAAACACTCTGGAACTGGGATATTTCATATGTGAAATTAAGAACACCAGAAAATTTTAAATGGAGTGAGTACTTTCAAATTTCCTGCAATTAAAGAAAATGCAGTGAAATATAGCAAGACGCAAAATTATTCCCATTGAAATACCTTAAATCTGTGAAGAGAAGTAAGAAAAATACAGAAGAGAATCAGAATAATTAAATTTCAAAGTAAAACATAATTACCTGATAGAATGTGTAAACAAGGAAAGCGAATGTTATGATATTTAACACAGGTAAATTGACCACACATTTCTGCTTTTTTTTTTCATTGAAATCACATTTTTTTTCTTTTTACAGGAAATGAATTATTTCCTTTCAGTAAAGGTATGGAATGCTTAAACCCAGAGGAGAAACTTACACATATACTTGGTAAAGGAGATATTATCCAATAAAATGCAACTGCAACAAAGACAAATCTGGAACAGGTGCGACCACTACCAAATGTACTGATTGTAAATTAGGTGTAGTGAAAATGACTGGATGTTGCCAAAATTATACTTACTGACATCCCCAAATGTCAGTAAAAAAACCAACTTGAAAGAAAAGACAGGCATAGAAAACAAACAAACGAAATATATGAAAAAAAAAATCCTGCACAGAAGTAAAAAACAATAAAATATCATGGGATTACAAGTAGTGCAGGGAAATAGATGGAGCCTTGCTGAATTGGCTGTTTTCAGCCATTCAGGGGCAGGGAGGGGCTTCCTCTGGCCATCACAGGAGCAATTAAAAGGGAGTTGAGCAGGTGGTTCCCTTTCTTGTATCAGCCATTCAGGTCTAGAGCAGGGCTTCCTCAGGCCACTGGAGTTTCGGTTAAAAGGTAGTTCATTTCCTCTTCTCAGCCATTCAGGTGCTGGGAGGGGCCTCCTCCAGTCATTGGAGTTGTGATCTCGGTGCCCAGCAAGGTTATGGAACAGATCACCTTGAGTGCCATCACACAGCGCATCACACATCCTACAGGATGGCAGGGGGATCAGACCCAGCCAGCAAGGGTTTAGGAGGGGCAGGTCCTGCCTGACTAACCTGATTGACTTTTATGACCAGGTGACCCACCTGGTGGATGAGGAGATGTTAAGTTAAATCATAGGTTGGACTTGCTGATCTCAAAGGCCTTTTCCAATCTAGTTCATTCTGTGATTCTGTGATTTTGACAGAATCAGCAGGTGAGTCAATAGTATTATGCTCTCTTGGCACTGGTGACAATGTCAAAAAAGATCAATGATAAAATCCCAGGTGAGATTGCAAAAGTTGAATAATGAAAATACTTTAAATGGTATTTTAATACTGTCTTTATGTGGGAAATAAATTTTCCTTGGAAATTGTTTCTTTTCTAATTTATTGTAAAGAATTTTGTCTTTTGCAGTACTAGCAGCTTATTTCAGGTTTATAATTGCTTTTATTTAGTCTTTCATCACTTACTTCTCTTGGCCATGCTGGGTAAATCTTGGCTCAGTATCATACATCTGGTTCTCTCTTCATCAGCTCCAGTGTGTGAGTGTGTGGGAATATTTAAGTTTTCAGAAGTTATTCATGTTCTGCAGAAATAGAAAACAAACAAACAAGCAAAATGAAGTGCTCTTTCCCCACCATACATGGTCCTTAATGAATAAACTTTCTCAGTATTCATTTCTCTGGGGAAATATGAGCCAGATTTGGGTTAGAGTTTGACTTCCTAAAACTCTGGGTGTTCGAACTGAAGTTTTGGGTTGCATGTTTTAGACAGGATTAAATACTGAAATACTTTCTCACATATATTGTGCTTTTATATTTTTTGCATTATTGTTACTATTGTTTAGACACTACTGTAAAAGGCTCTAAATCATACCTTATGATTTGGTAAACAAATAGTTTTTATAGACTCTTAAAATCAGCAGAGCACATTTCTCTGTGGCTGAAATCCTGATGCTTCCTCCATGTGGATCTGATTTCAGATCAGAGCTGCACAATTCAAGGACAATAAATTCACTTGGGAAATGGTCAGAGAGTTTTAGATCTTGGGAAGTTACAATCCTTTAAAAATAAAATGAGCAGAACCAATCCTCAGATGAGGTTTCTCATAATCTTTCCTAATTCACAATCTCTCAGTTAATGAAATTCTTCATAACTAATACATAAACTTCCGTATGTCTTACAAAGCAACCCAGAGAAGCAACTGCGTAAGTTAAAAAAAAAAAAGTTGAAAAAAGCTCCCTCTAATTTTACTTAATAAAGTGAACTAAGAATGTTGATAGTCAGTACTCTAATTTAATTAAAAAATAGATCTCTTTCAATTTTCTTTTCTCAGCTTCTTTTTCTTTATGTAGAACTGGATTCTGTTAAATTAGTCAGAGAGAAAGATTATTTCCATGCTTTTCTAGCTGCATTCATACTTCTGATATGGCTGATCAATATATCTGAGTACCCCATGTAATTGATTCAAATAAAACTATTTCTAGTATTCCTTAGTAAACTACCTTTCAATTCCATGGACCCAAGGTCAAAGGCAACATAAAATCTTGCATTATGTGGTCTTACTGTCTACTTTTAGAACCAGGTAGCAGAAAAATGTAAGATATTTATCTTTATTAGTGGAGTTACATATTCTCTGTAAAAACAAAGCATTAGAAAGGGAAGATAAGTAGAGGAAAAAGAAATAAAAAATACTGCACAAATGAGCATCTGTGTAGGACTTTCTGAGTTTCTCTGAATATTTTTAAATTTATTGTATTTGAGACAAGTTGACACTTTTATGAAATGATGAGGTATGCATCACACATCTTGTAAACTCCATTTTGCATGCTAAAAGCATAATTTTTTAACTGGAACAGGTTATTTTGCAGCTGACATTTTCACTTGGCCACATTTAAGGAGCAGTCTATGCTGTCCATTGAATTTATGAAAGGTTAGCTCAATGCTTTCAAATGTTCTTAGGGTACTAATTATACTACAAAGCCTCATGAATCTCTAAAAACTGAAAAATCTCTGGTTTTTTTTTTGTTTAGGGTTTTAGGGTTTTGTTTCGTTTTTTTTTTAAATGGGGACTGGAGTTCAGGAATACAGTATTTCAATCTGCAAAGATTTGCTATTACAGGAGAAAAAAAGTCTTTTTACTAACCTGTTAAATTGAAACACACAGATAAACACTAGAACATTATCTTATCTTGCTCACTAACCATGGACTTTTATTGCCTGTTTAAACATTTATGGAATAATTTAATTGTGAATTTAAAAGCTGAGCATACAAAACAAATATAGATGGGGCTATTCCTGCTTTTTCAGTTCCATTGAATCACGTACATCAGCTCTTATGAATTAACTCTGGATTCCATGTAGTGGAAGAGTTTGCCCTGAGTTCTGCCTGTGTGAAATTCTCTCAGTACTCTTCAGACTAGAACCAGGCTTTCTGGAAACACCTGTTTTATATCTTGAACATTTCCTGTCTCCATTGCAAGCACGGCTCTCATAAAGTGCAACATTGAATATGTTGCCATAAAGAGACTTTTTTTTTTAAACAAGGGCATCCTTAACTGCATTGTCAAAGAAGAAAAGTGAGAGAAAAGATACTGAAGAAGCACCATGTTGAACTTGTATTAATTTCAACTATCACCTACTGGGAACTGGTTTCTAGTCACAGATAATGACATAAACTCCCTCTTAAATGTACAAAAGAGGCAAGGATCTCTATCAAGGACAATTATTCTGATGCCAAGTGTCTGAATTTGAAAGTTACATTGGCCCTTGAGTGTACCAATGTGCTACCACGGTAGAAAGGTACTGGGTTACAAAGAACTGAGGGCCAGAATGAAACGGCCACAGCAGTAATGAGCAGTGCAACACCTACTGCTGCACAACACCCGGCTGTGACTGTGATAGTCAGCTAAAGGGAGCAGAAAGTTTAATTGAAAGGAAAATAGCATAACTGGTTTAGCATAATGGCTGAAGGCAGATGAGTACAGTCAGAACAAATAGTAGCAAGAAAATAATTATATAGTTAAAAGATAGTGGATGCCCAAAAGTACAAATATAAACAGTTGAAATGATTCATGTGTATAAACATTTATGGCTATATTTAGCAACAGCAGAGAATTTGATTAATTTAGGAAGAGAATTATGTGTTGGAGGGACCTGTGATAAAATTGTATGACTAAGTTCATGACAGTTGAAGGTTGCAACCTTTTTTTGTTGTTTTGGTATTAATGAGAAACGACCTCTGCCTCTTTCTTTACACTTATACAAATAAGGATATTTCTCAAGTACTAAAGCGTGATATGATGTGATATAGTTCAATGAATTCAACTCCTTTTCATATCTGGAGGATTGAAATTCATCCTTAACTGCAGCAATTTATTTTGGAGTATATCCAACTACTTAGCCATAAACTGTCTCAAAGGATCTCTAATCTGCTCACACTGTAGTGAATGTAGGGCCCATAGTTAAAACTTCAGCTAGTGAAAGAATTTAAACACAGAGAAGTAAGATTTTCTCAGCAGAGATTAGAGTGCCTATGTGGGAAGACAGATGTGCCCAAGGACAGCTTACTGGTGTTAACAAATGGTTGCTTGACGTGGAATCTAGGCAAACTTTGAGCAGGGATTAGAGCTGGGGAGTTCCTCTTTCCCAAGGGTAAATACAAAGTATTGCTATTGTTACATGCACATTTACTAGTGCTACTACATTCATTACCACTATCACTACCAGCACTATTATTTACTATTACTATTTACCGGTGCTATTATTTTTGTGAGGTTACCCTACTCACTAAAGCTTTTGGTATCTCTTAAGAGACTTAAAAATGAAGACGGATTATGTTTTTGTCCAACTTGTCCCTCTATATTCCCAAAAGAATACTCGATACCAAATGTTTTTCACTGTATTCAAAAGTTCATTGCCTCGTCAAAATATTTAAGCATAATTTGCTTTTTTTCTCTTTCATGCTGCTTCTCAGAATATGATGAAATATTCATCTGAGGTTTTGAGAGCAAATCGAGTGTTATAGCTTGCAATATATATATAGAATTTAAGAAAAACATATAATAATTTCTTTGTGTCCTTTTTCTGTGCTTTATTTCTGTAAGGAAGCTAAGCAAAAATTTTCCTTCTCAAAGATCAGTCAAAGGATGCCATCAGAAAGACATTCTTGTATCAAATATACTTTTGAAGAATTTTGAGCACCCAAATACCAGAAATTTCACCTTTTACAGCTCCCAAAAACTATAACTATCTTGAAGATACTAGGAACTAGGTACTACTTATTTACAAAAAACCTCATATTGGGAAAGTCATAGAAATTCTTATTAAATTCTGATTTATCAAAAAGAAATGTGCAGTGTGATGTGTTCAGTTCATACCAGTCCATGTAGTGGTCTCAATCTATGAATCAAGAAAACAAGATTAAAACCAGCTGCAGAGCTGTGGTTACCCCTGGAAGAAGCATCTACCTGGCTTGGTGTCTGGTAATATTGTACCACATACAAATACAGCTGTGGCCTGCAGCTGGCTCATGGGACCCCACAGTCTGAATCCTCTGATGTTCTCACGTCTGCAGTGCCCTTGAGGGCCACTGAAGCATGCAGAGTCAGAAAGGGCTTTTGCAATTTTGTCTTGAAGGTAAGCATGCAGTATTTGCATCCCTGACCTCTGACTGTGAATCAATGTGAAGCACTGTCTCGCATTCAAGATGCTGGACTCCTGTCCAGCTACGCCAATAGCCAAGGTAGCAAAATCCTGCTGGGCTGTCTGCACTCTGTTTCTCCAGGAGCTGAAGAAAATACAAAGGGCAGTCAGGTTTCGTCCTTACAAAAATAAAAAGATAAAATTTTAAAAAAAAAGTTTTCTCAACATTCTAAGCAACCTATTATTGGTGTTAACTCCCTTTGTACTTAGTCAATTTTCTACCTGCATGAAACATTTTACCATTTTAAGCTCTGCTTCAAAAATCTGTCTTTTATAGGGGTTCATATCCTGGTTCATTTGTATTCCTCCTGTATTGATGCTAATGGAAGTTGCAGGAAGGGATGGGTAGACTTGAACTTTTTAATCTCTTTTGCGGAGAAAGTATGCTCAGCTTTGCATAGCTTAAATTATTAAGCTATGCAAATGCCTCTGCTGTGGCATTACAAACTTTGCCCTGCGCTTATCTTGATCTTTCTTGGCACAGGTGTCCTGTCAGAGGCATCCAGTGAGAAAGAGGGTTTTTTTGGCTGCCTGCAAAGTGATAAGAGTTCATCACCATTCCAATTCTGGATCTATTTTGGGCTCATCTGTTGTCATAGAATGAGGTGCTTATTTGGCATTACTGTTAAATAGAATAATGACATCAGGTCCTTACTAGTGTCAAGCTTTGATGCCTAAGAATAACATAAAAATAGAGCAAATTTTGATTTTAAGTACGCTTTATTTAATAGACCTATGTTTCAGTATTTGGATGTAAGGAAAAAAAAGGCACCAAAAGACTGACCACCTGTTGCTATGCAATAGATTGTGTCCCTATGGGTAAGTATCCCGCCCACCTGCACTATCTTTGCTGTTCTGTCCTGTATCCACTCAATGACTTAGACTGATGCCCAGCACAGTGGGGTCATGATGTTATGGTGTGGCTGATATTTCACATTAACTCGACTGTGTTGGGAACTTCATTCACAGGAGAAATAGGCTCTTACGATGCCAGAATAATATGCAGAACTCTTAGACTTGTTCTGATGATGTTTGCAATACAAATAACCTGCTCAGGCACTTTCTGTCTGGAGTGAATCCATGCGGCTGGAATGTTTGAAAACTCTTTTGAGTAAGCACTGCCTGTTTTGAATTTCACTAGTGTAAAGGGAGTAAGCTTAGGACCTGAAGGCATTACAAACCATGATGAAGAATGAGAAACTGAAAGCAGTAGTAGAGAAGGACTGTTAACTGGGATATAGAAAATTTTGTGACAACCTGACACATTTGCTTTATGGCATTTTTAGCAAAAATGTTACAGTACAAAAAAGAACTCTCTGAAAGAGTTGACCTAATACAAATGATATGAGGTTATTCCACCATTATTATTATTATTTATTTCTTTTTATACTTGCGATAATTCAGGTGCTTTTCAGACAGAAAAGCTGCAGGTCCTGCCCCAAGGAGCTTACAATCTAAAGGTGGACAAGGAGAGAGACGTGAAGGAGAGATGGTCTACAGAGTAGTCAAGAGGCCAAGATGGAAACTAACCAGTCATATATGATTTGAACACATTGTTGCAAAGCTATACAAACTATTCTCAAACTACAACTCATGTTTTCCATTTTGGCTTAACTGTATTTGCCATCACACAAGCAGGTGTAGAGGAAGGAAGCTTTCAATATGTGAGATCAGAAAGAGTAGCCCATGTGTAAAGCAGAGCTGGAAAACTCACCTTAAGGTATGAGAGATGAGACGGGTTTGCCTGGATTTCCAAAACACAGTTCAGTACCAGGACAATTTAGATCTGGAATTACATGGCTTTAGGTCAGGTCCTACAGGTTTACATGGGATAAATTCCATCAGAAATGTAAATGTACTCTATGCATCTGGAACTTCCTTAATACACCCTAACATGAACTACAAAATCTATCATGGCAGGGCTGTGGAAGTTATGAATGAAATAACAACACTTTTGTAGTATATTCAGGGTGAAAAGAATGGTGTTGAAAGTTGGGGGTGGTTATTCTCATGCCTGTTGTAAAATGTAATTTTTAATAATGTAGGACACCGGCCAATAATTAAAAAACCCCACAATGTTTAATTTTAAAAATACTCATTTTAACTAAGACAGTAAGTAACTCATCAGTTATGAAAAATATTATTAGGCTTTCTTTACACATTTAGGTATCTATTATAAAACATCCAATCAGGTTCCCCCAAACTGTGAAATTGCCAAAGAAACTCACTTAAGGCATGCCTTTTAAAACTTCTCAACAAATTGCCATATTTATTCAAGTACTCAGGGGAATCACCATATTCTTGTTTATTCCTGAAGTATCTTTCCCTTAGCAAATGCGGGTGTATTGTGAAGGCAGAAGCTAATAAGCAGCTGAATACTAAAGTGCATAGGTTGGCCACATGAGGAAAACTAAATGGTTGAAGAAGCAGTATCTGTGGTGATAAAGGATTCTTGGGGAGTAATCCATCATCAATTTGTAATAAGCCACAGATATTTCTTTTCCTATAAGAAACATTTCTACAGTCTTCAAAACTTGCAAACGCATTTCTAACAATGGTATCAGGATAGTCATACTCTTCTTGCTGTAAGGGAAAAGTTGTAATTAAATAATCAAATAGACCTATTTTTCATAATTTACAGGTATTGATATTCCTTCAATAAATAAAAGAATATAATTTATCTTCTGATTCTGTATAGATTTCAACACAACTTTCTGGCAATTTAAATAAATGATTCTAATAACTTGACATGAATTATGCTGGCAAGAGCCACATATGATTATTATGGTGCACAGAATATTCTAAGAACCTACAAAGTTAAATAAAAGCTTACAAGTCTCTTAAGCTACTTTTTATTTGCATAGAAAAATATTTATCATAGGAGTCAACTATCATATGAGAGAAATTCCATTTGTTGTAATTGAAAAAGATAGCTAAAAAGTTTCTGTGGATTATTGCAACAGTACAAGAATACAAGATGCTTCCATTTATTAAAAAATGTAAAACAAATTGTGAAAGCTAAAGCAGGCTACAAAACAGAAGGTCCTCATATTTTCTTTCTCTTGACTACTATGTTACAAGATCATGTGCCACAGTTGAGTACTATAAAGTGTAATTCTGCATTAGCTAATATAATTCTTAAAACATTCCCCCCCAAAAGCGTTATGCAAAATATATATATTTGTAAATGCTTCCTCCTGTAAGCATCACAACCTTGTTATCACATAGTCACCCTGAACAATTGTTTCCTGTTTCCTATCAGAGTCAATGCTAATGTCCAATGCCTTGTCCAGCTGATCCTGCGGAGTGGCAGGTTCTGAGTTCAGTAACTCCATTTTCTCTGTTTCTGAAGCACAAAGAGTTCCCACTTCCTGTGAATCCAAAGATTCACTGGTATTTTGTGATTTGGCTAACACGCATTTTTTGCCAGGACTTTGGAAGTTTAATTCACAGTTCATGATCAATTCTCCCTCTTCCAGTTCATCAGTTTTCTCACATTTTTCTTCTGCCTGTTGACGGGAAACTTCTTCAGAAACGGTGTATATTTTATTTGTACTCTGCCCCACTGAGTTTGTTTTTGATTGTCTGTGAAACAACCCAAAATTTTTTATGTCTGTTACAAAATTCACACGCTTTTGTTTCTCCTGAGTGGACTCTGACACCATCATTGCTGAGCCATTGCTTATATTATGTCCTTCAGAGGCAATATTGGCTGATCGTGGGTGAATCATCGTTGTTATGTCAAAAAGGCTGAAGGGTTTCTTCTTTCCTTTCTTGTTTCCTTCATTCTCACTATTTTCTTCATTTTCTGACAGAGAAGCAGTGTCTTTGCTCATCTTTGCAGTCTGCAAATTAGACAGCTTGCTTCCTTTTAACAAACCCAGGACTTCAAAGCGAAAGCTGGAAATATCTTGTTTTAACTCCTAAAAATTAGGAAGAAAGATGAAACATCAGAACATCAAAGCTAATTTGACTTTCCTTTTGAAATAAAAAAGAAAAGTTAATGAAAAGGAAAAAAAAAAAAAGGGCTCATGCTGGGGTCAATAATGAACTTTACTGTCTGGATGTTGGCATACCTGGCATCTTCAAGGTCAAAGATCTTGCTCTAAGAAGCAAGTTATATACTACCTGAATAACTGAGGGTAAGAAACATGCTTCACAGTCTTAAAATATCTTACTAAATTACTAAAACACCCATAAACATAAAAATAAACACATACCTTAAAATTTTCTTCTGTCAATCCTTCCTCAGTTTTGGCATCTCTTATCATTGCTGCAACATACCTTTTAACCAGATTTCTCATAACTTCCTAAAAATATAAAGTATTGTGTTAACTTTATTGGTATTAGTAAACCTACACTCACAGGCTCTGCTTGGGCTTTTTCATGCTTTAGGAGCATGACAAAAACTACACAAACCTCAGGTCTGTTTGAAAATTTGTTTTGCTTTTTGATGGAAACTGCTAATGTTTCTTATCCTGAGAAGGGATATGTTGAGTCTGTCTCTGGACAAGGTATGTCTCCTGCCAGTGAGCAGTTGCTGATGTCTCTTGAGGAGAGCAAGTCTGGTGTCATTGTACAACTTTATTTCCAGCTGTTCTTTCTCAAGCCTCCTGTGCTGTGAGATGCAGTGACTCTGAACAAAAATGACAGTTTGAGGTTTAATTGGCCATGACAGGTTTTCTTTTAGTTTTGGACTAATGTAAACTTTCAGCATTCAGAAAACCACTGCCAATGAATTCCACTGTATCGAGTAAGATTCCATTTGGGGGTTTATTTTTAACCTTCAGTCTGGTAGTTTCCATTGTTGTCTTCTAAGAATCCTAGAAATTATTTAGGTTGAAAGAGATACCTGGAGGCTGTCTGAGTCATCTCAAGGCCATGCTCAGTCAAGTGCTAAATATCTCCATGAGTGAAGATGCTGCAACCTCCCTGAGCAAGATTTTCCTGTTCTTTACTAAACTCTCATTGTGAAGACAATTCTCCTTACCTTACACAATTTCCTTTCTTTCAACTTGTGTCCGTTTTGTCTTTTGTATTGTACCTCAAAGAAAAATCCGTATCTTTCTATCTAACCATCCACTATGTGATTTAAGATAGCAATTATATTCCCTCCAATCTACTCCAGGCTGAAATTTGAGCTTCTTATATGACAGTCCTCTAACCCTCTTGGTGCCCCCTTGCTGGATCCCTTCCAATTTGTTAACATCTCTCTTGTAGTGTGGTGCCCAGACATGACATACTGCTCTGGACACAGTCTCCCAAGTGAGGGCTGGAGGAGAATAATCACTTCCCTCAAAAGGCTGCCTATACAGCCTCACTAATGCAGTGAGTGATGCATGTGTGGTATTCAGTTTACAGATAAATGGCAAACTGCTGCTCCGTGTTCACCTTCTTCACAGTTTTATAGATTCTTGTTGTACTTCCCACAGCTGCCTTTTCTTCAGGTTGGAAAAGTCGCAGCTTACCTCATTATTTCCCATATGGGATTCATTAACTACCAAGCCTACAGCTCACACCTTGTTTAACTTGCAACCCCTTTAACATGAAAAAATTCAAAATAAAGCTGAAAATTATTCATTGTGAAATAATAATCTAAAAAAAAGTAGAAACTGAAGAAGGAAGGATGAAAAAGAATTGCTTACAGGGGATCTAGGCAGAGGGGGTGTTGTCTATGGGGGCTAAAGCTGGAGAGAAAAAGAGCAGGTTCTGATGGAGCATGTCAATTTATTGCACATATAGTCCTGATGATTCCTGGCAGACAGGAATTTACTTTTTTTAAAGGCAATCCATGTTACAATGGGCAAAACACTGGATAGCACGTTATTGCTCTAGAAAATGTCCTTTTGCTCCAAAAAGAAGACAATTATATTCTAAAATACTTTGTTTGAACATCAAAAATACTAAGCTTGTTTGCTGAAGAGGAAGTAAGTACAGATTTTATGTTTTTTCCTTTTATTTTCCTTTTCCACCTTCTCATGAAATTCTTTCATTTAATTTTCTTCCTAAAGACATTCTGAAGGCATAGAAAAACAATTGTCCAAAGAATAAACGTAGGCCTGTACCTGGTATTGATGATGTCTTCTCAAATTGTCAGCTGCACGTCTCTGAAAAATAGGAAAGAATAAAAAAAAAAAAATTAATCCCTGTCTGGAAGTTAAATACTTTAACATAGAAAACAGCAGGCCTGTGCATTATATGGTATCTGGCAAGCTGAGAGAAAAGGTTCAAAATCTGTTGAAAAATGACAGTGTTTGAAAAAAGCCTATAATTTGGTGTATAGAAAGGAGAAGGCTGCTGTGGGGAAGGCAAAGCGTATTTTCTACATTTTTGTCAAAATGCTTTTGTTCCTGCATCAGCATGGATGTGGTGGGGCAGGCAGGTCACAGGTTGTAGAGCCCTGTGGTCAGTGATCTGAGATAGAAGTGGAACAATGGATCATGTCACTCACTTGCACAGAATGAAGCATATTTTACTGAATTGAAAAAAGCTTGATTTATGTCAAGTTAGACTTCTCTTGGAGGTACACAGTAAAAGAACAGGAGTCAATGGATATGAGTTAAAGAAAGGGAAATTCTGTATGGAAAATCATCAGCACAGTGGGGTTCATAAAGCCATGGCGTTAGCAAGACACTTGCTATGGCTCCTAATGTCTCATTTAAAATAAATCTAACCAAAACCTGCACTATAAAACTGTATCAATCAGAACCTCCCCCTTAGTTCTCTGTAAAAACATTTAGTGAGAGAGGTGTATGGAAGAAAGAAAGAGCTTTCAACACAGTTTGGTAGTGATAAGGATAAAAGGGTAAAAGGGACAGTAACTCTGAAGAGGAGCAGCAAAAAAAGGTGTTGTAGGATGCAAGAATAGCCCAGGTTTCAAGCAGGTGTTGTTTTAGATTATACTGCCATATCTAAGGGCTACCCAGAAGACGGGGAAAAATGTCCTGAATTATTTTTTCCCTTGAATTCCTTTTGTCCTCAATTGCATAATGAGAAACCTAACTTTCACCCCTAACTGGTGAAAGAAACACAGCTTTAACTTAGACTCTTGTATCTGCTGCTGACAAGAAAATAATGTGTCTGACCACTGATTGTATTTCCACAAAACATAACACTTAACAGCAGCTTAAAACAAAGTGAAAGGACATCCAAGGGACTTGTTAAAATTGACCTCAGCTGCAAAGTAAGGCAGGCACTGCAAGTTATTTCATCTTGTGTTTCTCCATCTATGCATCTTCAAAGAGAAAATTGATATTTCTTGTGTTTAAGGATGGAGGGATGGGCGAGCTTGTCCATCACCAGGGCTGGAGGGAACAATGCAGCTGTGGAAAGGCTCATACCCTCACAACACCCGAATTTAGCTGCTTTTTAGAAAAAAATCTCAGCTTTCTTGCAGTTGACCACACGGTGGAGATGTTTCATTTTGTTGAGAGAGCTCTCAACAGATCTGATTCACAGGTGAAGGGAAAAACACTTTAGGTTATAATTGAAACCCACTTCAGGTAAAGTGAATAACTCCTAAGTAAAAAAAACCTGATTCTTATCTTGCACAATACTTCCTGCAGCTGCTGTCTGCTCTGCTTTATTTTACAGTGAAATGTGAAATAAATGCATAGGTTTAATTCTGTACTTGTAACAAGGACTACCTAGATAACACTTATCAGAGGCTGTGGCTTTTCCACTTAATATAATGCCAACAAGTACAGCTTGGGATAACTGTGTGAAAAGATTTGTGTAATAATTTGTCAGAACAGTTCTACTGCACTGAATTGCTTTCAATCCCTACCACCAAGAAGCTGACAGGAAATTAATTTAATTCTGTGTTTTCATGCACATACCTAATTCACTGGGAATTAAACATACGTGTAACCGATCAAATTCATTATCACCAATTCAATTATCACCAATTCAATTCATTACCACCATTATCACTCTATCTCCCGTTTAAATGTTTAGGTTCCATCTCCAGTTCCTAATCATCTTTTGCTTTCTTTTGAAAGCAGAATGAATCTTTGCCTAAACACATCTGAAATCCAGGCTATTCACCAGAAATAAAACGTCATTAACATTCATATTGTCCTTATTTAGGTCTTAGCTGGCCTGCTTTTCTCTACTCAGTTATAGTCTAATTTATGGTTCAAAACTTGTTTTAAGTAACCATTGTTCTATGTGCATGAAAAAGTTGAAAATTATGTCTGAAAAAGGGATGAAAGTTTGACTAAAAATAGCAACACCGTAGGAAACACGATTGAGCATTTTGAATACAACAGTGAAATTGAGGGGGATGCTGTTGTCACTTTCCAAAAGAGGGCACTAATACTCTTTAGGAAGCTCTAATAGTAGCTTCACTAGTAGTGATAATTATTTTGGTCTTCCTGTTTATGCCATTTCTACTAATTTGCACTGTTTGGAGAAAAGATCTCTTTAGTACTCGAAATTGTAATAAAATTGTATTACTTAATTTGATGTGTTTTATTAAAATTGTATCTTGGATAATGCAGGAATACAAATCCAATGCCTGCATTTGACCTTAAACTGCTAATTGATAAAGGTCCAGAAAATGGAACTATTGTTGAAGTTATGGGATATATTCCTCATCTTGAATAGAACCATCACCTTTAAAGGTTTAGAACTTATCTGTGTTGATAGAGAGACTTCTCCATGAAATGGTTCTTGGCTATACAAGGAACACTCCAGATTATTGATTTCCACACCAGATGGAAGGTGTTATTTCTTCACTCAATTTTCAATAGCACACATTACAGAGAAAATACAAAATGCTTATACTGAGTTAGAAATTGCATCATTTTCCACTGGGTGAAAAAAGGATAGGAGAAGGGAAAAGAAGATTTTCTGTGACAAATGACAATAAAATCATGTAGGTTGCTTAGAAAATGGCATAAAAATCGGGATAGCTAGAAGAGAGGTAACTGTTTATCTAAACATCAGATGCATTAAAAAAATAAATTACTGAAGTTATCCCTGGCAATTCTTTCCATTTTCACTTCTGAAATACTTAAAATTATAGGTAAAATACTTTTTGTTGACTGATCAGATGTAAAGTAGAATGTAATTTGAGAAAAATGGTACCATTTGTGCTGATAGGACTAGGATTTCTTTTCCCATAATTTTTTTTTTTCTGAAATAGCAATGGATTTCAGATGGCCAACAAGGTTAGCCTTGAACACCCCATAAGCCTTGTGCAGTCAGGAAAACCTCAGACTAATTAAAAGAATTGTATTACTAATCTGGCTTTTGCAAAGGTGAGCTAAAAAAATTAATAGAAATTATATAAATACAGATGATATAGATATATGTAAAGAGCAGCAGACAAGCATGCACTTATTTCAGAATTTTAAGTGCAGGAGATAAATGATAATAGCTGAAGAAAATGCTGCATACCTGGGATATGTCAAAATGACAGAATATAAAAATGTGCTGAGTTCTGAATGGTAGAAGAGGTCTGTCCGATTCATAGCAGAGCTGAAATATTAGTAAATCACATGTACCATCCTGGCCTTCCTTCAGCTGAAGCTGTGGCTAAAGAAGCTGCCATCAGCAAGGCTGGGCACCATGTTGCTTTGGAGAAAAAGCCTCTCCCTTGAAAAACCTCCCCTTGACTTCACCACCCTCTGCTTCCTCTGTCCTACTACAACAAAGGACAGAAGAACCACAGAGCTGACATCCAAGTAGAAACAAATTAATTGGCTTTTTTCAGAGGCACCTCACATCGCTACAGAGCGTGATCTTGTCCATGATAGTTCTGTTATAAACAGCAATGTAGATGATCCTCCCAAGCCACTATGTCATACTTATTTTTACTAGCACTTCTCTTCTTCCTATGGTCCTAGGTTTCACTAGAATATGTGCGGTAAACTATCCTGACCCTGAACCCTTTCTTTACACATTCTGCTTGCATATACTGAACTCTCAAGTGTACACATATATAAATTTTACAGTGGATTCTTGACACATTTGATTTGATCCTTGACTCAGTCCTAGTTCATGATTTCTGGCTTTTTGTTACTGAGGACTTTTTGCAAAGATCATGCATAAAACCCTTGCCAGCTCCTTTCTGTCTGTCATCTATTTTGTATCCTCTAGCACTGACTCACTCTTTGGACGCACACTATTGCTTTTTCTACTGGAAAACACCATGGTACGTCACTGCTGATTAGTGCTTCCTAATAGGAAAGTTAACATTTAGAGATTTCAGAACAGAATGTTTTGAAATCTGGGTTCTGCCTTACAGACAATGTGGCATCCATCCATGCAGCCAATATAAAAATCATGTTATAGTATTTTTTTCTCTCCCAGTCCTGGTTGTAGGGAAGGAGACAGAGTTTATAATGCAGGCTTCAGTGAAAAGGAATAGATCCCAAGAAAGCTTATCTTGTAGCTCAGAGGCCAAAGTTATTACAGGGGAGATACAAGTGAGCTGCAGTAATCTGAGATCCTTGAACAAAGGCACAGAAAACTCTCATTAACTTTTGGTTGAAAGGGTATAGAGGTTCTAAAATTTAATTTGTGAGGTAGCTTGTTGGGGCAATTGAAAACGTTCTAGGAAATCAAGGCTGAGCTTTGGGTGATGGGAAGTTAGTCAAAACCAGAATGTGCTCCCTCAGAACAAACTATGAGATCACCATGGTGTGCCCATTTGTTGAGTGATGATTTAACCTGTTGGAGAATGTCCAACTAACAGCACCTATCTGGTGGTTTGCATCTGTCCAATGTGGAAATCAGAGCACAGAGTACATATGCACTCCATTTTGGAGCTTGGATGAATAACTGGGTCTGGAAATTGAAAAATGTTCCAAATTCACATAACCCTAATGGGGCTTGTGTTATGCTGAGGAATTAGCTGAAGAACTTTGTAGTTTTATGAGGTTCCATGTGGTGGGCTGAATCTGCCTGGTCAGACACAGCCATTCACTTTTTTTGGGCAGATGGGAAGTGTGGTTGCCATGATAGCTCTGCTGGTGAGCTCTCTGCTTCAGAGGGGTTTTGGCTCTAATTCCAACTAAAAATCTATTCTGCAGGGGAAACCAGTGATGGATATGGCCCTACTGTCTCACATACTTTAGGGATTCCACTTTCAAACAATAATAATAAAAATAAAAAAAATTACAGAAATCAACTAAAAATGTTCCACATCTCTCCCTCACTGATGTCCTCCACTTCCAAACAGTTCAGTAATTCGTGGTTCACATTCAAATCATAAGGAAGCTAGGTTCAGCTCCTCTTCTGTTCTCCCAAGAGAGCAACTTAGCCCCTGCAGTATGTTAAAGATCTTGTTAAAGACAACAGGACATTTCTGTTGTCAGAGCTTTTGTGCTTGGAGTAAATAAATATCCACTGGAGAATAGAGTAAGCCTGGGTCTTCTCAGCCCAAGATATTTGCTTTAAATGGCACCTGCTCCTTTCTTCAAACAGAAATTTCATCCTGAAGCTGGAAAGTCTTTCCCAACAAAAACTTTTTTGAAACTGAAATATAGTAATTAAAAAGTTAGGTGCTTAGAGATTTTGGGGGAATTTAACTTAAAAACAAAAAGAAAATTGTATTTGGAAAAATTCTCAAGCAACTTGGAGCATAAACTCTCTACCCTTTGACCCTTTGCTGTACCAGTTTTCCCATATCTAAGATGTGGGTTTCTTGGAGGTGGTATTTATGTAGCCTAGCATTCAGCATAGGGCTGGGAGCACCTCATATCTTTATTATGCCACTCATCCACAAATGAGTTTACTCCCAAATCTGCAGTTTGAGAGGGTAAGAAAAAGGAAAAAATATTTTCTTATCCCAGATGGAAGGTCTGACAAGAAATATTGTCCTGAAGGTTTAGCTGGGATGTATAAAGGTATTCTGTATCTGTCTCAGTCAAAAAGGAATATTGTGTTAATCAACTCTCTGCTATACCCTGGCATCATACCATTAATTTAATATCATTCTCTCAGTTTACACTAGCTAATCATCCCTACCAAATGTTTAACAAATGCCTAGAAGCATTGCCCACTCTCCCACACACACAAGTACATCATTCTCTCGCTTGACTTTTTCTTTCTAACAACATCACATACTTTCTCCTTCTGTTGGTCTCTGCATTTACTTTTTTCACTTCCTATATTACACAGAGATGTTTTACTCTTAAAATTATTCACCATTCATGCTAGTTCATGCTGTTTTTAAAATTTCTATATGAATCACTTGTTAGTCTTTCTTAACTTAATGTTTTTCTCAGTGTGTGTTTCTTGTAGTCCATTACTGGTTTGTTTTAATGTCACCCTCATGTTTGTTAGCTTCTTTTCACGGCTATCTCTTTCCTGTATGTACAAATATGACATCTAAGCGAAACATTTTTCTTTTCACAATTTATATACTGGCCAACAATATCAGCATATTGCAAGAATCTGATTTGAAGCTTTCTGCAAAGAGGACAAAATCCATTCATCAACATAGTAATTGTGAATTAGTTTTATATGCCACTTTTCCTCTTTACCATATATCTGTCTATGCATGTGAACTTGTTCCTCCAAGTACATCTAGAGATTAAACTGCATTCCAGGATATGACAGCAGAATAGGTAGGAAAAACTCATTACTCACTTATCAAGAAATGGGGAAGAAATACAAAGAAAAGGTTGATAAATGGTCATTAAAGAATTGTATCATACCCCCTGACCTCTTTGAAATGGATGGAAGTTTTTTTTTAATAAGAATCAAGAGCACAAGACAGATATCCCTGTCTTTTCCTCCTTACCCACATTTTACTCTCATACTCTCACTTAATGCTTGGCTGAGTTCCTAATAGATTAGAAACACTTAAATTCATCAAAACACTTTGGTATAGAAAAAATGCCATTATCCACATCTTATCCCAAATAGTCTTCTTCATGATAGAGCTGGCTAAATTCAGCCTAGTTACTGAGGCACTGACTTGCTCATGGGAAATGAAGAAAACATAACTAGAGAGAATTAGTTGTTGGTGGGTTAGGATGCTGCCTGAATATTTGCACTGACAGTATAGAAAAATTGTGTCACTGAGTGAGGTATCTTTAACAGAGGAAGTTAGGAAGAAAAAATTCAAATCTGCTTTACCCATTGCAGCTACTCAGCCAAGTAAGTGGCTGAGATATTACACAGTCTGCATCCAGGTGCAGGACTATTCTTGGTTGCCTTGTGTGTCTTTTCTTTTCATTTTTTTTTCCCTAGAAATGTCACTGCTAATGAGCAGTATCAGAATATGGTATAAATTCAGAATGTGATTCTGAAATAGCTCTACCTTTAAATTCGAGAAAACAAGTCCAAGTAAATGCTGTTAGCTTTCAAAATATTTTTTAACTGGAAAAGCTTTTGCTAAGAATACTTCTATGGTAAACTCATTTCATTATATGCAGAGAGACAGAGACACAGAGAATATCCCATGATGAATACTTCATGCGTGAGTCTCTGGTTCATGGTATTCAATTATACCTGAACTGTGACACCTGAGCTAGGGATTCGCAACCAACAATTCTGACACTGGCAGACAAGTATACACATTTGATCTCTTGTGTTTTTTATTGCTCTTAATCTTTCTTGCACTACCTGTAGATGAAGCACAGTCATGGTTCATACTGTCATTGTATAGGGATATGATGATGCTTTCTCTTCATATATATTGACATGAATGTAAAAGGTAAACATTCTCAACTAGAGTTATTCTCTGACTCATATGCATATTATTTGGTAGTTCAGACGCTCTATAAAGCTGAGAAAAAGTCATCTATATAGCAAAGAGGAGAACTACAGGCAGAGTAAACCCCACAACATACCCCTATTGTTCCAAAACTTTCAGGCTTTCTTCTAATTTTTTTCTTGCAAAGATGTCTCCATAACCATTTGATCAGATACCACAAAGACTTTGGGCTTGGTATGACATTAAAAGGAGTGGGTAGAGTTCCTCCTTCTTCAAAGTAACTCATCCAGAGTTTTGTTCGAGCAAACTTCCACTCAATGTCTGCATGATCCTGCACAAAAGAAGAACATCATCAGCATGGATGTTGGTGTAATTAAGGAGGAGAAATAAGCCTCTACAAAAATCTGAAAAAACTAAAACTAGAACAACCTTGAAATAATAATGAATTGTCTTGTTAAAATACTGCCATCTTTTGACAGAAGGTCTTTAACACAAAGCCAAGCTAAGCCGCTTTATCTCACTAAGGAGATGTTTGATATGTAAAGTATATATCTACTTATAAGCACTCCTTTCACTGTTAAAAGCTGTTAAATTATGGAAAGTCTCTCAAAAAATAGAAAAGATAATTACAAGCAAAGAAATACTACATTTCTGGAAGAAAAGTTTTGTTATTATAGCAGCTCACCATTATTCTACTAATTATACTGCTCTGCAGCAGCTTCAACAAGTCAGTAAGGCTCATGCATTTTCTTAGAAATTACCAGTCCCCAAAAACAAATAGGTTATCCAACAAACCATGAGGCTACTAAAACTACTGAGTCAAGTATCTTTTTTCACTACTACTTCACAATTCTATATTTGGGATAGGTTGCAAGGTGGGTTTTTTATTTTTATTTGAAATTTTATTTCTTTTGGAACCTATATAGTATTGTATAATTCTGAAAATGTTCAGAAAATGAAAGCTAAAGGCCATGAAAAGATATCTAAATCCTAGCAGCTGAACAAGAAGTTTAAATCACTAATGTTAGATCTGGACAGACAAGAACTTCAGCTACAGGTCTAGCCCTGGCCACACAGTAACAAAAGCAACAATTTAGAAGTTGTAGGAGGAAAAGTATACTACCTAGAGCCCAAGTTTTGGTGAGTGGTCCTATGCTGTGGTATGGCTCACTAGACTCTGATAACTAGAGTTATACAAACACAGGTGGTCAGTTTTTCTTCTGTGGAAATACTTGTAATTTCCAGTTTGGAAAAAAAAAAAAGCCACATTTTAAAATATTAAGACTGTTTGCTTAAAATATTAAGCAAACAAAAGAAATATTAATATTTCTTCTGTTTGCTTTCTGCAGACCATATTTGAATTATCATATGATGAATCAGTGTTTATTTTTTTAGTCTCCTTAATAGACATTTAGAAATAAAACTACACCAATAGCTCTGGTAAGGATAAAGACATTTTTCATTAAAGCAGAAAACAGAACACTGTTGAATGAAAAGACATGACCTTTTCTTTGAACAGCTAGTGTCCTTGGAACACGGGAACCCAATTTCTGTTAACTGTATATTCATGTCAGATTTAAAAAAAAAAAAAAAAAAAAAAAAAAAAAAAAAAAAAAAAAAAAAAAAAAAGGTGCAGCCTTTCATATGCTAATAAATATGATGTATTAAAAATTAAGCAGTGACAGAACAATCCTGGGCAGTCTTTTTCTAAGAAGAGGTCCTGCACAGTGCAGCTTGGACAGGGCTGTAGCCCACATCACTTGCCAGAATCATCAGAACACCCTTCTCCACCCATGAGCTGGCTTCTTACAAGGGTCACCTCCTCCTCATTCATGTTGTGGGGAAATATCCCTCTACCCAGCCCAGCTTGGGTCTGGTGTCTTTGTCCTTCCAGGGCAGTGCAAAAGAAGTAAATTGCTGTATTTGTCCCAATGTGCTGTCTGTGAAATGTTTTACTGCCAGAAAAATTCAATGTAGGAACAGAGAGAGGGTACATATTATAAATGATCTAAAAATAAAGAACAACTTACAGCAATGAGTTGGTAAGAGTTATTCATCATGGCTATCAGCATGTTGAGCAGAACAACCAGAGATATTACATTATAGGTACCAAACATGGTGGCCCCAACAAATTCAGTGAATTCATGCCTTGCTTTCACATTGGTCACATAGAGATTGATGAGTCCAAATATAGACCAGAATAATGACTGCAGCGTTTCAAATAACCTGAAAAACAAAACCCAGAAGGAATAGCTGTATATTAACAACGTATTTAGTTTTAGATTGTTTAGTTTCTCCCAAAACACACAGAAGTTCTGGACTTGACTGAGATGAATGACACTTATCACAATACAAACACAGAAGTATCTTTCCAGTGAAAAAATGACCTGGTGTTTCAAATCTGGGCCTCTAGATAGACATTACAGAAGCTATAAATAAGCCTGCAAGCAAAAGGCTGATTTTGCTTGAGAGTTTTGTTCAAACTTCAGAGAGATAAATATAGTTTCAGAGATCTTATGTTGGACACCTTCTTTTGAACTATTTTAACCCTTTGCTTTAACTATAAGGGGTAGAGTAAGGATCCAAAAGTAACTCAATGATTGTGTTTCATGAGAATGTTGAAAGTATGGTATCCTCATATTATGCAATTCTGGTTTGTTGAGAGCCACTGAGATAAAAGGAGTTGAATAATTAGCAAGACATTATTATCATTAGCATATGTTTTTATACAGAAGAGAGACACAAAAAAGACAAGCATGCTGCTCTCAAAAGAAATTCATGTTTTTATACCTAAAGCATATGATATTCCCTTAGAGAAGTTTGTACAACAGCTAGGAAGCCAGTAAGAATACTGAATTTTAAAAAAACATTCCTCTACAGCTCCATAGATTGAAAAATTTTCCCTTTTGTTCTGTGTTCATCTAGTGCACTGTCATAAGAATGGTCCTGGTTAGACTCTGCTCCTTGAAAGTATGGAGCACATAAAGCATCACAGTTTGCCACGACACCACCTTCTGACACTAGTGCCAGTACTCCCCACTATTTCCCAGATGAATATTGCTTCCCTCAATGCTAAGCTCTGAAAAAATTCTGTGTGTTTTTCTGTTCAGATCACATAAAGTTTACACTTGCATAGGTGTTATTAATATACAACATAAATATGCTGTGCCTGAGAAAAGTTACTTGATTAAGATGATATAAAGGCTGCTATTTTTATAAAATAATTTCCTCTAAGAAGGAAGCCATTGGTAATAAATGTACTTTTAAAAACAGCCTAGATGCACAGAAATTAATAGGGAATGGACATTTATAGCAGTCGTTTGATTCAGGTTGGAAGGTGAAAGACAAGAGAATTAGTGCTCATTTGGTAGTGTTTTGGTACTATAGATGAACTAAAAACTACAAAGAAGTAAAATGATTTTAAAATGAAAGAAAAAGAAACAATTTACAACAGAAATTAGAAAATTGATTCTATGGAGTAAAGTCAGTAGAATCTTGGATTGCATGTTTTTCTGCAGCCTATCACATTTGCAAGGAATCTTCATGTTTTAGAGCACCAGACTTATTTAATGCCCACAGGTAGACATGGAAGAAATGCAGAGTGACAGCTGTCTGGATGAGAAAGGTCTGAACTGGTGACCTTATGCAATTTCTAATCTCATTTATCTTTCTCTTATCTCTATTTTACCTTTTATCTTTTGAGATATCTTGAATTGTACAGACTTCACTGCTGTATGAGGTGAACATTATTAGAATGATGAAATGTGAACTTTTTTGTTATTAATATCAGGGTAATATTAGATGTGTTTGTCAGAACACCACTGTAAGCACAACACAACAGAAAACAGAGGTTCTTTTCTGTAAACAGCATCTAAGTGTATAAAATACTTGGAGAGAGGGGGAGGATAGAAATAAATAGCTACTTACGTTGAAAATGCATTATTCTGCTTTTCACATCGTATTCCTTTGCAGTTGCCAGGTTCATTTGTCTCATAGTAGAAGTACAGTTGGTTCAATCCATTTGCAAAAGCAAGCAGCACAAGGCAGTATATGAAGAGAAACTTTAAAATATCCAGCAACATTCTTCCTAGAGATATCTGCAGAGGTCCCAGGTGAGAATTTGCAGTGAATAATGAGATCAAGCGCAGGGAGCTGAAGATGTTTGCAATTGCAAACAGGGCCTCAGCCACCAGGGTTGGATGCCACATGTCCCAGCTCTCCCGTGGAACTAATCCGCTATACTGAAAACAAGCAGAAGGGAAAAAAATTACTCCTCTATTTTAATACATAAACAAGCATATCAGTTTCTTTATAAGCTGCTCAATTAATTTGCAGAAATCACAATACATTTTAACAGTAGCAAAAAAATTCACAGTTTAAAAATTCTGACACTGCAAAATGAACAGTTTTGAGCCCCTTCCTTTTTAGAACTACAGAAATTTCCAGCTGTACAAGCAGGTAAATTATTTCTTTGAAGAAAAGTGCAGGGCTGACATTGATGGATAGAAACCCACGAAAACCCTGGCAAGTAGGAAGAAAACATTCAATCACTGAGTAAGTATATCACTTAATCACTAACACTGGACCAATGATGAAAAATCTGTTTATTAATGAACCATGGCAAACTGCTTATGTGTCTAATTATCAAAGACGCCTGAAATGGTGACTTCTGTTCCAGCTCTACCAAAAAAAATTCTTGAAGATGAAAGATATTTGAACTGAGGCTTAACTAGTGTGGCAGACTCATTATTATTTATTTGGTCTCATTATTCTGTTTTATAGAACATATAAGATGACAGAATCTATGCTAGGAAGCCCTCAAAAAAGGAGGTAATATAATATAATATAATATAATATAATATAATATAATATAATATAATATAATGCAGATTTCAAAGAGGGGCTATTGTGTTATCCATATTTACCTACTCTAGACCACACAGATGCCCCTTCAGAGCTGCTGGGCATTCCTTGAGAAGTAGGAAAGGCACTCCATGTGTCACTGGGGCCAGATGACACAACATAAACAGTCATCACAGCATTTCACCACGCTCGCCCTACAAAGAAGGTGATCAGTCTCAGACTGGTCCAGGAACACCTGAGTAACTTGAACATACATTAAGTCTGTAGGTCCTGATCAGATGCAACCCAGAATCCTAAAGAAACTGGCTGATGTAGTTTCCAAGTCACTCTCTATCATATTTGAAAAGTCCTGTCAGTCAGGTGAAGTCCCCAGTGACTGGAAAGTGGGAAACACTGCATCCATTTTTAAAAAGAGGAGAAATGAAAACCTTGGGAACAATCAACCTGCCAGCCTCCCAACAGCCTCCCTTCTGTGCCTGGGAAGGCCATGGAACAGATCCTCCTAGAAGCTGTGCTAAGGCACATGGAGGACAGGAAGGTGATTTGAAGCACCAGCACGATTTCACCAAGGCAAAGTCTTTCCTGACACACCTAGTGGCCTTCTGTGAGAGAGTGACTGCATCAATGGACAAGGGAAGGGTTGCAGGTGCCATCTAGACTTGTGCAAGGCTTCTGACACAGTCCCTTGCAACATCCTTCTCTCTAAACTGGTGGATTTGATAGGTGACCTGTTCAGTGGATAAAGAACTGGCTGGATGAGTGCATCCATAGAGAGATGATCAACAGCTTGATGTCCAAATGGGCATCAGTGACAAGTAGCATCCCTCAGGGATCTGTACAGAGAAAGGGACTGTTTAACATCTTCATTAATGACATAGACAAAGGGATTGAGTACACAGTCAGCATGTTTACAAATGACACCAAGCTGAGTGGTGCTGTTGACATGCCTGAAGGACAGGATGCCATCCAGAGGGACTGGCACAAGTTCAAGAAGTGGCCCCATGGGAACACCATGGGGTTTAACAAGACCAAGTGCAAGGCACCTCAGGGTCAGGGCAGCTCCTAGTATCAGAACAACCAGGGGAATGAAGGGACTGGGAGGAGATGGAGTTGGGGTGCTGGTAGATGCATGCTCACAGCCCAGAAAGGCAGCCATATCCTGGGCTGTACAAGAAGTGTGACCAGAAGGTCAAGGGAGGGATGAAAATGGTCACAAAGCTGGAGCACCTCTCTTCTGAGGAAAGGCGGAGAGAGTTGGGGCTGTTCAGCGTGGAGAAAAGGTGACTTTGGGAAGATCTTGTGGCCTTCCCTGAAAGGGCCTCATAGCAAAGATTGAGATAAGACTCTTTACTAGGGCCTGTAGCAATAGCAGTAAGCTAATGGTTTTAAACTGAAAAAGGGTAGATTTGGACTAGATAAAACAAATACATTTTTATGATGAGGGTGGTGAAACACTGGAACAGGTTGTCCACAGAAGTGGTAGATAACCCATTCCTGGAGACATTCAAGGTCAGGCCGGATGAGGCTCTGAACAGCCTGATCTAGTTGAAGATGTCTGTGCTTATTGCAGAGGCACTGGGCTCCATGATCTTTAAAGGTCCTTTCCAACTCACACCATCCTATGATTCTGTAATTCTAAGATTCAGACTGTGAGAGGGAACTGGGCATTGTTTTGGACAATAATAACACAGGCCCCACACCAGGGTTTCTCTAGCCAACTGGTAGTGAATGTGAAACTGTCCCAGTGCCTGACAGCAATCCCTGGCACATGCCATTTGCTCATATACGAGCAGCCATAGCAGCTGCCAGGTTTGTGGATCTGGGGATGAGACCTGCAAAACTGAAAAATAGCCCATTAAAAAATTAAGAATTACTCAGCCTTACTTTTTTTCACCTGTGGTATTTATTCTCTACAGAGCAGTGAATTAAATCTAGACCTGCTGGAATCACAGATCAGTACTCTCTTCATTAGACTATCCTCTCTCTAATGATTATGCTCATCTGTCCCATCCACTCTTTAATCCAGTTCTGACTGATTCAAGATCAATGATGAAAAACAGCCAGTAGAAAACAGAATTTAGTTACCAGAGACAATAACTAAGAGATAAAACAAGAAGAAAAAACAGAAGAAAATATTTTCAGTGTTTTTGAGAAGAGAGAGCTGAGAACTCCTCAGCATGATTCCTATAATGTCTTTCTTTGAATAATAATTTACAGCACATTACTGCAAACACTCATGGCACTTTACAACCTTCACACCTGAAAACTTGCACATATTAAATAACTAGGAATAATTGTCTGTACGAGCAAGGAATGGTACTGAAAAGTGCAGTAGATACTCAAATTAGGGAGAAGTACACAAGGTCTTTTGGGGCAATAAAGTAAAATACAGTCATGGAGAAATGTAAAGAACATATATGAAACTGCAAAGAGATGCAGTTTTTGGTAGAGAATCAAAAGCGTCAAAATGCAGACATATTTTAGGTGAGGGCAAGTAGTGGCAGATTTCAGGGAAGTTACAGATGTGGGGGATTTGGGAGAAATCTGTGGAAATACTCTTCTGAGAAATACATGAAACTAGAGAACACTGAATAAGTATAGCACATGATATGCCAAGGCAACAAGAATCAAGTTTAACAAGTCAGGTGTGGATAGCCATATCTGCACTCTGCCACCTACTTTTACAGTCAGCAAAGAGAAATGAGAATTTCTAGAGTAGTGGGAAAGCAAATATCCCACACAGGTGTGTTGCTCTTTAACTTTCTCATTTTCTCATTGATTGTTGGGGAAGGGGATAGACTGTCTTACAGCTGCAATCTGGTAAGATGTATCGTATCCAATATCACTTTTTCTAGGAGAAATGATGTTAAGCAGAAAGGTGAGGAAAAAAAGGACTTTGTCTATGATATCCTGGATAAAGACACAAAATTGATTTGTTCAAACATTCAGAAAAGATCAAATGACCTTTTATTTGTAAAAGGGATATCAAAGGCACAACTGTGATATTTCATCATAACTGACTTCCTTTTTTGGGCCCAAGTGCTTCCTGCCTGTTTGGATAGAATCCAGGAGGTGTCACCGTCATAAGCAGAGAGTGATGGCTGTTATATAGGTGCTGAAGAAACAATTTAGGAGACTGGAAATATTTGGCAAAAAAAAACTGAGAAAGGTGAAGACCTGAGAGATAAGTTTGGAAATTGTGAAATATATTAACTGCAAGAAGACAGCAAATAATATAAAGAAAACAGTGAGTATAAGAGGTCTCTAACAACAAATCCCTAATGATTCCACTAACTGGAGCAGAGGATGCTGAAAAGGAATCTAGAAATATTAAAGAAAAACCTAGAAAACAAAGCAGCTTTCATGTGAAAAGGAAAATACAGAAGACTAGTGAAAAGACTAGGCATACTAAAACCAGGAACAGTGAAAAAGAATAAAAAATGTATCTCAGAGCCAAACCATGGAGAATTGAAGTATTTTTCCTCTCACTCATGTTTGTTGAAGTCCTTCTGTTCTATACAGGCTAAATAAATTAGTATTGTTCTAGGGAGTGGAAAATGGTAAGAGAAAACATAGCAACACTGAATTTGCTGTAAATCATGATGTTGATAGTTTGCAGCCCTCTATTTGGTGACCCTGATGAATTTCTGTATCCCCTTGAAATGTAAACACAACCTTTTGACATGTAACAAAGCCAACCACCACCTAATTTGATTAAATAACACCTATTACTGGCTCAGTGGTTGAAGGAAATTTACATGGCACGTCAATGGAAAATTAAGAAGAGCAGAAAACAAATTGAGCAGCATATGAACAGTAGAGTTTCAAGGCAAATATATGATGTTTTTGTGATATCAGCCAGGGAATACAAGATAATAATTTTTGATCCTCACTCAAAGGAACTAAAATGCAAATTCAGTATCTGAACCATTTGTGAGGAAAAAAAAGCTGAGTGATCACTGTTTTCCCACTAAAAAAAACCAAAAAAAACATGAACTCTCAGTCTTTTGGAAGCACCACAAGAGATCAAACAGACACGTAGATCAGGCTACCTGAATGTTTAATGGGCTGTTGGACCTCACTCTAAGGTGACCCCATTGTTTCTGGTCACAAAGAGACAAGTTAAATAACATCCATTTCAGGAAAAGTATTTTAAATCCTTTCCTGAAAAGTCATATGTAAATGTGAACTCTTCCTATTTTAAAATGTATGTACCAATCTTTGCATTCATTATGTGGAATTTCAAAGCACCAGGAGGAAGGGGGCAGAGGGACAGCCTAGCAGAGAGAGCTTTAAAATGGTAATTACACTTAGGAATTGAGTCCATGATTTCTCAAGGGTGGAGAGGTGTTAGTTCTCCTATGTAAATGAACGTTTAGTCTGTGAATCTGGTAAAATATCAATCAAAACCATTTTACAATGCAAACACGTAAGAAGATGTTTGCAGCTGCACAACTGGTGGCAGGAGAGATGTATAATCTTATTTACTACTGAACAAAGTAGGCCTGACACAGTGATCATTAGGCAAGTAAATGTTGAGACAAATAATGTACTTTCGCTACTTTTCAGAGTTCTTGCCCTGAACAGGAATTTGTTTCCTTACTAAATCTTCATGTCAGTGGCTGAGGCACGTTATCAGCAATATGAAATTTCTAGCAGAAGTGAAAACAAGCAGCACTAGGTCCAGTGCTCAGATTTAACAAGTATTTAAGATAAAGCAAGCAGATTCTGCACACATGGTGACACTGCACTTAACTTTACACATCAGAACAAAATGAATTATATTCAAAAAACATAAAAAGAACCATTTTTCTTAACATAGAATGACTTCTACCTAAAACCCTCCATAAAAACAAATGTGTTGTTTAAAATCTGTCATCTTGTATTTAAAAAAAATGTGGCAATATACTATATATAATGATATTTTTATGGAGGACAGAGAATTTTCAGTGGGTATACTGGATAATTTAGGAAGACCTAACACATTGATACAGATAAAAAAAACCCCAAACACAGGCCATCAAAAATTATAAGAGGTCCTTATTTTATTTGAATACTGGCAATGAAACCAGTAACTTTGAGTTATCTTAGCAGTTCTTTCATCCTGAAATTATACACTTCGGTGAATTTTATGCTACCCTATCAGCCACTCTAAATAATATACATCTACTTAACTATTGCATCAGTCAGAGAGCCTTAAACAGGCAATAAACACTGTATTTTACTCTGGGAATATTTATCACACAAGACAGTACCATGGGGACACATAATTTTATTCAAGGGAGTTGGTTAAAGTGCTTTCTTAGGTGGCTGGAAATGATCCATAGAAGATAGAATAAATCTAAGAACTGACCTTATATATTTGTTTCAATAAAGACAGAAGAGTTGTAACTTAAAAAAACCTGATTCACAATGCTTAGGAAAAGAAAAGTAAAGCTTTACATTAAAACCTACTGGTTACCTTTGGGACCCTCTCAATCTCATCTGGCATAGTGGCAAGGAACTCTGCTGTAGGCATATGAAGGAATGTGGCAGGGTATTAAATCACACTTGTATTCCTCTGTTCATTACTTCATCATGTGTTTCAGTTGACTGGCACAGCTTTTTTAAGCACTGTATTCATTCTGATTAAAATGTAAGTACTAATTTGGGGAGTAATGAATTCATGTTATCCCAGATACTGTCACCTTGGAATCCGATTACTGCAAGCAGAAGCCATTTGGGAGATGAAAGGATTATAATGTCTTCTAATTAGTATCATTCTGAAGTGAATAATTGGCCATCTCCAATGCTTTGGAAACATCTTTTTTAAATGAACTGTATGCTTTGTTACAAGGGACAGTGAAAATACTGTTTATTTTCTAGTCACTTTATGATAAGGCACCTTTGTCTGTAAAAAGGCATTTCATTAGCTTTTAAATGACAGTTCACCCCTCTTTGGAGCACCTTTCTCTTTCAGGCTCCAAAAATTATCGCTGGTGGCAGCGAACTTGAAAAAGCTGAAGTGCAATACTGAGCACAGTGGCCAGTAAAGATGGGCTTATCTTTACTTGGATGAAAATTTCATTTCATACGTAGTTTCCCTGCACTTGAGACCATTTTTGTTCTCAAAATATCACATTTTATGAGGAGTTTCTATCATATTATGTATTCATGTGGAATACATACAAGATGTTCCCACATGTTCTATGCCTTTGGAAAGGAGGGCTGCTCTGCTGGAAGATACTTAAAGTAGTGAAAATATAAGACTATTCACAACAAATCCATGAAAAGAACATAAAAATGAACATACTCAACCTCAAGTGAACATTTTATTCCCTTCTGTTTTACTTTCTCATGTTGCACTTATAATAAATTTTCAAAGGAAATTAAAATCTTGCTGTTTAGTTCGCTCCACCAATTTTGACTGCATATTTTGCCAGTAGACATGTCTGAAAGTTGTGTAAATTTATCTGAGGGGCAATAATTTCTCACTTTAAAATCAAAGATTAACATAAAATGTAAACATTATAAAATATTACTGGTCATTTTCATTTCTCAAGAAATTAACCATATGACAGTTCAGGAAAAAATAAGAGCAGATTGCATGGCCAAGAAGAAAAAAGCATAAAACTGAAAATATTTTGCTTGCTCTTATACTTGTTTAGTTTCTTGTAATTGCTGTAGAAGATTCACAGAGCACATCATACATCTCTTGCATTGCTAAGTCTCAGGACCTCCAAACATAGAAAGAAGATTGAAGAAGCCTGATTCAATTTATCTTAAAAATGTTACTGTTTTGTTTTGTGGTTTTTTACAGTTTACCTTTGAAAATGCAACAATTTTCAAGGAGATTGTTGCCAAGTACAAGGAGTTCATTACAAAATCCATGAGGTTCCACCAATCATGAATGTAGTCCTGGAGTCCACCATCCCACATCTGTTTAATTTCACCCCAGATAAAACCTGTAAATAGAATATAATTCATTAGGCATGAATATTAAGTTTAAAAAGGCTATAACTATTCTAGACATTTAACTCATGATAGATTGATTCTCCTTACATCAAGTGTAAAGGGAAGGTGGATAAGTTCTCTAAATTACTCATCGAGTTAGGTGAAATTTCATCTGTCTGCTCTTTCTGGAGTTAATTTGTCACAAAAAATCCACACCCCCAAAAAACACTCTGCTTGTACAAGGACAATTTCTTTGGTTTTCTTCAATCTCTTTCTCACTGTATCCTAAAAAGTATAAAAAGGGTCTTAAAATAAGTTTCCAGTGTCAACTCAGTCCTTGGCAACTAATGCAATGTGTTTCAGACTGGAAAAATTTATGACTGCAATCCAACACAATTTTGATTGGAACCCACACAATAAGGAAGAGAATTTCTATCGTTATTGTCAATGCTGAACTAAAGTCTCCCTTTTCCATATGAAAGAATAGTATCTCCAGAAGAAAGTCTTTTGTTGACACATTCCTTTGGGACATGAAGGAGCTGAAACTGTTTTCAGGTGTGCAGAGCACACATTGTGCTAGACACAGTGAAACAGAAATATTCAATGCAAGTGGGAAATGTGGCAATTTGTCTGATATGAACTCGTTTTAAAGCTTCAGAGACAACCGTGTGGAGACTCTTTAATACTACAAAAATTAAAACCACTCTAAAGAAGATACTCCACATTACTGTATAATATGCTAATAAGACAACAAGGTACATTTAGATGCATATTTCACATTATTATCTACAGATTTTTTTGATAATACCATTACAGCTTTTAATTTTTCACAGTTAATAATTTTCTTGTAGGAATTTCTTACTTTGTGCTCATTAGAGGGGTAAAATTCACCAGAGATAAGGCAAATCTCTCACATATTGGTGCTGAGATACAGTTAATTCACCATGACTTTTCTTCACCTGCTCTTTTAGAAAAATGATAAACAGATTTCATGCAGGGGCCTATAGAGTTCTGCATTTTTTAGTATGAGCTTAATTCTCCTTAAACCTTAACATTGTGTCTCAATGGGTCTTCTGGTTGACTGGATGGAAAACTTGTGATTTTTCTCAAACATGATCCCTAAGAAGTAATGTCTGCCTTCTCTTATCTGTACCAGGTAGGTTTTTGAGTTATTACAATTTAATTTTGTAGTGTATTGGCTTAGTTTTTCTGTCTCCTCATTGCTTTCAAAAGGAAAAGTTCTCTTCCTCATTAACTTCACTCTCAAACCTCAGATATGGTCTCATCTTATTTCTGTGTGTCACTACCAGTAATGACAACCCTGAGGAGTATTTGATTCATCTGATTGATTCAGCAATTTTTGTTTTCATAGGATTAATTTTCAGCCATGCTGCCATCACCATTTCAGCATTCTGCAGATCTGCTCTGAGGAAGGACCTCGCTGGGAACATGCAGACAGGAAAGTGGGATGGGCCCATTTTACCACCTACAACAGCCCAGACAGGCTGATGGCAACTCTATCTGTAGTATATCAGATAAAACTAACCAGAAAATATATCACTGTTACAAAGTGAACACTTATTTTAAAGGTGCAATCAATTGCGCTGAGTAACAGTGATAGAGCAGCTGAACATAATTGTATGGCAGTGGTCAATAACCTCTAACAGCACAGGCTGCTACACTGCTGCCAGCTGCCCAAGTGCCATCACAAAGGCAACACACCTTCCCAAGGCTGCTAGGGCAGGCTCCTACATGCTTGTCCACTTCAGCCAGTGAAGTGACTTAACCATTTACTCTTCAAAGACCTGGCCACTCATGACATGCAGTATGAACATGGTGTCAGCAGATCTGCCTCCCCCTTCTCTCCACAGTCCTCCCCAGCCTTCATCAAACAGTCCATGAACTTGCAAATGTCCCTGCTTGCTCTTCCACTACCTTTGGGGCATAACTTGTTGAGACCTATCCATCATCAGGTCATAATTTTGTGTGCTGCTATATCCCCCTCACATTTCAGACACTGCTCTGAATCACTGCTGCTCCACCTGCATTATAGCACATAAAAATCACCCCTGTGCTGCAGGAGAAGACCTAGCTCCAGGCTCTGAGTTGAAGCCTGTGTAATACAGATATGGCCTCTAAGTCTCAGTGTCACAGAACAGTGCCTTGCACTTTTTCATTTAAGAAATTTTCACTTAAAGGTCACAGGATCTTGACATTGGCAAGACTGCTATGGCACAGAAAGCAAAAAGATGCATTGACAGGAGGTCCTCAAATAAAAAGATTTTGCAGAAATCAATACACACACACAGAATGAAATACACTTTTTTGTAACTCATCAGAGTTAATAATTCTCTTTAAAATATGCTTTGAAAAGATGGTAGGTAATAGGTTTGGATGCAAAATAAGATGAATGCTTTAACAAGAGGCTTTAAATTAATTGAAGTCTTCTGCCAAGATATTCTATGGTTCACAACCAGCCAAAGATGTGAACTGACACAGACTGCAACAGGGCTGTTCTCTGTAAGACTGTTGCTCAGTATTGTATGCCTTGACAGCACTGCCTAAAATATAATGGGATTATGTACAGATTGAAAAAGAAATGCTGACTAATGCTGCTGCACTTGATCTGTTTTGTGAGTGAAGAGCCAGAATGTTTTTCCAAGCATTTCCTGTGCTTCAGAAAATGAAATGTAATTTTAAAGTTGACATTAACAGAGAAATACTGACCTATTATAAAATAGTGGAAGAGAGTAAATGGCTGTCGTAAATTTGATCATTTTTAATTAGAAACACAATTAATCAAAGCTACCAGCAATTTGGAAGTAATTCGGCAGCTGAAAGTTCTGAGTATACTTTGACATTGTAAAGTGGTGGTTCTAATTATTTTCTTGGTTCAAGAAAAATTTATCTTCATCCTCATGCCTGTTCTTTTCAAGTAAATAGTAATGGAAAACTGGAAATCTCATATTTTTGCTGGATGTAATGGAGATGTGATAGTTTGCTCTTGCCAGCCAAAACATCTAAGTACAAACTCAATATATAAATGCAGTTACTGAGATCCTATGTGACTCCAGAGAACCTAAAGTTATGCTGATGGATAGATGAATACGACATTTGTGAAAGACACACAGCCCATGTATGCAGAGGAGAGCTGCCCACACATGTATTTTTAAAAGCAAATCCTGGTACCAAGTCCTAGTGTTGATGGCTCAAATTCACAATTCCAGGATGACCTCACCATGGAAGCTGTGATCAGACTCCTGGCAGCTACCAGGTCTCCATGGCTAGGGATCCTTAGCAGGGCTCATCTGGAGCAATGAATGCTGGAAGAAAGGGACTCTCTTGAGTTCTGTAAATCCTCCCAAGTGTGCCTGAAAGGCTATCTCAAGAAAGTGTACTCTGACATCCCAGAGCCTTTATGCAAGGCTGAAGATGTCTCTAAGGTGTGGTGAGCTTACATGATGAAGGTATTCTGAACAACAAACCTCAGGGATTCCCAGCTGTGTTGTTTAGGTTTAATTTACGACAGCCAGAGGCTTTGAAAACTTCTTGTAAAACAGAACTGTATCTTTTTACAAGAAGGAAGTGTCTGGGGGAAGAAGTCAGACCACCCTTACCTCCACAGGCTCTGACACAACATGCCAATTTTCTTCTGTTACATTCACTGGGAGAATCAGGAAATGACTTGGAAAATCTATGCTGTATTTTTTTTTTTTTCCCCAAAGAAAAATACATCCAGAGATCAGAGCAGAATTATCTCTGTGACCTTGTACACTTTTCTACTTGGAAGATTTATGGATAGCTGGATACTACCTGATTTGATTATGCAAGGAGGCTTTAGGGCATTTCCAAACACTACCTGATATCATAGAAGAGAAGACATGCAGTGACAAGACTGTCTAATAGAGGCACTGCTACAGGTAGGAAAGAGATACAGAGTCCAGGCACTGCCTGATCATTTATGTGCCAAAGCAGCAACATTACTGCAAACTGACAGAGCTCATGTCAGAGCTACACATTCAGAAGCAAGAAAGTTGACATCTCAACAAAACAGAAGGGACACTGCCAGCCTGCACATAGGTATTGCAGAAAAACTGCTAAGAGAAACCAGCCAAAGACCAAAACCAAAGTAGACCTAAAAGCAAGAACCTTTTAGACAGTCAAGTTGGGGACAAGTTGCTTGCCCAAAGCCCTCTTTAGCTCCCTGGGAGGAAAGAATCTCCAAGGCAATAATCCTGTCATCTGCAGGTGGGTCAGTCTTGCCACTGAGTGAAAAGGGAGCCATGGAGGATCAGGCTTAATTAAAACAGATGTCTATCTTCCAGATGCCTGTATTTAGCTGAAATAATTCCACTCAGAGCAGATTTCACTACTTTAGCGGGATATTCTTTGCTATATTCTGTTTGTCTCTTTGCTCCAACTGTGTCTTTCCTATCTCTTCACACCAGCCAGATTTAACACCTGCCTCTTAGACCCTCACTTATCTATTCCATGCTGTTATCATTTATTGCCACTTGCAAGGAAATTATCAACATTATGAAGCTCTTCCACCTCATTAATCAAGGACTTAAATTAAAAAGTTAAGGGTAAGACTTTCAAGTACTTGCTGCATTGTTTATACCCACATATTGGAGCAGTAATAGAGAAATAGCAGCATGCCTATTTTGAAATGGCCTGAGATGACAGAGACAAATTTCATTAAATGCCCATGGTTTTAATGGGATGAAATACATAAATCTGGGGCAGGAGTCCCACAGACCACATGAGGCCCTGGGAATGACAGACACCATGGAGAGGTTTTGGAAAGCATTGTGAATAATTATACATGCAAGCTGATCAATTGCAACCATTTGACTGAAGTCTGGTTTGCCTGAAGCAAGAAAGGAAATTGATCAGATAAAATTAATTTGGAGAAATAAAATTAATTTGTGAGCAAATTTTTTTGTTTTGCAGCATATTTTTCTGAACATTAATTAAGAAATTGTTCCTTCTAAAATAAACCCTAAATATCATAAAATAAGTTTTATTCAAAGCAAAAAAAAAGAGACTACATCTTAGAAAACAAAAAGCGCTAAAATAAAAATGTTCTTAGAAAAATAACATCTTTCATTAAAATTCTCCTAACACTTTCAAAAAATCCTTAAGAATTTAGTAATAGATATCACATACTTCATATAATGAATGTGTAGATGCGTCAATAAATATACAATTATAAGATTAGCTTTTATCTTAAATATTTACCTATAGATTTTGATTTTGAAGCTGTATTTCCTGTCTTGAAATCTTTGGATATGAGATACTGAAAAATCTTTTCAAAAAAGTGGACCTGCTTTTCTTTTCATAAATTAAGACTCTGATGACAAACCTTGCAACTTTGAGCAGGGCAGCAGCTCAATACTGTTACAAAAATTCTCTGTTTCTTTGGATAAAGGCTTGGGTTATGCCCAGTATATTTTAGTGCTGGCAGACAGCTTTTGGTTAGAAAACATTTTGGATTGATCCTATTTGATCCTTTATAGCTACCTAGACCTGTAATTTTACTCTTGAGGAACACATCTCAGTCTCATGCAAAAGAAACAAACAACAAAGAAATACCTTCCCTCTGAAATCCATTCAAAGGTGTTTTCAGTTCTAAGAAAAAAACTTAGACACAGGCCGTCTAAATTCCTATGTTGTATTGGAACTTGAGCAACTGCAAAGAGAGTTTTCCAGCAACCGTGGAAATTCACAAAGATTTGTGCCATCTCTACAACACTGCCTTTTGTTGTTTATAATTACGCTTAAAGTCTGTGAACAATAACATCAAAATTTGTCAGACAGTGGTATGAAAGGCAATATCCTGACCTATGTTTGGTCTCAAAAAGTTTTGTGGATCCCTTGTTAATTTTGGCTTTACCTTTCCTACAAAAGGTTGGTTGTTCTGTGCTATTTTTGTTCCTTACCATTAAGCGATGGGAAGCAAGAGGTTTCTTAGGGTCAATCTTTGCATGCCAAGATCAACAACAGCTTTTTATCATGTTTCTTGGAAAACATATTTTTGCTGGGCTGTGAAACCATTTAACTGACAAACTCAACTTTGCTCTGCTGTGTGATGTAGAGTTTTTCACAGATACAAGAAGAAGTGAGACAAGCTGCTAATGATCTAAAGCTCAGTGAAGCAAAGGAAAGTCCTTCCAGTGGATTCACTGAGTATTGATGAGGCTTGATAAAGCTTTTCTGTTTTGCACCTGGGTTTATTAATTGATCTCTGCTGAAGGTATATGAAGGTAATAAGAGACATCCTGGCATAATTCAGAGGCTTCCACTCTCTGGGGCCTATTTTGTTAACAGAATACAACTATTTCAAGAAAACCTGCACAAAATCAAACACACACATCTGGCTTTCCCATGGGTAAATACGTGTTTGTGAGGGGAACAACTATTCACAGTGTCTGGGTCCCGTGTCAGGTCAGGTAAAGCAGTGGGAATGACATGGCCAGAGGTACCATTAAAAGTAATTCCCATGGAAGAAGTCACTTGGCTTTCTTCTATTATAATAGAAACATTTTTCTTTGGCCTCTGTTTTGGAAATAACAAGGCTATTCTAGATCGAATCTTAAAGTCCAAAAAGCCACATATCAGCCAACATCACCAACAGCCAAAAGCCACGTCAGCCAACATCCCCAAGAACCAAAGAATAAAATAAAACAATCTATATAGATAATATTTATCTTAAATACTTACAACTTGAGTTTAAGTAATCAAGTAAAATGTCCTATTATGGCAAGGTACAGACAGTCTGAAGAAGTAGTCCTCCTGATGTTCAAATAAATAATTTCATTACTGAGTCCAGTTTTGAAATACTTAGCAAAGAAGAGATATTAACTGGCTGAAGTGAACCTAATGGGAGGCCATGGAGTTAAATGGGGTCTGGACCACATGATGTTCAAGAAGAGGTTGAGCGAGCTGATTTTGTTCAGGCTAAAGAAGAGAACACTAATGGGAGGTAAGTAGTCTCAAAGCTCAGTTGGTTAGAGAACGGTACCAATACTGCCAAGGTTGTAGGTATGATCCCTGTATGGGGCATTCACTTAAGAGATGGTCCTTGTGGGTCCTTTCCCACAGAATGTTCTGTGATTCTGTATTGCTGTTGTCATTCACTAATGAACTTGCTGGTTCTGAAGAGCTGGAGCCAGACTTGTTCTAGACATGTACATTGAAAGGATAAGAGATAACGGTTGCATGTTGTGGCACGGGATATTGCTATTGGTATTAGGAAAAAAGTTTACCAGTTGCTAGAAACAAGCACTGTGAGAGAGAGGCTGTGAAATACTCATACTTGGGGAAATGAAAAATCTGACTGCACAGGATCTGAACAATGTGACCTGTCTTTGCAGTTAGCCTGTTGAGAGCAGGAGTTTTGACTTAAGGGCCTTTTGTGACCATTATGTGCATTATCTTTCCTTAAACAAAGTTGTGTTCTTGCTTTGTCTGGGGTTGTTTTTCTCCTCTGTGCTATATATGTCACCATTGGTTATGTACTGTTTCATCTTGCCAGCCCTATTATCCTCTATATCTGCTCCCTGAAACGTGTCAGTTCATACTAAATGTTTAATTTTTTACACAGCACTTTCTTGACCTAATTTAGAAGATGAAGCACACTGTACTTGCCCCCTCTATGACCAGTTATTCTGAAGTGTCTTGCTGTGCCATCATTTTGGATGTACATTGTGCTAAGGACTGACAAGACCATACATTCCCATACATCCCACCAGCAGTTTGCTAACCACAAATGTTTGCAATTTTGCACAGTTCCCAAACATCCACATTCTCTATAGATTAATGTACTCCAATAGTATAAACCATTCTGACAGAAAGAGTGGGGAACACATTGTTCAAGAGATACAGTTAGGCTGTATTCCTGCTCCAGGCAGGCTTTTGAATGATGCAATTAAAATGAACGTTTAAATATGACCATAAAAGAGAAAAAGCTCATCAAAAGAAATTGCCTAAAAAATGTCCTTTGCTGCAGTCACCCTGAAAAACTGGCAGGGAGCTTTTTAACCATAACTACTGAACACTAAATTTTTCTGGTTGATGCCTTTCTCCACCGAATTTCGTAGCATTTGCTGGTGAAGCAAATGCCCACTGTGAAGACACTTAGTACAGTCACTGCTAGGTTTGAGGCCATGGTTTAGGGCCGAAGAACAGCTATGACAAACATACAGGGATCAACATGATCCTTACAGGAGCTGCAGTCAAGGCACACAGAGGGTGAAGTTGGGTCTTATTTGATTTCCCCTCTGAATCACTGCTATCATGCTCAGAGAACACTCAGCAACTGGATGGGGAATATGATGATAGAAAAAACTGCTCTTCCTTATTTTTTTCCCAAGATGATATTCTTGATTTTCCTGTTCATTTTTCAATGATGATGGATTCTCAAGTATAGTAAACAGGCCTACATTTCTGTAGTGTGAAGCAACAGCTAATAATAAGATGACAATTAATTTTCCTTATGAGCCAAAGCTTGTTTCTTATTTGTTTAAGTGCAAAGGCAGGAGATTCTGACTCTTCTTACTGTAAATTTTTTCCACAACTATTTCCTAAGGTTATGACAGCCTTGTAACACTGACTTACTGTTCCACGGATAATACTGGAGCACCGCTTGTGTAATCATCTAATCATGTAACAGACAAAATTAATGCAGAAGTTTCCTCAAGAGACTTTTAAAATGTAAAGTCGATAGTCTCCATGGAAATGTAGCCCAATACAAGGTTTTCCTCTGAGCCTCCTACTCTAGTGACAGCTTTAATAGGTGCTAATTATGCACATTCAACCTTCTATTTCATAGTAGTTGGCAAATGCTAATTACTATTTGCTCACTGGAGAGCTTAGGTCACTATGGACAGTCTTGAAACTTCTTAAGTTGAATGAAATATTTGTGTCCTGAAGTTCATGTCAATGAGAAACCTGCAACAATGAGCTCTTCTTCCTCTCTGAATTTTAGGAGAGATAGTATTAAAATAAAAACTACATCCAGAGCTATTTGAATTAGGAAAAACCAAAAAATTTCTATTGTTAAAAATATTGATAGTTTTGACATCTAGTTGCTGCTCCAGGATATCCTTTTCCAATGAAACATTTACTTTGTCATGTTGCAGCTTTCAGAGAAGTAGTATAACCTGAGAGCCACACTAGTTTTGACTCAAATGACAAAAATTTTTGTTTACATCCAGAAATTATCAAAGTGTCTCTATGTAGCTCAGATATAGTCTCCCTTGAAGAGTGCTTCATTAACTCTTTTTGAGGATACTGCATAATTTTATGGTTTGAAGAGATGAGACAACAAACTACATTGCAGCCTGGAAACAAGCCTTAGCTTATTGATAAGGATTTATGAAAAATATTAAGTTTATTAAAAGAAGACTAGACTACAGTTTGTATGTATGTGAATAGGAAAAGAGCAGGGTTTGGCTGAGATGTATTACTTTAGAAAGACAATCACCACCAAAAAGCCCTGAAGAAACCAACCAAACCAAAATCCATCAAAACAAAATTAACAAAACCAACCCCCTCAACAAAAAGCCACCAAACAGAAAAACACAACATGAAAAAGACCTAAATATACAAACAAAAAAGCTGAAATAGGCAGGTTCATTACATGCTGTGAGCTGGAATATCCTGTGGAGATGTGTGTCTCCTTCAGTGGTATGGGGAAATCAGGTACCAGATTAATTGTCTTAAATTATGATGGGTGAATCTGAGGCCTCATTATTTGCCTGGGCTAAGGCACTACAGCAACCAAGACCTGAAAGCTGAGCACAGAAGATGTGAAACTGGAACAGGAAACTGCAATTTAGGAAACACTAGAGATCAGTGTGCAAAATGCATAATTTTGGATGCAAGAGATTTTGGAAGGCATGTTTTTCTGAACAGCACAGTCTAGATTGACTACAAGCTAAATAACCAACAGTATCAAAATATTGATCTTTATCCATGCTCATGAAGTTTTGTTTATGGAAGTGGCTCCCTTGATTTGACCATGCTTGCAGATGATGGGTTTGGCCAGCACAGGCATAATCCAGCCATATGAGTCTATACTGAAAATATAAATGTTTCTTTTAGAAATGATAATCACCTTAAACACCATAATTCTCAAGGCTAACAGTGTCTTCAAACAAGTGCTTTGGGATGCTGAGTTACTTAAACATCTTCCAAAGTAAACAATTATGTCAGAGGTTGAGGGCAATAGAGGTTCGTCCTCTTCCCACTGAGTGTTTTCTGGAGAGAAGCTAGTCACTAAAAATTTTGAATTGCTTTTACCAGAAACTAGCTCTTGCCCTTCTCAAATCATGCCTCTTTCTTTCAGCTCTATTAAAAGACAGGTTAATGACAAAATCCATTGTGGCATGTCAAGGTCTATGTGTCAGCTGTGCATTTGTTCTTATTATCCCTTAGCCTCAGGATACTGTGAAAACTGACTAGATACTGACTACCTGCTATTTTGAAAGGCTAGACGGAACAGGTACTAATACCTCCTCTGGCCATGGCACAGCACAGAAGAGCCTCCTGCTCCTCCTCAGCATTGTAGCATTTATTTCTGAGGTAATGGATACAGATATTATATTAGTTTCTATATTAGTTTTTATATTAGTTTTTATATTAGTAATTATATTAGTTTTTATATTAGTTTCTCCTTTCTTGGTGGTACAAAACTGGGAAAATTATCTGGAGGAAATTTTTCTTTTAATATTTAAATGTGAAACTTGCTTACAGAACTTAAGTCTGAGTTGTCTGTAAGAAATATCAGTCTAGATGACCTCCTAGATTGAGTAATTTCTTTGCAATAATCTTAAACTTTGGTGTTTTAAATGTATTAGAAATATTTATCTGGCCAAAGAAAACACACCTCACAGTGAAGTATGGTGGTGAGGAATGCTGTGCTACCGTGGGGGAAAATCCCAGAAAGCTGTTCACCTGTGGAAGGCAGGTCCTTCTGACAGGTGCCTGACAAATAAGTGTAGACAGGGTTTTCAGTTATACACTCTTGTTTTTCTAAGTGAAAAGTAGACATACACCTGCCTCCTGCTTCCCACAGTGCTCTACCAAGGTACATATAGAGGAAAAAGCCACTGAATTATTGTTGTCCAGAATATCAGGCATGGCCAATTGGTGTATTACAAATTCAACACTGTGTAGTAAATTATACAGGATCAATGGGGCCAAAAGTTACACTGCTCTAAAGAAACCCACATGTTTAGGAAAAATGGAAGATACACAGTATCTTAATGAAAATTAGGATTTAATTAAAATTAAATTTCTCTGGGAGAAATAATGGTATCAAAATCACACCAAAATTTCAGAAATTTTTGTGCAGGTATCTGTCTATATGATGACAATTTTAATGAATATACCAAACCCAAATTCTTGCAGTCAAGACTAAGTACCTCCTTCTATAATTTTATTGTAGACAAATATATTTGCCCTGACCTGGTCCAACTTGTGTTGATTGTTAAAATAAGAAAAAGGGGAGAGACCACAGCACACTGAGAGAAATTACCATTTGGCAGGATAGACAGGCAAAGTTAGGGAACACCTAGGATAATACGAGGATCACAGGAAGGTAGAATCACATTTAAGGATGACATGGTCCACAGAAAGTAGGCTTTCAATAATCTCAGAGGAAAATTTTTTTTTTTTCAACTATGAGGATAGAGAGGTAAGGTTGGGGTTTTTTCCATTTTAAAAATGCTAGGGAATTTTCTTATTCTTTCTAATATAGGATATTTGGTTTGAACTGAGTGACAAGTTTTGAACCGAAAAAATACTCTGCATGCATATTTTAAGGAAAATACTCAAGAATGCTGACCATCACTATTTGCAATAGGTGCATCTGTCATTTAGAAAGATGCATACTGTAGGTAACCAAGGTTAGTAATAACCCTACAGAAATTACATTATACCTCATTTCTCTACATGAAAAATAATTCTTGTAGCAAAAGGATTCTTTTTAAAAGTAGATTAGCAAATTTTAAAAATGGACACTTACAAGAACCAGGACAATTTCTGGTCTGGAGGAAATATACATTAAAAAGAGAAAACAGTAGATATGTTTCAGGGCACTGCATAATCATAGCAAGGAATCGTTGATATCTTTTGTTTTTCCTCACTGTAATTAATCAGATGGTGATATTCTGGATTTTCAAACTCTGCTACTTGTCTACACTGTCAACTACTCTTGCTAAGCACTGTAGGAGATGGACCATTTGCCTGCTTTTGTAGATCAATAATTCAGGACAAAATTCTGCTGTATCCTGCCTCAAGAACATTTGGCAAAACCACAGTGGTCAAAACACTTTTCACTGTATTTTCTTTAGTAATACATTTACCCAGGACCCACGGTAAAATCATCCACTCGACGATGGTTGGTGGGGGTCCCTGCATGCTGAGGTCTGACCTGTCGATGTGCTGGGAGGCAAGCAACAGCAGGAACAGAAAAGTCAAGTACGATGCAGTATGGCAGATAAATTTGATAAATGGCTTTCTGATGAACAGCCCCAATGGGCTTTTGGGAGCTATCAGGTAGCACACAGAGAAGACTGGGAAAAGGAGTCCTATCACAACACATGTCAACATCTTCACTGCCCAGTGTCGCCTCCGCCATCCGGGGAATTCGTCGTACCAGCGGGATGCAAGCAGCTGCTGGCAGTTGGGCTGAGCAACAAACTACAGAGAGAAGAAATGAAGAGAGTTAGTTTCTTGCTACCTCTATAAAGTTTTTTTCGTTCTGTGTATCTTTAGTAGACAGAGATAAAAAAAAATTAAATAAATTCACTCATACTGATTATATCAGTAAGACAGGGCTGGGTCAGCCTGCCTTTCCTTCAATGCCAAAGTAGAGTGCAGAGAAACAAACATTTACTTTTCACAATAGAGCTTCACTTCTGCATTGGTTGAGTGCATGAGGAATCAACAGACTGTGAAACACATGGACTTCAAAACCTGACTTGAAACTGAAAAGCAAGTTCACAAATACTTCTATTATTTAATGAGCAACATTTGTGGAGAAAATTCACAGAACATGAGGTAGAAGTTGATATGAAACCAAGGAGCACAACTGAGGTCTGCAAACAATGAAACTGAATTCCACAGCCATGAACAAACTGTTCTCAGTATGTTCCCTGCTAATTCTCTAAAAATCAGGTCTACATGCTTTAATGCTGAAAAAACTCTTACAGATGCATAACAAAATCCTTACACAATGTGAACTAAGCACTAACATTCCCCAGTGTTTCACTAACCCTTGTCAGGATACACACCTATCATGTGCAATGCTTTATGGTCCATCTGTTACCATGATGGGGTTTTATTTTTTAGAATATAATCTTTAAAACTGAATTTCACTGAAAGTCCCCAAAACCAAGTAAATATTTAATATTTTTCAGATATCTTTTCAAAGAAGCATATACCAAAGCTTTATGTCCTACTTTTCTTTGATCACTAGTTCCTATTTAGCCATTGTTTTCTTTTATAAAGGTGACAGAGTCGCAGCACACAAGAGCTGACATAAAAGGCATAGAACAGAAGCAACATATGTATCAAAGACAGTCAGGCTTGCATTAAAAAAAAAAAAAAAAAAAAAAAAAAAAGGAACAAAAATAAGCATTTTCCTTCTGTTACTCTGGTGGTTTAACGCTGGCTTGATGCCTGGTGCCCAACAAAGCTGCTCTATCACTGCACTCCTCAGCTGGGGAGGGGAAAGAAAAAAGATATAAGGAAAGGCTCCTGGTCAAGATAAGGACAGAGAGCTATCACTCACCAATTACCATCATGAGCAGAATAGACCCATCAAATCAGAGCAGAATAATCAGAAATTAAATCAAATCTTAAAATCAGCTTTCTCTCACCCCTTCCTTTTTCCCAAGCTGAACTTCACTCCTGAATTCTCTCTCTCTACCCTCACATGGTGCAGGGAGATGGGAATGAGGGCTGTGGTCAGTTCCTCACATCATCTCTGCCACTACTTCTGCTCAGGGAGAAGACTTCTCACACTCTTCTCCTGCTCCACTCTGGGGTTCTTCCCATGGGAGACAGTTCTCCACAACTTTCTACAACATGACTCCTTCTCACAGGCTGCAGTTCTTCATGAGCTGCTCCAGCTTGGGTCCCTTCCATGGGATGCAGTGCCTCAGGAGCAGACTGCTGCAGCATGGGTCCTCCACGGAGTCATTAGTCCTCCCAGCAAACCTCCTTCAGCTTGAACTCCTCTCTCCACAGGACCACAGCTAGGTCGGATGTAGGGTTCCCAGTGGGTCACAGTCTCCTTCATGCATCCACATGTTCCATTTTGGAGTTATCCATGGGTGCAGGAGGATGTCTGCTGTACCAGGACCTCCATGGGCAGCAAGGTGACAACTTTCCATACCATGGTCTTCCTCACCAGCTGTAGAGAAATCTCTGCTCTGGCACCTGGAACACCTCCTACCCCTCCTCCTCCATTGATGTGGGTGCAGAGTTGTGTTGCTCACATATTCTCACTCTCTTTTACTCTGTCTGAAATTGTTCCTGTGCACTAACTTCTTTCCTCTCCTAAAATTTGCTATCCCAGAGGCACTACCATCACTAGTGATGGACTCAACTTTGGCCAGAAGCATGTTCATCTTGGAATATCAGGCACTGAACATTGGAGAAAGGCAGGAATCTTCTGGCAGCATCTCCCTTAAGTGGCCCAGCTATCAAAATCTTGCAATGCAAACCCAATACACTCACACACATATGAGCATATTACATACATACAATGGACTAAATCATTAGCTGAATACTTACTAAAGCTATGCAGAAACTTTCTTCTCTTATTACAAAATTGTATTTTTTCACTAAATAATTTCAGATTCAAACTCAAATCAAATGCATCTATTTTGGGATCTCACATTATTTTGATAATACTTATAACCACAGGAGCCAAGCTCCTTTGGGGATGAATAACAGGTAACTTCTCAAACTGTTTCTAAAATCACTGGGATTACTACTGGTAAAAAATGCTCTTTATATTGGAATGAAATGAGAGTCAGCATGCATCTTTCTATATATATATGGATCTTGTCAGAATTGATTACCTCAGCCAAATTCAAACCTGGTGTACATTGAAGAAATGTCAGAATCTTTTAGTAGAGATAAATTTGCCTACCAGACACCAGCAGTGAAGCTGCCTCTAATTGTTGTGAAAGATGAGAAAATTTACTCCTACTGTAAGGATCTTGAAAATAATCTTAAAGAAGAGCAATGGTGTACTCCTCCATTAGGAAAAATGCATTCTAAAGGTTTCAAGGTACAAATGTCTGGAATAATAGTGTATCCATTCAGAGCAGATGGTTTCAAAGTTATGTTTTTGCCAAGTTTATTTTCTCTAAAACATTTTTCAACTTAATTAGCTTGAGTACAGATTAGTGCTTTGCTTGACTAGTGAAAAAGTGTGACTCATAGAATAATATCTCAGTAAAATATTTTTCTCTTTTTGCCCCAGAGAGTGCCAGGTCCATGGCACTTCTCTTCATAATATCTTCCTCCTCTTCAGAATGTCTTCCCATTATGTATCCTCTCACCTAAAGAAATCAGTTCCTAAGTCTTGCCTGTGCCTCCTTTCTCAACACCCTCACAGTGTTGAGAACCTATGTGAAGGAACACCTGCCAGTGACCAGAAAAGGCTGCTGACAGATGCAGGAGACCTACTCCTTGCCAAGCATGGCTAAAAGGGAATTAATTTTCCTGTTTGCAATGTAGAGAAAATTAAGTAAAAGGCAGGAGTTTTTCCAATGTGCAAATACTGGGCTGCCCTGGGACTGGGCAGACCAGAACTGATGCTGAGGTACCTCATGCCATGAGGAGATCCCTGCTGAATGCACCATCTGGAGGATGCTCCATGATGGGGTGGGCACTGCATTGCTTAGCTCTAATCTTTAAACAGATTAATAAGCAAAACTGTCAACGTTAATAGAGAAAGTATTTCTGAGAAGGCTTAAAAAAAATCCTCTTGTCTTCTAATACCCTTATTAGATTTTATGGTGTTAGGACTGTGTGGCTGAGGTACAATGTGTCAAAGATGGTCTTCTGAGGCACATGAAGTTTTTCAGTAAGTGCAGAAATTTTTCAGATTCCAGACACTGAAGAGACAATTTTTAAAGTAATAATTTCATATGAAATTAGCACTTTTCTTCAAAATACGACCGTGACAAAAGAGTTCTAGCACTGGTTGGATCCCCTGATTACAGAAGAAAACTTACATTGATATGGCTGGAGTCAGAGGGAGCAGCCTTGGTAATGTGCTTTAAAGTACTTGCTTGACATAAAATACATAAGAAGCAACTAATGGTATGGTATGGTATGGTATGGGTATGGTATGGTATTATATGGTACGGAGCAAGCATATAAAATACTATGTCTGCATTTAAAGAGCTGTATGCATAAGGAAGCAGTTCTAGTGCTGCAGGCAAAGGTCTGTAACAGAAAACACAACACTGTGTGTTTATCTACAGATGATATAGTGCATTTCTGAGAGGTCCAAATATCCAGCTTCATGCTGGTGTGTTTTTAATGTAACAACACATTGGCAAGGTTGGTTAGCAATGTCCTGAAGCAACAAAAATAACTGGCTCTTCACTGAAGAGCTTCATTTGAGCTTCATTTGCCATATAACATTAACTATGAACCAATCCAAAGTAGTCTTCAGATATCTGGAAAATTATCCTACATCTCTTGCTGCAGCTTCTGTTAAAGTTTAATTTACCAATGAACTGTATGATGTTATTAAAAATGTCCAAACTAATTCTCACAGATTTGACTACTTTCATTTTTGTGGTCAAGAGATTGTCATCATATGCTGTGAAATATGGTCAGTAGTTATAGCTACATTTACTACATCAGCTAAAAAATGAAGGAAGGTTTTGAAAAGGGAAAAGTTATACCCTGATGGAAGAAAAGTGTGCACAGTGGTGAACCCCACAGTCTTGTTCTTCAGTTGCACAGAGAAGGTGATTTTGTCCCTTCTGGTCTTTGTGGAGGACCAGAGGAAATGAGGGGAAGATGTTGTTTTCATGCTTCATAAGTAAATATTTGAAAGCATACAGGAACTGGTGGCAGGGAAACCTTCCTGGGACTCACAGTGTAAATGCTCCCCATGTAGCCTGTCTCAGAGACATTACTCACAGGTAACAAACAGTTAAATAATCAAATAATTTATCTGTGATTAATACGCTTTATTATTGATTCCAAATTCTTATTACACTTTTAATTTATCCACTGAAAAGCCCTTCTCTATAGAAAAAAAAGGAGAGAAAAGTCTTAATGACAAAATACTCTGGTCAATTAATATTTATACTTTAACCAGTAGAACCCTTCTATTAGAAAGGAAGAGTAAAAGTGGGTGAAAGAAAGACATGCTCCAGCATAGGGTAATTCCTGTATAATTGGATGGCATTACATCTAAGATAATCACATATTAAAGCTAAGTAGACATGTAAGTCCCCTGATGAACTTGGAAAAAAAATAAATTAAAAACTATTTTACACAAATATTTTGTGACTTCCAGAAATAGAAATACTTTGTGACATTAATTTGCCAGTTCTGCATTGCCTATGCCAAAACAGTTTCACTGTAGTATAATTTTCTTCCTTAATTGGAGAGATTGGAGGTATTTTTTCACTACTCTTGAGTATCTTTTGTACCGTCAGTATTATGTTATTTGACTTTGACATTGTCTCCACATAATTAGCAATCAGCAAGTTTATATTTTCACATTATGATGGCTTCCAATAGCTTCCAGCAGTTTGTAATTACACAAGGGATTTTGCTATATGATTATTCCTGATTTAACATCTTTAGCTCCTTCATAGAGTCTGCCCATCTGAAAATGTTCTGGTATTCACTCTCTTAGTTGTCATGCTGGGAATTGGCTCTTCCCTGAGACCACTGAAAACCAGAAATTATTCACAGTGCCAGAAAAAATAATCTGCTATAAATAATAACAGAGCCTGATTCTAGTGTTATCCAAGCATATATATAAAACACAGAATTTAATTTTCACTTCTGACTGACCTTTGATTTTGCTAGAATATATCTCTCAGTCAATGAAATTATGAAGAAATAACATAACTGATACTATTAAATATGTATGGTCTTTAAATAAATAATAATTTTATAAATAAAATATCATCAGAATAACTTGTCAGGTCTTTACCGTACCACAATGTTATCTTCAAGTATTTATTTCACTGTACTATGAAATCCAAAAAGATATAATAAACCTCCACTAGTAACAAGGTGCTCATTTTTACATTTATAGAAGTAGTCTTAGAAATCTGAGGTCCAAATTAAATTCTCATTTTGACATAAATAGGTGATTGAGTATGTTATATAAAAAAGGATGTAATTTGTCATGTTTGTCAAAGAAAATTTGTTTCCTTTCTGACATATACAAGTGAGTTATGCTGTAGCAAAAAGAACTATCTCTGATAGCATTCTCTAACAGATTAATGTTAAAGACTTTTTTTTTGAGGAGGAAACAGTTGAAAATATTTATCACAAATTCTCTTATTAATACCTTTTTGGAGTCATGGCCAGATGCTCTGTTGTGCTGTACTGGCATTAGAGACACACTAATAGGAAAAGGTTTGCCCTGAGGTCTGCTACTTTTTCACACAACTTCACAATGATTGTGCTCCCAGTTGACAAGATTCAAGCTCAACTGCTTTTCTTTTCTCTAGAATGCTTTCATTTTCATATTTTACAATTTTTCATGGATATTTAATGGAAACCTATTAAACTAAATAGTTTAACTTCAAATTCACATGTCAGTATTTTCTGTCTATTATTTATGAAAAGCATTGGCACTAATGACAGATTCAAGTCCTAATTTCACTAAAAGGACTCCTAAATTTGGTAGATTGTTTCTCCCTTTAGAGATGTCACTGCATGTTCTTTTCTGTATCTTCCCCCAAAGGCTGCATTTGAGAATTTCAGCACTTATTCTGTGAGGACTGCTTCATTAAGACAAACAACGTTTAATTGCAATTTAAATGCTTTAATGTTATTGACTAGATCACCTCTACATTTTCCTTTCAAAAAGCTAGGGACCATGTTCTGGATTCCTTTGGGTACAGTTATACTGAGTGTTTTCTGCCTCAGGCCAGAAACCCTGATTGCTGCACTGAATCCCATGAATCTTCTCAGGTCCATCCCTTCTAAATCTTGTGCCAGGCTGGAGCAGACCATCATAATAACTGTGATTCCTGCTGGATGCAAACCACTGCTCTACTTTTACTCAGCTCAATCTGCAGTGGTGCCCTTAAGAGGACCAGTGAGCTCCCTTGCTGTCATGGTTTAACCCCCAGCTGGCAACAAAATACCACAGAGCTGCTCACTCAGCAGCCCACTCCTCTCAGTGGAGTGGGGATGAAAACTGGAAAAAGGTAAAAAACATAGGTTGAAACAAGAACAGTTGAGCAATTGAATTAAAGTAATATAAAACAACAACAACAATAATGATAGAGAAAAAGAGAGAGAGGAACAAAACCCAAGAGAAACAGGTGATGCACAATGCAGTTGCCCACTCACAGCTGAGTGCTGCCCAGCCCATCCTTGAGCAGAGATTGGCCCCACCTAACCAGCCTCTCCCAGTTTATATACTGGGCATGACATTCTAAGGTATGCAATATATTTTTGGCCAGTTTGGGTCACCTGTCCTGGCCATGCTCCCTCCCAGCCTCTCATGCACCTGCCCACTGGCAGAGCATGGGACACTGAGATGTTCTTGGCTTAGGGTGAGCACTGCTCAGCAGCAACCAGAACATCAGTGTGTTATCAACATTATACTCATACCAAACCCAAAACTCAGCACTGTACCAGCTGCTAAAAAGAACATTAACTCTATCCTAGCCAAAACCAGGACACCTGGGATCAGAGCACCAGACCTCACCACCTTGTACATTATCAGGGCAACCTGAGTCACATCAGATCCCTGCAGCAGAGAAAATTCACAGCACAGATGGCTTCTTCATAAAATCCAGGGTTTACATTCCTCTCACCAAGAATAGAGTACAATCCCAGGGGTTTTTATTTTAATTATTCTATTGTGTGACTTCAAATATGAGGAGGAAGGAAACAAAATAAAAGGTAAATGGAAAAGTAGAAACTGAAATGCTTTGCCAGAAGGATTAATGATATTGCAGCTTTGAGCATTTTAGATTTCTCATTTGCTACATCAACACAGGCAGAAGCTCTTACTTTGATTCATTACTCCTTCACAGTAAAATGAATCAGTACAGAAAAAAAACCCTATTAAATATCTATCAAATAAGTCAAGACTTATCTATAATTGCAGTTATTCTAATTAATTGCTTAGAAAAGGCAATGGCAACTGAAACTAGAATGCAGTTGTTAGGAACCAGCTGTGTACAAATAGCTTTGTTAGACTTCCCAGTGGTAAAGAAAAATGTTATTGGGCTTTGAGATGATTGTGGAAAAAAGTCCCAAAATTAAGAACTGTGATGTTGGTATAATACTTTAAGCTCTCACTCTGGGCAAGTGTTAGAGCTACCATAATTCAAGACATTTTTGTAAGGAAATAAAAAAAATTACAGAATCCCTGGAAGTATCTGAAGAGAAAATAAAATATGAACTTACTTCAGTTATACTGGATCCCTGTTTTTGCACACCTAGCTGATGTATTACCATGCATAGCAAGCAAAAAATAAAACTGATATTTCTATGTAAAGTCCTGCATTTGGGAAGAATAACCCTTTGCAACAGTGCAAGCCAGAATTCATGGTCTAGGGAGTAACTTCGTAGAAAACACCTGGGAACACCAGCAAGCAAGAAGATAAATATGACTGGGCACATATTTGCTTGAGTGTCATTTCAATCCCATTACCCCCAAGGCACTATTTATATACCTCTGACACCAAGTTTCCTGTCTGTACCAATAGTTTCTACAAAATACACTACCTCACAAGAGAATATAAATAGTGGCTGATCATTCTCTCAGCATTCATTCTAACACTGAATAAATTGAGACAATAAACACATTTTGTTTATAAACTCAGAAGTTCAAGTTCATTTTACAAGACTAAAATCAATATGTATTCTAAAAAACTTCATATACCAACACAGGGAACGTAAAAAGAAAAAAACCACACCTCTAGACCAGTGAGGAATTAGCAATTAAAGCTCATTTCCAGCCCAAATCATTCTGACTCTACTTTTCTCACATTCAAGTTGGTTTTGTGTCCTGTATTGGTAAGGCCTCCAAGCTTTAGCTGGTCAGCCAGAAGGGGTTAGGAGCCACGTTAGTTACAGTTTCACTATGTGACAGAACCAGTGAATGCCCTCACACCCAGAACATTCTACCACATTGTCTACTTCTGTAGCTGCCATATTGCCAGAAGGAAAAGTCACAAATTAATAAACCAATCATTTCAAAATTCATGAGGGAGCTGCAAATATGTTGAAAACAACTAAAGCACAGAACACAGTGAGAGTTTAATTGGAGAAAAATTAGTTAAGAAAAGCTTTGAGTGAGGGATGAGTAGGAAAGCAATCATACCAGCCAGATTCTTCCTCTGGGCATTGCCTGCTCATGTGAGAATTTCTAGTGGTATCACTGAAGACCACCCTGTTCCTCATTTGCTCAGCTTGTTGCACAGGCCAAAACAAGGTAGAGAGTCATTCTTAGTTCCACTTTCCTTTTCTGACTGTCCTTTCAGATTGGAGCAGGGTATTGAGTTGTTTGAAAGAAACCTAAATGCAAAAAATGTAATGCCTTTTTTTCTTCATTTCCAGGCTCTTTGACTGCTGCTGTGAAAATAAACCTTGTATTAGTGATATTTTGTTGTACTATTTAATATTTTCTGTAGAAACAGTGCTAATCACCTCCCATTAGCACCAGGCAAAGTTAGATTTCACTCTGTTAGCTTAGCTTTATGAGGTGCCATCCTGTATCCTTATGTGAAAAATGGATATTAAGCATAACTGTTCTTGATTTCATGCTTATACTGTTCTAGCCAAGAGATAAGAGAGTTGAAGTCCAAGGTTTCCCAGTTTCTTTAGAAGTGTTTATGATGTGAAGCTTGTGTGGAACTGAAGAGGCCAAAGTTCCCCAAAATTAGTGATAATACAGTTCCTGGAAAGTATAACACAGATTTGAAGGCTGACTGAATACAAAATTAGAGGGATAAGGGAAGAAAAATCCCACAGACTGATTTCAAAGGCATTCAAGCTAAATAAAGAAATAAACAGCATATTTTTCAGTTGAAATTTCTAAATTAATGTGTAGATCTGGCTTTGCAGTTTCATAAATACTTAGGAACAGAATGTATACAGTCACTTAATCTGCTTTTCTTTCTCTTCAAATACTTTAATGCTCTTTATCTTTAAATTCCTCTTGTTTAAATTGGCTGTATTTTTATGTAAGAGTGTTGAGGGCTGAGAATCAGATTAATCACCCAGTTCCTGCAGAAAGACTAAACTGAAATGATAAGTCTTTGGCAACGATGCTCAGTGAGCACTATTCTGAGATCACTTTCAGGAAAAATGCATGTGAGTCTCTAAAAGATGCATCAGTTTTATCAGTCAAGTGTAGCCATGTGCAGCTTCTGCAGTTTAAATACAAAAATATTAATCTTGGAAAGTATTTCAGGGGAGTATAAATGCTTGCTCTAAAGTCTTGCTTTTCAAAAGCTTTTTTTACACCTAAGAATAGGTTGTGGCTGAAGAAAATTACCTTCTCTTGTGAACAGACCTAAGAAATACTGTGCTTTCACATAATGGCAAGATAGCTACTACAGCAGTTAATGAAAATCTGTGTATCCAGCATCTGCCAGCCTGGATAAATAATTACAGTCCTTGGATAGTTCTTTCCTCTTATGAAGCTCTGCAATTTGTGGCAAAACATTTGAGTTTGGTATCTCAAATAAAAACCTGGAGTTACTCTCACTGTTGTTGTAAAGGTGTCTGAACACTGTTGCTTCCTTTCATGGTAAAGAACCAGAGTGACAAAGGAATCAATAAAGAGCCCATTTTAATTGACAATTACATAAACATCACTTTTAAGGATGTTCAGGCCTCATCTAAACTGAAGGAATCAGTGACTGAGTCTGAGCATTTGACCCCAGTCATCCCCACTACCTATCGTCTCTTGCCTGGTTCAATTTTTTATTTCTCCAGACAGATCTGTGCAAGGCAAATCTGCAACTTTTTGAAGTCTGCATACAAATCCCTTAGCATCCCTCAGTCATCTGGTCAGGCAATGGTCTGCTTGCATTCAGCAGTACAGACAACCTTTCAAAGACCAGTTCCTCACTCAATATTTTATTGATTTACATTATACATTTCTGTGTTAGACTGCTATTTCTAAAATCTATTGCATGCTTCTAGTAACTGGATATTTCAGGAGATGTTTGTTTGGCCAGATTCCATAGCATTTTCTTATGGAGATAGGGCATAATATATTGGCTTGTACTACCAGGTAAAGGAATATATTTTCTTTTAAAGTTTGGAAGAAAATGACCATCCTTTAAAAGCTAGAGATGGAAGAAGCATATGTGGAAGAATGGAAACAAAGGTTGTTTCAGTCCCTGAAGGTTTGAGGCTACATTCTTCCTTGACAAATCAAAGGCCATTTGTTCAGTGTCAGAGAAATACACTTCATAGGCTGTTGTCACTGCATGTATGACATACATGCCCTGGCCTCTGCTCCAGCAAGTCAAAAATGGTACATTTCTAAGAAAGAGCTGCTCTTTAATCCTTGTGAAAGATACTAGTACTCTGAAGAAATATTTTCTTTTGCTTTTTTTTTTCACTATTCTGTTATGTTTCCTGATCATATGCATGAAAACATCGTTCTTTAAAATGAAATTCTCAATTTATTTGAGAATCAGTGATGCATTAGAATTAAGACTAAAGAAACTTATTGTATAATAAGACATAAGTGAGTACAGAGAGGAAAAAGTCCAAGTAAACATACAAAATCCCCTGAAGCTCCTATGTAACATGCAATTTAAATTAGATCACATGTGTACCTTTATCATACTATATATAACATACAGGCTTTAACAAAATCAGCTGGATTGAAGACTTCTGCTGTAGTCCACAGAGGCCATTATGGTGATGCCTCCTGTGCTAATGTCCACTTCAGTCATCTTTTCCTCCACAAAATCCACCCTGCATGTATAAAAGTCTCATACTAATACTATCAAACACTGTAGTCAGAAATCAAAACCTCTTCTTTACCACATAATCCTTTTAAATTTACGCCCAAAATACCTTTTTGATGAGGTCATGGTGGTGAGACTCCAGTTTCTCTTTATTGCTTACTGCTGCCCACACTGTGTCATTTAGTACCAACCCTGACAGAAGCCACAGCTCTCCCAAATCCAGCCCCTATCAACACAAAAAAATGGTGATTTCTTCAGCATCCAAATGCTTCAGTGAGAGGTTGAGAGGAACTGCAGCCAAAAACTCCATACTTCATAACTAAACTATATAGTCAACTAAATTACATTGAAACTGCACAGGGAAACAGCTACAGCACTCTCTAAGATTCAACTACAAGCTCCTTTAATGCTTCATACTAGAACTTCAAAGGTAATCCAACATCAGTGTTTTTCTCTGGGGAATTTTGGAAACTCTGACAAGGGATCTGACACACAAAACCCTTAATTCTCTAACCTTGACAGCTCACAAAGTTAAAAACTCACCTCCTCTTTGGAAAAGAAGACTTGATGGCAGATATATTATCACTACTGCTTTGGGAAAATTATTTTCTTTCTCTGAAGTATTGAGCTTGCTAAACTTCTAACTAACCCCAGCTTTTCCATGAAAACTGAGGGAGGATAGAAGCCAAATGACCCAAGGCTGAGAGAATAATATTTATGTTTTTATTGGCAGAATATTTATATTGGCAGTTTTATGATGGGTCAATTTACATTGATTGCATTTGTGAAGGAAGGAAAGCAGTAAGGAAAGGAACTTATTTTCCTTCATTTTCTTTTTGAAAATAATAGGATAATAATTTTTGCCTAAATGTTTTAAAGTGAATCATCATATCTTGTTGGTACAGGAAGAATAGTAAAAATTTGCTAAATAGTTAATTGTTTAATTATGTTGGCTTTACTATTTTTTTCTAGTATAAGTATTTGTGTTTTGTTCCTGTGAAAAGAATATCTCTAAACAGAACACTGTGACATTCTATCTTCTAATGTAATAAATAATTTTATAGTGATCCACCCTTTTCCTTCCTCAATCACTTGAAAATTCATAATGATTGATTACTTCAAACTCCCTGAGCTATTTGGGAAGTTAAATATCCCTGGAGTACTGCTGCAATATTAATAAGAACAAAAATACTATTTCTGTACCCTTAAAATCTATTTAGGGTCTTTCTTTATGCTTCCAGCAGAGGTGCCAGGTTATATACTGGCAAACACATATGAGAAAGACTAAGGTGTCCAGATTCCTTAATACCACAGGAGAAGAAAGGCAAGTATGTGTCATCCTCTGTGCACTTGATGACAGAGACTTCCAATCTCAATTTACCATGAAAATGATGACTTCTCCTCATGTAAGTGTTACTATGCTACTTAATTTTATTGTGATTTGACTAATACTTTTTTTTTTTTTTAATAATAATAGGGTCACATGCAGTAAAAGAAAGTATTTTTTCAGTGTATATAAAAGCTTTATCCATTATTTCAGGATTTTGACTGATTTTGAATAAATTCACTAGAGGTTTCAACTTTAGAAATAATGAAGTGTCTCAACACAAGTGCAATCTTGCAGGCTGTCACAGCTCTAACAGTTCTCTCTTGCAAAACTTTCCATCTAATCTTCAGAATCTGTATGTAAAATTGAGGATTTTTCCCCTCAGACCAAAACTCTGAAATGCAGATTTGCATCATGCTTACTTCTCCAGGCAGATCCTTAGATCACACTAGAATGCACTAGAAGGGATTCCTGTGAACAGGTTCATCATTTCAGCTTAAGGGCCTTTTCTGGGTCTCAGAGAAACAGAAAATCAAGACTTAAACAAATAGCCACTGTTAGTTACTTTCCAGAAATTATATGCTATTCTTTTTAGTCTGCATAACACATCTAGTTGTCCCTTGTCAACTTTAAAATTAATGTAAGCAACATAGGTAGTGACAAAAACTATTTTGTTCTTGGATGGCCTGAGTTGGCTGGAAATGTCTGTCTCTTCCCATCAATGATGAAGGAACCCAAGGCTGGGCTGCTGACATAGGTACCATAGTTAAATACCTGAGGTTATGTGGAATGAGTCAGGAACTCACAGCACAAGCACACTACAGGAATGGCTATTTCTAGATTCTTTCTGCGTGCTGTTAAGAAGGCAGAAAATATACTTTAATTTTATTAATAATGTGTCAGATCTTTTTTACATGATGTTACACTTTCAGCTTGTGTTAAACTCAAATGGCATATAACCAAGTCATGTCTTTTTGTGAACCATAACAGGCTTGCTAATAAAGCCCTTAAGGTCAGCTATTTAGAGCAACCTCTAATTTAAACAACTGCATTACCCTGATAATTAAACATTATTGTCTTTTATGTACAGCAGGCAGAATAAAACATGTTCTCTTCATCAACCTAAAGAACCTAACAAGCCAGACACCTTGTATTTGACCAACACAGCAAAAGCATGTTGCACTCTGTAGACCTTCAGCAATTTCTACTTTCTGAAGATCCACATTGGTCTTTCTCTCCCACAGATTTTCTTTTCTTAAAATATATTATTTTTGTAAGATATCTCAAGCACCAACATATTTCAACCCTGAAGAATATCATCCTATTATTTATAGAAGAAAGCCAAGTGTCTCCACAAGGAGGGCTTGTTGATAGTTTTGTGTAAACATTTTCCTTCCTCTTTGAAAAATACCCTAGAAGTTCAAATGCCAGCACTCAAAATTGAACCCTATATGACTTTCAAAATGCAAAACCCACTTTGTCAAACCACTGCCATATTGAACATCTCTCCTAATTTTTCTACTTTAGTTTCTGGAGCTGCAAATTTTAGAAAGTAACATTCTTTGCTCAACTTAATATATATAGATTTGATTTCTTTGGAGGCACAAGAGTGAGTTCATCTAACAAGCATTTGTTTTTTCTCATAAATCTTTTGTTCGACAATGAGTGCACATATTGATGGAGGCAATGGATGAAGACATCCTTTGCTATTTTAATCTTGATAGCTAAGGCTCACACTAAATCAAGGAAGGGTTAAGGAAGGAAGTGAAGATTTCTCTGCGGACATCTGGTGGAACAAAGAGAAGATAAAAGAACAAGCAGAAAGAAGACAAGAAGAACAAGCAGAACAAGCAGAAAGAAAACAAGAAGAAAGAAGAAGATAAAAGAACAAGCAGACAGCCCTAAAACAAGTTTGCTTTGGATGTCTCATTTTATTGTTCAATGAACACTCAATGGAGAGAGCCAGCCAGTGGAAAAAATTGCACTGCAGCAGCATGCAGAAGCTTCACTGTCAGCATGCTCAAATGTGCCTCAGTTGCTCTTATTTTAGGCCAGTTAAATCTAGCACAGGCATGGATTAGCTAGTTTTTGGACAGAAGGACAGAACACTTTGTGACACAGTGTCCTAGGGTGACTTTATGATGCTTGTATCCCCAGTTGTGCGTTCTGTTTATGCTGGATATTAAGTTCTACACCTTTAAGACTGGTTCCAAGAGGGAAGAGGGGGAAAGAAGAAATGTGCAGTTTGTTTGCAGAAACTGATTGGTTTTGTCACAGTTTTTCTTAGAAAAATCACTTCTGTGGGAGGCTTCTCTCCTCACCAAATGTCAATCAATGCAAAACCAGCATACATGGTCCTAAATTTACCCCAGGTTTGTAGGGAAGCTTGTAGGTGCATTAGCAGGGACTCCTTCAAACCAGCTTCTGCTGCTGCCAGTCTCAACAGAAGGGTTGTGCACTGCTGTTTAGGGGTTTGCACTCCTGTTTTTTCCTGTTTGAGGCAGATATCCCAGCAACATTTCTTACAATGACAACGCAGAAAAGGAAGTGAAATGAGAGATTTACATAGTACTTCATTAACAGAAAGTTTCCTCTTTGAGTTAATTACTTCCATCAAGTGTTTGAAATAAAAAAGATGCTGATCTTAGTTCATGAATAGTTTAACTAGAACTGTGATGAGAGGGTTGCAACCTCTGTGTAGCATACAGCATTTAAAGGTTATTGATGCCTTCTCAGACATCATTAATTACTTATTGCTGGAATTAATTTTCCCTTACGTGGGCTCTGAGCCACCTGAATTCAGTCTCTGTTACCACAGGGTAGAATTTGCAGCTGATGCAGTAATTTGTCTAACTTAGTTCCACATTTTCAATGCCTAGTGAAGTAATTCTTCTAAATGAAGCACACTCTTTCCTTTCCCAGCCACAGAAGCAGAGAGAGATGTCTCTGGAACGAACTTAGATGTCTTATCTTGAACAGACAGGATCTCCCTCTGTGCATACCTCTGTCTATTGACTGTATAAGGAATTTGGTCACATATTCTAGGAAAATTGCTTCACCACAACTTAATGTTGTATTAAGCAGATGTGCCCTGTGATTTAAGAACATTTTTTCCTAGTAGCAATAAGTACCCCCTTCCACAGGGACACCTACACCTTATTCAGTCCTGCTTGACTAACTGATTTTCTTCTATAACAAGGTGGTGACATGAATGAGGGAAGGCTGTTGGTATTGGCCTCCTGGCCTTTAGCAAAGCCTTTGACACCATTTCCCACTGTGTTCCTCCTGCAGAAACTGGAAGGACATAGCCTGGATGGGAACACCCTTTATGGTGTAAAAAACTGTTTGGACGACTGGGCCCAGAGAATGGCAATGAAGGGAATTACATCCAGTTGGCAGCAGGTCACTAGTGGTGGCCCCATGCTCAGTGTTGGGGCCAGTCCTGTTTAATATGTTTATCAATGATTTGGATGAGGATATTAACTGCACCCTCAGTCAGTTTGCAGAGGAAACCAAGCTGGGAAAGCGTGTTGTTCTGCTAGAAAACAGGAGGGTTCTACAGAGGGATCAGTAAATGCTGGATCAATGGGTTGAAGCCAATGGTGTGAGGTTCAACAAGGCCAAGTGCCAGGTCTTGCACATGTGCCATAACCACCCCACAACGGGCTGAGGGGGCAGTGGCTGGGAAACTGCCCAGTGGAAAAGGACCTGGGGGTGCTGGTGAACAGCAGCTGAACATGAGCCAGAGTGTGCCCAGGTGGCCAAGAAGGCCATGGCCTTTGTCAGCAATGGTGCGGCCAGCAGGACCAGGGCAGGGATTGTCCCCCTGTGCTCAGCACTGGTGAGGCCAAACCTCAAATCCTGTGTTCAGTTCTGGGCCCATCACAACAAGAAGGACTGAGGTGCTGGATCAAGTCCAGAGAAGGGCAATGGAGCAGGATAAGGGTCTGGAGCACAAGACCAGATGATGAGGAAGTGGCTGAAGGAACTGGGATTGTTTAGCCTGGAGAGTAGGAGGTTGTGGTGAGGTGAGGGTCAGTCTCTTCTTCCAAGTAATGACTAACAGATTGAGAGGGAATTACCTCAAGTTGCATTGGGGAGGTTTAGATTGGATGTTGGGAAAAATTTGTTCACTGAAAGGATAGTCAAGAACTGGAACAGGATGCCCAGGGAAATGGTTGAGTCACCATCCCTGGACGTATTTAAAAGACATGTATACGTGACACTGAGGGACGTGGTTTAGTGGTGCACTCAGCGGTGCTGGGTTAATCATTGGAATTAAAGCCTTTTCCAACTGAAAGGATTCTATAACCAATTAGAAGAAGACTTTGTATGTGTAGCAGATAATCTACTCACCTAATTCATACTATTTAACAATCTGTGGACTTCTTACCCATAAACATGGAGACTTTTACATGATTTACAAAGCAAATACATGACCTGGTTTAGAGTACCTGACTCTTGCATGGAAAAATGTTTATCAATTTTTTTGAGTACTATAGCTGAGAGTCTGCAGAAGTAGGTCTTCTGGAGACGTGGACCCAAACGTGTATATATCACTCCTCTCAGTTATGCAATTCTTAGACTAAACATATCTTCCTTTGGTGTCAAAAACGTCCAAATATTATCAGAGTCTGGTTTTCGTGAGGTTTTGTTATTTTTTACATGGAGACTTCTGAGTGCACCTTTGCAGTCTTTTGACAAATATTCGTATACACACTGACTTGCCACACATGACTGCTGTGTTTCTGCTTATGTTTCAGGTGTGGGTTAATTTTAAACACAGAACAATTCTTAAAATGCTGTTTTTCCAAAGTCATTCCTGCTTACAGAGTCAGTAATTCATGTTTTTGCATCTGAAAGACTTTTAATGAGAAAATCATTATAATTAAACATTAAAAACACTACTAAGAACACAGCAACTTTTCATTTCAGTAATTTAAAGTAATTTTTTCTAGGAATTGCTAAAATAGTTTTGAAAATCATTAATTCTTGCTTTCTATTATGTTTATACTGTTTTGTGTAATAATATGATACGGATGATATTGGCTATAAGAATTTAATTGGCAAATGTTCAAGTCCAAGTGGATTTAGAAGTAACTGCAACAAACAAAATCCTCTATTTCATTGAAGTGAAGTGTTTAGACACTGACATGAAATAACAGATTTGAAATTAATAGGCATGTTTTCATTGACAATTTCACTGAATTTTTGACATTATTGTGAAACATTTTCATTTCACTGAGGCTGTATTTTGCATAGAAAACTAGGAAGAACTGATGATTCCTTTTTAAAAAGTCCTCTTTTGAGCAGAAGCAAACAGATGGTTTTTATTATCAAAACCAAACACATTTTTTTATCCTGCAGCATCACTTTCCCAGAAAACATGAATTGAACCATGAAATCTGAATATCATATTGTTATATTTAATATTTAATTTACTTTTAAGCCGATTTCCTTGAAATATTTTCCCTGAAATTCTTTCTAATAAGGCCTGAACTCTTGTTAATTCTTTAAATACGTTAAATTGTTAAACCCACTCCCTTTTTCATTCTGCCCTTTGCTAGTAGCTTCTCACAACTCAGAAAAACAGGTCCTGCCCCTGGGAATAGAGAGCATCTAGAGGTCCAACTAGAGGTATTTGGGAGAGTTTTAGTAGTTAAGCAGCTGCATGTCTAGTAAACAGAGAGAGAAATTAAAATTTAGAAAATTTTTAATCAAGCCTTTAAAAAAGTTATTTTGGGGTCAGAAAAACTTTAGAAAAGTTAATTCTGGCTTCTTTAGATAGGTTTCAACACGACACATAACACTGGATGGAGGCTAGATAAACTACACATTTACTTTAGGTTTTTAAAAATAAAAGTAGAAAAAAGCTTATTAAAATCTTTCCAGACTGCTAATTTGAAATGTGCAGAGTCTAACCTATCTACAATATAAGGTATTCCAAATTTATTGGAGATTTTGTATTTGTCAAGGAAGAGAAAGATGATCAGCATAACCTAGAGAATGGAAAAGATTTAAAAAAAGTAAACCCAAACCAAACCATCCAGTGTTCACCCATTTGAGAAGTGAGAGAGAAAAGCTCAACAGTTACGTATCTAAAAATTCTTGTTTCTTCTGTGTTGATACAAGAACGCCTAATAACAAAGCAAAATGAGACAGCCCTACCAATAATTATAACCTCATCCTGTTACTGTATTTGAGCTTATACAGCTATAGCTTAAATTAAATGGGACATTTAGCATACGGCAAAAATGAAACAAAGATATAAATGACCAGTATAAGTATTTAAATTACACTAATTAAACTTACTATGAAACCAGATGATATTGATTCAGCCTATTAATCTTCCCTTCTTTATTTCACATGTAAGGGAAAATTAGTAAGCAAATTAAGAAAATTTTTCATATTTTTATAGTTATATGCTTAATACCTAAACAGAACCAAATCTAAACCAAAAGTTAACTGAACAGTGAGAGAATGAGTTTTTGCTGTGATATCTCTGTTAAAAATTCTGAATATACATGGCAAGAAAACACACATTTTGCAATGAGTGGAAAAGATGACTATCTACTAATCAATAAAGAGATCTACTATTCTCTTCTACTTAATTGCATTGCTGCATCAGAGGTTTGCAATTAACCTGAACTCAGATTTGCTTGCGAACCACACACAGGGTTTGAGATTTGCCTTCTACATCCTCACATGGAGCTGCAGTCAATTCAGATAACATTTTCATGTAGTTCAGAAACCAGGGAAACTTATTTCTCACTGTTCATTGTGTGCTTAGAATATACCACAATGAACTTGTGGCAGCCTTCATAAAACCAAACTCTCTTCATAAAACCAAACTTGTGACAATCCTAAACAGCATGTAATTGGACAAGAAAATGTCTGTGCCCAGTGCAGGGTGGCTGTGTAACTTCAGGAAACCTCTTCTTTGCTGCAGGCTGTAGCCCAGGTAACAGCAGGTGTCAGAACCAGGCACCACAAGCTTCAGCAACATGGCTTTACTTACAGTCGAACGGCACCAGTGGTGCAAAAGGAACACAGAAAAAAAATAGCACCTTGGATGTTCTGTCCCATGGATTATGCTACAAAACCCAAAGATTCTGGCAGATACTCGCCTGGGTCTGCCTCATAACTCTGAACAGGTATTATCCACAGTCTTGCCAGACATTATCCTGCAAAGTAAACTTGAGATTATAAATCTTTCAACCTCATTAGTCATTAATAAAGAAAATTGATGGTTTTATCAGGGAAGTTTCTTTGTTGATAATACACTGTAGGTTACCTCTGACTTGACTCCATGGACTGAGAATTGATATTATTGAGATGCCTTCTGACAGCACATGAATGAGAATCACAATATTATGGTGAGTGTGAAAGGAATGGAAATGCAAAGATGAGCACTTCCACTGTCAAGAATCTCAAATCCAATTGGCATAATATTCTTGATTTGTGGAAGGTCCACTTCAGCAGCAAAGTGGAGAACATGGAGAGCCCTAAAAATGAATGTACCTTCTCAATTTCCACAAGCACAGAGTGCTACCAGGGGCTTGCAGAGCACTACACAAAGCACTGCTTAATTATTTGAATTTTAAGGGACTTTCTCTGTTCAATACAAGGCATTTCTAGATCAGCACTTCAAACATCATGTCATTCATAAAGTCCTCAAAAACTCTGAGCTTGGTAATTTTATTTACTCATGTTTGTCAATTTTCATTTCTTTACACAATGAATATTCTTCACTATCCACTTGTTTGCTCCTACAAGTACTCTCAATCTGCTGTTCTACACCATCCTGTGTCTTAAGATTAAACCAAGTTATATTATCCAAAGCCCACTTCACCCCTTTATGAGACTTAGTTCTAATATGTTTCATGTTTGCTTGCTTAAAATGCCAAAAGGAATTACTGCTAATTAATTTTTGGTATTATTTTCAACTTGAAAGGAAAAAAGTACTACTTAACTCCTGAGCACTTAATCATAAAAAACAATGTAAAAGGACATACATGTCATTATTTTGTCACTTTCATCTGCAATTTTTGGACTGAGACTGCACATTCTGGACAACCAAATCTGATTGCTTACTTGTGGAGCTCCGACCTCAGCCTCAGTATGGTGTCAGAATTTCCTTTGGTAAATAGCATGAATAAAGGTTGAGATGTTAGGGATGGGTTGCAAGACAAGAGGGGAAGACAATGCATTCTCATCTGTTTTGCTGTTTTGTTGCAGGGGGGCATTTAAAGAAACAGAAATAAAAGTTGTTAAGTCTGGAGCAGTACCATCAAAATAATTTATAAAAGCAGTGAATATATTGCCTAAAATACTGTACTATCAAGAGCTCCTGGCTGGATTCCAGTGCCCAAGCTGAAAGAATCCTCTGATCCTGAAGGCTGCTGGATTCAGCTGGAGGCTGTGTCTCCTGCAACATCCTTAACACAAGAAATAGAAAGACCCTGATGATGTATTTTTATAATGATCTATATGGACCAGGACAGCCAGGATCCAAGTAATTGTTATGCCTGAGGTAAGTTTCTTGATCTTAGAGCTGTACCTATCAGAATACTGTAATAATAACCAGAAATAAAATAACTGAACACTTACAGAGGCTAATGTTTGCTTCAGCAGCTAGTATGGAATACATTTTGGAACACATTTAGTAAACCTTGATTTTACTTCAGCGAGAATCAAATGATAGGGATAGTGGGAAATACTTACAGAAATGAAAAATGTGTGTAAAATATAAAAGTTCTACAGATTTGGAATTGTTTCACTAAATCCATGTGGCCTAAAGTTTTCTATTACGAAGAATCAGTTTTGTAATCAGCTGTATTACTGCAACTTAATTAGGCACAGTAATCAGATGCAACTATAAAAAACATATTACCCTACATGTGCCTATCACTATCTCTACCTTGAATTAAGAAAATTCAAGCTTTGTGTTAAAGTTTTAAAAAACCAAACAAACAATCAGAGGTTGGAATTTTATTTCAATGCATGAATCCTTGGGAAAACAGAAGTCCAAGCTTCAATTTCTGAAATGACTGTAAGACAGGATTGGCATTTCAAGAATAGAAATAATGGTTGTTAAATCTGGCAAAATACAATCTGAAAATAATTTATGAAGGCAGTGAATATGTTGCCTGAAACATTATACTATAAAATATAAAATTATGCAATACATTTCCCAAAGGACAAACGTACTTTTTAGAAGACTTGTGAAGTCAGAGACCAATTGAGGTTTTTTTCCATCAGTACTTCAGTGGTTCCCTACCTCCATGGTAGCTTCTAGATTACTAAATTGTATTTCAAATGAACAAAAGAATCATTAAATATTTGATTATTATTTCTTCAAAGCTTTCTAATGTACTTAATAAATTAACACATTTACTATTATATTTTGCAGAACAGAGATTTAGCAGTGAGAGACAGACCAGCTCAATTTAACACAGAAGTTCCTTAAGCATTTGCTGTAATAAATATGAACAAATACTGTACACTTACATTTGTCTTGCCTATAAACTTCCATAGTTCAGCGGACTTGGTATGTTTCCTAATAAGATAATACAACATATTCTGACATGATGATGTGCAGGGATTAGCTGAAGGTTTGGAAATATCATGGGAACTGTCTTTCTAACTCATTTTTGTGTCTTGCTTCTTTTGCTTTTGCATGTACAAAAGAATCAGAGTACTTCCAAAAAGTTATGCAGACATCCTCTGATTCCAACTGAATGCACATCTTGGTGAAGCAAATGTATGAATTTTTAACTTCCATGGACACCAATACCCAGGTATTTCCATTTTGAATTCTTTATGAAAGAGAATCTGAATGTCAACACTTTTGGGAGTCATGCACAGCTATTAAACTTCAGTTTCAGTATCTATAACAGCTACTCTTTGAAGAAACCTCTCTACAGAGGTACCTCTAGTATATGTTTAAACACATGGTTGCCTTTTCCCATCAGACACGGTCCAAGTTAAAGTATGCTTTATATATGTCTCACCCTATTACTGAAGAGTGCTTCAGAGCACAACTACTGAAGACTATGTCTATTCAGGTGTAAGAGAAAAAAGTTTCACAGAATCTGTGCTAGAACAGAACATTTTAAATTCTGATACTATCAAACTGTAACAAATATTCAAATTCATCTAATTAAAACTATAAAAAGAGCAGAAATCTAGTAGAACAAAAAAAGATAAGCAGAAATTTGTCTCAGTTAAAAGGATGTATTTCAGGCTCTTATCTATCACATTACTACTACTGAATACGTTTAAATATTCTTAGCACACTCACCTCCTTTTGACGGTACTTAATTGCCAGTTTCAATCTTGCAAGATCATTACCACTTTGTTCTTCTATCAAGCTATTATCATCTCTGTAATTAAGAATAATTTCCAATTCCCTGGAACTCCGTGTCTGATCCAGGAGATCTTTTGCAAATTGCTTGCATTGCCGTGACAGCTCCTCATACTCTGACTTAAACTCATTTTCGACTTTACTCAGTTCCTGCAGCTCCCAGCTCAGTTGAAAAGCGGTAAGGAAAGGATCCTCACTGGACAAAGCAATCAGGGATGGGCTCGCCAGAGCCTTGTAGATGTTGAGTCTGGACCGAGAGTGGCGGAGGCTGTCCACGTCTGAGCTTGAGACACATTCAACACAGTTACAGCGCACCTCGTGCGGCCTGGGCACAGACACCCCTTTCTGCACAAGGAGCTTTATGATTTCGTAATTGTTGGTGTGGGCAGCCAGAATAATAGGCGTGATATCCGGCGTAAATTCTGAAAACTGCTTGTCCAGAAGCACTGGTGGCACCTGTGAAAGAAGGCAAAAACCCTTACAGGCCTTCTCATTGAACAAGAGTTGTAGAAAATAAGGCTAAAAATGGTTTACCAGGTAATACACTTACTGTTGGATCTTTATTTTTATCCAGAGTTGAAGGAAACTCTTTAAATAAAACAAATCAATCAGCTAAGATAGTGTATTTCCAATTAATGAATTGCTGTAAGCAGGGTGTGATTTTTTATAGAACCTGTTTATATGTGAACAACCCATGGACAATGAGTTATTAGAATAAATTATTAGATAAACAAGGACAAGTTAGATACAAATGCTCCTCCCCAGTCCCCTGAAGTGAGCAAGACAGACATTTTTTCTTGTCTCTCACTGGTTTATCTTAGTTTCAAAAGGAAGAAAGAATCATGGGGGTCATGACTGTGAATCTCTGAAGGAAGCAAAAGACACAGGCAATTTACATTCAGAAAATAAAATGTTCAATGAAATTACAAGAAAATACATGTTTTCTTAAAGAGAATGTTGAAAATAAGGCTGTGTAGAGAAACAAAGGCACTTGCTGCAAAGAGCTTAATGTCTTAAGGTTTGGTTCTACATTCACCTGCACAAAGAAACATATTCTGTTTATAGGAAAACAGGGGAGATAGTAGAAAAAAATGTCCCCAAAGATCATTTTGAAAGCCTCTTCTGATATTAATTTCTTTTTTGTCAGCATTCTTTATCAGAAAGACTTTCATTTTAAGCTTGTTTCCTTATTTTACACTACCAGGCTCTAAAGTCTTTCCCACATCAAGACAATTTGTTCAATTAGTATGATTAAGAATGTAAATGTATTTAGCCAATGTCAATCAAAAAACCGATATTGGCATCATCACTTACAGACTGACTCTGGTCTACAGCTCAATAGCCAAGTACAAAACTCAATCCACAGGACACCACAGAGAGGTGCTCTGAGCGATGCTTTTTCAGGAGGAAGAAAAAAGGAAAACATTTGACCCAAAGTTAAGAGACTCTAGAGAAAGAGATGGCCATTGTGAAAAAACACAAGTGGAGTGGGAGTGGTACAATGGAGGTGGAAAGTCAAGACTGGAGATCCATCATTCAGGACTGTCATCACAACCCCAGGGAAGCAAAACCTGCCTGGCCAAAGTGTATTGCTGACCTTAAGTAGCTGCGCCAGATTCTGAGAAGGTATATGGAGGCAACAGGCAGAAATCCCTTTTCTCCCCTCTCATGCACTCAGACATGCATGCTTGGCTTGGCACTGAGTCAGGCTGGCACTGAGTTTGTTTTAGCACAGGACTATGGGCTGAAAGAGCTGGCACACCCACTCTCATGATCCCATGCAGAGAGTGCAGGTGGATCTTCACAGCTGGATGTTCACAACTAGTGGTTCTGAGCCAAGCAGCTTCTGTGCAACTTCACTTCTGCTTTCTTTATTCTGAGGTACAAACATAATGGTGTAGCGTGTGCAGAAAAACATGGGTTAAATATTACTCGTGAGGTAAGGAACCCAGCTGAGAATATACTGAAGGTATATATGGATGGAGGGAACACTTGGCTACAAGAAAAAACAGAAGCTCTGTGTGCTGTGCCTCATCTCAGGTCAAAACCCACAACTCTGGACATATGACTTCTCAGAGGACTCTGTGGCTCCGCCCATGCTGCTCTGTCAGGTCTCTTCCAGAGCACCTCTGGGACATCTGCCACCTCCTGACCGGACACTGCACAGAGCCCTCCTGGGATGCCCAGGTGCCTGGAACACATTCCTGTCCAGTGCGAACTGGGCGTGAAACCCATATATGTTTTCTGCCCTGTCTTTGGTGTCAGTGGGGGAAATGAGACCTGTTTCCAACCCCAATTCTTACAGGTTGTTGCAATCTTAGATTTGTTTTCTTTTCTATTTACATATTATAGAGGAAAAAAAGAACACTGCATGCATACACACATTTTCATGCTTCTCTAAATTGCAGCTGTGGCCAGTGCTTTTGAGACTAGAATGGAATGAAAATGGTGGTAGAGATTCAAACTTTGCATAAGTAGAAATGAGATTCTGGGCTATCATAGAACTGAAAAAGGTTTACAGAGAGGTGTATATTGTGTTCTGACAGTGTCTGCTGCAAGCAGCCAGACCTCCCCTTGGCCTCAGGTACAAGGTACCAGAGAGCGAAGGAGAGAGCTGCAAGGGCAGAAAACTCAAGGTCAGAAAGCTGTAACTTCAAACTCACTGAGTGCTCAGAGTATAACTCTGTCACTTCACATGTCGCTAGTTTTGTACTTTCTGACAGTGCTAAAGTAACATTTGCTTCAAGCCCTGCCAGAACTGAAGACTATCTTAAACATATCATCAGCTGCAAGCTCTGAAAAATTAAGACACAGCTTCAAACGACATGGCCTTACGGTGACTGACTTGTACATGGGGTCCATTTCCCTACAAGCTGCTTGCTTTTTCTCATAGCTTATCAAAACCTTTCATCTTAAGCTAACACAGATTCAAGGCTAATGCACATACCTTGGAATTCATCACATCAGAATTTACCCAAATACAGAATTATTTATTAAATCTTTTCAGCCTTAACTTACAGAAACATTTAAACTTAAAGGGCAAACCCTAAGACTTCAACTTTAATTACATCATGAGTTTAACCCCTGATCCTTCATCTCCTATTTTAAGAGTTTGTACTAATTTAAATGAGAGAATATCAAAATAATAAGGTCAAATTATTCCCTCATCTGAAGCAAAATGAAGAACTTTGAAGAACTGAGCACTCTGGTGGCATTCAGAAAATTTCAACTTCTAACAGTTGACCCAGAGTACTTGCTCTTAAATTATCAGACTTACAATGAATTTTACTTTCAAACTACTAAAAATAATTATCTTTAAAGAGAACCAAACCAAATAAGCAGCACACACTGATATTAGCCTCATATTTGGAAGCTGCGACAGAACACTCACAGGAAACATTCAAGTCTTCCTTAAATCCTGGAGGATGGAAAGATACTAGGTCTTACAGTCACTGACTGTGACTGTGACTTCCTGAGGCTTAGTAGTAGTGTAACTATATTAAATGTTTTGGAATTAGTGTGCTAAGTTTGAGGCTGCTTAAACTTGCCAAAGTCACACAATTTTTGCCTTCTTACATTTTGTGAAGAATTTCTACATCAACACTATATCAACACAGGGCTGGTTCGGTGACTGTGTATTTGTTATGAATGTCTATGTGATTAGTAGACAAAAAGAAAATAAAGCAGAAAATAAAGGATAGTTCAAAGTCTGAACACTTCAGTGCTCACAGGCATGAGATTTTTTTTTTTTTTTTGTCACATTTATTTTCCCTGCACTCTGTGTAAGTGGGAATGAGTCAGTCTGGTTTGGATATCTAACAATTCTTTTAGATACCAAATGGAACAGTCCTCTTCAATGTGTTTATATTCCCTATATGGTCGTGGTGAAGACAAGCTCCTTTGCTATGACAGAAGAGAAGTCTAGGTTAAATTAATTCCAGTTAGGTCTGAGACAGTCTCCTTTCCTCATGACATCAAAGGAAGACCGATTGTTGATCATCTCTCAGACATCCAGGAAACAGAAAAATGTAACAGTCAGTTTGGACAAGGAGGAACGTAAACCCCATGTGTGTCCTTTTCTCCATCTAAATTGCTCATAATAGCACTCATTACTGCAATATCTCAACAGAGTCCATTTACCTGCTGTTTAAATGCCGAGCTCAGAACCTATGAAAATCTGTCTCTTTGGGCAAACAGTTAGCTTCCCTGGCTCTTGTCCTTGTTTATTTATTTGCAATGATTTTGTCTTTTGTTTGTAAACAGAAGCAAATCCCACTTGGTTTTGGGCAGTTAGGGGAATGAATTTCTGAGTCATGCCCATCATGACAGCATGATTGGAGGGAAAACCTAAAGCAAAGGCAAAAAGAGAATATACGACAAATAAGATGAATACATATGTCATGCAGTACCAGGTTATATAAGGAAATTATTATTATCAAAGTGTGTCATCAAAGTCTCAGCTGCTTTATCCCTATCCCTATTTTTCTATAGCTGTCGTCAGTCAAATACCATGAAAATGCTTTACTCATTTCTGTACAGCCCACAGCACATGAGTTATCTCTATGCATACACAGTTCCATGCTTTATATTCTGGCTTGTTGAGTTCTTCTCCTCTTTGGTTTGCTATTATTGTATCACTTGAAATTCATCCTGATTCGGACAATGGAAGTAATTCCCCTGGGAAGGGTTCAAAAATTCCTCCTGTCACAACTCCTTTACCTTGGTCTAAATCACCAATAAACATCCAGATATATTGAATAACTTAGAGATACCATGTCAAGACAACTTGAAATCAGTTATCACAGCACTGGAGGAGTCCTGCAACTCATGTTGAAACTATCCTCACAAGACCACTCACTCAAGCAGCAGGACTGCAGTGGTGGCTCCTGATTGTCTGAAAGTGCTTTTCCCCATCCCTGGGTGCTCACTGTGCGTTGTACAGCTGGCATGCTGTGTGCCCATCAAGGAACTAAGTCAGGCAAGTGGATGGAAGTGGGCCAGCTGAGCTCAGGGACAGCATCATTTCCGAGCAGCGTGTGTGATACTGGCCATGCAACACCCGTCTGGTAGATCTGCTTTCCAGAGGCAACCCCGCTGGCATCCCTGCCAAGGGTTCTACTTGTTTATTGTCCATGAACTCCTTACATTTCCTAAAGGTAAGTACCACACTCTTAATCTGCCCCTGAACTATTATCTTTCATTGGATAATATTCTACCTCTGTGTCTATTTTTCTTCTTTCTTGTAAGAAACAGTCACATAACACATGTAGAAAATAGGGGTCTTAGGCACTGTAAGCTGACTAATAGCAGTCTAAGGACTAAATGTAAATTTTTTATTAATATTGTAATTTCCTAAGAATGCATACTTTAGTAAGATTTAATTACAAATTGGGTCCTTTAACAATTTCATACCCACATTTTACCTCAGTGCTAGCAAGGTGTTTCATGCTTGTCTTCCAGACTTCTTTTCTCTGGAGTCTAATGTCATTCCAGTTATGAATTAAAGCCAGGTAGGTATAGCCAAAAATAATACTTAAAAATCAGATATTTTTGTGTGGACACTTTTCAACAAAGCATCCAAGATTTTTTTCTTGTTTATCTTGAAAAGTTCCTTCATTCCAATATTTCCCTATAATCTAACAATAAGAAGGGCCAATCCAACATTTTTTCCAGATTAAATTATTGTGATTATACTATATAATTATGACAATTCTAATTATTAATTTTACAAAACAGCCTTTAATTTTTTCTTGTGAAAATACTATATTTCATGTCATGCAAAAAAGATGTCTAGCAGAGAGAAGCTCTGATAAGCAACCCAACATACATATCTAATTTTATACAGCTGAAATTAGGTAAGGTAAACACTCCCCTTAGTATAGAGTTCAACATAATTTATTTTTCAGACATAAGCCATGTGCTAACTAGCTCAAATCTTGATTACTGTGCTATCTCATGCTGGTACTGATCCACAACTAGCCATGGCTCTATCTCCTAACCTGCACTGCTGGGATACAAGACAGGTATTTTTCAAAAGTACTGCATTCATCATTTTGGCCAGTTCTCCAGGATGTGCAAAAAGAGGGTATGAACAGTTTATGCTGAATGTGTTACCTTAGGAGCTTGCTTTTAATCTGTCTCTACTGGTAAGGGGGTAAAGGTGACATTCTTGCCTTTCTCAATGTACATCATAACATATTTCCAAGGGTCAAGCCTAAATGCCCTCATCTAGTGGTAATATGAATCACTGTTAGCAAAGGATATCTTCCCTCCAAACTTAGAATAGTGTTTTATGTAATATCATGTCCATTTTTTTTGTTGAAAATTTACTTTTTTACTTTGCTGGGACATGACTGGAACAGGGATGTTTGTAGTAATACAGAATCCCTGTCACATTTAAGGAAGCTTCATAGCTTGCCTTTTTACAAGTCTGTGGATTTTGAAAAGCTAATTTACAAGTTTATTTTCATCCCTTTTTTTTCCAAGCACAAGCTGAGTTTTCAAAACCTTGGATGTGTTTTTTTTTTAATCAGCTACACTTAACCAATCCCAAGATGTGGGCTTTCTAATGCTTGTTCATGCTCTTCTTATTTGAGCCGAACCAATTTGTGTGTCACAAAAGTCACATTGTGGACTGATCACTTCCAGTCTCCATGACAGCCAAATTGCACAAAAAGCATTAATGTAACACATTAAGGAAAAGAATTTGACCAATCTGTTTCTAAAGCTCTGCAGTGGTGGGTGGATATGTCACACCATTTCCTCACAATGTTTCTGATACTTCATATGCTTTACCTTTGTGCAGTTCAAGCCCATAAATTCTTGTTCTATGGAATGTGAATAAAAAGAATACTTAATTTCTTTGCTTAGTTTCTGTTTTCTAATTTTTCATTCAGACTTTCCTTACAGGCGCTGGAACAAGAAAGCCTTTAAGGTCCCTTCCAGCCCAGGCCATTCTGTGATTCTACAACTGTATGATCTGTGCTCATTCTGATGTCATCAGATGCGATACCGACTTTGGAACAGGAATATGGTATTGTCCAGTCTTTTTATGTTAGTCTTGTTTTAATATTCCTTGCAGACCTTAACTGGTTTCAATTCCAATACATGCTTATTTCTGGTCCACTTAGAACCTTACTTTTTTCTTACTGAACTATTTTATTTTTCACAGAAATAATTTCTGGCTTGCCAAAACCTGAATTTTAAATGTGTCCTCCAACAGCCTTGAGATCCTCCCACATTGTTGGTTGTCTACAGAATTAACACACCCTCTATTTCATCAAAAATGTCATTAATAATTGTACTGATGGGGATAGATCCCTGCAGGACTGCTCATTTCATCCCTCTGCTGAATTCCCATGTCCTGTTTCACCAAGCACTGTTGGCAACTCCTGTGAGTGTGGTTTTCTTAGACTGTATTTTGAGTGACAGTTTATAAAATCTCACAAATCTTGAGCTATATGATATGTACTGCTTTTTCCCCCAACATACAGAGCTTGCTATCTGGTGATGAATGATAATTATATTGTTATGACAAGCTTTGTTCCTGACAAATCTTAGTAGACTACTATTCATGTCTATATTTTCTTCTAGGTGCTTACAAGCATAATGTTTGACTATTTTCTTCGGGATAGTCCCTCCTGTAAAAAACTATAGATTTCTTTTATTTGGAAAGAGAGAATATGGAATGGAAGGGAAAGCTGTAAAATTAACTGCTAACAGTTACCAGACAGTAGCAGATGAAAAGATACTGGATTTGATGGGTTTAGGACATGGTTTTGTTGGGTAGGACAGATGTCAAATGTCTTCAGTGCTTTATTTCTCTCTCTGTCTTTTTATTTATTTTTAATATCTCTTTCCTGTACCTCTGAAAGAACTCTGATCCAAAATACTGCCTGTACACAAAACTGCTCATTCCTAATGAATTAATTCCTGTGAGTATTATGAGTGAAAGGATGTGCTGTTTCATCAGTCAATGCCAGTAGCTTGAGCAAGGGTGGGAAATTGCTTAAAAGTAGACACTCAGTAGAAGACTACCAGGATATTTAGAATTTGTTTTCAGCTACGGAAATTACACTTGCTCTCTCCACATACAATTTTTAAACAGGCAAAGGAGTGTTTCTAGTAGGAGTTCTGGGCCATCGCTTGATTGCTCATAATGAGGAGTGACAAGCAAAAGTTGTTTTCACTCAAGGGACAGTGAAAGAAGTAGTAAAATCGTTTGGAAAAAACATGAGAGCTGGAAAAGAAGAAAGATACTATGGAAAGGATTAAAGGGCAACCTGAATTATTTACTTCCATCATGATATACCTCATATATACCTCTCTCAGAATTGTCATGATGAGTGAAGTTAACACTGAAATGTCCTGAATGTTCAAAGTACATCTGGGGGCCGGTGGCCTCCCATTTGAATTTTTTAAACAGATGCATAGATAATTTTCCCAAACACAGAATTTTTCATAAAGATAAAATCATTTTAATGAAGCTCAGGTCTGATATTCCATTTCCTGAGAAACTGTGTCTCTGGTCTGATGAGCAAAATGTGGCTCCAAAATGGCTACAATAGTCACCTAGAGAGGTGGAAAGAAATTGGCTTGCTTTGACAATGAGGTTTTCAGAGAAATATCAGAACAAAGGAGTTCTTAGAATCTAAGCAGGATCCTTTGTTTATCCCTGAGCTTCTTAGATCTAGAAACAAGAAAAGCTGTTCCACTGGCTACAAAATTATAAAGATTGTTTCTGAAAAGGAGCTTTTGCAGAAAAGACAATAAAAGATTGGTGGCCTCCCTTGGTATCAACAAACTGTTTAGGAGATTCAAGTGTCTCAGAGGGTAGGAATTAGCTAAATTTCTTTGCAGCTGATTGCAACGATTTAACATTGCAAAATAATTTTTGTAATCTTCATGGCTGGGAAGTAAATTTAATGTTTGAGAAAATTAAAAGGATTATACTCACAAAGAACAAAGTGGGAAACAGGCAAATTTGTGAAACACAGAAAAATGTTTTCTCTATTTTAAAAATATTAAGAGAAAGGAATATAAAATATTATAGCAGAGACAAAGAAATCTGTATCTTCAGAGGATGCACAGTAACTTCACAATAAGCTGCTTCATAAGTACATTGTTCCCAGTATGTTATTCAGTGGTTTGTTATTTAGCAGCAGCTCTACATTTTGAACCATACTGTAAATTTCCCATATTTCACAGATACAAGACAAAACATTTTTTCTGAAGTATACAGAGGAGACCAAGGTTCACACAACTATGCTAGGATATGCTGGGAATGAATGATGTATTTGAGAGGCAAAGGATTGAAAACCGAATTTTATTACAGCTTGATGATATTTTCAGCTGGATTCAATTCCTTAACAATAGACATGTTAAGATCCTCCTTGCATACAAGAATCAATTGAACAATCCTCCTGCTTTTGAGGTTTCAGAAATATGTAAGTAAACAAGAGAAGATTGCTAGAAAAAAAAATATTCCTTTTGAATTCCCACTGCAAAGATATCAAAGGAGAAATGGGAGAGACATGCATTACTATAACCTGCCCTACCCAGTGGGAGACCAGGGCAGAGGAGTTAGTTAGAGGTATTTAAGGGTGCAATGCTAGAAGGAAGCCTTTGAAACTAAAGCCAAGGGGAATGGATTGGTTCAAACCCCTTAATACTCCTTGTTTCAAGTTAGGCTTAACTTAGTATTGTATTCCCCTTGAGTTCACCAATTGATTGGATCTTGCTCTTTACAGATCTTACATATGTATAGTGCATCCATACATAAAGAGGTATTCCTAATGTGCTTTAGGATATGAAAATTTTTTTTTTTTCTTTGAGCATATATAAGTATATTTTTACTAAATTCGGGGCATGGTAGTAAGCAGAGACTTAATAAACAAAGGTCTAAATGAGCAAGGAGCAGAGAAGATAAATTTAATCTTATCAGCCAGATTGCTTGTACTTAGAGTAAATGTCATAAAACAAGTTGGTAGCAAATAAAATGGTGGCAGACTTTTTTGCATTTTCTGCAAATATTCAGCTGTATCTCAGCAGTACATAATATGAAATGTTACACTTTGAGAGTAGGTATTTCAGTTTGCTTTTTTTTTTTTTTTCTTTTTCCCTGCCAGAAGGCCTCACACACTGTGACAAGCCTGCAAACTTAGATAATATTTTATTAGAAACCCTCGGTAGTGTTTTAGTAGCTGAGTTGAAAGGGGAACTAATTTTGCCTCCTGCCGATCTGGGGTGAAGATATGGAAGATATGGATCCTGGTACAGGCACAAAGTACAAATAAAACACTTCTGTCAGTGCAGCATGTGACATATATAGCCTCTATCCAGAAAACAGTTGGTAAATTGACAAGCTAAATTGGTAGCCTCCCAAGACAAGTAAGCCCCTGTTATCACATTAAATGGGCTTTGTCAGTCAGTCTGTTGTAACTTTTGAATTTACTGGATTGCTCCAGGTGGGTGTTAACAAGAAGGAATATTAGAAATATTAAATTCCTGCAAGTTTCCCAAAAGATATGGATGTTTGAGATCTGAAGAAAATTCTGGAGTGTGAGTGCAGCTATGTTACTAGACACCAGAAAATTCATACAAAACCAAGATACTATGAGTTTATCAGCCTCTTCAAAAGCTTTGATGAATGCTCATAACACCAAAAAGAAGAAATTTAATCATGAATATATTTAGAGGTTCAAATATTTTTGGTAATCTGCACTCATCTCTTCATGGTAGGAAAGTACTTTCACTTCTAGTAGGAGCTTAAAACAAGAAATATAAAAATGTTAGCAAATAATGACAGAAAAGTACTTAATATTTCCAAATCTGTATCACTTAAAGTTAGGTGGAAGTTTGGTTCAGCAGCCATCTTTAAACTAAATCTGTATTTGTCATCACCAAACTTCTCTGGATTTCTGCAAACTGCTAAACATGAGGATTAGATTCATAGCTGGGAAAAGTCATCCTCAATAACACTACCTTCCAGGAATCGATCTGTAAGGATCCTGATAGTCAGAATTTTTCTTTATGTTGCCAATAAAAAAAAGGCTCATCATTTTGTACACATCAAGAAACTGTTATGTTTCCCCATATTCTGGCATTAATCTTTTGCTATTGCTTCAACCATGGAGTATTATGATTTAGCATTTTTTACAAGGTGATGGATGCAACACATTGCCTACCTCAATATTGAAATTGCAGCCCTGCTTGATGGCACAGGCATATCAGCTTCTGGAGTATTTCTTTAGTAATTGTCACAGGTTTTTCTACTCATCCACCCACCTTAGCTCTGATGCATATAAACACAGACAGTTTGGGTTTATTGCCAAGACATAATGACATTTATGTGCAGCTTTCTTTTTGAACTTGAAAACAGTCAGCAACCTTCCAAAAACTCAAGAACAATACTTCTGTAAATTCTCATCTCCATCCCATATGTAATTAGTCAGCTTCACTTGTGCTACATGTTGTTTTCATGTGCCCAAATGTTATATGAAAGACTGAATATGTGGATAGGCTATACTATATCAATTTCATCCATAAAATTAAATATCCCCTGCACAGGCTTGCCCATTCATCCATCTGTCAATATGCCAGACAATTCTAACTGATCAGACACCACTGGGAAAAAAATACCCAGCTACCCACTCAGGCATCTAGCAGTGGAAAGAAACGACTTTCTGCCCTCACGTTCCACTTCAAGAATGTGTACTTCAAGCCCGACAAAGAGTTTCTGCAACGCCTCCTCCATACTCATTACTAGCTAGACTGTCATTAATCACAACATTCAAAAAAGACATTTAGTTCATAAACTTCTGTGGGAGACATTTTCAAAATGATGCTTGAATCAGATGCTTCAAGCAAAAATGATGCTTGAATCTCAACAGACAAAGAATATCCCACAAGAGATTGTGACTGGTATTCTGGTATTTTGCAAAGTTACTGCAGAAAAAGGTTTAGATTAGCAAACTACCAGGCATCATGCAGTGCTCATTAAATTTTTCCTTCTGCCTCCTCTTGATCAATACAAATCCCAGTTCAGTTACTAGTGGAAAATTTTAAAGAGCATTAAAAAAAAATCAGGTTTAACATTTATGTAAAGTCCATTGCAGGCATGCTGGACCTATAACGTGTACATTCCCTGGTCTTCTCCATCTGTCACTAGCTGGAAGTACAGCCTTGACATAGGAGCTTTCCCACATACACCACTGTGGCAATGCAGAACTGGGAAAATGACACCCTATGAAGCTTGGAAAGAAAACAATGGGCCAAAGCTTCCTAAATGCTCTGCACACATTAAGGGAGACTGAGAATGAAGCTGGGTTACAAGCACAGCTCCAAAGAAGAGCATTGGCCTAATCTCAGGACCTTGCGACTCCTCAAAGGGCAATTTCAAGAAGTCCAAAGATACTGAGAGACATTAAAAGAATAGAGTGGGTGACGTGTCCACATGTAGGCAATCTCCTAGGAGATAGGAGCTCTGTCAGGCCTGATAGGAGCTCTGTCAGAAGAGCAGCATCGATGCTGCCAGTATTTCAGGAATGGAAAATGACTCTTCAGGCTCTGTGCTACTTTCATGCTGTTCCGTGACTTTTCACTTTTAGACGTTTTCTCTGTTTCTGGGAGTGGTGCCAGACTGAAGGCACTTTGCTTTGTTGTCCGTATTCTTTCCCAGTTAGCTTAGGTGAGTGCCTGAACATCCACAGAGAAGTCTGTCTCCACCGGCCTAGAAACTATACTATACAACATCCCTGACATTTCCTCACAAAGGACTATTCCCTCATCCTGGGTCTTCTCTTACAGTCTTTCATTCTCTCCAAAACTACAAAGCAACACTGATAAAAAAAAATAATCAGATGTTAAGACACATTTTGGCATCAGATCAGTCACTGTTTTTTTCTGATGAAAATTGCATCAGTAGATTCAAGTGAAAGACAACTTGTATTGTTGTCCTCCTCTTTTCTACCTTGCCACACTCCAAATAACTATCAATAAGATACATGCATCAAGATTTATAAAATACAACTTTAGCCTTTGACAGTAAAACAATGCCTTTTCTCTCCCTGCCTCCCCAAAAGTCCCACAATAGCAAGCTTTCCTAGCAATTATCTGTTAACTCTTCCTGTCCAAGAGTTCACAATGGCTGCAAGCACATACCTAAAATTTACCATGACCAGAGAGAATACTGAAGAGGCCCCCACATAGTGATGAGGAAGGGTTGTTCACAGTCTGCCTGGAGAGAAAATGATGACCTAAAAGCTGAATCTTTCAGTCCTTCAGAAATGTCTGTATTTAAAGTTTCAGAGGATTGGGTTTTTGTCTCTTCAAATAAATATTTTTTTACCAAATATTTAGATGACTGACTGAACTCACCCTCTCTTGTGCCTTTGAGAAATTGCCAGGAAAATCCAGGAAACCCAACGAAAAAAGTTGTGTATGCCATGGACTTGCATTTTCAGAGGCCAACACATTGACAAGCTGAAGCCTGGCTTCCTGGCTTGACTTTGCCAGAGTAAGTAGAGGCAGGGATCTTACATAAATTAGTTTATGATGTGACTTTACTGCTTGTCCTAGGAGAGCAAAAGGTCTCTGAGTGTTGCAGCACGTAGCTATAGTTTATTTTCAGCTTCCTACTTCCAGCACTATGCCAGTGATTTCTACTTTTCTCTGCATGTGATCCAGGTACATATAACAGTGATCACATCCCTCCCTGTCCCAAAGTTCTCCTTCCTCTGGTAATTCCCTTGTATTTGCAAATGCCAGTCTGGCATTAGCTCAGTATTTGTTTCACACATCCGCACATCTATTCCTAGAGTGTCCAGCCATTAAAAATACCCTCAAGTATCACAAGACTGACATATAATAGTGAACAGAGGGCATAAAAGCCTTCTTTTATGTCATGTGCTTTTTTCTGCCAGTCAGACAATTGCTGTAGACAATGCAGTCAGGTTTTCAAGCCCTAAAGCAAGTCTGTCAGCTAATACAATGTTACATGGATTCGTCTAGTAACTGAGTTTTCAGCTTCACTTATGTGATTTGCAGCATCCTCAGAAGGCGGCTACACCTCTGCTTCAGTCTTTCCTGATACACACAAATATCCAGATGGTCAACCACCCAACTAATGATCAGTGGCTGGATTCCTTAAGCAGTAGAGCACACTGTGATTTAGATAAAGGTATTAATTTTTTATGCTGCCTAACCCCCGGCCCATCTGTGGATGCTGCATGCAATTTAATAAGACTAAAATGTTTTCTGCAGATACTAAATTTAAAAGAACAACTTTTTTTCTCCCTCTTTTAATTTGGCATTCAGCTATCCATCAGGAAAAGCAACAAGTGACTTGGCAGATAATTCAGGACATATGGCTTTGAAGAATGGTAATTTAAAAGTACTTGGACAAGTTTCCTCAACTCATTCACATTAATTTGTGCTATTCTCTTTTACTTGTGTTCTAGCAGCTGGTACAGCTAAAAAACTATAGAAAATATAATGAATATAATGCAAGTGACCAAAAAACCCCCATTTTCCTGAGTTGGATTAATGTATAGTGAAAAAACCTCACTCAAAAACTGAGAAAGAGCTCAAAGACAATTCAGAACCATTAAACCTACATGCCTCATCTGTAGTCACCAGGTGGCACCAGATGTATCCATATATTGATAATTAGGTTAAAATCATTGTAACCATTGTCTTTGAAATGCTGAGCACATCATCTATGACTGTTAGGTAGAGCCCCACAGATCAATGGACCAGAGAGTTTAGATCCAACTTTAACAAGATCTAAACATTGTTTTATAGTTTGTGGGTTTGGGGGGAGGGGTTTGTTTGTTTGTTATATTGGAGTTTTGTTAGTGTTTTTCGTTATTGGAGTGGGGTTTTTGTTTATTTTATTTTGGTGGGGTTTTTTTATTTGGTTTTTCTTTTAGGAGGAAGTGGAAATTAAGGAAATTAGGGAAAATAACTCCTAATTTGGAGATGTTACTTATAAAACTTTTCCAAAATTGCAAAAAACTGATTGCTTTAACTATATGCATTGATTCTTGGTCAGCATTAACAAACTGTTAAATTTGTTCCCTTTTCTTTTGCAACACTTAAAATGTTTAAAGCACTAAATCCTGGAAGATAAAATCCTGGAAGATAACCACTTCTTTTAAAAGATTCAGCATTCTGAAGAATTTCAAAGTCCTGAAGAATCATACCTTTCTGCTGATGCAAGAGGACATTTTCTTCTAGCTTTCTGACACTGACAATGAGAACTTGAATTATATAAGAAATTCTATGCTTAAAAATTATTTCATTTTACAAATATAGCTACATTATTGTATGAGGTGAAGCTGAAATTAGTTATGCATCATACATAAGATGTTATCTCATGAATATAAAAAATAGTGAGACCTAACTCATTTACTTGTGAATCATATAATTTTTTTTCCAGAATTTCAATGTTCATAACTTTTATCACTAATTAAATATTTGGGAAACTGTTTCTTGTGCTTGGAAGTATTTAGCAAGGTGTTTTGGTGTTTTTCTTTCTATTATTATCTTCTGTAAAAACAGAACTTTTTCTTCTGTAAGAACAGAACTCAGGGACCAAAAAAAACAGAAAAAAAGGTGAAACCTCACTGAATCAATAGCGAAGCTCTCATTAACTTCAAGGGGCCAGGATTTTACCACACATGACGAGATTTATTGAAAAAAGGAAAACTGAACAGCCAAAGACATCATGTTATTAAAAGCAGAGAGTCTGAAAATGAGTCATTGTCTAAACAATATGTAAAATATTTATAAATACCAGTAATCAAAGAGTAGAGCTGTAGTTTGAAATAGTTTCAAAAGAAATTTGAAGGGGAAAAAACTTGAAGGAAGAAAAAAGTATATAATTAAAGTATATAAAGGTATGTAACTCTGAGTATTCAGATTTTTTATTTTTAGCAAATTGGAATGATTTTTCAGCCAGAAAGTACTTTTTTATTATATTAAATTCATTGTGGCATTACTGCAAAAATGTCATTGGCATTTACATTCTCTTCAGCCTGCCATGTTCCTAAAAATGAACCAGTGTGATTATCAGTGTATTATTACATACATGACACCCATAGAAGATTAATTGTTGTTGGGATTCCCATTGCATACAACAAAGAACACGCATAAACAACCAGTTCATTAAAAAGCCATTTTTGTAAGCACTGGCTTGCAAGCACTGGCAGTGGGCAAACCTAGCCTTGTGCAGACACAAAAGGAGATGTCCATGTTCAGATGGTTCATGATTATTCTTCACACTTTACAGTAAGACCTCCAGCAAGCGCAACCAGGGAAACCAAGAAAGCGTAGGAGGAGCAGCACTCCTCTCCCCAGCCAGCAGTGGACTCTGGCACTGACACAACATGCTTCAGCTTCAGCACAGAGAGAGAATGATCCTCTAGATTGGAGCAAAGCAGTTTGTGGATAATTTAACATGGTAGTATTCACACAAAAAGTCAGCCTATCTTTTGTCTGCTATAGCATGAAGCTCACTTAGTACAAGTTTTACTGTTTGTATTCAAGCGTTTTCATTACAGCAGCTGTGGCACAAACAAAAAAGTAGTCCTGAAAATCTGAAGAACAGTCTGAAATTTAGGCAGCTATTGCAAGGTGAATTTGTAGGCTCCCAAAGCCAAAAAGTGGTTTATGCTGTCCTAAAAGAAGTAACTGATAAATAAAGCAGAAGGAGCTCTCCAGGAATCTCCATTTTTCTCCATCACTAAGGGGAGACCAGAGATGAGATGCCTTTGGATGACTGCCATCAAATGGCATGAACTCTGCTCTACAAACAGCAACTTCCACTGCATAATGGAGACACAGGTGTTTGAACTGGTTTGGGATGGGGCTGTGCACTGATCCTTCAGGGTCCTGGCATACTGCATAGATAAATTCCTTTGCACAGTATTCTCATCTACACTGTCAGTTGAGGAACAATGAAATGAGACAAACATAATGTGAATATAGTTTTCTCCACCTTCACTGACATAAATCTGTTGTCATTTTACAGGAGCTCTGCTTTTGCTATCTAGAGGAGAAGACAGGCGCATACATTTGCAAAAAGACCTAGTATATTTCTTTCTTTCCATAACAAAGAAGCATAGAATTCATGTTATTTTATCAGCAAAAATTATACTTTTTAACTTATTATCTGCAATTCTATCCATGGCAAGTACATTATACTGTAATTAAAGTATATTGTATGCATTATCTGTATAAGGGCTGTAACCATTTCAACATACTATTGAAATACATTATTAAAGTACCTATAACACACAGAAGTTGAAAATTATGAAAATAGAATACGATAGTATAACTGCTTTTAAGATTTTTTTTTCCTACCAGAGTCCTAGGAATATCAGAATTGATGGGGTATGTTATCCTGTCTTCACTATTTTTTTTTAATAAGAAAGACTTGCAAGAGGCTAGATACTTCCCATAGACGTAGATAGATATGTTTTAAGGCAGCTCAAGGAAAAGCAGGGTAGATATCACATCATGAATGAGACTACAGGTAATGATTTTTCCTTTGAGAGAAGACAGGGAGAAAGGGAGGGGAGTTTGCACCTTTTTAGTTGTACTTCATAGGATGGATGACTACTTGAGACACGACTGAAGTTCTGATCAACTGAGTCATGTCTACCACTTTTGCCTGAGTGGTAGATCATCCATATGATGACCTCTACATGGATGGGTTAAAAGTCATTGACTTTTATGGGAGTTTCATAGTTAATTCAAATGGATGACATATTAACACTACTATCCTCTTTTGAAGTATTTGTTTCTTTGAATGAATAAAGATTTCCCCACATTATCTGCAAGAATAATATTATCATTATGCACAGGGCAGTTACGGGGAAAAAAAAAGTGAGACTTTTAACCAAGGCCTGTAGTTTCAGGAAAAGAGGTAACAGTTTTAAACTGAAAGAGGATGGGTTTAGAATGGACAGAAGGGAGACATTTTTACAATTAGGGTGGTGAGACACAGGATCAGGTTGCCCAGAGAAGTTCTGGGTGTCCTATGTCTGGAAATGTTCAAGGTCAGATTGGACAGGGCTTTGAACAACTTTGTTTAAGGAAAGATATCTCTGCCCATGGCGGGATGTTGGAACTAGACTTAAAAGTCCTTCTGACTCAAAACAATTTCTGACTCCATGATGTATAAACATAGATGAATACAATGCATACAGCATATCAAAGTAATTGATTTTTCTGATTTTAAGTACTGTGTGCAAGGATGATGGTTGGTTTTGTTTCTCTTTTTCTTACTCCCTTTGCACAATTCTTCTCTTTACATTAGACCAGACTACAAACTCAGGAAATCCCACACGTACCTGCTTCTCTCCACTGGGCTTCTTGTGATTTAACAGCAGCTCCACGGCCCCAACCACCTCCTTCCGTATGGCATGCAACAGAGCATCTCCCACATACACGTTAAAACGTAAGAGCAGCTCAATGAGCTCAAGGTTCTCGTTTTCAATTGCAATAAGGAGTGCAGTTCTTCCCAGGGGATCAATGCAGTTAATATTGATCTTGAAATAAATTTCTGCCTCCTCCAGAGCTTTCTTTACACTGGCATAATCTCCTTTCTCCACAGCATTCAGATAGGCTTTCTCTGAATGAGACAGTTCGGATTCTGCCCGCACAATGCGGAGAGGGATACGATCTCTGTAGGGAGCATTGACGCTTCTCTTGTAGTAGAACTGGGCCATATTTTATGCCATTCTAATACTTGGTCTCTGCAAGATGAAAATAAAGATAAAATCAATAACTGAGCTCGGGGATATGGTGCACCAAATAAATATTTGCAGTATGTAATATTTAAAACTCATACTAAAAAGTGATGTTGAAATATGTACTAAATGTTGTTTATCAATAAAATATATAAGGAAAAGTTGAAGCCAAGGCACTGCTTATTTGTAAGTTACCAAGTCAAAGCATATTTGTCATAATACCATTTGATTATATTCTTTATTTGAAAAAATTATATGATACAACATAGGTTTACCACCAAAAGTGTAGCTCCACTTCATCCTCAATTTCTTCATCCAGTTCTGCAAGGACTTAAAGAGTACACTCACCTGTCTCAAACACTGTAAAGTCCACAGAAAGACTCTGTCATGAGAAAAGCACAGAAGGCAGCGACAGGATGGCGACCTCCCCAGGTCTGACAGAGGTGAGATCTGGTTAGCAAATCCTGGTCAGTGCATCCAGACACAAAATTCCTGCTGCAGCAAACTGCACAGAAGCAGCTGTCCATACACATATCACTGGTCAAATGAAGATCACCCCATGTTAATGGGAAAGATGGCATCTGTGACCAACAAAGCCTCCCTCTACTCCTCAAGTATGCCTCTGTGGATATCTTGAGCGTGGACTGTAAGATAAATCACTACTGCAGGGACTTGAGATAAGCTAAAGGTGGTACTATTGTCCAAGTGTTGTCTCAGATCTAGGGGGAGGTTAACAAAGCCTGGGGAGAATGGATTGTTCATAATGGACATAAAGAATGTAAAATTTATGGGTCACAAGGAAAGGCAATTAAAAAGCTGTGCTGAAATCAACTCTGACTAGGTGGGTAAAAGGCAATTCTGATGGAATAATCATCTCTGACATCCTACAACAACCCATGTGTTGCTTAAGGATTGTGTGTGGACAACTAAATACAGCTCTTACATCTTCCTAGCTCTGCTCACTTATCTGTGGCAGGCACAGACTGCACAGCTCAGTGGTGAGTTTCCCTACTAAGATTTTGATTCAATCTCATGCTATTAGAAAAACATTCACATAAAATGTTTTTCCAACCAGAGCTTACTAACTTATAAATTAAAACTCAGAACCCCAAAGGAAAAACAAAATCCATAAGAGATAAATTTCCAAAGAGTGGTAGATAATAGTCATAGTTTTGATTCTGAACTACTCAGTTCTAAACTAGAATTAATACTGAAACATGGCAGTTATAAAACAACTCAAAAGTCTTACATATAGTAAAGTATTTAGTATCTGTGATTTTATTCTGTATATTTTATTCAAGAATTTTGCAAAAAAAATCCTTCTAACAAAATGATTTTCTCCTGGTTCTATCTTCCGCCTGAAAAAAAAAAAAAAGCGGGGGGGGAGGCGGGGGGCAGCAGGAAGAGAAAAAAATTTACCTCAAAGAACCAGGCCCACAAAAAATATTTCCCTCTGCTGTTCATTTGGGGGTTAAACACCTTATTAGAGAAAGAATTGTAGCTTCTTGTAGTTTTCTCAGATGATAATGCAAGCCACATTATCTCTTTGCCTTTTCCTCCACTTTCTTCAGTCATTAAAATAAAATCTCTGTTGAGATTCTATAGCAAGCTATAATATATATTTTTATTATTGTAAAGTTTTCATTCATCCAAAAGGAAAAAAAAAAAGCCACTAAACACTGTAAGGAATATAGTAATTAATCTGCTCTCTCTTATCTTAAGCAGTGCAATGTACAAAGGCTGTTACTGAGTTGTTTTGTTTTCCAGAGCAGATCAACATGGCTTGACATAGGCAGGAAAAGATAAAGAAGACATAAGAGAAAGAACTCTCCTCCACATCCATATACAGGAGCTGAGGAATTGCAATCCTTTGCAAGATGTTTCCCAGTTTACCCTACAGGAAGGTATCAGTCTATAGTCTGGGCTACTAGTGGTTGCACAGTCTGTGGGTTATGTTCTGTTAATCTCACTCAAAGTGAAATAAATTTCATATCCATTGCATAGTTTTATAGCCCTGGAACAGATATCACGTTCTTAATGCACTGTATTTTACCACTTTGTTTTTCATTCTTTTATTTCAAAACCGTGAGTTCAATCCAAGGAGGTGAAAATTTTTATGTTCAGATCCAAATTAAGAGACATGAATGTAGTTCACAAGGAGGTTATCTATAAGAAAGGTGGACTGCCATATTCCATGGACAGCCACGGACACTTTGAGTTTCATTCCCCTGTTCCAAACTCAAGTAGGTTGGGTGCTGGATGTGGAAGGGTGTCCTGCCTGACTCCAGCTGCCACCTGACAAAGACTTAGGTCTCAACACAGGCTTTATTTCATATTTGTCAGGCAGATGTCAAGTTAACTCACAACAATGTACACACATTATTCAGTTTCTTACTATCCACAGAGTTCCCCAAGACTCCTGAGGAAAACTGAGGGACTGCAAATGGGAGGTTAATACTAAAGTTCCTCTCTATTGAAAGTACGTGGGATAAACAGATCATTGTCTCCCCATTTATTGTGAGACAAACCATGCATTAATTTGTATCAACGAAACTGGGCATCGGAGATGTTTATCATAGAATAAGAGTACAGACACCTACAGATGGGATCTATCATGACTTCATGAGGATGATTTGGGGGTTTCTTGTTTCTTTCTTTTTATGTTAAGTCTGATGAAGATCTTTCATTGCTTCACTGTAAGCCATAAAGAAAATGGCTTACAGTTGGAACCTTTTTTGTTTACCTTTTCATGATTCTTGCGAAGTAGATCTAACTTTAGATTGTTTCTTTTAGAAGAGACATATTAAACACACATTTTCATTCTTCTAAATAGCTGTCCCCTGCTAATCTCTATTTCTTGCCTGCACCAATTCCTGAAAATAATTATCCATAAATAAAGTTTTGTCACAAGTAAAAGTCTATGGTTACATGCAATTAGAAACTAGAGATTGATTTGCTGATACAGTACTGTCCTGGAAGGTGATATGAACATCAAAGATAATGGTTCCATGGGTGTTTATAAAAATAAAACATTTATCTTTATTTTATCTACAGGTAGATACGTTGTGTAACAACTGCTATTGTGCTGTCACATGTAAATGCATGTATATGACACTTACATGGAGCTGTAAGACCTAAAAACAGCCAGCAGCAGTACAAAAGTCTCCAATTCTTTTGAGTGTCTCTGCAGGAAGAAGGCTAAAGAAACAAGAGGTCAAATACACTAGGCCAGTGTGAGGAGAATGAAAGAAAAAAATACTGTAAAAACTTATAAAAAGTGTAATTATAGTTTCTAGAGAGTTCATATACCTGACATACAATAAAAAAACTTCAGAGAAGAAATAAAGACAAAATAACTCTATATAGTGCTTCCTGCCATGCCATGGAAATATCAGCACTACCTGAGCAGGAGAAATAGATACAAAAAGGAAATTAAAATACCTTTTGAAGAAAAGTGATTCTTATGAGAAAACTCTTTTTTCTTACAGGCAGTTTTGTTTGCATCTGCTATAGAGCACTATTTCAAATTATATGGGACTGTTTCTTTTATATGTTGTTTTTCAAGGAGGAATGCTGTCTTCTTTGCAAACCCTTACCATTTCCACTCTATCATTTCATAATTCGTATGTCTTAAGAAAAGCGGATGTTATTAATTTTAATAATCCTAAATAAATAATTGGATTTTTTTTTATGCTGCTGTATCATTGTGTACATGTGCACATGCCTATTATAACCATAGGCACACAGATATTTCCCCATCAAAGCTCAAGAAAAACTGCAATCAGATTTCCTTGGCATTTATTCAACCATGTTTCCTTCCTCTTCATATATGATCACATCCTCTCTATTTTTCCAGGGGACCCTGACTTGCATTTCCCTTGCTTGCTGTCCTCCTACCCCAAAACAGGTGTGAGAGGAAAACTGGAGTGAGCCACCAGCAGGCCCCAGGTGCCTCTGTGACAAGGCACTTGTATCACTGCTCACAGAGGTGCTGCAACCCTTTCAGAGACAGAAAGAGACCCCAGTAATAACACATCCCCTTCAGCAGATGGGCAGCGGGGGGGATATGGATATGCTTCATAGTATCCACACGTGCAGCTTCTGAAATTCTCTCTGGCACAACCCTTCTAAAGATACTTTATTTCCAACACTGACCAATGTTAGACATGCTATAGCATTCTAGTATATATAGACAGAAAAACATAGCCTTATACTATAGAACTTCTTCTATATAATCAAAAGCTGATTTTCTGATTTTGCTCATGAGTTTGTTTTTCAGACAATTTGCATTAAAAAAAAAAAAAGAAAAAGAAAAAAAAAAAAAAGTGAAATTTCACAAGTAACTATAGCATCACTCTGCTCAGGAAACCAGAACATTTATGACAAGTGAATAACGTGCTGATTTCTCTGTGATCTTCTGAAACTATTTTATATGCACTTCTCATGGCAAAGGAAAGTTTCTGACATTTTCTAGGTTCATGAAAATATGAAATTTTCTTTCTAAAATAGACCTGTGACATACCAGCTTTAATCTGACACGAACCCTATTTGATACACAGTAACAATGATGTTCAAAGAGAATTTTGGAAAGCAAGACTAGCTCTGATAAATCCTAGTCCAAATGAAGCATAAAGTTCCCTCTCTGTCAGTCAACAGAACAGACTGTTTCATTTCAACAAGAACAAAAGAAATGCAGATAAGCTTTTGATTTCTGAACCCAGCATCAGTCCAGATATACTCCCTTATAACCAAATCAAACAGCAACTTTAACATGCTCTAGCACTGGGGTCAACTGGATAGGCTGTGCCCATGCTGTTAAACATACTTCACCCCGAAACAGGACAGCTGAATGAGAACTGTCTTCAGGGAATAATTTGGGGTCCATGCTGACTCCTACACTGTGCCTGGAAAGTGTGTAGGAAGGTGTTAATTGTATTGAGCCAGCAATGGGGTTCATTCCAGCGACTGCTTGAACAACTTCAGCTGCAGGTGATGGAGTTCCACTGATCATACCATTCATGATCGTGTTTATTTTACAATTGTCATAGCTGGCAATACACTATGTCGGGTCCTCACCTGAAAGTAATTTTTCATTGTTAGGATTACAATCAGTTTCAGATTTGAAAGCTAACTATAGCAAATGTAGCATTTTGGACTGTAACACTGATTCACACACACAGGATGTAAACTGAATAACTCAGTATGGCATACATTCCCTATAAGGCTGTTAATTTGGAAAAGAGCTAAACCTCTTGGTTTTGCTCTGGTTTAAAATGCCCTATAATCAAAGTTTCAGTAAAGCAAAGAACATGACCATCAGTACACAGCTGTAGTGGATGATGGGAAGCAGGCTGTCATGTCATCTGCTTACATGTGTTCTGGCCTCACAGTCAGGAAGGACAATCAGCTACAAAGAACAAATTCTGGGGTCCAAGGTACAAAGGTTATATGGCGGATTAAATTCCACCAGCATTTTATATCAGCATCTTAAGAAATCAAGACCTAGAAAAATCTGAGACACTGAATGTAGCAAACCTTTGATGAGGTGACATGTTACTTACTTTGATATTTTTTTGTAAAAGACGGGATGCAATTCCGTAGCCATTTTGGGGGGTTTAAAGCATGGTGCTTCATATATAGCATGAAGATGGTCTGTAAGTTTCCTTAATGCCAAATGGGAGGAAACTTTTACCTTTTAGGGCTGATGTGACACCAAATCTTAGTTGAGAATGACAGATTCTTATAACAATGACTTATAAAGTCTACAAGACTATTATCAGACTGCAGTTTGAGAAATATCAAAATATTAAAAAAAGACCATTGAGAGACATTAAAAATTATTAACAGATCTTAGAGGGATAGAATGATTTGGGGTCAAGTAAACAGTATTGCAAATTTGCATATTTTTTAAAGCAAGAGATATTCAAGAACTCTGTTCTTCAAATACGCCTAAAACTAAGCCTGATTTAATTTACCCTATAGGCAAAAATCTGATAGCTCACCCAGGAGAAAAAAAAAAAAAGCATCACTAGGTCACGTAAGTATGATGACAATACTAAATCAGTTCATCTTCCCAGTTTATTTAAACTAGAAAAAGGCACTCTTCAGAAAAACACAAGACGCATGGTTACCTCTTGCTGATGGGGAGCAGTATGCAAATGTCCTTGAAGCTTGAACTATTTGCTTTTCAGATGGAAATAGTGCCATGTTTCAACCTGCTACAAGAGCAAAGGAGAGAAAGACTACTTTCCACTGAATGTCATGAACTTGTTCTTTGAAATGATAGAGCATGAGTGATGTGAGTCCAGCCAACACGCAGTAGGCAGTCAGTTTAGGGTGGGAAGGACAGGGAAGGCAATAACACAGATAATGAGCTTAATGAGTGACTGCAACATCCAGTTGAGTCGACCTTCCTGTCTCCTTGGCTGGTGTTATTCTCCTGGGTAAATTCAAGGAGCTCTCCAAAATAGTTTTCAAGATAAAAGTATTTCAGTGTCATCTGGCCACACAGAAGGCTGCCTTCCAGCATTTCCAACAGTAGCACTGACCTAATGCTCTGTGGATGTGATCCTGCAGCAGCCACACAGCACAGCAACATTCCTCAGGGGACACTGGGAGTGGGCTGTCCCTGCTCATGGAGAGGTTGGGTGGTGGTTCTCCAAATGAGAAGAGGATGGGAGAAGAAACCTGTACACAATCTGTTGAGAAAAGGGTTGGGCAGAAAGGGTCTGACTGTGCAAGTCCACTTGAGAAGGAAAGGAGTGAGGATGCAGATTAGGTTGAGAAATACAGGACAGGAGCATTACTTGTGGGAATTATGCTACAAGTAGCAGTGACTTTTCTAAGTTTCAGAGTATATTTTCACACAGAACCACATGTCTTCCTATGATGAAGTACAAGGCAGCATGCAGTTTGGCCAGAAAAGGGAGAGTTTGGGCAGACTGCCCAAATACTTTTAGTAAAGACTTGCTAATAAAAACACTCCCCTGTGGGTCCATTTTCAGATGTACAAGCTAAGCCAGCCCAAGGATAAGTTAAAACACTTTCAAGTGTTTAGGGCCAATAGAGAGCCAGCTGTGAAGAGATTTGTGTTCATACATATATCCTCACATAAGCATTTTAGTACTGGCTGGTGCTCTCAGAGTGGTATGTGTATATTGAAGGGAGCCTCAAAAGAGGCTGAACTTAAAGAAAACCCCAAAAGCTGACAATAATTAAAGGCTAGTTAGAGAAAACCGCCAAAGTTTTGGAATTTATTAGCCTGTTTCCACCCACATCCTTGGTGGTTCTGCCCTCACACTGCTTAGAGACACTTGAGTTGGTACATTTTAATAATTTTACTAAAATACATGAAAATAAGATCAGGAAAATTTATTATTTTAGCTCACCTACCATAATAATCCAAAAATTCAAATAAAAAGAATTATAATGATCAATTAAATTGAAATCAAATTGACACAAAAGCAAACCATTTAAATTCAATAGCAAGGAATGTTCCACAATCTAGTTAGTTAGATAACACAAAAAGTAGTTATTATTACACAAGTCTATAAGAAGATGATCACCCATTGGAAATAAACCCCAACAAAAGAATTTGAAATGAGTCAAATGTATAATTTGGTTAGTTAACTTGTCTAACAGTGAAACCTATTTACTATCTGGTCCAAAGCCTTTTTTTCCTCAAGAAATTGTACACTTATGTGATGACTAACCCCTTCCTGCCCTTATAGCAATAAAGACATCAAAGTGACGAGCTCTATTTGCCAGAAGTCATAAAATGGCAGTTTCATGTCACTCAGGACCTTTAAATGTATGGTACAGAACATGCCCTAAAGAATAGCTTGACAAGGTATTATATAAGGTCTATTAAATCCAGAAGAACAGTTCTTTCCAGAAACCTTCCTGCATGGCCAAATTGTCATTTATACACATGCCCAAATAACAATTCAGGATTAAAAGTCTCCTGCTAAATTACAACAGGAGTGAAAAATATAAATAGTAACAATAAGAGAATTCTGACTGCTAGGGAGTGATGGCACCAGAAAGCTGTCATGTGGATTCCCTGGCTGACAAAGGCATGTCTATTACAGTTCTCTATAGATCTGTGACCCAGTAGCAATTATGTCAGATTGGTAATAGCTCAAATACTTCGAGCACCCTTCAGGAAGTTTGTATATTCTTATGAGGGAGAATGTCAGAAGAAGGTACATCACTGCATTAAAACACAAAAACTTAAAATAGATCACCTGAAAATCTGAACAACAAATCTATCTCCACAACATTTCCTTATAAACTGCCTTCTGAAGAATTGTATGTCTCTTCTCCTCAATAATGAATTCTCTCTCAAGCATATAATTATTTCAGCATTTTATTCACAGAAAAAATATATTTGACTGATAAGAAAATAGGGAATAATTGATACAGAAAAGCTTCACTGTGAAAAATGCATCTTGTCAATATTTCCAACTGGCAGAAGATTAATTCTGCATTCTTTTAACCAAGGTTTTTATTCATCTACTTTAAAAAATAATCATCCAGATTTATGTCTGGAAATAATGAGTAAACAACTTCATTTTGAAGCACCTGTGTTATGCTTTCTTCATCTTAAGCCAGAGGGTACAAGTTCATCTAAACACAAGCCAGCCTAACTTGGATTCTCATTGTAGGAATACCTCCTTGGCAAGACAACCAAAAAAAAGCTGAAGAGAACTGCAAGTAACATTTCAGGAAAACGACAGTTGACTATCAGAAACCCTTTGAAACAATATTCTAACTATGAAGACACTCAGATGTTTTAAGAGATTCACAAATTTAAGGATTACTCTAAATACTTCATCTGAACTCTGGCATAAAGCAGGTTGAAGGCAAATCAGCATGGCTCCCTGGTCCTGAAAAACATGAACTTGAAAAGACCTCCTGAGCCACCAAATCCAGCCTCCCACACAGGCAATTTCCGCCGACAGCCTGACTCTGTAAAGAACTGGCTCCCTGTCAAAGTAGCTGGGATCTCCCTACTTGATCCACTGCTTCTGTGACTGGTGGTGGACAGAGACTCATTCCTCCAGCACAACAATTTCCTCAGTCCTAAATAATGTTCAGCTCTTAAGGATTACCGACAGGATTATCTTTCTTCCAGCATAGCTGGAGAAAAAGCTACCCCTCTTTAGACTTCATTTGGCCAGGCTGCACAAATATGTCTCTACAGCTCCAGCTTATTCCTTGCACATTGGTGCCACCTGAAACACCCAGGATGTCCCCAGTTACTCTCCTGAAAAGGCACAGGTCCCCTCTAGCTCTTATGTCACACCCCAAACGCCTGGTACCCTCAGACATTCAACTAGTAATAGATGTCTACAAGTGGTCAGCTGAGTTGAACCTTCAGACTTCTGTGTTTGCACTACTCCTTTGCCATGCCACTTTTTCTGAGTGACCAAAGTGTACTTGTTACCCCAAGACACATTCTCCTGTCTTATACGATTTCAATAATTCTCTATCTCATGCTTAGATATTTTACTTGATTAAGTTCCAGATCTACAATCAACTTCTTCAAGACTACATTGTAATCATCAACCTTTAATCTGCTGATAACCCGTGTTCTTTTCCTCCTCAGTTGTTTTCAGTCAATAAAATTCTGGTAAAAGGAAAAAAAAATCCTTTTTAAAATTATTCTGTAAATGCTCATGTAATTTGCACTTTTAGATAGATTAGAATAACCTTTTGTACTCTGCTTCCCACAATGGTGGAATAACTGGTCTCAAGGGCAAAGCAAAAGAAAGCTCATAATGCATGTATTTAATTCTGCAATGATCCATATATACATAAGAACTTCTTTTCTTCCAGTAATCATCTTCCTCGCCAGAGCATGAGCTTTAGTCAGTTTTCTCTACTTAGATATATCACACAGGTCTCTGCCTCTGTTTGTTAGTAGTCAGTAAGTCCTTGACTCCATGACCTCTTGTAGTTAAGAATGTCAGATGTTCCCTGTGAACATCATGAACTTTGTATTTGAAGATTTTGTGCTAAATATACCCACCACCATGTTATTTCATTAAGATAGGTGGAATATAAATACAAGACTTTCTCTTTCTTTCTTTCTTTCTTTCTCTTTCTTTCTTTCTTTCTTTCTTTCTTTCTTTCTTTCTTTCTTTCTTTCTTTCTTTCTTTCTTTCTTTTTCTTTCTTTTCTTTTCTTTTCTTTTCTTTTCTTTTCTTTTCTTTTCTTTTCTTTTCTTTTCTTTTCTTTTCTTTTCTTTTCTTTTCTTTTTCTCTCTCTCTTTCTCTCTCTCTTTCTATTTTATTGCTCATATTTGGCAATAAGGCAAAACAAAGGCAATTATCAAGTGGCTAAAAAAAGAAGCTTTTACTATTTACTCTTTTTTCCAAGTGAGTTGAATGACACCCACCCCTACCTCTTACTAGTGAAAAGAAGAGGTAAACATTTTAGATATTAACCACATTCACTAGTGCCATACCTTGATGCAACCTACCTAAATTTAGACAGCCTACTAAGGTTTCTAAGTTGGAATGAATTTATCGTGGTCCCCTTCTAGAGCTAGCAGAAAAAGAGAAGGAAAATCCTGCTGCAAGCAATTCTATCAAATCTCCCTTTCTTTCTTTTTGACTGGCACATCTGGGTATGAACCTAGGCCTGAGCATCTGCATTTGAAGAATTCTCTGAACCATAGATGTTCAGAAAGATCATTTTGAAAATAAGAAATTGAATTTGATCAAAACTAAATGAATACAAATATACAAAGGAAGACAAACCTTACCTTGATCAGAAATATGAGGAACATCTCCTGTTATGCAGCTGCCTGTCACTATTGTAAACCAGATACAGCAATAATGCCAGTTATGCCTGCAATAATGCAGATTATGAGCCAAATTTACTTTGGAAAGATTTCCCTTTGCAGGAAATTTATTTACTCTAATACCCTTCTAAGTAAGAACACAAATACCTGCACATAAGGGAGTGCACCATGAGTAGTGGCACATGTTCCCTTTCAGATGCTGTGCTGTATCAAACCATTGCTGGCCACTAGAAATCTCATTAAATGTCCTGAGACATTAAAGAAGATCGCAGATATTCTAGGCATATATATGTACAATTCACTATAACTGGCCAGGGAAATAATACCTACTTTTCCTTGAAAGTGGTTTTCTGAGAAATGAAACTGACCCCAAGCTACACAAAGAAGTTGAGCTTCAAATAGATATGTAGAAACTGTTAACATTATTCTTCACTGTGCAGGTGTATCCTACACTCTCTGCAATCCACAGCATGCTGACATTGCAGTTACATACTGAATGTAGGAACTTCTTTCAAACTCAGCTGCTAGTGATGGAGCTTCCATTTTCAATTTTGTTTTTTTTTTTTTTCTAAAGACGAAATTATGTACAAAGCTGAGCATAACCCAAAGATAAAACCAGCTGTTAGTAACAAGGCCATGTACTTCTACTAACTAATGTTGATGCTCTGTCTTGAAAGTAATTATTTTATTGGCTCCATGCATCTGCTAGAATATCATTGCAAAATACACTGGTTTAAACATTAACTTTAAGTCTAAAATTACTCATAGTTGATACTTTAGCAGACGCATGGAATCAAAAACAATGGTGGAAATCAAACAATGACTCTGTTAGGAATTCCATGCAGAGAAGATGCATTAACTAAATAAGCAGTAAGTTATTCTGGCCTGACAGAAACACCTCCCCTGAAAGCACAGCCTAGCTTTCACATGTTCTTAGAGCAACATTCTCTCCAGCCACTGCTTCCCTGCCACTGAAGTGGTGTCCTCAGCAGGGACCTCCACTGGCCCCTGTGGGCTGTGCTGCCTCCCAGGGCTCATGCTACCTGCAGCCAGCTGTGCTGGACACTGTTCACTGCTGAAGTGGGTTAGTGCCCTGATGTTCTGGGCACTACAAACACCAACAGTTTCTATTCAAGGAAATCTAAAATTATAGCATTCTTTCCATTGAGAGTTACAGCTTCAGACATGCAATAACCTTTAACAAATAATCAGGAACTGTTAACATACCATCCATCATAGAAAGAGTTGATGCTACTTTACCAGTGCTCTAAGGAGAAAAATCAGACAAACAACTGAAAATAATTCCACTTAAAATTAATTTTTGTAAATAGAAAGAAGAGTCCTTTCAGAAATTATTAAGAATCAAAATATTCAAAGTTATTTTTTCTTACAGTAGCAAAAACTTCAGAGTGACATCAGGGATATCATGTTACTGAAATAGGGATCCCTCTGTTCTTTACACTCACTGTTTAGAATAAGGGGGAAAATTAAATTGCCACTGGTACATACTGTGCTTGAGTGCTTACTTACCAGTGGTTGTGTAAGGAGATGCTGACTGAGGTTTTAATATTGCTCACAGTAACAATTCTCATGATAAAATAAGCTATTTGTTTTCCAGAGGTAGAACTGTTTCTAGACTAAGCACACTCATTTGCTAAAATAGTAAGACAAATGGGACTAATTCAAGGCTAGTATAATTTAGACATTGCCTTTACAGAGTTGTTCCAAAGCTCATTGCACAGTGGCATGTCAGTAAGGACTTAAGCTAACTGTCTCAAAACATAAGGTCAACCTCAAGGTAGAAATATCAGCTGCTAGTAAAACTCTTCTCCTCAGACACAGTTACTCAGTTTGACTGAATATGAGTATCTGGATCCTGAATTTTACAGGTATCAGTAAGAGTGAAAAATGTCCACCATTTTTAGCAGAGGCTTAGCAACTGGTAGGACCTGGCCAAAAAAGAAATTGTAACATAAAAACCAGAGATGGACAGTGGATCACACAACAGAATGTGTCCATTGGAATATGGTAAATAACACAGAATTGAAAATTACACCCAGTGGCAGTGGACCCTAAAAGTATACTCTCATTTATTTATGAAAAGCAACCAACTGTTTGGATGAGAGCTGTGTCAAAGTGCTGCATATATTTGACAATCATTTACTGGCAAGTTTTTGCTTCAGGCAGTCTCATGTCCTTAGACTACTTCTTTTGGGAGAATAAAACTGTGGGTGAGATTCAGTTCAGGGTTAAGACACCTACGTTAAATGTCTAAATGTAGACATCGATATTTGAGATAAGCCCCCAAACTCCCTCTGTTGTCAGTGGATAACCAGGATGGGATTAGTTTTCTAAACAGAGAATGACCTTTAAGATATCCTACATGCCTGAGACATCCTTGGGAAGGGGCAAAATAGAAAACAACCTTATTTGTCCACAGGTAGAATCCAAGAAGGATGTCGTATCAGATGTCGCTAGACACACACCTGTTAGCCAACTTTATCACAGCTTTAGTCAGTAACACCAGCAGCACTTGCAAAGTGATTTGACTCGCCTTAGGGATCAACATGCCAGTCAGCTCCAGCAGGTCATAGACTGTTTTCTCACTTAGCACACTTATGGACATCTGCATGAACACCCTGTGTGGGCCTGGATGCAAATGCCAGAAGGTGACCAGAATTCAGTTGCCTGAATATTGTGTGCAGGGCCATGAGATGATACATTGAGGTTTCAGATATGATCTGTGTCAGGTGAAAGTCACGACAGGCAGGGCACGGGCTCCCTCTAGGGCAGGTATTATCTGCCAGGTTACACAGTAGGAGGAGACCAGGAGCACACCGAATTTAGATGTCTGCTGGGGAAGGAAGAATGCAGACTATCTGCTTTATGGCAGCTGCAGCACCGGGGGGTTGTTGTCAAACTGCCCCCTGCCTGTGCAGTCCATAGAAAAGCCATTTTCTGCACGGGGGCAGAGAGATGGGAAGGAGCACATCTCTTCTCCCTGTGATGTCAGAGGGTCAGCAAAAACTGAGACTTCAAGGCTGCTGGCAACACCTGGCAATGGATGGGAGACGCCTGTGCATTTTCACCTCATTGCACGGGTGGAGTTAACCATGCACTTGTCGCTGCTAATGATAAAATCAAGACTATCTCCCACTAAATCAGTATCTGATGAGAAAATGAAGATATAATACATTAGCAGCCATTATTTGGCACAGATGAAGCTGCTGCAGGCACTGCTCCACTTTTGGGACAATCAAAATTTTGTCTTGACACAAAGTGCTAACAGGCAACCAGGTGTTATCATCCTACAGCTTGATACCCTGTTACTCCACACTTGAGCAAACGTCAGAACCCTTCTGGGCTGCCATCTGGTTATTTCTAATCTATGATATTTGGCTCACTACTTGCCCCAGTAGAGTTATATATTGCTAGGGTTAAAACAGAGTTGCCAAGATTTCCCAATAACTTTCATAGATACATGATTATCATATCACATTAGAAAGGCAAAACAGCACAGAATATAAATGATGGACACATATGCATGAATTTCAACACTAGGAGAGAATGTTTCACAGTCCAACACTCTTCACTATTCAAAATGCTTTCCAGATATTTTGCTGGTATTTCACTTTGCTATCTCACACCCCATTACTTCTAATTATACTCAACCCTGACCTATTTAAGCAAATTTTGCTAACAGCCTGCTTATTGACAACAACTCATCCAAGTTGTTTTCATCTATGGCATCTATCAACTAGAAAGATTTGGGGCAAACTGGCTATATGTTTGCCTTTTGCTATGGGACAACAGGCGAAGCTTTCTACTGCAGTCACAACTTCTTGCTGTCACACAGGGGTGACAGCATCAGATGGCTTCAATGTCATGTCTCATCCCTTTTCCTTCACACTCTTTAATCAACTGATTTTATCAACATCTCTCCTCCAAAAAAATCCAAAAAAACTGAACTCTCTTTCCCTCAAAAAAACTGCCCAACCAAACCCAAACCAGCTAAACCAAAAAGAGGAAGTATAAAGGAAATTAAGCCAGCTTTCTTGAGAACACTGTTAGTAGGCTATCCGCAAAGCTTCCATTTGTGTCAGGTGAGAAGGCAGAAGTGAGGAATTGAATTGGCTGGCGACCAGCTCTACTTCTACAAGTCCGGTCTGATTTGATGAGAGCAGATGAGCGACTGCTAAAATAGCTAATCTCTGCCACATTGCTTTTAACTGTGCAAAGCAAGGCTGATCAAGAGCAACCACCAAAGAGGAAGCAGGAGCAGGTGTACCTGTGCCTGCATGACATGAGCCCTGGTGTCTCAGCTATATTGGGAAAACCACCTGCTATCACACAGATCTGCATGTGACAGAACCAAGGCGTAAGGAAGACACCACCCTGCTTATTGAGGCTTGCTTTGTGCTCCTCAAAAACATGTGCAAAACTTGAGTCAGTCATGACACTGCACTGGGGCTTGGACATTATTTTTTCATGCTGGCATTCCTAGAGGAATAAATACCCTAAGACTGCACCTCCCTCAGCAAATATCACAGTGCAATAGGAGCAGAGCTCCTTGCTGAGAACCCTGTATTTCAGGTTATTTACCTCAGATGAGCTCTATCCTGGTCCTGCAAGCTGAACATTAGCAGCTGGAGTGTGGCAGGAACACACCTGGAGTCAATGATCTGTTGTCTTTGGATTCTGTGGAGGAATCTAGTCCACAGGCTCCAGGTCCCTCTGCAGTGCCAAACAAAGCATAGTAGGAGAGGGAAAAGTAGGAGGGGAAAAATCACTTAAGAGGGTATTTTGATGTTATGATACCAGACTAATGTAGATGCATCTACAATAATTCAATCTCTTATCTTCATTTTAGAAACTTTAATGCTGGCATAAATTGTTCTGATCATTAAATACCTGAGAAAGTTCCCCTTAGCCCATTGGTATTTGACAGTATTGCAGTTATATCCATGGTCCTGGTGGCTGGTATATGAAGGTAATTATTTTTCAAGATGCACCTAACTTAATCAAGGGAAGGGTTCAGTTACCGATACAACAGCATGATCTCCAACAAATCTATGCATGATTAAGTTCTTACTCTCTGTGCTGAGTCCCTCCCAAACCAAACTGTTCAATGATTCTATGATTTAAACTCCACTTCTTTGTGATAAGACTGTTGCCCCCAACCCACACCCCCTTCTTGAGAGATCTAGAGGAAATTGTTTTCCTTCAACTTAGGTACTCAGTCTTTCTCTTGAAAGAAAAAATACTATAATCCATTTTCAGGAAAATTATCTTAGATCACTGCTTTCAAACCAGAAAGACGTTATTCTTGACGTTCATAAAATAGTTCAGCGTTCAGAGAACTTGGTGAAATCTCGAACAAAGCATTCTGAGATTGTTTACAGACATATTTTCTAATCCCAAGGTTGTTCTGAAATGTAATACTTTTCAGTATTCCTTCTGAATTTTACCATTGAAAAAGAAATTCAGAATTGACTACAACAGGTAGAAGGGACAAGGGTGTGATGCCAAAGAGTATTGCTTAGAGCACATGCCCGAAAGAGCCAGTGCTCAGTTTTGCATTCAGGACTGGCTAGAATAAAGGCTCAAGAGATAAAACAGAAACTTTCTGGCAGACTTTTTACCAAACACGAAGTTAGAATCATAACAGAGGACTGTAATGAGAGTATGCTAGAATTTATTACATGGTCTACAAACTGAGAATATGAATAGAAAATTACAATGTATTTTTACTCTCTAAACATTTTGATTATCATTTGCCATAGAAAAATGTTGTTCTTCCAGTGCATAATGTTAATTTTGAACATGCATTGGAAAGAATTTAGACTTATGCTTTCTATGTATTCTATAGTACATACCAAATATGATAATTTAAAAAGTCATTCTATTTCGGATGCCACTACAGACTTTAAAAATTATAGGTCTTAAACTCTATCCATGACTTGTACTGACCTCAACAAGTCAAGAATGATTTGTCTCCAGCTACATTTTTTTTCCCTTCTTGATTGAAAACAAACCTCTGCGGCTGTTTTTCTAATTTTGTAACAGTTATATATAATGGACCAACAAGCGTAGAGTACCATGGGCTTTTTAACTATTCTTCAGAAATTCTGCAAGTCAACCTTGATGGTGAAATATTACTTCATATGACAGGACAAAACAAAATTATTTTATACTTGTATCTGGAGAAGACCCCTAGGAACAATAATTGAGGGATTTCCAATTGCTTATGTTCATCTGCAAGTCAGAACCACCTCTGTCATCTAGGAAATTGTGAGAGTTCCTGAATTAATTAACATGTGGCCCTTTTAGAAGCAAATATTCTTAACTGTTACCACTATGCTGAGTGTGACTAAAGGTGCTTTGTATATTCTTTTCCTTAAGACAATGTTCTCCACACACCACCTACTAATGCCTGAATAGAGCTACATTGTATTTTGATACTATTTCTGATTATTACTAAAAGAAATCTAAAAAAGGTCCTCACATGTGAGAGAGTTTTTTCTTCTCAATTTTTTGCTTCAGGAGACACAGCAATATTCTAAATTGCAGGCATCATTGGGACCAAACCCATCTTCATCATGGATACTTCCTCTAAAAATACATTCATATGACTTAAATCTTCTACTTGCTTATTTTACAAAATGCAGGTGGAGGATAGAGGTAACGATGTCAGACAAAGGGGATCTGAGATATTTTCTCCTGCTTAAACAACCTTCAAAAGTTATGAGTTTTTAAAATAGTTGGACTTTTGCAGAATAATCAAACTCCAAGCACTATTTCATCACACTTGCAATATAAAAGGAAAAGGCTGTCAAGTTCCATCAAGTTAATGCTCTACAAATAATTACCACTCCTATAACACCATCATTCTTTATCTCAAACAAATCAGTTGCCAAGTGCAAAGTTCTAAGCTTTTGTCAGCAACTGGTAAATAGTTCCAGCTCCTCAACCCCAAGCTTATAAACCAAGAAAAAATGTAGCTAAAATAAAATGTTCTGAATGACAACTTCCACCATGGTCTAGCCAACAAACAAAGCATACCTCCTTACCTATATAATTGATTTTGATGGAATAGCTAGAAGATAACACCTGAAACACAAAGCAACCATGGTGGCTGTTGTACAAGTTACTCTGGAACGTAATAGAAGATGTAAGGAAGAGCAAATGGAACTACAAGTGCCCTGTATCCCGCGCTATGCAAGAAACATACTTGGAAAAAAGCCGAGACTTTCTTCTGTACTTTTCCTGCTCTCTGACCATTAATTCACACTCCAAGTGTACCCAGGGCCACCCAGTTTAAGAGTATAACCAACCTATTTGTTAACATATTTCAACTCGAGTGAGAAGACACAGGCAAAGAAAAGACTCTAATCACGACAAGATGACAGTACAATGAGTACCAGTAAGTTTGAAAGTGAAATGCATGAGGAACATAGTGGAGTGAATAATGCCAGTAACTTCTCAACACAGACACAAAATTGGGCAATTGTGAAAGCTTCTCATGTCTTGATACTATTTCTTCACTCACACCAAGACAAACAGTCGGTTTCATCTTTGCCCACGACAGTGAGATCATCATTTCTAACTGGCATGTAAACTGTTGTGGAGGAATTCCTCCCACCAAAGTTTGGTTGTCTAAATTTAGTTGTCCGCAGTAGTCTTAGTTAAATTTAGTTGATTAACTAAGGGGAGTCCTCCTTCACAGACAGTTTAGTGAAAGAGGCTGCTACAGATTCCTCATGTGCGTATCTTAGATACTTTCTTTAGGATCAGATTCATTCCTCCTGGAGACCTTGTGGGCTACAAGGGAGGCTGATGGTGATATGTTTGGATTTAGACATGCGTAAATGAATTAGAAAGACTTTTAGTATGTCATCCAGAAAATGGATTTAGCCTACAAGTTCTTTCCATGTGGGACACATGAGTAATGAAAGGCAGCAGGAGACAGTTTAATCATGAATTAAACTGTGTTTGGATAGATGGTAATTTAGATCTTTAATAAACATATTTATAGATTTAGAGTTGTTTTGCACATTGAAATTAATATTAACCTTTATAACAACTTAAACAGTTATATTTGTAAAATAAAAAGTGTGACATGCCCAGTTTTTACACTTGATATATTATTTTTAACTTAAAACTTAATTATAATAGGTCTTAGTATAATTCATCTTTTAAAGTAATTACTCTGAAGCTTGACACATTTTATCAGTTTTGTGAGACTGTAAAATAATTTTTTCAAGGAAACTTTCTTTTTATTTTCATCTAGTATAAAATGAATTTATATTAACAACTATAGGTGAAAACCCTGTGGCCATTTACATACTCTTTATACAAAAGGAATTATGATTCTGGAAAACTTATTTTTCCCTTTCTTGTTAGGTGAACATAATGTTCTTGGTACAACATGTAACTTAAAATTACAGCATCACCATATAACAATGTCAGACGCATTGGAGAACTCAGATCTAAAAACGGTACAATTCTTGGATTTTAAATCTTTCATTCATGCCACTGTGAAGGTCAGATGATGTTTTGAGTTGGTTAAGGACCATGGAATGTTTTGCTTCTCAGCTTAGAATATTCTTCCCAAGCAGCCGCAGGGTTTGTTCCTGGGCCTAAATCAAGACTGAAAACATTCCACAAGCCTTTGCCTTGTAAACTGAAACATCAACAACTGCCCCGCATACCACCCCCCAAGAAAGAGGGCACTTAGGATGAAACAACATCACAAGTATTCTTACATGTTATTTAGGAAGAGCCATCTTCAACAGCCACAGGACTTGTAAATAATTAATTAAATTTTTAAATCCTATACTTTTATTTTCCGCTGGTATAGCTCAGAGAGAGCAAATTCCAGCAAATTCAGGTTCTGCAAATTTTGCTTGTATTTTTGCAAATAATTTGTCCATGAGAGCAGCCTGAAAGCAGGATTCTTCAGGCTTTCTGCTGCAATGGAGAGTGCATTACAGCTTTTAAAACCTTGTAGAGTGAAACTTCAATTTACAACCTTTAATTTCACATTATTTCATGCACTTTCTCCAGGACACTTATCTTACTGGAGACAGAAGAAATAAGTTGTTACTAGAAACAAATACTTCACTAGTATTTCTACCACCATTTCCTATTTTTAACAATTATATTTATGATTAGGCTTTGTACTTCAGAATGCTGCTTATGTTCAGAAGTATTTCTTTTCTATTTTTAGACCTGATCCTTCAGTACTAAACATTTCATTCCCACACAACTGCCTTAAAGAGACAGTAAGAACACATAGGAAACTACAAAAATAAATGTTTAGAAACAGCTAACCTTGCAGCATGTACACAAAGCATAGCTGCCATGTAACAGAACCTCAACACCTCTAATATATCACAGCTTCTTCCTTGTGGATCCAAAAAAAGATCAGGGTCAACCACATGACATGTGTACCCTTGGCAATAAGCTGTGAAAACAGCTGCTTAGTCCACTGTGTATTTCCTGTTTGGTTTTAAGCATAGAAAGCTCTTCCACAGACAGCCAATTCATTGTGAGAAGCTTCTACCTCTATTAAAGCAGGACACAACATCACCATTGATTTTATGATGAACTTCTACTGAACAGCTAGTTTAAATTACAAGATAGTCAGTAATGGATTGAGGTCATTGATCAACAATAAGGATGAGACTAGACTGAGACAAAGGAAATGTGCTCATGTGGGAACGTGTCACTATTTCAGGACTACAAGGGGTCAGAGAGTAATCCAGACCTTCAGAGAGAGGAATCATGAGATCCATTACAATAGCTTTGGAAGTTCAGATGCCAGCACCCAGGAAAACTAGCTGCAGAAAGCTGGCAGAAAAAGGGTGCAATCCACTGCAGACTGGAGAAAGCACAGAGAAAGCAAGCCTTCACTACCAGGAAGGAAGAATAAAATGGTTTAGGAGGAGAGCACCAGAACCACCACCAATTTCCTTCAGAAGATTGCACTCTCGACAAAATATGCTTCATAAAGAATGGGATGTGGGATAAGTCTCATGTATCAAGGGACTCTCTAAAATAATTCCAGTATCCCCTCACAATGATGTAATTACACTAACAAAAGCATTTGTTGCCACAGCATTTTTAAAAGTATACTGTGTTTACTGGTGAGTATGGCCTCTCTCATCCAGCTAAATGACCTAAGTATTTGAGGAATATATTTGAAAGACATCTCTCCAAGGCTAAACAAGAAGTGTGTGGAATGACTGAAAGCTTCTAATTAATTACAGGTTTTCTTCCCTCTCTGGATCACGTCAAAATTCTTTACTTCTCATGTTTATTCGAGATTGTTGTGGGGCTTTTTTAATGAATCAGTGACATTTACTCACTGACTCCACATTGTACAGAATCTCCAAATGCTCCAGTTCTTTTTACCACCTCTGCTTCAACAGAAGAGCAGCAGAGGTTGGTAAAGTTACTGGGAAAACAATAACCTGAAATCTAGACAGTGTGGAAATACCTAATTAAAGCTGGAACAATAATCTCTGCTTTGCTGATTTCCTTTGTATGAAGGAAGAGAAACCCAGCAATTATAATCTAAAATAAATACCATTCCCTGTAGCCTTTCTGAATGAAGACAGTGAGGCTGTGCTGGTAGGCTAAGAGTGGATTCAGTCTTTATTAACGTCAGGAACCACCTATTGTCCTTGTGTTGGGTGGTGGGAATGCCAGCACACAGCTGTACAGCTCTTTCCCAGGGATCCTACCAGTGCCTGTGTAGTACATGTAGATGTCATGTGAACGGTGTGTGGACACACACCTTCTTTCTTCTCTCCTCTGTATTTTGGTCAGACTTGTGTTTGCTGCTGGATTTATTTGCTGTTACTGAATCAAATGTGACCTCCAGCTTGTGATATGAGTATGTAGCTCCTCATGGTGTGGAGCAGGAACCAGCTGAGTTTGAAAAGAAATAGTGGAAATAAAGGCTGGTTGTCAACACAATTCCAGCTTGTGGAGACCATAGCTGAGACACAGTGTTGTCAAATCTGCCAATAAAAATAAACTTCTTTCTTGGTTTTTTTTTTTTCTCTCTTTCTTCTTCTTGGGCTTTGAAGAGTCTTGAGGGGAAGCTGAATGAGGAGGAGTTGCTGAGGTCACTTGGTCTGTTCAGCCTGGAGGAGATTGAGGGGAGACCTCACTGCAGTGACAACTTCCTTGTGAGGGGAAGAGGAGGCGCAGGCACTGATCTCTTCTCTGTGGTGACAGAACTCAAGGGAATGGCCTGAAATTGTGTCAGGGGAGGTTTAGGTTGGATATTAGAAAAAAGTTTTTCACCCAGAGGGTGATTGAGCACTGAAACAGGCTCTCCAGGGAAGTTGTCACAGCACCAGCCTGACAGAGTTAAGAAGGGTTTGACCAATGCTCTAGGGCATGTAAGGGCACAGGACTCTTGGGATGGTCCTGTGCAGGGCCAGAATCTGGACATTGATGATCCCAGTGGGACCCTTCCAACTCAGAATATTCTTCTGTGATTCTATGATTCTTCATATTATTTCAAAGTTAAAGTTTCATTAGATAATTTGTTCTTACATTTCCCAGGGAAGCTACTTGTTCCACCTTGGTGTAGCTCCAGGCACAGAATATTGCTGCAGACAGAGCTGTGGGAACTCTTTAATTTAACCTCTCTAAGAGAAGAGAGAGTGTGTAACAGATAATTTGTACTAGCTAATCTCTGCTATCTTACCCAGCACAGAAACAACCCAAGGAAATGTTCAGGAAAATAATGCTAATGTGAACAGACTGCTGCCTGGGTACTTTCTTTCTCTCTTCCTCTCATTACAGAAAATCTTCAACTCAGAGGCACAGAGCCCTGGGTATTCCATTTATTTGAAAACTCATGCAAATTTAGAGTAATTTGCATTCAGCTTGACTCTCACTACTCTGTTTATCTATTCTATTACTTATCACAAAATAATTTTTCAGGAAAATCTAATAACATGCAAAGGCTGTTCCAGAGGTGGCAACTTTGCTCCAGCTGCCCAGAAAGCCAGCCTGAAATACACAATACTTGTAATAGCTGGTTAGTCTGAGTGTACTACTTGGCCCATCTCTTCTTTGCAGACTTCCATACTTAACATGTTTTATGTCAATAATTCATAACTTAGATTACATTAAAAATCTGTCATCATATAAACTGTTCAAACAGCTAATGAATGTGCTAATAATCTTTTACTAGATAAAGAGTATTAAACAATGTGCTGCCAAAAAAGAAGAAAGATGAAATCTCCATGCTGAAATATAACAAAACCTTTTTAGTTTGGGGTCATTTTTAAATGATAGATTCAGGCTATGTGAAGGATCAAAATGCCATTTTACTATGGATTTCAAAGTTTCAGGATTGAACTAAGTTCCATAGAAGACAATTTCAATATTACTCAAGAAGATAAAATGCTGAGAGATAGAAGTGTGGGAAGAAAATAAATTGATGATTCAAAAAATTTTAAAAGTGTTACAATTTTGACATTAATAATGCATTTAAATAACTTTAAAATGAAACAAAAAATCAAATAACTAAAATTTTCTGAGACATTGTTCCAAAGATAGCTAAACTGTTTATTTCAACATTCTGGAATAATAATCTCCCCCTGAAGCTTTCATTCAAAATAGAATTCTGATATAATTTTTCTGCTAAATGCTGGATGCAATTTTGTCTTATTATTACCATCTTTTGGTTTTACTGACTTTTATTTACACTGAATGAAAACTCAAGAATCTCATTAGCAGAAATAATTATGTTCACTGTTATTTACTCCAGATTTCAGATGCAGTGAGGTGAACTTTTTAAACTCATCAGTTCTAAGCACACAGTATCAAATCTGTGGGCATAGAACAAACTCTAATACGAAATAACTGAGAAAATGTGATCACTGAAGATGCTCCTACTATATAAGGAGCATCTTATATATTTATATAGGTCTGCATTCTTACTGGAGTATTTGTATTTTTTATATTTATATTTGAATACTTATCAATATATTTTAATATATATTATGCAAAGTGATGACATTTTTGTTACGGATTTACTATTTAAAGACAAAAATCTATTTTAATTATATTATAAAAGACTGGAATAAAGACACTAAACATATTTTTGGATCAGAACATAAAGTTACAAACTCAGTGACCATGATTTCATTAAAAGCACTCACATAGTCATTAAGTCCCACACATACCAAATTATATTAAAAGAAATTTCTTTCCCTCATATATTTCCACACTAGGGCTCGCAAGGAAGAACTTCATATTTTTTTGATAACGTCAGAGAAATGTCGCATAGAGATTCAGGTTCTTTATATGAAATATGCAAATGGCAGCTATAAAACATTCAGGTGATCTGCATAAAGCACACTCAGGCGAGGTTCATTACACCTTAATGGAACCAGAATTTTTTTTAAAAAGTCCCACATGCCCGTGTTTAACTGTCTGAAGTAAACCAAGATCCAAACCATGCAACGCTGATTCATTTCCTCAGCAGCTGTTTTGCTCATGTAAAGATCTTCACACAGAAGACAGAAGAATTATCACACAGGATTATCAAGAACCCAGAAGCACTACAAAAGACACCACAGCAGCATCACTAAATGATCTACGTAGCACAAGAAATGTTGGTTCAGGCCTTGTTTAGGTGTTCATTGACTCTTACTGTGCCCTAACTCTGCAGGTCTGCCACCATCCTTGCTGCCTGTGAACATTTGCCAACCATCCTGTGCTGCTCACTGCAAAATGCTTTCACAGATGATGCTGCACCCTGTTACAGAGCATGAGAGCCTCTGACCCACTGAGGCCAGAGGATGCCCTCATGCTTTAAGAGAGTTTAGCCATTGCTGGACTGTCCCACTTACACAAGCTGAGAGGCTGGAGTGAAACTATTTGCAGCCTCCTCCTGAGTCCTGGGCTCCAGGCACAGAAACGAAGAAGAGCTGGGGACCACATTCTCCACGTTTGGCCAGACACGGCTTGTGTCCACCTGCATTTCTGCTTGCCCAGTAGTTCTATACAGAGGAAGTGTTTGACTTGTCCTCCCTGGGTATCCTAAGCCTTACAACACAAATGAGGCTTTGATCTTCCTTGGTGTCCTGTTTCTTGTCTACAGAGGTGGGTAAAAAATATGCTTCAGCTGTATTCAACCTTGCATTGAGGTTAGATAGCCATAAGATGTATGTATTACTTTCTCTATCTTTGCTTTTGGACAAAGAGATGCAACCACTACAACAGGAATAAAATAGAGTGGAATGGAATGGAACAGAACAGAACAGAATAGAATAGAATAGAATAGCAATGTTTCAGTTGAAAGGGATCCACAACAATAATCTAGTCCAACTATCTGAACACTACAGGGCTGATCTAACATTAAACTATGTTATTAAGGCCTTTGTGCAAATGCCTCTAAACATTCCCCACACCACAAATTGCCAAGCATATTGAATTGAGACCAACGTTTTCACACAGTTTTTGCTGACAGCTGGGTGTGAAGATTACTTTTTGTTTGGTAATGTGGTTTTGGTTTCCTTGGTAAAAAAAATTACCTCAGATGTACTTTGGTTTTCACAACCTGAAGGATAGCTGAGGCTGCAGGATGATGCAAACTGCAAATCAGCTAAATCAAAGCAGAAAAAATAAACAGTCTCAGTAAATTCAGAAGTCTTTTCACAGAAAACTTCATCAAAAGACAGAAGTTTTCTCTCACAGTTCTGTGAAGAATATAACAGTTAAACATTATCTAACTGTAATAGCTAATCAGGAATGATTAGCATTTTTACATTACATACTGAGGATTAATCACAGAGAAGAGAGAGAAGAGCAAATCAAGAAATATTGAATAAAACTTGCTACATTTTCTTTATTTTTCCTAATTTTTACTCCAATACTGCAGCTCAAATAAAGGTAAGATTCCAGTATTTTTAATAGTATGATACACTTACTAGAAGACTTTTCTCCGAAAAATGACATTAGAAGAGGCACAAGCTAGATACTTGAAAGGAAAAACCTGTGGCATTCATTTTAATTTAATTCCTATTCTTTTGATTGACAGGAAATTACTTTCTAGTTTGTGATATATGGCAGTGACACTCATATACACACTGAAGTAATGTGAAAGTGATAACTTCAAAGTACAGTCATTGCAAGATATACATTCAGGGAGGTTCTACAGTCTGCTGCTACTACTCGTTAAAACATTATAAATAATGAAAGAATTATAGTACTTTGTTTTCTAGCAAGTACAATTCTGGACTTCACAGCCCCTGTGAGAAGTCTTAAAAAGCAGCTGTAAATAGAAACAACAAACATGCTCGATTTCAGGTCTATCTTCAAGTGTATGGCACTGTGTCTCTGCTGCAGCAGTGCCAGTAGGACAGCACACCCTCCCCAGAGAGCCACAGTGCTGACAGCAAACCTCACCTGGAACTGTTCCCTGAAGGAGAGATTATCTCTCTTTTACAGATGAAGTCTGAGGATGAATTTTTATTGACTTGCACAGTGGCACCAAGGCAGCTGATGGTTCAGGGAGTGGGACTGAATTCCTGTCTCTGCTGTCTTAGTGCAAATGTGACAGGGGAGATTAGGTTTTACTCGACTGAAAGTGTTGGTCATCATTCAGATGAAGAGTCTCTCATGGATTTGCTATGTGGAGAAGGGGAGGACAAAGAAAGCTGTCAGAGTCACAGAGCTGCCCATCAGCAGCACTGAGACCCCATGCTTCTTGCTATGCCATGAAAGGAGTCATGTCCTTCTCCTCTCTTCCTCCCTCACCCCTGTGGAATCTCACAAATCACATCTCCACAAGGAGTCATGGCCCTTTTGGCTCCCTTTACCCTCAAAGTCTACAAGATATTGATGAGGCAATTTTGCTGTATTTGTTTACATTTAAGCTCTATGGACACCCTTGGGCATGCAGTGACAGGAAAAACAACTTAGTAGTAGCAGCAACAGCAAAGGAAAATAACTATTACCTGGGAAGATCTGATTCTCCAATTGTAAAGACCAAATTATATTTTATTACAAGACTGTACCACCCACACTAGATGAAATTTGCCAAACACATCATCATCTTACAAGAAGCAAGAATTCTACAGCTATCACTAAACAAGGTTATGTAGTCCAGAGAGTGCTAAAGCAGCTTCAGAAAGAGAACATAAAAGCAGAATTCTCCAGAATACCCAGTTATAGAAGACTTTAAAATTGCATATTTAAAACCTGTGCTTAGAATCAATATACACCTCTCTGGGATTTTAGATGGAACACGATTTTATGAATTTTCATTATGTCTGTGCTGATGCATCCGAATGAACTTGGGAACCATCCCAAGATGGCTCGGAAGGGACACACTAACTCTGGTGGACAGGGGAAAATGGTTCTCATGGCTGTGTGTGCTGCACAGAGGAGCAGATGTGCTTGGGAGACAATGCCAGTATGGAACACCAAGATGATGGACCATTTTTATCTCCTGATAAAAGAATATGGAAGAATACCAACTCAGATGGTAAAGGGTTTTACTCATCATACTCAGTCAGGCTCATATCTCTTCAAGTTTCCATGACCACAGTGCCCACGACAATTTAGCAAACAGCCACAGCACAGTCCAGAGACAAATTCTGCCAATGATCTGTAGTGAAGGAGTGTGGACTTCATAGTTTCTGAGCTTGAGAAGAACTAGCTCTTCTCAAGGAAAACTTTTCAACAGTTTTTCTTTTTCCCAAAACAACCTTGTGTAAACAATGTTCCTTTCCCATAACAAGAGGGGTTGTTCGCTATTTCCATTAATTAACCAATGGGAGAGGTGCCAATCCTATGGACCAATAACGTGTCTTCTTAGCGCAGCATGTTATAAAAGGGCTGAATGAATTGTAAATAAAGATTTCTGATTTCTATTGCCTTCTGACTGGAGTCAAGCATCTTTATTTTGTGTCCTATCGCGACAAAGGAGCTGGGTTTTAGATAGCCGGATCACAATGCAGGGAACCAGTGAAAGACTGAACAAGTCATGAAAAGCTGTCCAACCATGGAGACCTCCCTAGGACTCCTCAAAAGTAATTATGATGCTATGCCAACACCATTTGATCCTATCCTAACTAGAATTTCATTCCTTAAAGCCAAAGGGCACCCCTATGAGACTGTCCTTCCAAGCATGATTTCTTCAGCTGCTAAGGACACTGGAGAAAGCAACAAAAGGAAATCCCCTCCCAGCAGGGAAACATTCCTTCCTCCACTTTTCCCAATGAGGAAAAAAATAACCCTATATCCTTTTTCAGGCCAGCAATATTTGCCTGAATATTTCCATGTTTCCTATTTTATCTAAACTATGTCTGTCAAAGTGAAGGACAGGTTTTAAACAGGAGCATGGCACAAAGGGCCAGAGCCTTCTACTGCCTGTATCCTTGAGGTAAGGATGGCACACAGATGTCAGTTGCCTTTCTGAGATCATCAGATCTTTGGCCTGAGCGAGTTACCTCAGTGCAATCTTGTGGGGCAGTGTATGAGACTTTGGGGAGAAATGCTAAGGGACAGTGGAACTGAAGAATAGCTGGGGACACTGCAGAAAACATACTTTGTTTCTCTGCCATCTCTTCATTTGCTTGCACATGGCTGCTATGAGTACGGCCAATCATTATTTTGTCTAAAACAGCATCTCTGATGAATCAAATTTAGAGGAGGGACATCACTATGACTATAAATAGTAAATGTATTTTCACAAAAAAACAGTCCTACAGACAGAGCTAGAAGACTATCCTTGATTAAGCAAGCACTCCAGCACTTAGTTAAATCTCAGTGAGGTTTAATGGGGTTTAACAGTACTCTGAAGACTTTGCCCTACACAGCATTCTAAGTGATGTTGTGAAAGCACAGGGCATATAAAAGATTGAATGTCTTTGGCTTATGAAAGGTTTATCATCTTTCCTAGAGTTGTACCATTTTACATGAAGCAAACCTCTAAGGAGACAATTATTTTAGGGCATTTTGTTGGCTACATCTACTTACAAACTTTCTGTTTCACTTCTACATCATACCCTGCCCTACACAAGGATCTCAGACTGAATAATAAATTCCAGAATTTAGGTACAAAATTATGTATAAGATGTCAAGAAATATGCCACATTTTCAGATCCTTGATTGCTAAGTGATACAAAGTATTCAGAGGAGAATTTCTTCCTGTACATGTGGAGATTTCTTATTTTTGTAAGCCATCATATAAAAGCAACTTCTAATATAAATAAAAGCTAATTTCATCTGAAATGCAAGCAGAGAGGGCAATTAAAAGGAAATAAATGTGTAGTCAGTGAATCTAACTTTGGCCTCTCTAAAAAAAAAACTTGTGGAATTGTTGAACTTACAGATCACATTACATCTTATTTTTTCCTCCTCAAGATATTAATCCCTGAACTATTAAAAGTAAAGGAGCCTCTGAGATCACTGTGTACATAAACTAACTCCCAAGCACCTGTTTAGGAATGAAAAATATGTTTTATTTTCAGAAGAATGGCTCATACCCCCTGCACCTCCATTCAAAGGACCAAAAAGCCACAAATACTGCAAAACTGAGTAAGAGAACTCCTGCAAGCAGCTCCACCTCACAGAACTATATTTACACTCATATATAGCCACAGCTGTGCTGGTGAGAAGGTGCTTATATAACAGGCTTAGGAGAGACTCTTAGGAAGGGGAACAAAAGACTTCAGAATAGCTGTACTTCTGTTCAGTTACCTGGTGAGCAAAGCATTGGGCTGGAACTCAAGATACCATTGGGTGATAATCAGTGAGTCACCTTGCCCAGTGACTCACAGAATTAGGATTGTGAAACTGATTTTACCTGGGACAAGAGCTGCATACAGAAGAGATGTTACTCTCATTCCAGCTGGTGGAAAATATACTGCCCTTGCTGAACTTTATAAAGAAGTTGCAGACTGACCTGATACAAAACTCAAATGGAAGTCAACATTCACAAATTAGAAAGCTTTTAGGATGATTCCATTGAACCTACTTATATATACATCCAAAATGCACACAAACATACCAGTCTGGATCAAAGATACTTGTGCTACCACTTAAAAAGAAAAAGGTGAGCTCTACAAATCATATCTACTGTTACTTATCAAAGTTTGAAGGTTCTGTTCAAGTATGAATGCTTGTTGTCATACGAGACCACCCATTGTGGCCACTTTATAAGGCAGCATTCTCCTTTGAAACATTGCATCCATTGTGTGGTATTTACATATGCCTCACTATTTGTGGATAATCCTGGACTTTATCATTAGAGGCACGACCAGCAGATGAGGGAGGTGGTTCTGCCCCTTTACTCCACTCTCCTGAAATCCCACCCTGAGTTCTGCATCCAGCTCTGGGGTCCCCAGCACAGGAAAGGCATGGATCTGCTAGAGCAGGTTTCGAGCAGGGCTATCAAGATGATCAGAGAAGTGGAGCTCTCTTTTATGAAGACAGGCTGAGAGAGTTGGAGTTGCTCAGCCTGTAGAGGAGGCTTAGGGTTAACCTCTTTGCAACCTTCCATTACTTTAAGAGAGTTTATAAAAAAGCTGGAGAGTGATTTTTTACATGGGCAGATAGCCACAGGACAAGAAGCAACAGCTTTAAACTGCAGAAGGGTACATTTAAGTCTGATATTAGAAAGAAATTCTGCACTATGAGGTTGTGAGGCATTGGAAGAGGCTGCTCAGAGAAGCTGTTGATACCCCACCCCCAGATGTCTTAAAGGCCAGGCTTAGATCAACCTGGTCTAATGGAAGGTGTCCCGCCCCATGGCAGTGGGTTTGGAACTAGGTGATCTCTAAGGTTCCTTCCAACCCAAACCATTCTGTGACTGTGTCGTTATATGAATTAAACAAAAAACACACAGAGATTTTCAAAATTACAGACCAGATGCTCTTATGCAATGTTTGAAACAATTTTGAATATTAAGCGAAAACACTCAGAGATGAACAGATATTGGGAGGTAACTCCACGCAAGAAAAATGCTGGCCTTCTGTAACAATCGTTAATGAAATAAAGCCCTACATAAAATAAATGTTTTCTCCCAGGCTACATGAATGGTATCAATTTCACAAGCCAGCACCTGCCTTAGGAAAAGAATTTCAATTAAAAAGAGATTCCTTCGGGGTTTTTTTTTTAGGAAAAAATAGGAGGTGTGTTCTGGTACTCAGTATCACCTCTGTGAGCAGCAAAGATGCGATTATTTTCAAATAGAGCTGTGTAAATTTTTTAACTTTTTCTCATTGCAAGTTATTTTTTTCCCACATTTTTAAACATGACCTGGGCTGAAAGATCTAGAAATTTTGTCCATAATAAGTAATTGTTTAATGTTACGTTTTCTAGCTATAAACAGCAAGCAATGTAGTACAATTTCTAAAAGTTGGCTTCTTGGTTACACTATGACAACTATTGTGCAATTTTAAGTATTCTTTCTTAAGCAAAAGGGAATAGTATTTATTGCCTATAAATGGCAGAAGTAGCACCACCCACATACTACAGTGCTTACTATACAGTTTGCTGCTCTAAGTCTGCTAGTCTCTGTTTTGGAAGCAACTCCTGGCAGTATTTTATATATATATGGTCTTTCAGTTCTTAACTTTTCTGACCACATACCAAAAGCACTACAAAAAATCCAAATTACAGACTCATGGAAGATGAGATCACTGAGTCCCACCATTAACTCAGCATGGGTTATGACTCTTCCTTTTGGTATTTTCTCTTTTTACTGCCAGTGACATGAAATGTTCAGTCCAACCATACTCATCTGCAGTTTTTATGTCCCTTTATAAAGTATGATTTCTTTTCCAAGGCAGTAGTTATTATTTACACCTTGCAAATGCATAGTCTGATAATGAGAATGAGATACAGACTCATATTCAGTAACATTAGCAGTCCATTTCAGGAAAAATTACTTATTCAATGTTCTGCCACTATTACAACTCCTGCTCATTTTCCTGCCTTCTTCTTGCCTCTTCTCTTCCAGTCATAGCATTAACATTTATGATGAGTATAAACAGACCATACTCGGCAATTGCAAGATCTAGATGCCTTGCTTGGGAATGTATTTCCAATGTCTGCCTTTGTGCTTTGTTCCTTCATTAGATACACTTCTGCAGTACTGATGAAGCAGAGAGGTCTATTTAGTCTAGCTGATAGGAATTCTCTCTTCCCCCATTTCTTCATGACTCACTCTTGATTCTCATATAATCTAATAATTTCTATTCATAATACAAAATATATGTGTAAGTATCTTTTCATTCCAAGCAGCCTTAAAATGAAAAAAGTTTATTTTTAATTTTACAATAATTTATAACTAAAATTTTGAATGTCTGTTTCTTTATTAATGTTCACAAAACTAGATAAGATGGAACTAATCACTGACTGATCCCTCTGTTATAATGTGCTTTTATTAATAATAACTATGCCATTAGAAAATGTGATTCTTCAGGGTAAACAACATCTGCTTTGGACCATTGCAGGTAAGCACAAGAAGAAAAGGAAAAAACTGGTTAATCAGAACTGAGACTTTTTACTTAAGATGTAAGAAATTTACTTAAGAAATGCTGGTTTTCAACTAGTATAACGAGCTTAGGGCTGTAGTGGGCTTACATGAGAAGATTTTCATGGAGGTGGGGGAAAACTACTTCTGTGAGAAGCTGCCAGAAGCTTCCCTCATGCCCATAAAGCCAGTACCAGCCAGTCCCAAGACGGACCCACTGCTGGCCAAGGCCAAGCCCATCAGTTACAGTGGTAACACCTCTGTGAGAATATATTTAGGAAGGGGAAGAATGGCTGCACCACAGCAGCTGGACACAGGAGTGAGAGGCACAGCCCTGCAGACACCAAGGTCAGTGGAGAGGAGGGGGGGGAGGTGCTCCAGATGCTGGATCAGAGATGGTCCTGCAGCCAGTGGTGCAGACCATGGTGAAGCAGCTGTGCTCCACAGCCCTGGGACGTCCATAAGGGTGCAAGAGACCCACCTGCAGCCCATGGAATACACCCACACTGAGGCAACTGGATGTGCCCAAAGGAGGCTGGAATACTGGGGGAAGCCTGAACTGGAGCAGACTCTTGGAAGGACCTATGTTCCCATGAAGAGGGGAGCCCACACTGGAGCAGGTTTCCTGGCAGGACTTGTGACCATGTGAGGGACCCACACTGCAGCAGCCTTTTCCTGTAGGACTGCACCCCATGGAAGGACCCATGCTGGGGTAGTAAATGAAGGACTGCAGCCCTGGGTGAGGACCCAAATGAACCAATGCAGGCTGAGTCTTTTTCCTTCTGAAAGAGTAATGCAAATGTGTGACATTCCAAGGGTTTGCAAAGTTGTCAAAGGGTGTGATCTATATCAGTAAGATCAAGATGCAGAGCATTGCTGAAATTAAGTGAATACGTCAATCCCGTATCAAAACATATCAAGAGCAGAATAAACTTTGCAGTGCAGTTGTGAGCAAAGAACCCAGCAATATGACAAAATGAAAAACACAAAGTGGTGCTGTATTCAGATTACATAGTGACATGAGATACAGACTTTGTGGCATTTCTGAACTACCAGATTATCATCTCTAATGCTCTGTCACAGAGAAGCACGACAGAATCAAATTATTTTTGTACTGCTTGTAATTAAAAATCCATTATAATACAGTGACACACCTTCAAGTTTAATAGTTCCTCAAGGTTTGGAAATGTATTGATCATGGGCTTTCTGCCTAGTCAGGCTTCCTTCCACTTTGGCTGTTCACATACAATGACAAAGATAGCCCCTTTCAGTGCTAAGGAATTGACATCACCCTTTGTCATGTGTGGAGCTTTCAAACATTACTCCGGTGAAAATCAGAATTGTTCGAGCCTGGGTTATGGCTGGGTTATGTTTCTGTCACTGCCAGCTGAGGAGAACTTGATTATAAATGCATCTCAACAGTCCTATAATATAAATTATAAATTTTTCAGGTAGACGTGAGAGAAATTAGATTAAATGATGACTCTTTTTCCCAAGAGACAAACCAGAAAAACAAATGAACAGTTAACCTTTTACTAAAGGATCTCTGATTTATTTTCTTTGTATGTCTTGAAAAGAAGCACACTTAAATTATAAACTTCAAGTCTAAAGAAAAAGATGGATTTTTACTTTGTGATATGTGCAATTAGAATGTGAAAGACAGAAAGAACAGTGGATTCTGCATGGCTCAGTGAGTAGTCTCCCAACTCTTATTTTCAGTATTATATGACTCAATAAATTCCTATTCTCTTAAATTCTACAGTTCCACAGCATGAAACACATTTTTAAGAAACTCAGAACAAGTTCAGCTGGGCAGAGACTGTGAAAATTCAAGTGAATAACAAAAGTTCTTCTACAATTTCCATTAGGTCCATATGCTACAGTGAGTAATCTGCACAATTTTAACACATGTACAGGAACTAAAGGACTGATTACTACCATTAGCAAGCATTTCTACAAGATAATGATTCAGGTTTTGCAGCAGTGTTGGGTCTTTATTTCAATTAACAGAATAAAAGTTATGCTCCCAGCATTGAAATAGACTGACATAAACAAAACACAAGATATTTTATAAATCTTCCTTTCTTGTCTATGCATAAATGAGTTATGACCAGTTACATGCCTCAGCTACCTCTGCCAAGTTGGCTCCAGGAAAAGAAGTACTCTGTAACTCTTTTATAAAAAAGGACAAGGCAAACAATTTGGAATCATCGTTTCCATAAGCAGAGATGCATTTTCTCTAATTACCATGGCCATTTCCTGTTAAACAGAATTTGCTTCACTCATACTAATGCAAATATGTATGTATCTGTAGTTTCAGAGTGGCATGCAGGATTGAACATGCATTTCTAGGCTCCTTATCTCAAAAAGTGTAGTAGTACTGGAAAACCTTCAGACAAGAGGAGCAGAATGATTAAATCTCCAGAAGACCTTCCAGAAGCAGAATGACTAAATAAGGTACAAATCTTCATCCTGCAAAAGGAGGACAGATGGAAGGTGTAATGCAGGTCTGTGTAATTATGGGTATCAAGAAAAAGACAGACATGGATTAATTGTTCATTGGCTTTTCAGGTATGAGATCCAGAGGCAATCAAACAGGCAGTAAGAGTCAGGTTCAAGAAAAAGAAAGAGCTGATGAGACTTCAAAGAATTACTTGAGGAATTCATTGCTGAAGGATTGTGAAGAGGCTAAAATTTTCCATGGGCTACATAGATGATTGGATGACTTGATGAAATAGAAACCCACAGAGAACTAGAAAACACAGAGAAACTATCTGGCAAAGAAAGACCCTGCCAAGTACTACAGCAAGTGAAGGTATTCTTACTGTACTCCTGTCTATAGATACACATTTTTTACCACTGCTAAACACATGCTTCTAGGCTTAAAAAAGTCTAGATGCAGGCAGTAAGACTGTGACTGTATTCAAATCAGTTGAAAAATTTCCAATAACATCAACGTTGCTTATTTTCTTCATTTATTATCCTCCATCTTGTAATCCTGTAATCTAGTGTACAAATTCATTGTGTTACTTTGCACAACTAATGAGATTTACATATCCAATACACAGGAAATCAACACTTTTTTCTAGAGGAAGTACCAACACAATTTTTACAGAAACAGAGACAAATCATCAAAATCTCAAAAAAGACAACTCAAATGGGAGTCTTTCACTTTCAGTTGATTTTATTAAAAAAAAAAAAAAAAGAAAAGAAAAGAAAAAAAAAAGATTGTTTTCATTGCCTAGTTTAATCTATTTGTTCCAGTACAATATATTCATTTTCAGGGATCTGTTCCAACTCTTTCTTTCTTTGGAGTATCTTCTACTTGACTGCCAAGACACTGTGTAGCTCTTGGTCTGTGTTGCTTCTTATCCAACAGCTAGAGAAAATTAAATACACTTAAGAATCTTATACCACCCAAATACATGATTCATTTGATTCTTGAAAGCTGCCAGGACTGCTACAGTTCAGCAATTACATCCACAATACTACATAGCTGACTTTTGGTGTCACTCAGATAGTGTTATTTAAGGCTCCAGTGGTATTATCATATTTTGTTTTCTTTGTGCTTTCCCAGGAAATTTTAAGCACATTCTCATGTCCCCTTTGATTTCTTTCATGTGAAGTCTCCAAAATGGTATATGATAAAATGTTCCATCTCCTACTGCCAACACCCCAGCAAGCCAGTTTGTCCCACCACTCACAGTGTCTCTCAATCTTGACTGTTGCTATAATATCAAAGGCATTATAACTACTTGAACTACTGAGTTTAAGTAATATCACAGCTGAAGTCAATGGTAAAGAAAACTTTGACTTAGCTAGGTAGGCTGCAGTTAAGGAAATGATAAATAAATTAACTACTATAGGATTTCTGTTTAAACGTGCCAGATACTATAGGTCAGAAAGCAATGAAGGGTTAACGTGTAGAAGTACAACAGTATTGCTACACAACAGGTGCAGCTCAATAACTCTACTTACTCTACAGTCTAACTCTTTTTTTCTCAAATTACTAGTACCTCTTTCACTAATTGGCCCCAGGAAATGACAGAGAAAGTGATTTTTGTACCTTTTTGGATCACTGTGACATAGCTTTACTGTACTATTCAATCTTAAATTTTCTACTTGTAGTGAACCCTTTCCCCTTCAGCAAACCATGGTTTTATCTGAAACTTCTTGGAAAACTTTCCTGTATTTGTCTATTCCCTGGTGTGCTTTCTCCTAGTCTGTGTGTTTTACTTGAACAGTTTCTTAATCTTTTGGAATTAAACAGATGTTAAACCCTCTTTCAAACAGGTGTTAATTACTATTGCTTTCTCATTGCATCTCTAATCCAGTTCATATCTTTAAATCCTGTAGCATCTTCTTTCCTTTTTTAAAATGTGGTTTTTGTTTTTTTTTAAAATAAAACTTGACATAGATACTTTTGGATATGCCCTCTCTTTGGCTTTACCATTATAGCAAAATTGCAGTCACGTTTCTGGCCACTACTGAAACCCCATAAGGCAGTAGAGGAAAATGGGAAAGATGAGGGTTTCAGTTGCTACACTTTTTGAAACTTTGGCCCTCTGATTAGGAACAGATCCATTTTCAGAAGTCTAGAAATAATAATGTATGATGAATTAGGATCTTTTGCTTAATAAATGACTTTTTCAGAGGTTACAGCCTCTTGTATACTTGAGTAAAGTTATTTATCTGAAGAGGACTATTCAGTTAATTTGTATTGGCATTCAAGGCTTAGATATCTGGAGAAGAAACCCCAATACTCTCAGGTTTGTTTATCATTCAGCACTAGGACAGACCTTGTATAGTTCGGGCAGTTTTGTACAACACAGAAAATAGTTATGATTATTAAAAATGAACATACGATTATAAAACAACAAAGAGATAAGCACTAGGCTGTTAAAGGAATGAACTGTGAAAACATGTTTGTGAAAATCTAACAACTAAGCAAAGAAGAAATGAGCTGCTTTAAGGACCTCAGCAAACATAAGTGTAGACTTTATCTGTTCTTCAGAACAGCTGCTACTAGCTTCACTTAAGCTGGCAAATCTATTTGGTGTGCAGCCTTTGGCCATGTTCATTTCCAACCTGGCAGTCCAGAACAAATCCTTGCATTTCATTAATTTTGGTAGCACTTACCACTTATCCTTGTTTGATCAAGGAATTTACCAGTTCCAATGCATAAGTTACCAGCCAGCACTGAAAGGAGCTGCATAAATTATCTGCAGATGACAGATATTAATATTCAATAACTCAGAAGAAATTTAATTTTTTTGTGTGACAATTCTGAAAACTGTAAAATATTATTTTAAAAATGTGAGATCGAGAACTGAAAAGTAATTTCTATGGACCAGTTTGTGACTAACTCATACATGGTTACCTAGAGAAGTCAAACAGATTGGCTGGCTTTGATCCTTCCAGTTCTTTTACACTCAGCCACCCTGTGCAGCTACTTCACAGGTCCAGGCAAAAAATAGGGGGAACTTACTCAGTTTTGTAGAGACAGGTGAGTGCAGAAATGGTGAAGAGATTTAAGACAAAAAGATGGAATCTTGGTTATATTTTCACCAACAAAGGAGATTATCGGGGATTTCAAGTTATTGTTTTTCTGAATCAATCAACAAGGACCATATCCAGGTGCATGTCCCAAGGCAACTGAAACTGTCAGGCCAGGATGATGCTTTCTACATTGGCTTAGATGATATTCACTGCTTACTCTGAAACCCCCTTTTTCACTGTGATGGTATCCTCCTCCTCTGTTCTCACAACAGTTCTTACACTCAAATGAAGGAGATCACAAAGGACAATCAGTCCCGGCCTTCTGTCACTGCAATGACTCCTTGTGAAACATCCAGCAGGATCCTGAGGGATCACATCACAGAATCATAAAAAAGTTTGGGTTGGAAAGAACATCAAAAATTACCTAGTTTCAACCCCTCTGCCATGGACGGAGGATGACACTCACTAGATCAGGTTGCTCAATGTCCCATCCAACCTGAACACTTCCAGGGATGGGGCATACACAGCTTCTCTGGGCTACAGTTCCTTTTTCTATTATGTGCACTTTTGTCTTTACACTCAGAAGCAGGTTTCTGAGGAGGTTTTGAAACCGTGTAGCACAAGAGTATTCTGCCTCCTTTCAGATGCTTTCCCTGACAGCTGCCATGTGCAGTTCACCTAAGGATCAGTTAAAAATGTTATTTTTAGACTTACATGAATCTGATTAATAGACTGCTCTGCTTTTAATTGCATGAGTTATAACTTCTACATTAAAGCCTACAAAAAAAATTTCCTTATTATCCTTCTGGATAATAAACAAAGTGAAAGATAATAGATTAGTCCTAGTCAAGCTGTATTTGCTACTAGATTTGAGAAAAAAATTCCTTTGTAGGAGCTGTGTCTAAGTTTGCACAGTGTCAGAGCTGTCAGCCCCACAGACAGAAGTTTCTGGCTTTTAAGAAGCCTCTGCTTCCTGGGAGTCTCTAAATTCACAAGGAAAGTAACTGCCTCTACATTTTCCATGCCCTGGTAGGTTGCCATTAAGTTAAGTTCACAGCTCTTCTCTATTTGGGGTGGCAAAGAAGCCATACTTGGCCAAGAGCTGGACTCAGTCACTTAGCTCTTAAATCTTATAAACAAGTGCAGAGAGACAAATATTCCCAGGCAACGAGATACTGAGGTAAGTCTGTGTGTGCTCACACAAGATAGACACTTTAAGAGGCTGCATTCCTGAACTCTGGTTAGCTCTTCTCTTTCACTCACCAGAGCAAATATTAACTTTTCACCTGTGTCAGTTACACAGGACACATAAATGTCTCCCTCTACATGTAAATAGACATGTCTTCTGTTCACTGCTTCCCTCCATGAATATTCCATATATACGCATCTGTAAACTGCAACAGAAAAGGTCTTTATTCAGAGAATGGAGAAAACTTTATATTACATAGGACAGATGCTGGCTGCAATGATGGCAATAATTGCAAACAGATGAAAGTTTCAGGACTACATATTTTTCTAAAATACTCAACAATGAAAAGATTTTGGATTAGATTTTCCACAACTCATAATTGCATTGACCGCATCAGAGTAGAAAAGTAAACACAATATATTTTTCATAAACTGCTAAATTATTGAGAAGAAACAAGAAGCTGCCAGAGCACTATAATTCTTCTGAAACTAAAGGAACAAATTTTCTAAAACTACATCATCTTTACATACGTAGGATTGATGAAAAGGCACAATTGTCTTATTTTGTATTTTGTAAAATTTCACATAAGAGTGGTGTTATTTCAAATTACTTTGATCATTTATCACCATCTGAAATTCACTTGTGATCTTTGTATTTCCCTAAGACCAAAGAGTGCACATAGTTGCAATGTATGACAAATAAATACACAAATAAATGAAAAAACACAAAGCTTTTGGGATTTTAAAAACCTTTACGATATGCAAAGGCAGCTGAGTTTTTGAACATGGCATCTTTGGCTACAAAATGGCCTTCTTAAATGACAGCTACTTATATAACAAAAGCATGTCATAAAAAGTTTTCTCAAGGAGTTATGGTAAATAAATGGGAGAAATTTTGAATATCTGAACCAAAGTCATACTTCCAAGGGACAATGCATGCGTGCAAAGCACAAACATCTTTACTGTGTTTCTAACACCTGAGAATTTGCTAAAGAGATGTTATTTTGTGCATTATTTATATTTTTCTTCGTTGTCATATATAAAGTGTTCATGTGACCTTTCAAATTATACTCCTTAAACCTGGATGAAGGAAAATGTGTAAAGGTCTTACACTGGGAAGAGGAATGAAGCCAATGCTTAACAGGAAGCACCTTCTGAAGCTGCTTTCAGTAGAACACTATGCTTGAATATCTTCTTGAATTAAGGTTAAATTAGAAGGAAGCATCTTATTTCTTAAAATTAATTCCATCATGTGCTGGCCATAAAGCTTTGCTATCATGAGTGGTGGATTGTTTAGATGATTTTTATTGTAGGCTTTGTTTTTCAGCAATAGATTTTACTAAAGAGTGTTGAAATAACAGTAAGTAGGCAATTAGGCAAGAAAACACTAATGGAGTGAGATAAATACAGTGTCACATTGCCCCAGTAGACATGTCAACCAATCCATTATGTTTCCAAAAGAAAATCAAGCCCTTAAAAATGTCTATTATCTAACTGTGACTGGGAGTATCATGGGGAAGATGAGCATGAGCTGACCTACTTGAGTGTGCTAACGTCTCTCAAGAGTCATGGTCCTCATTGCCCTTTATTTCCTTGTTTGCTCCAAAAAGACAACACTTACTGCTTTTTTCACTTCTGTTTTGAAATGTCAACTTATTTCATTCCTCTTTAAAGTCCCACTGTTGCTCTTACTATCTTGCCCAAATTCAGCAAACCTTGGTTTTAACAGAAGCCTGGTTGTAGGTTATCACTGAGAAGAATCACTAATCAGCAATGATTTTTTTCTGAAAATAAGGACCTTGACATGTGGCGTTTGAATAGTGCAAGGTGCTATGTCCTAAATCACTTGTTTCTTGGGTGTTAGTAGCAATTCCCTGAAGAATTTCAAAGGCTCTGACGACTAACCAGAAAATGAGTTCCTTGAACATATCTCATCCCAGAGACCTACAGACCCACACAGAGGTACTGCTGGCCCAAACCTCTCCTCAGGGACAGCTGATTGCTTCTTTCTCACAGACCTTGCTGTCATTAAAGCCAAATGAAATGATCTTCAGTCTCAACAAGAGACTACACTTCTGGACTTAATGTACTGAGCAAGTGAGTAGGAAATCCGAAGTTAATAAGGGCCATGGGTGAATGCACAGGAGCACATCAATTAAGGCAACATTGGTAAAACCCTTCACTAAGGGTGCTAAGCAAGGGAGTACCCTGTTACAAGAGTAATGTTTCTTTAAAAAAATAAAATGACAAAACATCCAGATGGCATACATCCAGATCCTATGCACTGGAGAATCTTTTTAATTATAAAAACCTAGAAAGTTAAATAAATATTGTCTACATTTAATCCAAAAGAATTCTTCAGATGGAAAAAACGTCCCCACCTGTCTTAAAGCTAGCACAAGCTTTAGCAAAATGAGGGTGGTTTCTAGGAAGTGAGTGCACAGGAAGCATAGCAGGGATCAATGAGAAATCCTTCTTTGATCCTAACTCATCCTTGTAAAATCCAGCTTGTGCAGTCAAGCTAGTTCAGTCTGTCAGTGCAGCTCTGAGGATAGACTAGTGGCCAAGAACTGAAATGCAACCCAGCTCCCTAAGCCCCTGCTTTCCTCCTCTGTGGGCAAAATCACACTGAAAAGAAGGGACTTTCAAACCCCTGTTCAGCCTGCTTGGTTTAAGTATTTTGAAAAAAGAAAATTTTAAATTACAAAGAAAAAGAAAAAAGGTTACGTGGAAGTTTAGTTCTACATAAAGACACTGCAGCAAAATAAAAGTAATAATCTCAAATCGCATTAGTATTTGGTACGACTGGCCTCAGTGCATAAACAAATATGCTCAAAGTTAATATCACTAAGTTAAACAATCATGAATAAAATATTTTTATGTAAGTGGACAGACCAAAATATTATTTTACAATTGCTCTGTACGAAGCATGACACCTTTTATGAGAAAATACAAGTGTAGTTACAGACTAGGAGTTAGTGCAAATACCTGCCTGTCATCAAGCTGAAATACATGATCTCTGTGCTGTAGTTACCAGGTTCCTCAACAGATTAAAAAAATTAGCGCAACACATTCTTCACATTAGACTTAGGAAGGTTTATTAATCACTATGTGACACAATAAAGTACTTCAATTTAAAACATGCGAAAAATAAAGACGAGACACATATTCACTAAGCCAGGAATCCAAAACACTGACATTCAAGGCTGGTTTGTCATCCCAATTTTCCTTCATTACAAATGGGAAGAAATGCACTCCCTGCAGAGGGCAATTAATTTCCTTCAAGATATGTCATATGAATCACCCTATGAAGTTACCAAGTTCTTTCTAAAGGCTATACAGACTCAGAGGTCTGATGCTACGGTGTCTAGATGAATTCAAAGACAAACAGCTAGTTACTGCCTTTGGAATGACAGTTTTGTAGCTAAGAGGCTTAAGGCAAATTAGGCAACCGTTCCATAAGCAGCTTGGGTTTGGTCTTATTCGTGGCCAAAATTCCTGCTGTTGTGGTGGTGTTGCAGTGATGTTGCAGGTGTAAGTGTACTATGGAACACATCAAATTTAAAAAACAACTCACTGTGCCAGCATAAACAAGTCCAAGGGATTGACTGCAGCTCTCATAACTTTAAATCATTACCATCAGAAATGAATGCCCAGTACCTCTCCCACCCTAAAAAATAAAAGGTTGTCAGTATAAATAAAACACAAATGGGATATTTTACCTATTTTTCAGTGGAAGATAGGTAAGTTCATCAACCAGTGCTGAAGGGCAGCAGAAGGACTGCTTTTGAAGTGTTTACTAATAATGTGCATTTCCACATGAATATCAGTTTAAACTATTTCATCACTGAGAGATAATTTCTGTATTCAGTGGACTAAGGCACACAGTCGGACTGGCAAAACTGAGAACATCTGAAGAGGGAATCTGTGCTTGCTTTCCCTTGCTCCACAGATACAATATGTTCTCTCTGGAAAAGAGACACCTTGCTCTTGGAGGAGGCAGGATGTGAGCACCCAGAACTGTGTGTTCTTCTTTTGCAAGAGTCCAGCTGACACTCCCGTTTCCCTTGGCACAACCAGAAGCTGTCTCTCAGCTACACAACCCATTCACAAACTCCTAAAAGTTTTGAGAACAGACAACAGGATATTTAAATTATGTTGCAGACATCTGTTATTGTTATGCTGTCTGCATCAATAACAGGAACACCAACAGGCTCTTAAGATGCCTTAGAAGAAAACCAATGTCTATTTATTGTCTCCTCTGAAACTGTTTTTTGTTTGTTTCGAGTTTTTTGACACCACTAGGATAAGGTTCTTCTTGCCTTACTTCAGCTGTGTGAAATCAAACAACAATCAGCAACAATAAATACCTGATTTCTTTCTACTCTATGCCAGGTATAAATTGGGTGGATGACGTTTCTGTCTCTCTCCAGTGACTATACAAAGAATGTTGGCAGTTGGCATTTACAACTACAACCAAATTTATGGACCTGGGTGAAAAAAGCACAGGCCTTAACTGCAAAAATCCCTTTTTAAAATTTGTCATTATTTTTTTTTTAATTGAAATTAGTATATAGAAATATACTTGGGGTAATCTTAAATCAGACACAATATGACCCTTCATCTTCTGCTATAACCCTATTGTTCATTTCTTTACTCAAATGAAGTAAATTGGTCTGGTTTATTTTTATAATGGAAATGAAAATAGCAAATCAACGAAAAGAATGCAATATTTATTGTCAAAAAAATTAAAGTATATGAATTTTTAGAAGAAAAACTATAGAAGAAAATGTCACTTTCACTGAATGTAAATTTGGTGCTCTATCTCCTTAGTCCAGTACTCACTAGCCTGACATCAAACTGACATCGAAGTCTGTTAAAAACATCTGTATTCTAGGGAATAGTACAGATTTCATATTCAAATCCTTGATGTTCTTCCTCTGATTTAGGGCACTACAGGAGGATCACTTGTGAAAGTTTATCCATTAATTTAACAAACAGAACAGAATTTACTCTAGAACTGCTAACCTAGTACCCTGATGTGAGTGGGTACTTTAATTAAATGATGGTTAGAACAAGCAATTTGAATTCTCAGTGAATCTCACAGAGAGTCTACTGCAGGAAGGTCCTTACTGGCAGAACGCCTAAATCTCTCTAGGAGACGTGAGATGTAAGGAGTAGTGAGGCTCTCAGGTCAGGCCAACTTCTCACTGTACATTCTGGGCTGGATACAGAGCTGCATTAATGCTCCCCTCATACTTTATGGTTAATGATCACCCCCACTACTTAACCATTACTGAGAAAGTTGCTGGATTCTTTGGCAGCAGCTGCTTCTCTCTGACAGACATGAGAACTAGACACCTGAGCTGAAAAGTGACACAAATTTAAGTAGCTATTGAGAGTTTGCATAAGACTCTGTTTTGAAGAATTCTGTGAAAGGAAACTGGATTGCAGAGGTGGCAGCTGGCAAACTCCCAGAAGTTCTGAGTTCATGCTATTTACAGATTTTTTTGAAGTTAGCACAGCAGCTTGGAGCATGTGCATGTGTATGCACGCGGGGTTTTTTGGGTTTTTTTTAATGTACGTTTTAGGCTGATTATAGCAACTATTTATCTACTGACCTCTGTGCTTATTCAACCTTTATGATTTACTACCACAGCCTGCTCTGCACAGCTGGGATTCAGCAAATCTATCTGAAGAAGGAAGGTTCCTTCTCTTGGTGTTTGCTGCATGTTTAACAAAGGGAGACAGTCACCTGTGGAGGATGCTTGTTCTGTTCTAAAAGAACATATATCCTCTGACAAATACAGAGGATGGTTTACTTTCTGCTTCAGCCCTTTGCTTTCCAGGAAAGGAGGAGAGACAGTACAAGTTCATCCCAGTAGCTGGTAAACAGGTATTCCATGTTATCAAATGTAGCACAGACAGTTAGCCTGCATGCTGTGCAAGATCTACAGGAGGCTGGAGTCCTCCTAGGTGCCAGCTCTCAATCAACTGATCCATGCTTTGCCTGATGAACTGGCACAAGGAAATGAGGAGCCCAGGACTTCTTTTGCCAGTAGGGTCTTGAGTGTCAGCACAGGTAGCACAAGCTTTCTGATTCTCTGAGCCAAGGAAGGATGTACTTGCATTCCTTAATACTGGTACCAGAACCACTCTAAAAAGCCAAAACCAAACAAAAAGATCTCATTTATCCTGGAAAACCAGCATATGCTGAGCTAGGAATGGAAAAGCTTAAGGGCACCACCACATGGCTTGACTGCTCAGGGGCTGTCCATGAAGCAGGGGTGGAATGGAAGCCTTTGCTTCCTGAGGAAAGGCTGCTTGATCCTCAGAAGTTTTCAGTGATATGTGGAAAGCATCTCCAGAAGAATCCTATAACCTCTTTCCCTGAAAAGCCCAGTGAAGAATTTCTCCATTTACTGTTTCCCTTTCTACCCACTGCATAATATACCAGATAATATGATTACAACATTCAAATGGTTCATCTGACATGCACAAGTATGTCAGGAGCTTTTAAGATGAATGTATCAACCACAGACTCAGTGACCAAGAAACTGTAGAAACTGTCATGGACTTTAGAGATTAGATTTGACTGGTTCATAATCCTAGACAAACGTACAATTCACTCAAATTTAAGGAAGTTTTCCTGTCTCATTTCAGCCTATATTTGCTGAAAAATACCTAACCTGTAAAAAAAAAAAAAAAAGTAATTTTTATCCAAGGTTATTTTCAATTTTTGTCTTACACCAGTCGATATCTAAACTAGAAGTGTGGTTGTAAAAGCGTGGAAGAAGTAATTTGAGTTTAAACCAAAATGGACATTTGAAGGAAGAAGAAAAATCTCAAATGAAACCAAAACAGCCCACAACTCCAAGAAGAACACGATACAATAGCGAAGTCATTTATTGTTAGTTTAGTCTTTGCGGCACACTAAAAAAATCTTTTAATTTCTTTGAAAACTGCACCGTACCAAGAAATTGTCTTATTTTTAGTTATTTCTCTTTTGACAGTCTCAAATTCTATTTGACTGAAAGGTAATGTCCCTTTGAAGGGCTTCTGTTTGCGTATCTGTTACAGAAAGATTTAATTAGCTCAACCTTCTCCTGTATTCTCTTAATAAAACTATATTAATTAACATATATTAAGTCAGGAGATTTTTTTTTTTTCCAGTAACAAATCACAGTGGACATGAGATCCTGGCACCACAGTTTGTGGTTTTACACTAACACTATGCTATACTACTTAAAGCGGTGTCAGTGTAATAAAGCAAGGGGACGTTTGGCTTATCTTTCTCAATGATTCAGGACTTCTAAAACAAGATGGTTTCTGGAATTTTGTCACAAAACCTGGTGATGGAAGATTGATTTACACACACAGTTTTACCTTCAACCTTCTTTCAGTAATTAAGAACACTGTATTTGAGAAAGTTACAAGAACATAATCCAACACAAAACTGAATAGAAAAAGTAATGATAAATCTGACACTCATAAAGTCATTAAATGTCTGAAAGAACAATGCTCCATCTATTTTTATCTGCTTTTTCTTTAAACAGGTTATAACAGAGTCTTTTCTTCCTGCTTTCTATTCTGCCTTTCTGTAAGATAAGTTATGGTGACTTAGTCATCATTTTCAAAATTAATTCAGTCCCTTTTAACACTGACTACCAGCACCACCAGAGGCAAGCAGAGACACCACACAAGATTTTCCTTGTTGGTTTTGTAACCTCACTCCAGTGAATCAAATCCCAGAAAAAAATGACAGATTAAACAGTGTACTGGTACAAAGACAGCTCTCAGGTCTTGGGAGGAGCAGTCATGCACATTTTTCCTTGTCATTTAAGTCAGGCAATAAACACACACACAAAGGTGAAAGCTAATCCCTAAACCATGTGTCTCTCAATATCTACTTGGTGGTCTCTCCACACTGAAGAAATGTAAGCCCACTGTCACCAAGAGCAGAGCCACACTGGTCAGGACCCAACATTTTCAGCAGATGAGCAAAGATATCTCAAAAAGATAATCAAAATCACAGTGACCTCAATTTCACTTAAATTTCAGCTAGCAGAATTTGGCTCTAAATAGCATGAGATAAGAAGAAATGGAATTTTTTTCTGGAGCTATTTTAAGGGCAATGACTGCTATACATAGAGTCAGAGTAAGTGGATGAAGTTAAATTTAAAAGACAGACATATTTTTGTTTTCCTGATTCCAAATAGAGTCTCATCTGTTCCTAAGTCTGAATAACAGAAGAAAAAAAGAGGAAAAAAACCCACCAAAAACACCATAAAGAATGCCATCCTCCTGCAAACAAAACCAAGGCCTTTCAGTGTAGAAGGCAACACTAAAGGAAAACCGTGCTTGGTTTCAGCTATTTTGATATTGAAGGATAAGACTGATTTCTGAGTCTTGCCTAAAAAATGGGCATAAATTCAGGTCTTCCAGAATTTCTGCTATTCTAAAACAGGTCTAAAGCACTCTCACTTGCTGCCTGGTTCTCTAACTGTACACAAAACTACTGCTTAAGTGAATGAGGTTAATTGATGGAAAATTCAGTATGCTTGCACAGAAAACCTTGCTAAGCTATCAGAGTGTGGGCTTTGAAGCAAGTAACATAAACACTGAAACATTCCATGTCACTGCAATAGAGTTAAATTTGAAATTTCAAGCAAACTGGACTTAAAGGTACTGTAATGTTGATATTTAGTGTGTAGAATTTAAACTATTTCCCATTCTGTCTGTTCTGCATTCTACAGAAATTTCTATGTGCACCATTTCTTAGAAATACTTATTTCTCAGATGAAACCAACATGCATCTCTGTTGTTTATTTTTTTTTCTTGTTTGTGGACTTCCCACTCCCTGTAACAAAAACATGTAACAGAAAGTGGGTTTAGTTACTTCCACCTGAAAGGAGTTGCAATGTTGGAAGATCCATTTCACCAGACATGTGCAGAGAAATCTAAAATTTGGTTGCCATGCTAACAGGAAGTCACTCAACAAAGTCCAGTGAAACAAAAGTGCATAAACGAGATGCTTTCTCGTTAAAACGGGGAAATGTCAGATTAACAAGTCTGCAGGTTTTGACAGCTGTAGCTGTTGTGTGCCTCGGTGGAGTGCTAAATTTCTGTCGGCATTTAACCCTCCAGAGCACCAGCTGCTTCTTCCCAACAGGACCACAGCTTCTCTCCCATCCCCTCAGGTGTCAGGGCCTGGCCCGTGTAAACCCCACAAGGGCATGAACCCACCAGTCCCTTCCTCTGCTCCAGGAGCCGTCCCGCGGCCCACCCTGTCCTGCTCCTGACACCGGCACCTCGCCGTCCTCCAGGTCCTTCCTGCAGCCTTCCTGACAGGACCCTGCCTTCCCCTGAGGGTTCCCAACAGGACCCCGACCTTCCCCAGAGAGTTCCTGACAGGACATCCACATTCCCCAGAGAGTTCCTGACCCGACTCCCCCCATTCCCCAGAGGGTTCCTGACAGGACCCTGGCCTTCCCCTGAGGGTTCCTCACAAGGACCCCCGCCTTCCCCAGTGGCTTCTGGACAGGACCTCCGCTTTTCCCAGAGGGCTCCTGACGGGACACCCGCCTTCCCCAGAGAGTTCCTGACCCGACCCCTGCCTTCCCCAGAGGGCTCCTGACAGGACCCCCGCCTTCCCCAGAGGGTTCCCGACAGGACATCCACATTCCCCAGAGAGTTCCTGACAGGACCCCGCCTTCCCCAGAGGGTTCCCGACAGGACCCAGGACCCCCGCATTCCCCCGCGCCGGCGGCGGGCCCGGTCCCCTCGGGGAGAGACACCTGGGGGACCCCGCAGCCGCACCCCCCGTGCCCGTGCCAGGCCAGCTCCCCTCTGGCGCTGCCGGGGGGGTCCCACCTGCGGGCGGAGGATGCGGAGCCTCCCCCGGGCGCTCGGCGGTGCCGCAGGTGTCACCCGGCGGGGACCGAGGGATGCCGCTTCCCACGGCGGCGGCTGCCGGGGAAAAATGCGTTTATTACATCCGAGAGGAAGGAAGAGATCTTAATACTCCTCCGGACTATCACCAGGTCGCTTTATGCTGCTGGCGTCGGCGCAAAAAGTTACCTTAGACAGTCAAAGCGAGTTCTATTTTTTTAGAGGGTCAGAAAGGTAATCAAAGGCTCGGAAACATAACAGATCGAAGTCGATGAGAACTTACTTGGTTCAGGCGCTCGCGTTGACAGCCGGCATCTCCCGACAGCAGTTCTAACAAGTCACATTTCCCCATGGAAGTTGCACCCTTCTCAATCCCGTTTGTAAATTAAATCCCTTCAGAAGGTGTTTGTTTTATTTCACTGGCTGCCGTCCCTCTCAGGCGCTATCCACACTTTTTACTTTATTTTCTCCATGTTTGCCGCACACACACAGGAGGCTCCGGGCGAGTCAGCGGGTGCCCATGCCCTGGGGCCGGGGGGAGCGCGGGGCTCCGCTGCCACAGACCCGAGCCGCCTTCCTCCCCGCCCGCTCCGCGCCGCCGCTCCTCCTGCCCTCGGCAAGCCTCATGCCGGCTGCGGGAACTATCAGCTCCTCCCGAGGCGGCGGGGAGGGAGCACAGACACCCCGCTACCGGCGCAAGGAGCGCGGAGGGAGCACAGACACGGCGCTACCGGCGGAGGGAGCGCGGAGGGCACACGCCGCTTTCCTTCCCCGTCCCCGCCGCCGCTCTCTCTCCTGCGCCGGCCGCGGGCTCTGCTCCGTCCCGCCGCCCCCCGCCCGCCCCCGCCCGCCGCCTGCGCCCCCCCGCGGCCGCGCCGGGCTCTGCACAGGGGCCGCCCCGGGCACTCACCGGCCGCCGCCCCGGGCACGGGCACGGGCAGGAGCGGGAGCGCGCCCCGCTCGGCACCGCTCGGCACAGGAGCAGCCAAGACTCCGCCGAAAGTTCGCCGTTACGTCGCTCCGCGTTCGGGAAATTGGGCCTGAGCCGCTCCATGCGGCCGCGGCGGGGCTCTGTGAGTCCGCCTCCCGCCCGGTGCGCTCCGAGCCCGCAGATGAGGTTTGCTCCGCTCCGCTCCCGGCGGCTCGCCCGGCGCTCCTGCCCGGGTGGGCCCTGCCCTGCGCCGCCCCAGCCTCGCCCGCTGCCCCCGGGTCAGCCCTGAACGGCACCGAGCCCCAGCCAGGATCGGTGATAGAGGAGCAGAGGGAATGAGGCTGCTCAACACCCAGTCCCTCCTCACTTTTCCTTTCCCTAAAAAAATTGTGACAGAACTTAAATGGCTTAGAACGAGCTTAGATATGGTAGGAAAGAAAAAAAAAAAAAAAAAAAAAAAACAAACAAACAAACAAACAAAAAAAAACCATAAAAAGTGCAGAGACGGAGATGCATAACAGAACATCCGTGTCTTTGCTGAGTTTTGGTTGGTTGGTTGGTTGGGGGGTAGTAATAGTAGTACTGATGATGATGATGATGATGATAATAATAATAATAGTAATAATAATAATTTGAGGTCTGTTTGGGGTCTGGACACGATGCACACAGGGGCCACCTGCCCCCCTGTGCAGAGTGTGCCCTGCCCGGGAGAGCATCCCTCGGCTCCGGCCCACTCCTGCTTCCCCTTTGCTCCTGCACCGCCGGACGGGAGTGTCCCTCGGGCTGGGTGTCACTACAGCAGATTAAAAGGAACCTCCAGCCACAGCACACTCGAAGGCAGCTGTGAGAACAGACCACCAGACCTCCACGGCCAGCAGAGGTGATGCAATTAATCTGCATTAAACTGTGCAGTGAAAACGCCAGATGGATTCTGCTCCGGACTTCCCCAGTTGCAGCGTCAAGTCTCTGCATCAGATCACTGGCATGTGTATTTTAGATGTGTCCCAAGTTAGGCACTGCTGAGATTTCAGCACAAATGTACTGTCTTTGGGGAACTGCTCAGAAAGCAGCCTCATCCCACTGAGCAGTACAGGCAGGCTGGAACAGGTCTCTGCAGGTCTCTTCCTGAGAAATGTCAGTGGAACACATGAGATCAACTCGTGTCAGCTCAAATACAGATCAAAGACCAAAAGCAGCTGCCTGGAAAGCTGAGCCAGTTATTCTATACATGCACGTGTGCAAGTGTTTGTGTAGACCCATACATGGATATCCACACAAAGGCATGGAGAGAGAGCTGGGTAAATAGAGGCACACTAGAGGGCCAGAGAGCCTGCAAGGAAGGCTATGGCTGCTCCATCACATTTCATTGGAATTGGCAATGTGAGCACATCAAAATGTTATTGGAGCATTTGTACCTCTCATGCAGGCTACCAACAGCACTGATACTGCCCTGTGTTGCTGCAGATTGAAGTGTGTGATCACAGCTTACTTTTGGAGGCACTTCCCAGAGCAGAATGCTTTCTTTCCCTGATGTATTTCCTTACTAGATCATGAGAAGCCAACTTCTGTTTTGAGTGTAATATTTAATCTTTCACAAGCAAATACCTCTATAATTAACAGTATTTCCTATGTCTTTTTATGCATATTGTGACATTTCTACTCTGCAGGGGTGAGTGCAACATGGCACTATCAATGTGTTTTATGCTTTCTGGTATTTTACATGTCATAACCCATTAGCAGTCTCCCATGGGTATTCCCAAGCTTATAATTCCTTAATAAATGAATGTTCAGATAAAATCTCTGTGGTATAACTCAGATGAGAATTAAGTAAACAGAATTTTATCTCTGTTTCAGGACAGTGTAGTTGGGATCCTTGCAACATTTTGAGTGTATGCTACTGTATTTTATTCCTAACATGTAGCTATCTGCCAAATGTTTCTCAGCAGTAAATACTGTGGTCGGGAGAGAGAAGTAAAAGTGAAACCTGTATCACATATTGAGATTTTGGGGGTGATAAACAGCATGATTGGGCCTTCTTTTAATCTGCTCATAGTGTCACACCAAAATAATTCCCCTTAGGATTTTTTCCATTTCTACCTCCCATGTTACATCCTCTTTCTCAGAACACCTACTGTCACATGCCCAGGTGTTGACCATTTTCAATTCAGCCAAATCTTATATATCCAAAAAAAAAAAAAAAAGCAGATTGGGATTTTCTCTTCTCTCTGCAGTTTGTGCAAATATCTTGCATAAACTCTTGGTTTTATTTCATGAAAAATAAAATAGAGTTGGACCATTTAGGGAATACTTATTGGTTTCACCTTCTAATATTAGTGAGTACAGGTAAGAACAACAGCAGCTGTGATTCTGTGATTCAGTATAACTTTACCCAAAGCAGGTAAGGTGACTTGCCTCGTTATCTTTAAAGAAGGAAGGAAAAAGCAATGCAGAGATTTCAACCATATTTGCCCATTCAGTACCAGATGCCATAAAATTTTTATGTCTTAGCTCTTTTTCCTTATGTGTTAATGAAAACTTTTCTTACTAGCATGGACATTTCAGAGATTATGAAATTTTCTCCAAGATGGAGATTTAGATGTGTAAGAAAGAAACTTATACTAATTATTTAAAATAATTTTAGTCAGTTTATTTTAGAAATATGTTAGTTTTTATTAATTTGGAGTAATGCAGGAAGATTTTCTCAGACTTCTTATTATTCTCATTTAATTTTAAATATGCTTCTACCAATCTATTACTCATTACCAGTGATGTAAAATCACACAGTACAATAGTATCTCTTGTTGCAGTTTAGATTTTTTTCTGTATTTGTTTTGGAGACTACACTTGTACACAGAATAAGGCTTATATTTTTTTCTCTGTATTAATCTAATTCATTAAATCTGTAACAAGTTAATTTCATTAATTCTATTGTTACAGACCATGCAGTTCTCCAGACAGAACTCTGCAAGCAGCAAATGGTTCTTGCCAACCCACACCAAGCATTCCATACTGTTAAGTCTTTCCTTCCACATAACTCAATGTATTACCATTTATGTACTTAAATACCATTAGACAAAACTCAAGTTTCTGAGACTTGAGAAAAAGTGATTCTGTTTATTGACTGATTGAAGAATGTGGATTCTGTGAAAGAAGGTGGGGAATGCCAGTCAAAGTCTTTCATTTTCTATGAAACATTTATTGGCAGAGATATCATTCTTGTGAAGGTTTAGTGGGGCAAAAGGGTTGTGAGTGGAGAGAGAGAAACATGCAAGGGAAAGGAGAAGTAGAGGAAAAGATTGATCCAGGGATGTAAACAGTAACACTACTAACACTGTTTTAAGCAAACAAGTACTGACCTCAGCTGTAGGACTCTCACTCAGGTTGTTTTTCTATGCCAGACTAGAATATTGAATTAAATTTCTTTTGTGTTTGTCTTTGGTTTGGTAGGGTTGTTGTTGTTTTCAAAGGTCAATAATAATAGTAATAATAATAATAATAATAATAATAATAATAACTGGTCAAATACGAGTGAACTACTAGAAAAAAAATTACAATACCAATATTTGGTGTTTGCTCAACCCTAATTTCAGGTCATGATAAGCTGCTTCTTTTCTGACTTTTCCTCCACACTTCCAAGTTATTCAGGTAAGAATACATTTGGGGTTTGTATTTTAATATAGGGAATAAAGTTGCTTAGGTTTATTGACAGTTAAATTGCTATTTCATTTTTTTATTGCAGTTTACATTAGAAGTATGCAGAATTCTATGTAGATTCCCATTTTATTACTACTTAAATCTCAACAATTCATATTTTTGGTGGACAGCAAGCAATTAAACTTCTTTTACCTGCCTACATTTGTCAGTTTCACAGAATTCACATCTGTTATTTTTACTGACATGCTACAAGCTCTTTCTTCTTTTCTTCTCCTAACCAGAGTTTTGAATGATTTAAGCTTGTTTTTCTTACATCAGAGAGTGGAACTTGGTGCAATAAGGTTCACTGCTTTCTTATGCAATTTTTTAATGACTAGTAGAACAACATCACTAAAGTTTTTTGTGTTTCTCAAAGTAATTTAATTTTTATTCTCTTCATGTCTGTGCTTCCCAGTAAGCACTTTCTGTCAGAATACTCATCTGTTACATTTTGTGGTTTTTCTGGCACAGTCTTTCAGTGTTGGGGATTTAGGAAAGAAAGGTCTAATGAATCAAACCCTGTGCTGGAGTGGGATGTGCCTACAGACTAGAGACATCTAAATTTAGGTGTACACATTTGAACTCCTAAGTGTCCTCAACTCCCTGTAGAGCCAATGGAAATTTATCCAATACAGTGATGAGGGTCGTAGAGAAAAGTTCAGCTTTGAATGTGCATTTTGACGTCTCGGTGAGCTGCATCCTGTCTAAGCATTCTACTGAAGGGGACAAACCCCAAAGCAGAGGTCCCTTGTGCTTTTTGAGGCTCCTAAGACTATCCGAGATGACTGGAAAAGGTGAAAAGATGGGTTTTGACCTGCCTTGCATTGCCTTGCCAAGGAAATTGTCTTACAAGTGACTTGTATGTTTGTATATGTTAGACCAAAGATTCTGTAAAATTTTATAGACTTTGGACACCTATGCCCAGCCACCTGAATCCACACTACATCCCTTTTAGCTCTAATAGGAGATCAAATCTCACCTATAACAACTGGCATGATAGGCGCACAGATGTTTGAATCTTCATCCTTAGAATAACACAGCAAAAACCTTACGACAGCAAAGTTTGTTGAAAAAGAGTAGAAAGTAAACCCAAGGAATAATCCCTTTCTTATTTTTCTGAAAGAGCTAAAACCTTTACCTGTGTTTATAGGGGTGATATCCTGGTAAAGGACCTGAAATCTTGGAAACAAGTGGTGTATTTGAATCAGGAGATAAAAGAAAACATGAGGCAGGATTCCAGGGCAACTAGCCAGACATTTTAGGTATCTTTAAGTATGTGGAATAAACAGAAAGAACGAAATGTCTTGCTACACAAACAAAGCTGTAACTAAATCAGCAAGACAGAGACTTTGTAGGATAAATCAAAGGATTGGAGTGCTGATAGAGAGTGGTACAGGCTGTTCAAGAAAGAAAGGCTGGGAAAAGGGGAAGGCAACATTGTGTTACCAAGAATGTGTTTATGATTTGTTAAAAGAGAAGGCAGATACATCAAACATCTCTAAGGGAACTAAAAACAAGGTTTCGGAAGATTGGTCTACCTCAAATCAATGTGGAGAAGAGGTGATTGAACATCTTAAACACACACAAAAAGGAGATATTTCTTGGAGTTGTGGAGCTGTTATTTTACATCCTTAAGTGGTAGAGTGCTAGATTTTATTCGCTCTTAATGGTGTGAAACGGCTGAGAAATATAAAATGAAGACCTCTAAATCTGGTAAAAGTGAGTTTGAAATAGTAGGATAGAGAACAGCACTTCAAAAAAAAAGAAGGTAGTGATAAACTTAGATGACTGGTAGGAAAAGTCTGAAGATTTTAATGGAACACACTCTGAGACAGAGTCAGCCACGGGAAGCTGTTACAAAAAGAAGGAGAAATAAAAGCAATATTGACAAGAAAGCTAGTAGACATTCAGAATGTATTACCAAGAGTGTAACATGTGAGAAACTGTTGTTTTGCTCTAGGTGAGCTGAAGTTTACATCAGCTTCAAACCTCATGTTTGACAGAGGTGTAAGAAGAACCTCCTGCAGGGACCCTAGAGATCAGCATCATGGAGAATGAGGTAATGTGATATTTCAGCTGGGCGTGTTTTGCCTAAGAAAAGATACCCTTAGATTATGTCATATAGTTTATAGTTGTGAAAAAGAGAGTACTAAACAGACAGCTAACATACTCATCAGAAGTAGAGGTAGTAATCAATTTTTCATCTTAGCAAGGAAGACCTAAACTACACATAAGTAGGATGTTTCTAACTATAAAAAGAGTTAAATACTGGATGATTTCACATCTCCCAGTTGTGGAAAGTTGGGGAATTCATATCTTTGAATCATATGAACCTTTTTCTAAGAGTAGGGATTTTTCCTACTTTAGGATTCTCTAAGTGTCTGTAATGAGATTTTTTTTTCTCCAGAACTTAGTGCACCCCTTTTTATCAATGATATTTTGGGAAACTGAGTTTTCATGCTGCTAAGAAAGACATGCAGCCAATCTGTTTGCACTCTCAGATGCCATTTGAACAGCGTGATTCAACTTTGGAAGCATATATAGCTTAAGAGATTAAATACAGTTTCTGTCCTGGCCTTTACATCTGAAAAGGGTGAATTTTTCCCTTTGGACAGAGTCCTGTAAAAGCCAGGAAGGTACCAGTGCATTCAAGGGCAGGAACTTGGTGTGTGTCCATTGTAGTTTAAAACAATGGATTTTAAATTAGGAATTCAACTGCCTAACCATAGACAGTCTTTTAGATTCCTTAGGGTACCCCAAAGGTCCAAGTAGGTGTAACTCCAGCCTAACAGCAGGTCTGCACCCACCCAAAGAGCAGGAGGGATATTATTCCTCTGTCCAGGAGCTCCATGGAGCATAAAATGGCACCAGGAAACAGACTCCTGTCCTGGAGGTGCTTTTTGGTAGTTTTATCGCTTCCATATTTTCTTTCAGCTAGCATTGTGATAAAGCATATTTTTTTTTTTTTCCCTTAACCTCTACTTGGAACTCTGTTTTAAATTCAAATCACAGATTAATTACCCAAGCTTTCAAAAAAACGTGATTAGTCTTCTCTCTCTGCCAGACAAATACATCAGTAATGCTTTTAACATCTGAGAAACTGAGAAGTTTTTTTTTTAAATGGTGTGGCTTTTACAGTATATTAGTGATCTGGCTCATAAAACGGCAGAATGACAACAGTTCATCTTGGTGGTGGGTTGTGTTGAAAGTGTGTAGAACCTGAGAGCATATAAAATTCACTCATTTTGCAGACAGCCACTAGAACAAGTAGGGGATGGCAATATTCAGGCTTGAGTCATCACTTCTCTTCCTGCCTTGTAAATACTTCTTTTGTGCTGTTCCTGAGACTCAGTTTTCTTACTTATGGTATGGCAACCTTCTTTCTTTGTCACTCTGTTATGACTGTGCCCTCAGGATCCAGGAAGAAATCATAAATACCTGTAAAACTATTAAAGACCCTGTAAGTAAGAACAACAGTTACCGTAAGAGGTTTGCTTAGAATGGATGCTGCACTGATTCTGAACTTTGGATAAAAATAGTTAATCTCTTTTTTAAAAATTGTTTTCATTAATGTAAAATGCTGGAAGTGAAATATTTATATATATAAAACATTGCTTGTAATAAGACTTCCTGTGCATATTGAGACTCGTTAATAAGAATAATGGTTATGTATATTTGTTATGGCATATTGGTGACATCGAGAGAGGCAAAGGGTATCAAGAAGATATCAAAGGATGTTTCAAGATTGAAGCTGCTTTCCTTTAACAGTTGAAAACAATTTCTTTTGCCATATCTTTTATGTTTTTATATAGCTAGGCAAAAATAAAGAGAATTGACTCTTTTTTTTTATTGTTACCATTTTAGAGTGCTCTGGTAGCTTTCTGATTTTTTTTTCTTTTGTCTGTGTGACAGCACAGTATGAAATTGACTTCCTGGATTTCAAAGTGCTTAATGCAGTCTTCAGCTACATTTTTGTTATAACATTCCCCAAGTGATGTTAAATTATGACAGAAACTTATTTCATGTTTGATTGTGTAACAGAAATGCAAGATAATTTGTTGCGTAGATTTCCAGAACATTGCTTAATGATTAATTCTGAGAGACCGAGCTTCTCTTTATCCTAGAACAAATAGATGCCATTATATTCCCCATTATTCCAGTGCATTGTGCCCATGGTTATTAGCTGAAGAGAAGTGGCAGAAGCTGGGCAGGGCGGAGGGAAGAGCAAGCACGCTGAGGATATGGCTATGTTGCTCTACACTTCAGCCCTGAGGTGTGGAGTTTTGGGGCGCAGGTTTTCTGCGGTGTTTTCCAGCCAAGCAAAAGCCACTGGATGGTGCTGTGGAGACAATTTGCAGCCATGGCACAGACCTGCAAGGTGCACAGCCGTGTAGGCTTCTGCGTGAGGCGTCAGAGAGGCTCACTCAAACAATTAAATTTATCCTTCCCTTTCTTTTATTTCTTTTCTCACACGCCTTATAGACGTCCATGCTAAATTCTAAGTCAACGAATAACAGCTGCAATTTTATTACAAAACATGCATTGTATTTTTGTGTGCGTGCGTATGAACTTTTTATTGAAGGAAACTGGTCAAGACTTTACGTGGTTCAGTATCTTTTTCTGGCACTGCCATAAATAATATAGCCATAAAGCTGTTTGATTTATTTCATGGAAGTTTAGTAGAGCATGTCATCTCTCTGGGCATTTCATGCAGGTATGTATTTGTGCAGAGAGCTTTAGCCTCTTAGCACTTGATGACTTGACACCATAGGAGGGAAGGGGAACAGCTTTGCTCTGTCGGTGCCCTGCCTCGGGTCACTGTTGCCCTTGCTGTGGGCAAGGTGGCTGATCTACACAAGAAAAATTTCCTTTCCATCAGTGCTATTGTGGGATCATTATGGGAGATCAAGAAAGTAGAGATCTATTACAGTCAGACCTCAAATCCTCTGTACCACTTGGTGCTCCTGCTTTTGTGGTTGCCTTCTACACAGGTTCTAAGAACTCCAGTGAGATCCACATCAGCAAGTGTTAAACACTACAGTACAAGTGCCTGTATGAGATACCTTCTTACATATTGCCACACTGCAGCTGATGTAGATAAAATGCTTAGGCAAAGTCTGTTCACAGTTGGGATTCATCTCGCTGTAGGAATGCCATTTTCTCCTCAGTCACTACCAAGACCAAACACAGCACTTTGCTTTCTGTAAATATCTGTAGAGAATCTCATCCTCGTAGCCCACAGAGACACAACTGGCTGTGGCCTTCAGGGAAAGGACATGTAAGCAATAGTGCAGTTTGGAAGGAGGAATTTACAAATATTATGTCCATGAGTGTATGAAACAGACTGGGTTATATTATCTCAGCTGCATCCTTGAATTCACGTTTGCTCGATAAGCTGATTTCTTTTGTTTTCTAAGTGTCAAAATCACTATTGCTCAGATATCAGAGGGAGAACTGAGAAAAAAATTAAATAGCTATTTCATTTCTTTGAAATTAATTGTTTCTTCAATTTAAGTTCCTCAATGTTTCTCTACAATAATTCCAGTTCATTCCATATCACTCTTGAGTATTTAGATTTTGCAAATACTCTGTTGCATTCTCTTAAATTCACCAAATCTCTGAAAATGTATGAGTATGAATACAATAAGTGGAATGATCATGCAGATAAACACACAACAGGAGAATACATTTTCATTATCAGAAGAGAGATAATGAGGATGTATTTCTAATAGTAATTCAACTTTACTCCTGATGTTTCTCTAGAGGAGAGAATATTTGGAACAGCTGGCCAGATAATATAAAGTAGAGCTTAAAGGTCATTAGCAATGCTACTGAAGTTATCCATGTTTTGGTGTAAAAGAATGGTAATAAATAAATGAATTTAGTGATATCAGGATGTTTAGTGCAGTAGAGCAGTGTGTGTTTGTGTAAACAAGTGCAAAACTCTTGACAATAAATACTTATAAAATCCAGCAATGATTTTGCCCAGTAGGGCTTAATGGAAAAGAACTTACAGACATGGGAAAATATGAATATGAAAATCCAAAAGCTTTATCAATAATTGCCTTCTGGAGTTTGGTTGATAACATACTCATTTTAAAATACAATCTAATGCTGGCATTTTCACTGAGATTGTACAGCTTTTCACCACTGCTACCCAATGACTTTGCCTAAATACACAATGTAGTATTTAATGACTTGCTAGAAATCTTTTTCCCCTCCACTCTCCTAGATAATTTCGTGGGTGGAAAAACTTCTTTGTGTAATTGTATTATTTGTGCAAGTAACTGTCAAGGTTTTCCAGAATATTTAGGTTTATTATACATGTTAAAATTTATGAATAGTTTTTCAAAACTAATGAGATTGCTTGAAAAAATCAGATTTTTTTAATCACTGGCATCTGGTGACTATTAGATCATTCTCTTCCATGTAATAATTTTATGTCTATAGAGACCTTTCTCTCTGCTAAAATATTTGTATTTGTCATCATTTAATTTTAATGTCAAATCACTTTATAATTTAAGGGCCATTTCATCTGTCACTCCTAGGCTTTCTTACTTCACACATGAGTAAAGTACATTTTTCATGCTTTGTCTCCTAAACAATGGTTGTCAAACCAGTCAATATCAACAATCTAAAATGTTAAATTTGAAGTAATTTTTAAAAAATAATTATAATGATGCTTTAACATCTTGTTTCTATCTGGAAAACATACTGAAGTCTGATGCTACATTAAATTAATATATTTAATTTAGAGGAAGTAAATCTTGAAAAAGTAGCCTGCTACATGATTAGTCTCAATAAATACTGAAAGAAATAACGTGTGTAGAGTAAAAGGGAAAACACAACACCATTATCTTCAAATATACAGATTTAGTGAAGAATATATGGTTAGATTATTTTTGGCTTTTGGAGAAACCCTACAGGAGGGGAATGGTGTAGCAATTCTCTTATGGAGTACACAACTGTACATCTCCCACTTTTACTTCCCACTTTCTCTGCCCCGTGACAGTGCTGGAGCCAGATAGCACTGATTTTGAACTGTGGTATTAGACAAGAAACAGGACCACACTGATGATGAGAAAGTGTCCTTAATTAACAGTAACTTTAATTACTGTTTTTCAGCCATGAGCAAGAGCTGCTGGAGGCAGGAAGTGTGTGACAGCCCTGAGCAGCATGGCAATAAATATTCTTCATTGTCATCTGACCAAGTTATACACTTCCACTAGTATAAGTCAGTTCAGGTAATGCTTGTATCTTCATAGGGGTGGGGGCTTCTTGGGTAACAAACGTTTCTTGCATTGATATGCAGGCAGCCTGGGATATTCAAGAGAGTTCTTCTTTGTCTTTTTTTTTAATCTCATATTCTTTACAGCAGCTTAATGGCACAGATAGCTGTATCTCTGCTCTCTTGAGGCATGCTAAAACATTGCCAGTCATCATCCAAGCACCAGGAAGTGACAGTCAAACAGCTGAATGGGTCTGAAGTATTTTCTGGATCACTTAGGGTTCCTGTGTGGCAGCACATATCGACAGAGGCTGTGCCAGCACAGTAGAGTAGGCTTCTCCATCCACAGCCCCCAGCCTGGCTGGCAGCAGGTGCCTGTCACTTTGGGGGCCTTGGGGGCAGGCATGGGCACAGGGTCCTGCTGCTTGGGTCATTGCCTCCTACTCCAGCATTCCCAGACACCTCTCAGCTCCCTGCTCAGTGTGGGACTCCCACACAGACCACCATCCAAGCTACACCCTCCTACCAACTATAGCAGAGAAAATATCTTCTATACATAGAATTCATCTAAATTTCCCTCTATTTCTCTATTCTAAAAAAAAACCTTGTGAACTGTGGGCTGTATACACCATACTGTAGTTGTTTTTCTACCAAAAGATGATAGAAATAAACTATTGTAGAAGCCCAAAATGTTTTATTAATAACCCTGTAAGGAGCACTAAATCATGTGATGTGCCTGAACTTCCCTGGATTTTTAATTCTGGATTCAAACATTATCTGAAGAACTACTTTTTTAAAGGCATTTTTCTTTTTCCTTTGCAGTCATATCCTCTCTCACCATTTATCTGACTTGTACTAAAAGTTTAAAAGCTGATTAGATGAAGAAATTTTTCCTCAGAAACAGAACCAGTAATTCTGAAAGTCAAACTCAACTGACCTTCCTAGGTATGCTCCAAAAATGCTCCTTAATTTTGCTTTGTTTGACATGTTGCTTTGAAGTATTTTTTCAGTAATATTTTCAGAAATGTTTTTCAAAGCTACTGAAGCTCACATGAAGGTTTGGAGGAAGTTAGTTTAATACAGAATTGCCTCACATAAGAAATTAACCCTATACTGTGCATGGATTTTTAAAATATGGTATTTCTTGGTAAAAAATGGTCTCAGTTGCCATCTGCTGCACCTTGTCAGGTTCATGAGAGAAATAATTCTGTGATAGCAGGACACGATTGGCAATTTTCGGTCAATTGCCTGTAAAATCATGTGGCTAACAAAATAGAAATCCATCTCAGAAAATGACAGAAGCTGAAGAAACAATAGTCTTCCTTCCTGTGATTAATGACTCAACATAATTATGAGATGGTGTTTCAATTGTAGCATTTTCTCTAATGTCTTGGTGTCTCATGAAATATTCCTGTTAAAAGCAATAAATGAGTACGCTTTTCCCCCCTCTACTATCTTTTTCTCATTAATCTTTATTAGGGAACCTCCAACCCTAGGAAAGACCTAGACACTAAAAAAATATGTTTCCCAGTCTAGCACCCAATGTGCTTGAACATGTGGGTGACATCAAACTATTTATAACAATCTTGCTCACAAATAGCCTTGTCTTTACAATGGAATTGAGTAAGGTTTCATCTTATGTTAATAAGGATACACAGAGTGCATCTGCATTATAAAACAGAGGACAAAACCATAGAATCTGTGCATATACTGGCAAACCTAAACTACAGTAATTGGGTTTTCACAAGTTTGGGGTTTGGCTTAGTTCTGAGGTTTTGGATTTTTTTAATTATTTTATCTTATTTGTCATCCTTCCCCTCCATCTTCCCTACAAAGCATCCAAAACATTCAGAGGACTGTGCCACAGTACTATTTTTTTATGGCAAGAAACAGAGGTGAATGATGAATACCCAGCAGTGTGACATGAAGTTGTAGGTGGGTATTTGCAGACCAATCTCCCAGACCTTGCTGGGACAGTATCAGTGAGAGGGCAACAGAGCCAGGGCAGATGTCACCACATCTGCCCTGCCATGCTGGGTTTTGTTGTCGAAAAGATGCAGAAAAGAAACTCCAAGATAAACCAACTTTAATGCTAGATGTAAAATATGTGGAGAAAGACCCAGGAATGCAATAAAAAGCTAGAATGTTTGACTGTGAAGAAACAACCAGAGCTTCACAGCTGCTATGTAAAAGCTTTTATGTTTTCCCTTCTATTGTTTTTAAGCCATATAATCACAGTGCAACATATACTAAATTAAGACAGTAATTAAGTAAAGGAATGAGCTTGAACACTGGACATCAACTGTTCACAGAGTCTAGGGCTTTTTTTCCAGACCCCTCTGGTTAGAAATGAAACAAACAACACCAAATGCCAGTTGAGTGTTTACTGCCCCTCTCACTTGCACATTTCATTTTGTATTCTTTGCAGAGAAGTGCCTATTGTAAGAAAGCTATATATATGTTGATCTATTACATCAATATGAGATGAATAAATGAATTTTCTTGGATGAATGAGCATAGTTTGGCTATAATAACAATGTTTATGTGCTCTACAGTATGTATTTACTGACATTCATTTTCTTACAATCATTTGCTCTTGTTCTTTTTTGGACTTGATTATTGCTAAAATTTCTTGATTCAGAGTATATTTTAGTTATATTTAGTGTCTATTGTGCTCATTTATTGAAATTCAGAATAAATATATTGGTTGTTTATTTCTTAATATTTTTTTTTCCGGAAGGATAATTCTCCTAGGCATTTGACAGATAAAAATAAAGTAATGGAAATGCCTCATTTTCCTGAAAATAGATGTTATAATACTTTAGAGAGCCAAAAGTAAACTTAATTTATTTCATGTTGGAGTCAACAATATCCACTGCAAGATATTTGTATAGATCTATTTTTGCATAAGTAATCTATATCCATGTGAAATTAATTGCAAACATTTTAAAGCAAATTTTGGTCTATGATTAACTGTTCTTTTATATCCTACTTTGTGTAGCTTAATGTTCAAATTTTATACATTTAAAATCTTTGATTTATTTTTTAAATTATTTTAAGATTAAAATAATTCAGATCAGACTTTACATGTCACATTCATACATTATTAAATGGTGATTGTAAGTATTTACACAGAATTGTGTTAAATTATTAATTATTTATAAAGCTACCTATCATATTCACTCTATACCTTTGTAAAAGGTTCATTGTCTGTGAATTTGGGGAGTAATGCCAGTTTAAAAATACCAATGAAAGACATGAGGATAAAATAAACCGAGAAAACTGTGCAGCAGTCAGCATGTCAGCAACTGGGTGAAATTAAAGCCTTACTGAGGACAGTGAGGAGGTTGATGCAATATCTCCTAACTACAAATATTATTATTTGCTCTACACAGAGGGAAGCAAGACCTTTCACTTGAATGTGGTAGAGAACATAATCCAGTAGCTCTTAATAATTTATTTTGCTCAGCACAATCAGAGAACAAACATTATGACAAAAACTTGGAAAGAATAAGTGATCATCATCTAGCCCCAGGCAAATTGTATAGTACGCAACAGGGCTGTCTGGCAGACAATATCAGCCCCAAGGCTGTTTCAGGGAAACAGTGAAAACTACAGCAAATAACATGTTGAGAAAGAGAAAAAGAAAAGAAGACACCAGTGATAGCATACAAAATGAATAATGGATAAAAAACTTTCCAGTTTCTGGTCAATGTTTGATTAAACAGGACTACATACCAAAATAATGAAACTTTTTAAAGGTATTCCTTAAATGATGAAGATTTCTAATGAAATAGAAATAAACTTTTTCTCAGATGGACAGGCAGGCATCTTGCTCAAGGATGAAATGATAATCAGCACTGTGAGAAAGACTCTAAATGTTATAGATGAGATGCTCCAGGAATAAAATTAATTTTGTTTTCTAGTCAATTTTTTGATGTGAAATAATTTGTAGTTTTGTAGAATTGCAGAGTGGAGTTCTATTTCCTTCTAACACTCACCTTTTTAAAAATTTCTAGAGATGAAAATTTGGAGTACTGATAGCAGTAATAAGAGAGGCCTTGCCTCTATTTGTGAAAGATTGTTAACTACAGGGGCCGAGTTAAAATCTGGGTGCTGTTTTTTAAAAAAAAAAAAACAGAAAGGAATCCTCTTGTTCAAAGCCTTTTACTTACAAATGGTCATCACTCATAAACTTAAGCCCCTGTGTGCAGTTGTGAGACAGTCTCTCAATATATATTTAGAAAGAAATTTTTGAAGGCAATCAACCAAACCTGAAGGGGACATTGCAGTGAACATAGTTTCTCTCTAGGTAACTCAAACCCAGAGTTCAATGTTCTCCCAGTCCCTTGTGCAAAACCAGACACATGGGACTGGCCTGCCCTCATGGCACTGGCCTGCCCTTTGTGGATAAAGTTGTTTCCTAATGATTGTTATCTTTGCAATTGACCCAAGCATGAGTTACACCGGGATGTTAACTCTGTTTCTAGTCTGCTGACTGGTGAAGCACAGTGCTTTTCATTCTGGTACAGGCAGGGTGCTGCAATGAACTATAGACCTAAAGACTGCTGGTGAAGATCGTATTCAAATAGTCTCCATGGCCATTTTACTAAAGATTTCTGGAAAAGCATTGTGTCTTTCAAAATATTGGGGCTACATGTTTTGTATTGCCGTGGGCAAGGATCTCTGCAGAAACTGATTTCTGGTTCAGCACCTCTTTGAAGAAAAAAAAAATCTTCTTAACACACCTATTACTGTAGCTGGGGTTTTTTTGGTGGTTTTTTTTTTTTTTTTTTTTTTTTTTTGTTTTTTTTTTTTTGTTTTTTTGTGGTTTTTTTTGGTTTTTTTTTTTTTGGTTTTTTGGTTTTTTTTTTTTTGGCCTTCTTCTCCTTTAGTCTAAAAGAAATATGGAAATAATGAATTAAGAAAAATACATTCATTTATTTAAGATGATTTCCATCCTTTCTTTTGAGAGCATGTGCTTATCACCTCTCAGTTTATTTAAAGTAGAGACATAACTGAACACTGTTTTTTTAAAAAATTACTTTTATTTGATATTTGGTGAAAAATTCCAGAACTAAATATTACAATCCTTCATTTACAAGCAGGGGTGGGTGGGAAAGCAAAACAAAACAACAAAATACTCCATTTTATCTTTCATAAAAATTTTACTTCTTTCACGTGTTAATGGAATTCATGCTTCTGGACAAGAATTCACTGAGAAAAAAATTAAATTCTTACCAATAAAATAGAAACATCTGTATTAAAAACAGGAGCTAGAAGCAGTCATTAAACAGAATGTAACAGTAATATGCCACTGAGTAAGGCTAGAAGAATCTCACACTCAACTGAACATCAAAGATATTTGTGGTATGCAGAATGTAATTATCCAGCACAATTTCCCACCGAGAATCGGGTCTATCATCCCACTTCCATGAACAGTTCCTGATGGAACTGATGAGAGTTTTACAGCAGTGCATCCTACATCTAGTTGTTTTTTAAACAATGGTGCTTTCTCTCCATAAACCAGCAGGAATCTGGTTCACATTTGCGTGGTGTGAGTGTCCTTTTACCATCTCTGATACTCCAAAGTATTTTATGAGGTGTGGAGGAGCCTGTTGCAAGATGAAATAAATTGTGCAGCCATGGTAGGAAAACCAAAATCTCTTCTTGTGAGGGTAATTATGGGTCATCCAAAAAAACCCTGCAGCAATCCAGGATCCACTGATGGTGCTCCTCATCCAAGGGGATGGTGAAGACAAAGGCTGCTTTATTCACCCCACCTGAAAGGTTTTCTAAATCACAGTAGTGTTACATATAAAGAGAATTCATATGATGGTTAGAATTTCGGGTATTCAAATTTTCACAAAATGGGTTCTTTGCTAGTGACAGAAGACACAGAAGCCAATGAATTAAGATTCACTTCCAACAAAAATCATCTCCAAATCTGCTCGTCTGAGTTTCTGAAGGAAAAGTAGGACCATATCCAAGGGAAAAAAGACAGATCCCACATGCAGCACCAAAACAGTGGAATATAACTGGAATTCCACGCTCCTCTTTCCAGCACTAATGATACAAATTAGTATCATTTGTGATACTAATCCGCCAGTGAACTGGCGGAAATTGATTTCCATCCAAGGTCTTGAAAACTTCAGTAGTCATTAACAGAGTTGTGTGACAATCATCAAGTGGCTTCCTAAACTTCATGTAAAATTTTTCTTTTGCTTCTCAGACTCACTCTGGGAGTTTTTGCTTCATAAAACTCTCTACACTCAAAGGAAAACATAGGGTAATATTTTATGTTACCATGTAACACTACAGAGTTTTGTAAGGTTTCCAGTGGAAACCACAATGCCTCCCCAGCATATCCTCCCCTGGTATCAGCAGGTGTCATATTTTGTGGATTATTTAAATTGCATGGGAAGGTTATAGTTAGAAGCCAGCATGAGCACACAGAAAAGGAACAAAAGAGTTTCAATAACCTATCAAAACTGCTATTTCAACTTATATACAGAAAAGAAAAAAACCAACCTCCTGAAGTCTCTCAGTAATTATTGGCAAGTCAATGCACTTTAATAGAGATCAACAAAGCACACCTTGTTATATCCTGTCAGTTACTGACAGAGAAGTTCATACTATGCTGGTAATAATTATTATGACTTCATCTTCCTGACTATCCATATGATGGATAACATTAAATATTCTATTCCTAAATTTGCAGTCAAATGACAGGAGCACATATTTGAATTGATGATAAAAGTATATCACAATATCACAGACAGTGACGTAGAAATTTAATTCTTTCCTAAGAGTCATTATTTAAAAAAAACCAAAACAAAACAAAACAATCACTCAGGACTTCTCTGTCATTCAGTCTTGCTTTTGTTAGGTGTGTGAAAGGCTGAAGTGTCAGATTCTTCCCTGCTCTTGTGCTCCCCTCTGCTGTTGACAAAACAGCAGGGGAGAAAAAGACTAATGAAAGAACAAATCCTAAATAATTACAATCATTATTTTATTTCTTGTTATTAAATTAGGTGTGGCCCTCATTTCATTCTGAGTACTGTGAATAAGGAATACAAATATTTCTCAGATCACCAAGATGAATGTTTACCTATAGACAGAGAATAAATAATCATAACACTGAGAAGTGTATATATTTTGCATTTACCTAATATCAAACCCAAGTCAAAACTATGTTCTTTTTCCTGCCCATATTATGTCTTATCAGGAGCAACACCAGTTATCTATCTGATTACTTTAGCCTGAATCAACATAAATAATTTGCCACTTAGGTCATTGTTTTCTAGCTTGGAAAAACAGTTTGATGTTGAAGCTCAATATATACATATAGCAATAAAAATGGAGGACTAGGCAGATCTGCAAGAGGCACTGAAATTCATCTTAGATTGTAAGAGAGAATTAAGTATATACTGTGGTGATGGCCTTCAAAATATTTGCTTAATTAGTTCTTGAAAACTTGGTTTTATTTGAATTTGCTGACCTTGTGATGCAGTTTGCTTAAGTGCTTTAGCTAGCATCAAATCAGAAAGATTTTTTACTAATTTTAATAATATTTCTTCTAAATCAGATTTTCTGTGAAGTAAGTTGGTACAGCTCATCCTGACCATAAGGAACACAACAGATGGAATAACCCATCGTCATTTTCTCTTCAAAGACATATTCATGTCTTTTGGTGGTTTTTACAAGTCACAAAAAATTGCAACCCATACATGCTTTCTTCTTGCTTTCTTACCTATTATATTTTTCTCTTTCTGTCTCTTATTTGTCTTTCTTACCAAGACACCTATGCCTTTCCTAATGTATTTTTGTTCACCTTTTCATTTATATGATTCTTTGTATGGTTCATTATGTACTTCATTTTTCCTTGATTTTCTCACAACAGGCTTTTCTGTGCAGCCTCAGGACACTTTCAGTAGACCGACACCAAACTTGACAAAACTGGTAATACATCAACAAAGAGTGAGGATGCTGCTGGTATGTGACCCTGAAGAGATTTAGCCAAACCACCCTGGGATTCACTGGGCTGTTCAGTGGGGTCCCCATAACAGGGCACTGGTTGGATTGTAAGGGTCTTGCCTTCCCTGGGGGCATCAATAGATTGATCATATATCAAATATAAAGAGTTCAGGGAAACTCCCTCCTTTCACGTGAAATTTCCCTTGAAAATCTGCTTGCTCTCCTGAACTATATTGTCCCTTGGAACAATCTAAAGAGCTCTTGCCATTCTCTTGAGCATTTGAAAAATTATTGTTGGAGGGTTTCTTCTCTTCTACAATTAAAAACAATTCTGTTGGAACATCTTTCATCTGAATTGCTTTCTATCTTTGTATTCTTAATCACTTCCTTGGAATCATATCAGGAGCAGAATCTGATCCATTTTTCCAGCTTCTGTATGAAGTGTCTTGTCCAACTCTTTTGAGAAGGTTTTGGCTCATTCTGTTGCAAGAGTTGATGGTCACGTTCAGATACAATCAACTACCATCCTATCCTGAAATAAAAATAATGTATTTGCAAAGGTGTTGAGTACAAGGCTTTTATTAAATTAAGTGGGGTTTTTTCTATTACTTTTGTACTAGGAAAATCTACAATACCATACTTTCTGTAGAGTCTGATACAAAGACCACAGAGACTAACAGACTTTTTTACTGACACAAATGTTCTTGAAGTAGATCCAGGACTACACTACAGACTAGCTTTTGCACTATTCTGTAAAAATGCTTATATTCCACTTACTAATAGAAAAATCATTGTTCTAACAATCAGAGGAATAAGCAACAGTGGTAAGAGCTGCAGTTAGAAAAGCAGGAGAATAGTACTTTCTGTGAACTCATCACTTGAATAAGAATGAATTCCATAATATTGGCTTATAACCAGCAATCTGATATTTTCAAATTAATGACAAAACAGTGTGAAAATGTGTTCCTAATTGTTTTCTTAAGTCAATAAAACAATGAAAATATACCATTTGAGTCTAAAAATACTTTCCTTAAACTAAATCAATTAAAAGTTAATTTTGTTTGGTTTGGTTTGGTTTGTTTTGTTGGGGGTTTTTTGTTTGTTACTTCCACAAGTAAGCATTGTGGAAGAAAGCATTGATATGGAACATCTCTTGCAGTCTTGGTTGTTTTTTTTTTTTAATTCTGATTGCTTGAAAGTTATGACCATAAAACCTGAAACATTTTATTGGAGAATGTATTGGAAATAAGTTGCCATGGAAAGAGGATTCAGGTAAGTGTGAAAAAGAATTGTTTATGCTTGTTCTGCCTCTGCAAATGTACTCTGTAGAGTTCAGCAGATTTTGAAGCAATTCTGCCCTGTTTTCTACCTGAATTCTACATCTACATTTTGTAGTTGAAAAACAAACCTGAATAACCAAATCTTCCATCTTCCTAGGGGAAACTGAGTTTTGATTAAGTGTTTTTTTTTTCTTAAAACCAGACACTCTTCCATGAAAAGTTTTAATTAAAAAAATGGAGCTCTGCACGTAGGAATCTGGTGTAAACTCACTGAAAATGTATATTTCCATTTAGAAATGCTTCTGTCCTAGAAGTTATAGTGTGATTTCCTGCTATCACTCTCCTTCTGGTCGCATTCCCCAGTCAGACTCAGTCTTCAGTGATTCACTAAAGATAGAAGTCCCCGGAGCAGGAAGCAATAGTGCATTACAGAAAACGTATTCCAGCCAGGGAATCTGTCATATGGAGGATGGCAATAACAGAAAGCATTTGAACTGTTTTCACTATTTTACTATCAGTCTGGGGTAAAAGCTGTCACAGTCTTTCTGTATAAAAAAGTCTGTTGTTAAATTTTTAAGTATTTTCATCACTTGATTTTCCAATTAAATATAAACAGTTGTTATGAGGGGGAACAACAGCTGTCATCAATATCTGCTGAAACAAAATATCTACATTTGAATGTTTTATCCATATAGGAATGAATGAGGTTCAAATATATAGCAGCTATGGTTAAGCCTGTTCTAATTATACTTTTTAGAAGGCATGAGAATGATTTTTAGGTAGCATGTCATTGTCATCTAAGTTGAAATCCAGGCATTACAAAGTAGAATGTTGAAGCAGACTTTTCTGTAGGTAGCTGAGAGGTGATTTTTCCATTTGAATTCGTTCTTCATATTGATAGCCAGGAGATTTAGAAGTCTGGAGGAGAAATATAATATATAACTTTTGAAACTGTGTAACAGCTCCCATAAACCAAAATTACAGCCAAAGAGCCAATGCCAAGAGGTTTTTAATGAGCCCATGAAGCCAGTATGTTTGCCTATTTATAATAACACTGTGAAATATGCACCTAACTTGTGTGTGATTAAATTGTTTTGAAAACAGAGTAAAATTCCATTAGAGAGAATCTGTGAATATACCCTAACTGAGGAGCTTTGTCTAAGCCTGATTTTAGAAACCTTATAAAAAACAGACCATAGCAAAATTATTGATGGCAAACAATTTGTGGAAAAGGATGGCCAAGATAAAAAGTCCTTCTTGGACTTAGAATGTGAAATAGTGTCATGGTCTGGCTTTCCCTACTTTGATGGGGAATATTCTTAAGTTTCTAGTACATTAAGTATCACTTCAACACTTCAGTTATTAACCTGAATATATCTGTTTTATTTGTCATCCTCCACAAAAGAGAGTAATAATGATGCAGAACAGCTCCCAACAAAGAGCCTTGTAATTTAAAATTGGTGGCACAGGATCATTAACTACATGTCTGCAAAATATAAGCATCAAGGAAGCAGAAAAAGGACAGATATCTCTATATCTGCTTTGCTTTGCTTTTTTAGGTCTGCAAACTGTGCAATTTGCATGTTGTCAAGGCCATTGTTACAATAGCAGTAAAACAAATAATCTGTTTTATTTCCAATACTGCTTAAACAGATGCCATCCAGAAACTTCCCTGTCAGAGACAACTCCAGGGGTTTCTGAAACTGCTATCAGGGGAGACTATAATAAAATGAAAAGCCGTATAGATAATTTCCCTCCAGTCTGACAGCACTACCTTGCTGCCCTTGGAGTGGATTTACATTGTTACCTTTCTTGATTCCTTGTTAGATTGTGGGTTTCAGATTCTAAACATCATCATGTACTTCTTAGCAGTAGCAGTGACACTTGTAGTAGTGATTGTGATTCCTGGAGGTCAAAACTAGATTCTCTGCTGAGTTCTAAGGAATTGATTACCTCTGTCTTGAAGACTGACTCAGAGATTTTATTCATAGTGGAGCAAAACACAAAATTATGTCTAATGTTGTCATAACAATGTCCACCTCAATAAAACTAGTGCTCAAAACAATAGCAATGATCATGTTCACTATTGATTTCAGCATCCACTAGCAGTGCAGGCATGGATTCAGGATTGTTGCCATGCTTCTAGAGATTTCACTGATGTCTATGCCATCATGCCTGTAGTACAGTTGACTGGAGTACAACTTCCTGAACACAGGTAGATAAATCAAATTAATATGGAGAATACAAGAATAAATAAATAATTATTCATCAACATGATGAAAGTGATTATAGAAAACCTATTAACTAGATTTTCTCATTTTGGCAGATGTATTGGCAGAGAGTATTTTGGGGAGGGATCTAGGAAGGATAATAAAGCAGTGGGATTGCATGTAGTCTTTTTATTTAGACTGTCTGGTTTTTTTGACTGTGACACTGTAGGAGCCCTGTATACAACAATATGTAACAAAACCCCTAAAACCTACAGAAATGCTTAAATAAAGGAGTATGCAAATATTATTTCTTTAACAGTGATGTTTCAAACTATATCTAAAGCAAAATTTAGGGGTTTTGACTGTTACTGACACAAGAAGTCGGTCCTCTCAAGGAGAAAAACAGGACAACATACACAATACTTTAAAATTTTATTCTGGGTATATAATAGAAGTAAATGTACATTCCACTGGCAGAAGACAAATGTAATAATTCATTATCCCTTGCCATTTCTGAGAAGTACAAATAAAAGTCTGACCTCATCAACTATGTCTCTGAATCAAACACATTGCTATAACCTCTTGATTTTTCTTTCTCTACATTCAGTTTCTTCTGAAGCAGATTTATGTTCTTTATTTCTACAATTTAATCAGACTGCATAGAAAGAAATTCCATCTCAAAATGCTTGCAAATTTGGACTGACCTTCAGCAATAATCCATTGAAAGAATTACTCTTTCCATATCATGATACTATGTTCTCCTAATATTGTTGCTTATCTGTTTTCCCCTTGAAACTGTCAAACAGCCTATTGGAGGTTTCTCACATCTCCCATATGCAGTGAAAAATAAATTTGGAACATGAAGTTGAGCCTCTCTTTTATTTGTAGTGGGTGTTGGCTCACTAGCACTTTTAAATTTAGTCCCTCCTGACTATGAGAACAAAATGTTTCAAATTGGCCTGGTTCTGGCTTTAAAAGCACTGTTTACATCTGAGTTGGAAGATAAAACCAAGAGGTTTTACAACTTTAAAATTAAAGGAATGGCCTTCAAAGGTTTCAGGAAGATATCTTCTAAGGCAACACTCAACACATGGCCATGTGCTGGGCAAATTATTGAACACAGATGGTTGTATCTCTCAGCCCATTAAAACTTTCAAGACTTCAAAAAACATTTCCATTTCTCACCCAGATTAAAAAAAAAAAAAAAATAAATAAAATAAAATAAAAAAAGATTTTTATCTCCTAGTTTTCCACAAAGAAGTAGCTATGAACTGAGTCCCAAGTGATCAAACCGCTGTGGTGGTGGAATTCTGCATCCCACATAATTGCCTTTACTATTAGATCTGTTGGTGTTCAGGGCTTGGTTTTCCTTCCTTCCTTTATTCCTTTATCCCCTACAGCTTTAAACTGTCACCCCAAACCTGATGGATCCAGCTTTTGTTTAATCACTGTTTTATCACCAGAAATCTTAGAACAGAAAACAGTGCAAGAAATTCCTGAGTGTATATACATCATAAAGCAAGCAGGGCCGTAGTGTGGATATGCACATTGTGTGTAGGTCACCTTATTGGGGCAAGAGTCAGCCTGCTCCCTGTTTTGAGGTCATCCCATATCTGTTGACACTGTCTCAGTCACAACTAATTTTCCCTGGCAACCCTGGACAACAGAGATTTAGTCAGGGCAGTCTCCTGAAGACAGGATTCACATAAGACATATCCAATCAGCAAAGCTGAAAGCCTTAGCAAAACAGGAAGGAAATGCTGTAGGGAAATGTAATGTAAAAGCAGGACAGCTGCTCCACATGGATGCACCTGAATATCAACAGAGATTGTTAGGTCCCACAGCCTGTTATAATTTTTTCACAACATACAGGCTCATTTTTTTCAGTGTCAGTCCAGTTAAAAAGGTAACCAACCATGTCCCATTAAGTTTAGTTCAGTTTCCTGGTTGCCTACCTGTCTGTTAGCAGAAGAGGAAGGAGGAGGAAGGTTCAGTGGTGTTCTTACCCAGCACATGTGTATTGGTACCCACCTGTTTCAAGCTTATGAGTGAAGTTCCTCTCAGAGGAGGGGACTGAGAACCTGGTAGTAAAGTGGTGTCTCATTTCATCCTCTGGTCGGTAAACTTCCTGAGAAAGTTGACTTAATGAAGAAAATCTGTTGAAAGAAACACTTTGAGGACTATGTGGGTTCAGTACTAGGTACAACTACAACTAATATTTAACAGGAATGGGTCGAGTTTGGGCCTTCCTGTCTCTGCCTCTGCACATCCTCTCTTCTTATTTCTGCCACCATCTGGTAAAGAAGGGCAGCCAATCTCCTACCAATGAAGAGAAATATTTTACTTAGATCTCAGAAGGGCAAAAGCTCAACAGCTGGTGTGTAGGCTGGAATGGTGCTTGTAAGAGACAAGCTGTGATGTGGGCAAAACACTTCTAGTCTTTTCTTCATTCTTTAGACCTTTCTTTTTCAGAGCTTTAAAGAAATTTATAGATTTGTTTAGATCTATTCTCCAAACAGTGTGCTATGTTGTCACAATGCAATATACTATTACTATCATGCTGTTCTATACTATGAACTATGGTATGCAGCATGATAGCTCTGAATTCAGTGTATTCAGTAATCTTAAATCTGAATTTCACTGATTCATATGCTTTCCTATCTGTGGGAAGTTGGTGTCATCTAGATCCAATGCTGAATTTGTCTTGAAAGCTGTTGTTATGTTAGAACATTAATTTCTGCCACAAGGAAATTTAGTATCTCCTGCTAGTCACATTGATTGCTCTTGTACTTAGTGACTGATGGATATGGCAACGTGCCCTGGAATTGCGGTCTGTGACTACAGTAAATAATGGGAATGGCTCTGCCTCGGAGACTGAGATGTGAGATGTTATCAGAGCATGCACATCAAAACTGGGAAAAGCTCTCACTTTTCTTACACAGCCATGATTTTAAACCCCCTAGTATTTGCAATCTCTTGCATTGCTTGAACATAGCTTCTAGCTGGATTTATCTGTATTTCCATCTGCACTTAATTTACTTTTCAGATAGCTATAATAGTCTTATTTTACATGTTAATACAAAGCATTGAAATGATGAGTAAAAATATAATATGGGATAAAAAATGTCAAAAAAAATGGATGGAAAAATGCATTGTTTTCATGTTAAAGAGCAATACAGATAAATATAAAATTAGATAATAATGCTCTGCAAAATGTAAACTAATGCTTTCAGCCAGGCTGAAAGGTTCCATCTTGGAAAAGTTCCTTATAACAAATAGATTAACATTAGGAAGGTTAGCAGAATGGAGCCCTTAATTGAACTAGACAACACTAGACACAATAACGTTTAAAAAACCTTCTGAATACATATGCTTTCTTTTCCTTTATAGATATTTGAAGGAAGTCAGTATTTTAACACTGTAATTACAGCATGTAACTATTTTGTTTCCAAAAGTAATTAGGAACCCCTCAAACTCATTTTTATGCGTTCATAATATCATGCAATCTAATTTCAGATATTGACCTATTTTTGTACCACAGTTATGTTTAAGTTCAGTTAAAACATGATGGCTTCTTACATTTTACAATACAGTAACTTTAGAAATACTTTTTCTCTCAAAATGAGTCTTTTGAATAACTTTTTAGTCCTGATTTTAATGGCAAACTCCTATGTTCTGGAATAAAAATTATCCATGCTTCTAAAAGGAATACAAATATTTCCTTTTCACTGTGCAAATAAATCAATTTCTCTAAGTTTAATAGTTTTCCAAACATGCAAATAATTCAAATTATTCATGGTTAGATCAGATTTATTTTCTCACTTCCTGGCAGAACAGACGAAGAAGCAGAACAATTATTTATCATTGTGAATAAATTTAACATCAGAAGATTATTCATCAGATTTTTTGATCTTCAATTATACATGAAGGATTTAAAAAGACTGATTCAGATAACAGTTTATTCTTAAATGTATAAAATCAAAGACTGTAGTTTAGACATATGGCAGATTGTCTTCATGTCTGAAAATGAGTAATATGAGAATGATTATTTTCTGGAAAATGATAATTCATATCAGATTCAGTTATTAATTAACATTTCTTAGTGCATTGTAGCACTGAATATTTAAAATTTGAGGTAAAAATGGTAAATAGTACTATATCAGCTTAGCCAGTGTATTGATTATTTATTGAGCTGCATAAATGTAGTTTTGATGCACGTATCATTAACCTTCAGTATTTATATCCACCAAATCTTTCGCCAAAGAGGTTTTTTTTTTAATTAGACTAACTGATGCAGTTGGAAAAACAAACAAAAATTTTTGGCACAAAGTCCTATCTTAGAGTTTGAAATGAAAAAAAGTCAAAATCATAACAAAACAAAAAAATGACAACAACAGGAAAAAAAAAAAAAAAAAAAAAAAAAAAGAAAAGAAAAGAAACTAATCCAAAAAAAGAACCAACCAAAACAACTCATCCCAAACTCCTTGAAACAATGAAATATTCTCTCTTCTTTAGAACAGAAGTACTGTAATAAAAAAGCCTTCATGTTTGTCACAGCTTTCTACAATATACAAAGTCTTTGAATTTAGGCAAGGTGTTCTCTGAGCTTTATTCACAGGATAATGTCCATAATGCTACATAATTTCTTACTGAGTTTATCAAAACAAAAACATTTCTAGCAATATGATACTGCTCTGCTTCACCTCACAGTGTCCCTTTTCTGTATAGTGTTAATCCTGAAAAAGAAAAGGGGAAAATCAGAGATGTTTTCATTCACTCTTTTCATAAAAGTGTGTCCCCTTTTATGACACTTTCACCGTTAAAAAAAAATCTTTCCTGATGGCTCTACAGCAGCTCAAATAATTTTAATCTTTGATTTTCGTCTCCTTCCAAGAAATTCATCTAGCTGACAGAATAAATTTGTAGCAAAGATAATCCATTATATGTAGGGAAAGAAATCCTTTTCAGACTAAAATGAAATCCTTTCTCACATTATGGTGAATTTATTTTGTTCCTGGAGAGGTCTAGTGAAGATGAGATATGAGACAATGAAAGGAAGATGACCACCTCCTATAAAATATGCCAAGTTAGAACCATAATAGGCCTTGAAATAGTTATGTATGCTAATGGCCATAATTCATCAGCTTAGCCAAACTATGAGCCTATGAGCAAAACAATGTGGGAACAGTGGTAGACCTGAAAAAGCAGGCTAGCTATTTAAGCAAACAGAATCAACTTCTTTAAATTTTTATTTTAAAAGCTCAGAGGTTGAGGTGTATTTTGAGAAATACCAGTCGTAACATTTTCCTCAGTGCCAAAAAAGATAGTGGTTTCCTTCCAGCACCAACCTTCAAGTGGACAACCCCTCGTGTTTCCTTTCTGAAAGATTTTCCTCCCCCCTGTCAAGGAACTACATAGGAAACAGAACAAATTATTGCCTTTGCTCACATGACCTCACAAGTATTCTGACAAATAGATTGCCAAAATGCCTAAACTTCCCCCTATTTTTATTGAAGTAAGATCTACTTAAAAATCAAAGACTTGATTTTTTCTGTGAGGAGTGAAGAGCAATTACTCATAGGAGCTTGTAAAACCTACGAGTATGGATTTGAGTCTGGTGTGGAAATCGTATCTTCTGAGACTGGGTTGTTGTTTTTTTCTCATTAGAAATGTGGCTGTCCTTTACATCTGTAAGATTTGGGTTTAACCAGAGGCAGAATACCCAAAAAGGAACAGAGGTAAGAAAATTAGCCTTGTAAAGAACATCTTAAAAGAGGGAGCATAGTGAGGATCACTTGACCACTTCTGCAGCATGAATTTTCAGTGTCATAATGGCATCTAAAGTAACAATCCTGCAGCAATCCAGACTAAAAACACAAAGACTCAGAGAATCAGGAAATGTAACTCATTTGCAACTGGACCAGCTGTCCTTAATTTCTGGTGGTGTCCTGTCTCATAGATCAATAGAATAAATGATGCGTGCCATTTTTGATATCCACTGGTGTGCTATGTCCCTTGCAGACCCACATTAATATTATGTAGCCTTTTTGTTTCTCCTTTGAGAGTGACCAAGGAAAGAAATATTGGCTTCTTTCCTTTGTTCACTAGTGTTTGCTGCTTAGGGGAGTATGATCACTTTTACACAAGAAGTGCCAGGGTTTTTTCTGGCATTAAAAATTGCCATTGGCTATAGTAGATGATGACTCTAAGGGGTAATGGATTATAGCCTGTAAACATAATTCTTTTGATATATTTCACCATTTTATTTGAGTCTACACATACTCAAGAAACACTAACATTTTAAATTATAGCCTTGCTGTCAATTTTAAACCTTGAACATTTTAAGAGTAACAAAAATATAGGTCCTGAAACTCTTCTCCATGAAAATAAATAACTCTCCATCCAGGTACGCATGGAAATACAGGAATGAGATGAATCTGCTGCTCATATATTGCAGATCTTTAAGCTAAGAGACATCCTTTGATTTTCAGTGTCATCGGAGACTGTTTCAGCAAAGGGCAAAGCAGCAGACAGCTTCATACACAGCTCTATATAACCATATGTTTTGCTCATTTTTTCTAGTTATGTCATTTTGCAGCAGGTAATATTCAGGAACAAGGTCAAAATAAAATTTTGAGGGATTTATGTAATGGCTTGCCCCTGTATGAATATTACAAACAGCATTTGTTGTTTTGACAACTACTGTGTCTTTTTGTCATAATTATGTCATTTACTGGTATCATTAGCAAGAAACTTAGTAAGTACTTATTATTAATAGGATAATGGCATGAAGCTGGGTCAGCAGAGGTTTGGGTTGGGTATCTGGAACCAGTTCTTCACTCAGAGGGTGGATGAGCTCTGGAACAGACTCCACAGGGAAGTAGTCACAGCACTTGCCTGTCAGAATTCAAGGAGCAATGGACAATGCTCTCAGGCACATGGTGTGACCCTTGGGGTGTCCTGTACAGGGCCAGGAGTTGGACTCAATGATCCTGATGGTTCCCTACCAAGTCAGCATATTCTGTGATTCTATGATTCTACTTTTGTCACATTACTGGGATATGGACCCAGAATAACACTTTTTTTTAAAGAGGAAATACATCTTAAGTCAAAAGTTAACTTTTAGTATTTTAAAAAATATTATATTTTATTATAGTCTAATTCAAGGATCATTGCTAATCCAGGAGTAATTGTTGCAGAAAGAAAAAGAATACAACTATGCAGAAACAGTTCCAGTAATTGTAATAATTCAGTTAAACTCATTGTGAAAATACTTCTTATTTTCTATGCCTTTTCCTGATTTTCTGCTCACTCTTCCTCTGCTCCTATGGGTCATAAACTTTCTGGTCTCATCCTCGTGTTGGCAGTGAGGATGTTGCAGGATATTTTCAGCATCTGGAGTCCTAGATGGGAAGGATAGGATGCTCATGTTGTTGATCCTCACTCTAGGATCCATACAGGGTCATTTTTGGATGTTTGGTAATACACTTTTACACCATGATTTTTTTTGCCTGGTCTGCAGCTCTCTGTCTCAGCTGAGTTTATTAGTGACTGCTTTGTTCTCTGTGTAACCCAGGAACCCACTTGAAACCCAGTCCTGTGTTTCTGTAAGCAACCGCTGATAGGGTGTTTACAGCCATAAGGCCTCCAGTGCCAGCCATGGCCCCATCTCTTACCATCCCATTCTCACACCCCCCTGATACATCTCCACTTCTCAAACCCTCTGCTGTGGTATTGGGCCTTGTCCTGGGTTGTAGTGTAGGATGTACACAAAGTATTTATTCTATCACCATCTTCATGAACTGTTGAAACCAAGTGGGGCAGTGCTCTAGTGTTGGACTGTCTTCTGCTAATGGCCCATCAACGCCTTGCCCAGGACTCACAGGTAACTCCCTCCAGGAGTTATCTCTGTTTAATGGGCCATCAAGGACCCACTTTACAACCCATTGTGAGATGCTCCAGCCAGGGGGAGGAGCCAAGCATTCTCACCTGGATATAACCTGGGATTTGGAACAGTGCAAGCAGCCCTTACCTACTGGATTCCCAGAGGACCAGAGCTACCAGACCTTTCTACAGGATCACTGCTTCAGGAAGAGCACCTCACCTGGACTGCTTCCACCATCCTGCTCAGGTTGTATTCTGACTCTGTCAGTGGTCTGTTTGTGTTATTGCATTTATTTTATTTTATTTTTACCTTTTTACCTTTCTTTGTATTAAATTGTATCTCTGACTTGGAGCCTCTCACTCGTTTTGCTTTCAAACCACAACAGGCCTATATTTCTCTACACTACAGGATAAAATTCCTGGGAAACACACAGATATTAATCACTACTGAAGCACTGATGAATTGCTACTTCACCGTCAAATACCCATCTCAGAACAATCCTGAGGCAGTGTTGGCCTGTGGTGACAAGAGACAGTGGCAGCAGGTCCCCACAATTTTTTTTATTCCTGGATATTTCTTCTGTTAAAGGAAGGGGATATGGAGGAGGGGGACCGTCATCAGAATCATAGGCAGCCTGTGGCCTCTTTGAGTGGAACACAATTCAGGTCGTGACCATGTTGGCAGAGCATGGAGATGGGGTAGGTTATATGGCACAGAAACAGCAGGCTGCCTTGGACTGAAATTTTGATATTTCCACACTGTAGAATTCAGCAGAAATTACTCCTTGGAGATTAAAGAATAGGCAGAGATCCTAAAGGCTCTCTGTTTTGTGTGCCTTTATACCTTGGAGAGGACAGAAGAGATAAAGAAGGCATCATGGAGTGCTGAGAAATAAAAAAGAAAAAATCCTCTTTTTCTGGAAGATTTTACAGAGCCAGTTATTGTGTACAGAGGACGTAATATGGTTTGAGCTACCGACAAGCTTGTGAGCCTGATTTTTGTCATGAAGCACTTGTATTTCAAAGAATAGAAGTCACAGCACACAAATATCCAGAGTACTTCAGTGAAGAAATGGTTTGCTAAGATTTATTACAGGCAGTTATGTAGGGGTGACAGATTACTAGGAAAAGCACCAGATTAATTTTGAGGGTGTTTAGGAGGTTAATATAAATTGAGAATTTGAAAACACTTTTTTCTTCATTACAGATCATTCTGTAGAAGGCAAAGCAGCTTTAAGATGGGTGAAAAACTTTGGTTTGTTCCACCAGGTATAGGAGCAAAAATAGACTGTGTAATCGTCTAGAAAGGGTTGCTGGAAATTTCTACTTATTGTCTGTCCTTCCCTTTTGATCTTTTTTCCTCTCTCTTCTTTCTATATTTGTTACCAAAAGATTTTTATTCTCTGGAAGCAATCGGAAAAAGGCAACATTCACCTTGAATCACTGGGTGGTGGGAGCTGAGCATTATGAAAGATTCAGACTGGCAGAGTGTTTTTTTAAAAATTAACTTGAAGTGAGAAAGTGTAAAAGGTGGGGGGAATTGGTGGGGAAAGAACACTACCAGCCCAAAGTGGCAACTTTTATTTTTTCCATCAGAATTTTGTTCCATAAGGTATTATGGGATTTTTTGTCTTGATCTATTGTAAAGAAGGTAAAAAATAAAGCCAACTGATAATTTCCCATGAGCTAGAAATACAGTTCTCTCCCATTTCTTCCTTAAGTTTAAATTATACTGGTCTAACAACCAGCAAATCATCACCTTGAAAGAAATATCATTTTTCATTAAAGGTCTTTTTATTTTTCAAGACACCTAGAAATATGGTAGTTATTTTCTTTCTGACCTTCTCATTCCTTCTGGTTTCCTTATTTATATTGTGTTACGTTTCTGAGGGTTTTTTTAGTTAATTAAATTTCTAGAACATCTGAGCAAAACCAAAAAGATTGTATCACAGTCTAAAGAGATTTTTTGACTCCAAAGGAATGCCATTAAAAAAAAAAAATTGAAATTCTATTATAAAAGCTTCCATGATTCCTAAACATTCTCAAACTTGTTGCTTTTCAAACTTTTTCTGTCTTCAATTTAAAACTGATATCTTAGAAGTTACAACACAGGCTGTTTCTAGAGACTACAGGAGAGCTCTGCACAAAATATGTAGTTTATTTTCAGAAATTCAAAATCCTCTCCTTTTCCCTCTCTATTTATGTTGTCTGGTAGTGGAGAAATTCTAATGACAGTATATTTTTCATTGTCATCTAGATGAATTCTCTTTAATAAAACAACATAAAATTTAGGAAGAAGGTTTGAACATTTTCTACCCATAAATTACAAATTGGAATGGCATTTAATCCATAAATAAATTTTATTTTAATTTTTTTTAGCAAAAATAAACCAAATTTTATTTTATAAAATATAATTTTATAGTCACAGGGTTTCAAATTCATACTTCCAAATGAAACATTTATTTTGGAAAATTACTTACACACATCTAGAAAATGCAATGGAAAAGATCCTAAACCACATTTGGATGTGTAAGTTCTAGGTTTGTTATTTTTTCACTGGAAAAAGCATTGTTTTGATTGGGGATACTGAAATTATGGCCAGCTGGTGTGTGTCTGTGCATTCCACTCTGCTGATGGACAGAATACATAAGGTTTGCCTCCCTGGGCAGCCTTTGTAGCTGTTCCAGTATGAAGAAAAGCCTTGAAAACCTTCCTCCAAATCTGATCATCACTCTGTTCATATTACCCTGTCCAGAGAGTCACTCTTCATTGGCTTGACTCTTCAAATGTTGAAGAAGAGTTCAACTGTCCCCCAGTGCTACAGGAACAGCAGAGTTCAAATTTAAATGTCCTCCTAGACTCAGTTCTAAACAGTCAGAATTTATAAACTTCTTGTTAACTGGTATTTTAATTAGAAATCAATGTTTCTTAAAGGATATACAATATCAAGACCCAGAAAATTACACTTTCTGTTTAGCAGTAATTAAAAAAGAATTAAAGTCCTTAGCGAGTACCAATCTGGGGATACAAACAGCAGAATCATGTATTCTCTACATTACATATGTTCATTTTTCCTGATATTTCAGTCAACGTGACCTGTTGTTGTGAAAGCCAGTGATAAGATCAGTTTACTAATGCATATAAAAAGTAACTAGGAAAAGAAAAAACTGGCAGTTATTGAGCCTAGGTTTTAGGGAAGAGGTCACCATCATCCACATTACCTGATAGATTTTTTTTGTCCAAGTGTCCAAATTTGTAACATCTATTGACCCCTTGGAAACTTCTTTTTTATTCTCAAGTACAAAAACATTCTGGTTTTTTTTTCAAGAAATTACTTATTTCATACATGAGAACAATATGCAATAATTAAGCAGCTTAAAGTTCCTTTGATAATTTGAGCCTGTTCTGAGATATGAATGCATAAACTTTGGACTTCTAAAAAATCTAGAGATTCCACTTTTCTGAGTTCATTTCTTAAATTTGTATTTTCACAAGGAAAATACAAGTTTTATTTAGGCAGAGTGTCAGGTGGGCTAGTTAAAAATTATAACTAATAGATTTCTGCTGAATATACCATTTCCAGACCAAATTAAAAAAATCTCAAGAGCTGACATAAAAATGGTCACTGAGACATAGGAGGATGTAAGTCAATGGAAAAATGGCCATTTCCGGGCACAGCCTTTGTCATCTTAGAATAATAGGAAAATCCAGGTCCTGACTGCATTACTTTGCAATTGGTGATTGTAGTGAGGTAAATGGCACTTTTAGAGTACTGTTAAAATAATCTGGGAATAAAAATCTGCTCTGAGTACTGTAGTTGTTAAAGAATCTGGGAACAAAAACCTGGTGTGTGACACTCTAAAGATTGGGAAGAGATCCAATGAGACTAAATATGCCAGGACAGAAGTGTGGTGATCATGCTGAGACCACTCTAGGGCTGGCTTTTGGAGAGAGGGGGATTGCTGGCCTTGGGGGAGCTGAACAACTTTGCTTCTCAGATCGCCTTCCTGCTTTAACTATTGTCCTGGGTTGCAGTGTAGGATGTACACAAAGTATTTATTCTATCACCATCTTCATGAACTGTTGAAACCAAGTGGGGCAGTGCTCTAGTGTTGGGCTGTCTTCTGCTAATGGCCCATCAACGCCTGGCCCATGATTCACTCCCTCCAGGAGTTATCTCTGTTTAATGGGCCATCAAGGACCCACTTCACACTCATCATCCCATTGTGAGATGCTCCGCCCAGGGGGAGGAGCCAAGCATTCTCACCTGGATATAATCTGGGATTTGGGACAGTACAAGCAGCCCTTACCTACTGGATTCCCAGAGGAGCAGAGCTACCAGACCTTTCTACAGGATCACTGCTTCAGGAAGAGCACCTCACCTGGACTGCTTCCACCATCCTGCTCAGGTTGTATTCTGACTCTGTCAGTGGTCCTTTGTGTTATTGCATTTATTTTCTTTTTACCTTTTTACCTTTCTTTGTATTAAATTGTATCTCTGACTTGGAGCCTCTCAATCGTTTTGCTTTCAAACAACAACAACTATGTATATCAACTCTAGTGAAATGTCTCTTTAAATGCCACAGTTTGGAGCTTCAAAATTCATGTTGTTTCACTTTAAAAATGTACTGTACAATTCCACGTCAGGGAACAGTTTCAGTAACAATTCCTCTGCCTTCACTGAGGTGCCACAAAGGTCAGGTTACAAACCCAGAGTAAGTCATCCTTGTTGTTGTGTCAGAACTATTCACATGTATCTTATGAGTTTGGGATTTGTCATTTTGCACTGCTATTTTTGTACACAGCCCATGATATGGCTGACTCTCTTCTAATCTTCTGGAAGTGCATTCAGGGCTTTGGATCATGTACAGTACACAGTAACATGAAAAATTGACTTCATTAGGAGATTTGGCACACAGAGAGGCTGCTTTGAAGTCTGGTTCTGTAACAAATCTTGCATAAACTTTGTTGTTCAGATGTTGAATACTTATTAGTGATCCTTTTGCTGTAATAGAGATCCATGTTATTCCAGTTTGGATAATGTGTTACTCTAAGGAAGATATTTAAACCACAAATACTGTTACCAGCATGACACAGACTTCTCAGACATACCAGAACAAAACAAAAGAAAAAAATCCCCATGACATTTCAAGGGAAACAGATGCAATAGACAAAAATATAAGAATATTAAAAACTGCTAGAGCTTTATTGCCTCAGCTATTCAAATCTTATTCCAAATATTTACTTACAAGTTATATGTTGTCCAGTGAAACAGATATCCCAAGAAATAGATCGCCCTGCAGAAATGCTCCTAGCTGATATATCAGTGTTGTGAATTTCTTCAATGTTTATGACTTAAAATCTTAGAGACAGTAGAAAAAATAGAATAAATCTGTTTTGACAGAAAATTCTCGTCCTTTGAGCCTGAAATGTTTACTTTCTAGCATGTCAGGTTGGAAGTATTTTTATCTGGATCCTTAATGAACTTGCCTACAAAAAACCTTCGTGTTTTCAGTGTTTCTAGACTGTGTTAAGCAATTAGGCACATTTGCTTTGGAAAAGAAAATTAATTGCTTTAAAACTGTGGAATCAGTATGTTCCTAAACCTATATTAGTCTGACAGAATGACAGGGTTTTGACACTGGGATAGCTACAGTTTATTCCAGGACTGACAGCCTTAAAATGCTGGGGCATGAAGACAAACATATCTGAGCAAGGGGCTAAGCCCCAGCCCCACCTAACATCAGATCCTCCAAGTGCAAGAGATCCTGGAACTGCTTCAAACTTGGTTTCCCAGAGAGAATAACACCTTTTTAAAATTTTTTTCCCTAATTCTTTCAGCGCTGCTTTTCTTAAGTGTTAAAGATGTACAGTGGATCTGGACCCTGATAGTATCTGTGCATTAGAAGTGTATGCAAAGGTACACACACTATGCCATCCTATCTCTTATCTGCTAAAAAAAGACAACACCAAGCCCATCCCCTGTCAAAACATCTTCCATGATAGAAATATTCAATCTCCTTCCCCAGTACTACTTGTCAAGACACTTCTGCTGGTTGTCAATAGAGAGGACTACTGTCCCTTGAGAGGGCTCTGGAGAGATGCAGGAGCAACAGCTGAACCTCTTGCAGTGTATCTGTAAGGCCAATATACAGTACCAAGTAGAATATTGTAACTATGTTTCCTTTTGTACTGACAGATCTGTGACTGTCACCATATTCACATATACTAGTCACAATTTATGAGGTCTGTTTGACAATCTGGAAACTGGGAAATCAAAAGTCCTGCCTTGCAATGGCGTCCTGCAAGCCGAAGTTATTTAGAACATCAAAAACTCTAGAGTGATTGAGTGATAACTCTAGAGTGATACTTCCCTTCAGTACCTATACTGAGGGGAAAAACATGGATAATGGATACTTCAATCCAATTGCCAAATTTATAATTATATCCAATCCATACTGAAAGCTGGATTAGAAAAATGAAGGGTGAAATAAAGATGTAACTTTACAGCTTTCAGCCTAGTTACTCACTGAGGAGAATTTATAATTGCTTTACTGAATGCTTAAAACTAGAATGTGATACTCATTTTTAAAAGAGACACTCAATTAAAATCTTGTGAAATGTCCCATATGATGTTATACACAGCAAGTGTTTTATTGTAGAAACTCTTAGTTGAGTTTGTTAAACAGCAGTGAATGAATGAAGTTGGACAATGGATGCAGGCACATTTATTCTCAAAAATGTTTTAAAATCTTCTTAGCATCCGATGTTCAGTCACTTACTTAAGGTCATACAGAATGTGTGAAGAGGAATCAGAGGCTAACTTGTGATCTGTAGGGCTCTCAATATACTCTCCTTCCTCACAATTTGGGGATCATTCTAATTCAGCAGTGTCCCCATACAAAAATTATGTATTTTGAAAATAAGCAACAGAAATACAAATGCAGTTGCAAAAGCTTTTGTTTCTGATTCATTCAAAAATCACTTTGAAGCTGATAAAACAGTCTTCAATCCACATTGGGTGCTATGCATGATATGGTTAATTCAATTGAGGTGGGGTTGTGGAAGTTATTAGCTGAAAATTAATTAGCTACACCTAACTTCAAAACCTTTAGTTTGCATGCTTTATGGCTCTAATTTTTGCTATAGACTTGCTAAGACATCTCGACATTTAGGCTATCCTATTTTGTGCAGTACAGAGTCTACCTAAATTTTGTTGTGCAAAAATTTCCCTACTATAGCAACAGCCAACACCTCAATCTCCAAAATGGCCCATGAAGTCAGGCCCAGACTAGCACTCTATCTTTTATATATACTTTTTTTTCCTTTGTTCTTGGCATTATCTCTTTATTTTAAATAAAAGAGATTGTCATTCCTTGAAGGACAACATGCCTTCATGTTTTATATTTGACTTGGACTCACACCCAGAGATATGACAAATATAAAATAAAAGAGAATTGCATGTAGAACCCAGAGTTTCAGATTTGTACTAAACAGGATGGTACCCAAGGTCCTTGTGGCATACCATGACATACCCTATCAAACACATTGGCTTGGACAGATGGAAACTGAGATAAGTGTGCAAAGACAATAAAATAAATGTAAAATTCAGCTTTAATGCTTTGTTTCCTCAAGTCCACCTACACTTCAGATGCTCAAAAAATAAGGTCTCATACACCCTAATTATCTATTTGCCCAGATACAATCAACCATTTCACAGGATTTTTTTGGCATTTTTTTAAACCTCAGCTTTTGTTTAAAAATGAGCCATTTTTCCTAATTTAACGTGAATGAAAACTTGAAAGAAAACTTAAGCCGTCTATTGTAGGTGTTGAGGGCTTTTTCCGAACTTCCTAAAAAGTGGTAGTTAAGAAAGAAAGACAGTGGTAAAAGAGAAGAGTGAGACAGCAACATGTTTTTCAGACATATCTAAAATGCTCATCTGGTTCACTGGTAAAGGTGTAGGTGGCTGAAATCTGTTAGGTATGTAGTAACCCAGCAAGAAAGGGCAACTCAGTGTGTCTCTGCATGTGGTGCAACCGTAATTGCTCAGCACTTTAAAACATTATCTCAAAACATCCCAAATATTTGTTAGTGTGGGTGTTTCCTTCCCCATGAAAGTGGGTTCAAATCAGAACCATTCATCCATAAGCTTCCTGACAAGGAAGCTGGAGACATGAGAATCCATGTGTTAGCCAGACTGCAAAACAAATATAACTCATTAGGATGGGTCATATACAAAAAAAAAAAAAAAAAAAAAAAAAAGGTCTTTATTTTTCTCTATCCCAGACCCAATCCACTGAGAAATTTTTTATTGTGGTCAGGAGGGCTGTCATAATTTAGGGCTTGTTTTTTGGTATTTCAATCTAGCACAGCATAATCAAAACCTACCGGCCTCATTTATTTTATCTTCAATCTAAGCTATTACATTGCAAAAGCATTACAGAGATATAAAAGTCTGGGATCTGGGAGCATTGTTTGCAGTGCAGGAGACTGATTGTGAATTTCCCATAGCAGAGTTCATATCAGTCCATGTTGCTTGTCACTGTGTATTAGTCAAATAGTGTATTAGTCAAAGCAATGCTTCAAAATGTTCCAAAAATATTCAACCAGGGGCCAAGATTTTGCATCCAGAATGGTCGCCTTTAACATTCTGTGACTTGTGTTGCCCAAAGAGTGGGCCAGTCCCTCGTTTGCCCAAGAGGACCTCTTTGTAACCATATCTTCAGAAGCACAGCATGGTATGTGAAATAGTAGCTATTTTGTCCTCTCTATTGACAACCAGCAGAAGTTCTCCTGTTCTCTCAATAACACCTGTTTTCCAGATATTTGACTTCTACTGATGGAATAAAAATGCTGTTTGTCTGCTTCCATTCATCAGATGAAGCAATCAATTTTTTTTATTGGGAACTTATCCTCTCCTTTGTACTCAATATTTTTCAAAAAATATTTGCCATCAGCATATTTTATCAGTTTGCTTTGTTTGGCTTTATTCTAAGTTGTCTAAAAGAACTGCATGTTTCATAAAGCTAAGAATCAACTTCTGTGAATCCTTGTGGTCCCTAAGAAATGCACTGGCTGATTCTCATTAGTTTTGAGATATGCCATGTCTATTTTTAATACAATCTTGGTGCCTCATACTAATACCATATCATTTTAGTTCTTAATCAAAATGTCAAGAAGTATTGAGTCATGATCATTACAGAAGTGACGGTTTGTTACACCACCATCCATTACATTTATTAACCAAACCGGGATCATTAACAGAACAAACTACTTGGAAAAGATCTAACGGGTTTTCCTGAAGCATTAATCATTTTCTTAATTGTTCATTAACAGACTGCCAGCCATTCCCGTATTTACTGATGCTGGTCAAATTGGTCTATTTTTAATTACTTTGTTTGAGCAACGCTGTGAGAGCATCATATATCCCTTTTCTCCCCTCTCCACTTAGATAAGTGAACACCCCTGTCTCTGGTGGACTGACTGGCCAGCATTAGGTCTGTCTTGGACACCTCTGTCACTCTCTCTGTGGACATGAAGGCAGTTTCTGGTAGCTTCTCTCAGAAGCCACTCATGTGAAAACCCCACACTATCAAAATCTTGTCAGGCAAACCCAACACAAACATGAATTAAATGATGAAATTGGAGTGCTACAAAGAACTGAGTCACATTGGGACATGGACTGGGGTTCTCATAGCATGACTTCAGTTATGTAAAATTTAAACATATCTTCTAAAATAGCCATTTATGCCTTGTTTATAATTACTCACAAGACACGACTGGAGTACAATTCATCCTACAGATGCTGAATAGTTGAGAAGGGCTCAGCTGTCTTTTGTGGGTGCCCATCTGCCTCCAAGCAATCCGAGGAAATTAAGTTAAACTAGGTGACTAACACTTATCTGGCTAAAGAGAGTAGAAATAAACTTCATGCAACATGGCTGTTCCAAGGAAACCTGCTGTACAAAACAAATTTTTCAACATTCCTCACATCCTGTAGAAAAATATACTCATTATCCTATTCTTTCCAATTGAGATCAGAGTTTACTGAAATAGAATAAAAGTGTCAGTTTAAATGTAACTGGCGTTACACATTTAGGTTTTTTTAATTGGCTTTTCACAGAAAGTAACCCTTACAGAAATGCCAATTATTATACAGCGCTTCTCTCTAATAAGAACAAATCATCCCTCCTAGATAAAATCAGTATTTATTTATAATCATTGTATGCTTATTTGATTGCATGACTGCGTGTCAGGGCTTTTATTAAAAGGAAGGTAATGTGCATTTGAAATTATTAACTGAACATATTAGTTTACATTTAAGTCTGTCTGTGCTTAATGGGAGATTGCCCCTCAGGAAAAAGGCCCCCATACTTCTAAAGTAGAGTCTTGACTCTGTTTCTCCTCATCTTAGGAAAGTGCAGTCCTGCTTCCCAAAAGAAAACAAGTTCCCTTTCTTTTTAAATTCCTCTCTCTCATCAAACCAAGCACACCGTCTAGCACTCTGAGACAGAGGAAAACATCGAGACTGAGCCCAGTTCACTCCCAGTAAAGAGGAGAAGGCAGCTGACATACTTGATTAGTCATTGCCATCTCCCTGCTGCTATCAACACAATGCAGCACCTGTGGCAAGGAGCCGAGTACCCTTTTATGTTTCTCACTTGATGCACATATTCATTGCATTCACATATTCAGAATGTGATCTATGATGAGTAAGGAGCCATGTTCAGTAATGAGACATGTCCAGTAATAAGGAGTGAATTTTTCCTCAGCGAAATGTATTCCTTTTTTTTTTTTTTTTTAATAAAAAGGCAGCTTCCTGGCAGAGAAGAAATTGCAGATCTTTAAATACTCTGGAGCTATTAAACATCTTAGACCTTAGCAAATGATTGACAATATTTCAACAACAGAGAAGTGGTGACTGGGAACTTGTCTGTGAAAACAGATGGTGCTTGAGACTTCTCTGGAAGAACCTGTCAGCCCCTTTGGAACACCAGGTCATCTAGACTGAAGTATAAAAAGAGAATATTTTTGTCCTAAAATGCTTACTATATAACTTTAAAAAAGCATTTTTGTATTAATTGCCATGGGAAGACTCCAGACTTACAGAAGGTGTGAGTGGTGCTGCAGCAGTCTGGAGAGGGCCTTGTTGTGGACTCAGCTGGCACTTTTCTGCATGTGTGCTTGTGTGCATGCATACTTATTTGTGTGCATGTATACACAGGGAAACACATCAACACAGGTACTTCAGCAAAGAAGGTAAGGAAAGAGGGTAAGGAAAGAAGGTAAGGACTAGCCTAGCTTGTTCTATAGGCATTTGGTGCTGGTTTGGATGTCCTCTTTGATTTAAGATACCGTGAAGATGACAGGTATTTACAGGCAGCTGACAGCTTTCTCCAGCTTCAGGTGGAAGTTGCCAGGCTCCCCCCCCAGTGCCTAAATGTTAGCAGACACATGTGTTTGTGTGCCTGAGTCCCACCTTGAGTACTGCAGTATGGAATGTAAACTTCTGCTTTATGTGTTCGCCTTGTGACATATGTCATGATGACCAAAATTCAGAGAATCGAGGGTTTTATCTGTTTGGAACAGTTTTCCTTCATTACTGAGATGGATTTCTCTCTCATTAATTTCATCTGGCCAAAGTATGCTTCAGTTTACTGCTTTCACTAATGAGTCACCCTGTTTCTGCTGTAGCTTGCTCACTCACTGAAGTGTGGGAAGAGATGTGCTACATGCAATCAATTCAGCTGGCTTCATACACCAGCTTTGCCATCCAAGACTGTGAATGAAAGAACTTCAAGTTTATTTTTGCTTTTGCTTTACACTTTTACAAAGGGAAGTGATTGAAAATGGGAAGTGACTAACAAGTTCTTAGTTAAAGACCACTGTAAAACCAGACCTGACACCCCTAAGTAAAAAAGCCTCTTAATCTATATAGAAAATGTATATACCTAACTAAAGAAACTCAGAAATGACTGCCCAGTAACTGATTTTCTCCAGCAATTCACTCTAAAGTGTCCTTGTAAACATGTTCGTTATGCTTTGAAAAGAAGTTATCTTTATATTGGGGTCCATGCTATCTTTGATTTGCAGAGACAAGTATGCATTGTATCCCTGTTTTTCTATTTTTATTTCCTTTTTTCCCCCCCTTTTTTTTTGTTTGTTTGGTTGGTTGGTTGGTTGGTTTGGTTTGGTTTTGGTTTTTTTCTTTTTTCTTTTTTTTTTTTTTCCCCGCACTATAATAGCATTGTTAACAAACTTACTATAGTATTTTTTTACTGGATCATATTATTAGTCTACATTTCTGAGAGTGACTCTGTGTTCAGGAGTAACCCTGCCAGTCTACAACTAAGCAATGAAAGAGTAAAGCATGGCAATGTTCCTAGAGTTCAGGGACAGGCTTGATCCATTTGATCCATTTTGTAGCTTAAAATCTGGGATAAGAACCAGCCATGCACTATATATTTCTTATGCCTTGCTTTCTGTAAGTTCTTGATTCTGACCATTTTATTTAAAATTTCATTTGACGCACTTCGACAGCAGATTGAACTTTTGTTTTGATTGCATCTTGAGAGAAGCATTTCCACATTTATCCCTGTCACAGTTCAATACTCTCTGACCAGGAGGAGGCTTCAGTGTTTATTATCAAATCCACTAATTTGATGTACTTGTAATTTTGATTTAACAGAGTGCTGCAGCAATGTACTGAACGCATAATAGAAAAATAGTACAGCACTTGCATACTGGTTGAATCACAGAACAAACCTGTTTCTCATTACCGGTCTCTGTGTGCTCACTGTCAGGATGCTGAGCATCCCCAGTCCCTAGGAAAGCATGCATGGATTAAAGCCAGATGGAACTGTATTCCAATTTTGCTCTAGTGGTTGACCAGATTTTATACTTCATGTTGGGCTTAGGCATGTGCTTGTACTCTCAGCCCTTGCACACTGGTTTGGGTAGCTCAGGAAGACATAATTGTGTGTTAATTATCTCAGGGAACCTGATGATTCAGTGGTGTCTTATCTAAAAACATTACTCTTCATTCTCCCTGGTGTTCAGATAAGCTTAGCTTTCTTTATGATGCTTTTTTTTTTTCTGAGCTTATTGGGAGTTTTGCCTCATCTCTGGACATTCCTCCACTGTGGAAGTGTGCTGGTCAATCACAGCCATGCCACAGCTGCTTTCTCCCATGTATAAATTTGCAATACATATTCCCAAAAAAAGCATTTCATACAGTATAAATATTACATCTCAGGTTTTTCTTCTGAAATAACACCATGCAAACTGTAGAACACTGCAGGTACTTTTGCCTGCTGGCCCCTTTTAATTATGACTATAGCAAATTGTTAATCTTCTGCAAAATCTCCTGAAAAGTTTTTGTTTGGTTGGTTGGTTTTTTTTAGTCTTTGGGGGATTATATTCTGATTTAAAACAGAAAAATCTCATTATTGTGGAAAGGTAGGTACCTGAGAATCCATAATTAGCACCAAAGGAATAGAGGGAGTCAATACAGATAGTTGGTTTGGAAATCTCCTGCAGGAATGGATGCTGTTTGACAGCTGAGTTATTAGTACAGAAAATCATACAGAGGTCATTTCTCATGTGAATCAACTGACTAAGAGTATGAAAATTACAACTCCTCTCTTTTACCCCTCAGATCAAAATTGTTACTCTTTCTTTTTTTTTAAGCAGTGAGTGCAGAGTATACAGAAAGTGTTATTTTTCTAGTCCCTTTTTGCTCCAAAAAATCCTTTTTGAAGAAAACATGAAGCATGATGTTTTACATTTTACAAGTTAGAACAGCATTGTTCGAAATAGGCCACTTCTACCTTTTTTAAAAAAATTATTCACCTAATAATGAATAGGTTATGAAATAATTTACAAATTTATTTCAGTGATCACTGTATCATTGTATTTATCCAAAGTATGTGTCCGTGCATATCAGTTTCTGAGTAAGGCGTTGACATCCAAAAAAAAAATGAAGTACAGAGAATGAAGGTTCTCACCTGGATACAGGCAAAGGTTATATCCACAGGAGTAAATTAAATATGCTTGAGAATATTTCAATGAAAACTATTTATTAAAGCTGATTCAGCCACAGATGGACAGAAGAGTTAGATGAATAACCATTTTCTGTAGATGTTGGGTCTTATTCTGGAATTGTACATCATATTCCTGAGCTTGTTTTGACTTTAAATATGTTGGCTGTCCACCTTCTCCAACTCTTGGAATGCCTTTGCCGAAGTCCCTTCATGGGTGAGTAAAACGGTATTTTGCAAGTTTCTATCTTCCCTAATCTATTTCCAAACACTTCTACAGGCCATTTTCAGGCAGTTCAGAGGAAATTAAGAATCATTTTACAGGATCTGAGTCTGAAACACAAACTCATCTTCCACCTGCTCATTGTCTGCTGAATGACTGCTAATGGTGTGATGCTTAGTTTGGTTCTGGGTCATCACTGGTCAATCTTTCAGAAACTGACCTGTTGCCATCAGAAAGGCAAGCAGAATTGGACTGATAAGAGTAATGAAAAGCATTTTGTGAAGTCTCCTATTTTTAGCTGCAGAAATTCATAAGGTTATTCATGACACTAGTTTAATTTATTCAAAATTCATGGTTCTATATTCATTTTCCTAATTTGCAGCCCAAAAGGGGGGCAGTGTTATGCTTGTATGTGAGAAATGACAATGATTGATACATCCTGGAGAGAGCTCTAAATTTTCAGTGATTCTTTGGTTTGCCCTTAATTTCCATAATTCATGAAACTGTAAGGAAAATCAGGCTTATTCGAGTTAGCTGGTCTCATTATGGTTCATTTTCTCATTTTAATTTAAGGAATATGTTGACCTACTTCTTTGGTTAGATAACCCAAGTTCTTTGCTTCTCCTTTAATTCTGGATAACTAGTGAATCTCTTAAATTTATATTTCAACAAGTTGAACTAGGGAGGTAGAGTCTTCTATGTATCTGATGTGCTAATGATATAGAGATGTCTTCAGGCTGTATTTTATAGGTATGTTATATGTAACATGCCAACTTGCATTGTTAGGCTTCAGAGAAATACCAATAATTCCTATATCATACTGTGAGTATTATATACAATAGCGTGTCAAAACTGTGATTTATTTCCCCTATTTTAGTTACAGAGATCTACGCTTGGGGCAATTCTCTCATCAATATCCCATACTTGTGAAAAATGGGCACTCCTTAGAAGTGATTCACCTGGCCTATTTCAAATGTCAGCTTTAGGAAGAGGTTAATAATGCCCTGCTAGGGCTTACTTCTCTCTACTGCCAACAGGACTGTATTTCTTCAAAGACAGAACCCTGCATGGTAAACATCAGCATCCATAAGTGATGCACAAGCCTGGGGTACCATTTGTCTCCAAATTGGTGCTGGGCTTGGGGCTTTGTGGCCATGGCTTTGTGTTGTGGTTGTGCCAGCAGAGAAGAGCAAGAATACGAGCAACTGAAAATAGTCCCAATTCCCAGATTGCATGTGGGCCTAGTGACTACCTTGTGTCTATTTTGCAGCCTTTTGTCTGTCTTTGTTGCTACAGGCTCTTTTAAATACACTCTAAATGTGAATGTTTCTTAACTCTGTACCCTCAGTTTCAAAGGGCCTAATTTATGAGCTTTGTGAGCTTTTGTGCAAAAACAAAGAGTTTACAAAGTGGAATACATATCCTTCAAGACAGATAAGAGTTTTAATTGTAATTTTTAAATTCAGCCTACGTAAACTATACCTCAAACACAGCACAGTACAATGTGCAGATTTGTTGCATTAAACAACACTTTTTAACAGATTTTTCTGACCAATGAATGAATAGTCTGAGATGGATTTTTTTAATGAGCAGTTTGTAACATTGTCATATGCTGTGAACTGAAGGCTACATTATTTTACCTTGGCTAAATGTATACCCATATAATTAACACCATAGTTATCGACACTATTTTTTGAATCCATATTTTTTTTAGGATATAATCAAGATAGTGTAAATACAAATTACAATAAGACAGAATTCCCTCTTTCTCTCAACTACCCTAAGAATTTTATGTTTTTTGCTATGAAAAGCTATAGATCAGGAGTTTAATGCTTAAGACCAACTTCATCATGTCAGTATTTTCTAAATATTGATTTGATGAAGCAAATAAAATACCCATTGTCTTTTTTAGAAATAAAAGAAGACAGAAAAACTAAATTGAAGGGTTTGTTCAATAAAGTCACTTGAAAGTGCTGGGTTAATGGTTGGACTTGATGTTTTCAAAGATTTTTCCTAACCTAAGGGATTCTATGATGCTATGGTATTTAATGTTCAGTGCATCATCTTCCTTTTTGTTTATTTTCCATTTTTTTTTTTATGAGCATTTCTGTTCAAAACCTTTTTTATTCCAAAGTCTTCTAATTATTCTCACTGACAGTTTCAGCAAAGTTAACTTCTATCAAAAGTAGTAAGATTAAATATTTTATCAGAGAAGATCCTTTCGCCTCTTGGATTTTTCTTAGTGTGCAAATTACTTGAGTTTATGCAATATATTTTTATTCTGAGGAAAAAAAAAGACATTTTTTGTTGAAAATAATAATAGGAGAGGCCAGAGTATTGAAAATAATAGTAGGAGATGCCAGAGTCATGGGAGAGGGCCATATAATAAACTTATACTCTTCTGGTGAGTGTGATCACCCTTAGAAAATGAGAGAAAGGAAGATGTGAACATGGCTCGTGATTCAAAAGAAAAGCTTATAATTATAAATAAATTTGATCATCATCTTTTTTAATATGATGGATTAGTGAAAAAGGAATAAACAGCATCCTGACACCTCAAATGCATCTTGGAAGAAGTTTCTTCTTCTCCAGTACTACATGCAAATGTATACTTGGAAATTTCTTATTCTTTTTGTTAAGAACCATTTAAATTTCCACACATATTTAAATGGTAAAGATGTCTGGATGATGGACAGCAACCTCTTTCTTTTGTACATCAGGCTCCCTTGTGAGCACTGATATGATGTGGGTGCTGAAATTTAATTAAAATGCCTATTAAGAAGAAATCTCTAGAAATATCTTGTCTTCAGTAGGTAGATACTTAATTTATTTTTAAAGTGTTGGTTTAGCTGTACAAAGCAGAGCTTTCTTCTTCAGAAAGATGAATATGAATGAAATCCTCTCCTTTTGTTTTCTAGTGAAAGCATACTGCTGATAATGCTTTTAACTCAGATTTTATCATTAGCCTATTTCCATTGGCAGATATAAGAGCACAGAAATTTCACAGCAAGTTCTGAGTCACCAAGTTCAACCCTGTGTCATAGACAAACCCAACAGACTATTATAAATGTATGATGTTCTCTTTAAAACAAGCTGCTTTCAGTGCTTGGCATTACAGTTGAGCAAAAGAAAGTTTAGAGCCTCACTTTTGGACTCCTAAAAGATTTCTTTTTCTAAATTCATATGGAAACTCACTAATGGTCCCCAGATAAGTGGTATATTTGAAATCTATTCCTTATCTTGATTCACCTTGTTCCTGGATGCGCAGCAAGCACTGCTGTGACTGAACTGCACCTAGTGACAAGGTTTTGGTGGGTGGTGCTGCAGGGGAAAACACCAGAGGCTCCCAGACAGACCCACTGCTGGCCAGGGCCGAGTCGTCAGTGATGTTGGCAGAACCTTGTATGTGATAATGTATTTAAGAAAGGATTAAAAATTCTGGAAGAGAGGAGTTAGAAAATGTGGAAAAACCAACCTCACAGAAGGAGGAGGAGGACATGCATCAGGCACCAGTGTGGAGATTCCCCTGCAGATTGTGGTGAAGACCGTGGTGAAGATCATGTTGAGGCAGCTGCACCTCTGCAGTCCATGGAAGACCTCTTACCAGTGCATGTAGATCTGTCCTAAAAGAAACTGCAGCTTGTGAGAGCCTACAGAGAAGGCTACTGTTGACCAGTGAAGAGGAGGAGTCCATGCTGGAGCAGTTCATGAAGAACAGCATCCTGTGGGAAGGACTCACGCTTGACGAGTTTGTAGGATTGTCTCCAATGAAATGAAGGGAACTGTGGGAGGAGGAAAAAGAGAAGACAAGAGGGATTACAAACTAACCAGAAGCCCCATTCCCCTGCATTTCGCACATGGAGAAGGTAGAAGAATTGAGAATGAAATTGAACCTGGGACAAAGCAAGAGGAGGAGGGAAGATCTTTTACAATTATTCTTGTTTCTCATTATCCTGTTCTGTTTGATTAGCAATCAACTAAATTAATTTCATCAAGTTGAGTTGTTTTGCCCATGATGGTAATTAAAATTACTGAGTGACCTCCCTGTCCCTATCTTGACCCATGAATTTTTGGGTCTTATTTTCCCTCCATCCTTTTGATGGAGGATGAGTGACAGAGCAGCTTGATGAGCTCTCGCCAAGGTCAACCCACCACAGTTCTTTGTGTTGCACAGTAGGGAACTCTTTGCAATTGAATATAAGAATATTAATTGGGAAAGGTAAAGGGCTTTCCCAACATGGACTGAACAATGCTAGAGAACAAAATCATTGGGAATTTAATTTTCAGATGTAGTGAAGGGATTAAGGCTGAAATGTGTGTGAATTTTCTGTATTTGTCAGTGTTGAAATGGTGCTTTAATTTTTTTGGTTGCATTTTTAAGAAACTGAGGTTTTCAAAAAATGTATGATTTAATCTAAATTTAATTGATTGTTAGTAGTGGATGGCCAGCAGGCAACAAGTGCTGAAATACCTTTGGCAGTCCATGAAGAAAGTTAAGCACTTCCAAAGCTCCCTCTGTTTTAGGCATTTTTAGGCACCTAGCCTTGTGTAATTTTTTTTGCAGGCCTTTTGTTCCAATCCTTTTAGGCTTTTAATTTACCTTTTTGGCTCTTTTTGAGATACTGCCTTTAACAGGATCTGGTCTGCAACATATATATACACTTTTCCTTTAAGTTCTCAGGAGTCACTTTCACTGCTGGAAGCAGCATAATAGAAGCTGTATTGCTGTATGCAAGTTATCTCTTTGTTATAAATAAAACCTTGATTTTATAGCTTTAAATCCCATAATTTCTAGATCCACAGGTAACCACAATGTTGATTTTTATTATTGAATATTTATGTTTCCTTTTCTTGAGTCAATCTAGGGGTTTTGACTGTAAAAAGAGATTTTTTTTTTACTAAATCTAATTTATTTAAATGTAAGAAGTTAATTCCATTAGCTTCTGATCAGCCCTAATTAGTGATCACTCCAAAATGAAGCTCAAAGTGTAGGCACAAAATATAATTTAAAATGTAGTGTCTTCTTTGAAAAATCTTTTATTTCCTAAGAAAAGAAACCTGCATCATGGGTTTTTTTAAAATCACTATCATAAGCTACTAGATTTATCAGCACCATAGGTTGTTTAACATTGTAAGTATTTTTTCCTCAGCAAAAGCTGAAAGTTTGCACCACTAACTACACTTGAAAGTAGATTTGTTATTTCTCCAACTCATCTTTTTTCATCCCATTGATTAGTGTTTAATTGAAGAAATAGCAGAGTATATTAAGAAAATTTAACCTCTAGATCCCAATATATCAAAGCTCAAGACAAATTCTCTGCAACGGTGCGTACATATTGCAGAACAATAAAAGACTTTAAAACCCCACGAAGTGTTTTTCCATGATCAAGTTAAAAGCCTGTATGTGATTTTGGACTTTCTATTTCCTTGGTTTTAAAAATCTACCGAAGTTACTGATGTTGATTGGAATTTTGACCACACCAAAAGTCCTGCCGGAACCATTTTTTTCCAAGTGGGAGCTTTTTTTTTTTTTTTTTTTTTTTTTTTTTTTTTTTTTTTTTTTTTTTTTTTTTTTTTTTATTATTATTATTATTTTTTTAATTTCCCCATTGGTGATAGCTCTCTATAATCTCTTTCATCTCTCACTGTCATTTTGGTTTTACTCTCAGCTTGGTCCCAACACTCTTACCAAACCTGCAATGCTGGTACTTCATTGTCATGCTGAATTCCAGCTAAATTACTGGAGTCTTGCATTGAAGCAAAGACCCATTCTTATGAAGTCCTCTCAGATCTCTCAGACAATATCTAGAAATAGCCAAGAGTTAGAGAAGAGTAGGAACAATTTCTAAGAGGCAGTTAACTATTTTTTTGTTAATACTGGAATCTGTTTTGAATGTGTTTAATTTGTCGAGTACAGTAAATCTTTAGTGAGATATCCTTAATATCTCATGGCATGGTCTCCACTTGTGAATTACTTGAAAGTTAAGTGCTGCCTTGGAATCTATAGCAATCCGGGGTCTTCAGGAGTGGTGTGACACAAATGTCATGGTTGCATTGGCACTGAGCAAGGGTGGGGGTAAGATTTGTGTGAACTGGGTGCTGCTGTCTTTCTTGGCTGCTTGCTCTCTGCAGTGCAGGTGACTTATCTTACAGAAACATTCACATCACAGCACTCGAGATACATAGCACAGAAATAGTTCAGTGCTTCTGGCCCAGCAAGCTCCTTAGGTACTGAGATAAGCAAAGAGGAGGTGATGTCCTCCTATTGCAAAAGCAGCAGCAGTAAAGAAAACCTTTTTCTCACAAAGGCATGAACCCAGAAATACAAAAAGCTTTAGCATTACAGTACCTAATTGAAATCTGCATATTTATCCATGCTGCAGGTTACGTCCATCACCCTTCCTTTTTGCTTTGTGTGTCTCCTAGCAGCATCAGCTACCATTTCATCAGCTCCTGCTATCACTCATTCCTGGTCCATTTTCTAGTTCTCCTGAGCAGAGGACCTCCCAACAGCCATCCTTTGCCTTGATTTCCCTGTAACATGATGTGGTAACTTCACCAGAAAGCAAAATATGGATTGTTTCAACCAGCCTGTAAAGACTATCTGAGATGATGAAAAAGCACATCAGAAAACTGTAAATATCTTTATGAGGTTATGCCATATTTGTAAATTGAGGAGAACAGGAATATGAGAATAGAGCCCCAAAGAAAAAGCAGTGCTATAACAAATTGTTATACAGAGATGAGTTTTTCTGCCTGAGTGACCCCTGACTCTGGGCTTGCACAACTCTTCCACAATGGGATACCAGCAGACACTCCCTTCTTTTGCTAGCCTGTTGCCACGACATTGATATTCTTGGGAACATTTTCTGTCATTCTTGGTTGAAACATCTTTCTCATTAATTTAAATTTAGATAGCTTTTGATTATAAAGGATCTGCTTTCTGGAATAAAGAAGAATATGGAACTTAAAATTACAGAATCCATATCAGAGAGAAAAACAGCTAGCTTTATAGCCACTGGAATTAATAGAGCTGGGGCTCTGGCAGGTTTGTAACTTAGAGTTTAAATACCTCATACCTGCTAAGGTGTGAACTAGATCAAAGCCTTCTCTGCAGGTGGAGTCATCGTGACTTTTCTGTTTCAAGAATAACATTGGGGTTTTCACCCTGCTTCTCTTAGAGTCCCATAGATCATATGTAAGAGAAAAAATAAACTCTTCCTTCTGGTTCTGAGTCTTTCAAATTGAAGAATTTTATTTATTTCATAACTTAATGTCACTTGCCAATCTTCCATCACTTGCATCCTTATCCAAACTGTGGATGATAAACAGGCAGAATTCTCACATTGTGACAGGCATGGGTTTTGATTCTCCTCTGTCAGCCAAATTTCTCATATCAAGTACATAATTTTTCGTTGCTGAAGCTGAGGACGCTTCAAAAATATGGATGTTGCAAGCAGTTCACGAAAATTTGCTGGACAAGTTCCTGAAATTACATGTAACCATATAAAAGAATTTCATAAAGGTATTACTAAAATTACTAGGTATTAGTAAAATTACTTGTCAAGGCCAAGTGCAACCAGAGAGATTGTCACAGAGCACTTGGCTTATGTGGCAAGGTTTTGTTAGCTGGGGCATTGCAGGGGTGGCCCCCTGTGGGAATAGACACAGCCAATGCCAGCCCACTCCATCTGACCCACCACAGGACACAGCTGAGTCGGACAGTGGGGCTGGTGGCACTGCTGCAAGAACGTATCCAAGAAAAGGTAAAAACCCTGCACAGCAGCTGTGAGACAGGAGTGAGAAAAATACGAGAGGAAGAACCCATGGTCAGAGAAGGAGAAGGAGGAGGTGCTGCAGGCAGCAGAGCAGAGATTACCCCAAGTCTTTGGAGGAGGAAATCTCAACACTCCAGTCCACAGAGGAGCCCATGCTGCAGCAGGTGGATATACCCTGAAAAATGGTGCATCCCATGATGAGAGCATGCATGAACATAGAGAGGAGCCCACAAAATAAACAGGTTTTCTGTTATGATCTGTGGCCTGTGGGGAACCCACACTGGAGCAATATGTGAAGGACTGTCTCCAGTGGGGAGGACCTCATACTGCAGCAGGGGAAAAATATGAGAAGAAAAAATATAGCAGAGAAAATATGCTGGAACCACAGCTCCCCTTCCTCATCCCACTGTGCCAGTCTGCATAGTGCATGGAAGAGTTAAGGAACAAAGGAGTGAATCTGAGCCTGGGAAAAAGTGGGAGTTAGAGAGAAGATTCTGAGTTTTGTGTTTGCTTTTCACTATCCTACACTGTTTTTAATTAGCAATAAATTAAATTGAGTCTTTTTGCCCATGATGGTAATTATTAAGTGATCTCTCTGTCTTTATCTCAACCCACAAGATTTTTTTATCTTATTTTCTCCCTTCCATTCTGTTGAGCAGGGAGAGGGATATAGTTACTGGATGGGTGTCTGGCAGCAAGTCAAGGCCGAGTCCAGTACACAGACACAACTATGAGTTAGTGAAATAAATAAGTTTTGATGACATCCTCCTCTCCAGGAAACATTGCCATAATTTGGTTGTCATCATCTCACTGTTCAGACCTGTGCACCTACAGAGACAGAGTGTAGCATACTTAGGAAATGCTGAGGGTTTCCAAAAAGAGAGGAAGTTTCCCAGCACTGTGATCCCTTGAAAACAGGTATCTTAACTGTGACCTCTGTCAAAGATGCTTGGATTGCTACTTAAGGAGAACTTATAGTGGTACAGAAAATAGGGTAGCTGCATAGTCATTATATCTGAATTGGTGGTTGCATGCCAGTGGGAGGGAAGTCAAATCCTCCGAGTAAAACCAGCTGGGTGCAGTTTTGAAATGTGTTCTCAAACAGAAGTGCTGACATAAGGCAAATTTCACAAGTAGAACTAACTGTAGGACTAACTCTCACTCATGGTGGATGAAATCTCAAAGCAAAAAGTTTTAAAAAATAGATATAAATGGAGATAAAGTCAAGACAACATATTGTCTTTTATTCTGTACCTCTTATCATTATTATCCCCGAAGAGATGTGAGAAACCTTATATCTTACATGTGCAAACACTGATACACTTTCAGAAATCTTGCCAGGAAATATGTCTGCACCTTTCTATACATAACCAAAGCTGATATTCTTAGCTTTTTCCTTCTTAACAGCTAATTCTCAGCTGTTTTTTTTTTCTACTGTCTGCTCTGACTGCTGCAATAATTACAGTTTCAGCACAAGAAGAGTCATACTTCCCTCTGCCTCATATGAGTGGACAAAAACTTGTCAACAGCCCATGAAAGGTAAATAAAAATGAACCAAAATTTTAAACTAACACTTCCACAGATTTTGTACACATTTAAGTGTTTCCAAATGCAAAAGTATTTGAGAATGAAAAAATGCATCTGAAATATGCCTCCTTTAGGTTTTCTGTTGTTTTGCAGTGAAAATGAGCCCTTGCAGTAGAAAGGACATAATTATTTTGATTCAAGCTTCTGCAAGTATCCCCAGGTTTTTCTCTGCAAAGTTGCTTCTCTGCAGATGGACTCCAGTCTGCTTTGTTGCATGGAGTTACTGTAAAAAGTACTTAAGTATCAAAGCTCTGTCTGTTACTTTTTTTCTGTGAGGTTGATCAAATGCTGGCACAGTTTACCCAGAGATGCTTTGGAGTGTCCCCCTTGGAGATGTTTAGAAACCATCTAGACTGGGTCCTGTGCCAAGCAGCCCTGTTTGAGCAGGTGGCTTGGACCAGATGACCTCCAGAGTCTCCTTCCAACCTCATCCAGTCTGAGATTCTGTGAACTGCTGAAATTTGATCTGCTGGAGAGCCACTATTTCTGTATCAATGGTATGTGATTACTGAAAAAAAGTGTAAGTAACCTCATATTTGTGTGGCAAGATTATTCTTTGTTAAAAGAGGGCTCTGAGATGTGCTTCTTTCTGTAGCTTTGACTCTGCTAATGTGTGTTTCATCTACACTTTCATGACATTTTTCAAGATGAGTAAATTGATTTTTGTATAAAAGCAGTTTCACATTTACCAGTGCTTCAATGCGAATGCTCTTTAGATCTCTGAAAATTCAAATATTAATTAATTGAAAATCAAGTGAAGAAAATGATCATAAGCTGGTCAAACATTTTCCTCATTTTTGTGTCCACTTCAACCACAGTAGCATCTCTTTCTTTCCCACTCAGAAAGTAGTTTGGCATTGTCAGAGAAAAACACTTCCCCATTGCCATTACAGGCTCTGTTTTCACTCCTTGCTAATCATGTTCTGATATAAACTGTGCATAACTTATCATAATTTTAGATAATGATGTCATTTACCTTTAACCAGGGGAGTTCTGAAACACCTGTTTTAATATTCCTGAGTTGCAATTTTGTTTTTCTCTACATTTGTTGAAGCAATAGATCTAGTTTTATAGTGGAAATGAAATTTTATTTTGGATGTGTGCTTGAAAACTAAAAATCTGTTGTTGTAGATAAGTAGAATGACCATTTCTGTTAATTCATAAAAATAAGAAATTTTGGGATAAACCACTAAAGAAACACAGAGAAATTTAGCCATGTGTTAGAAATCATTGTACCATAGCAAAAAGAGTATTTATTTTTCATTGTTTATAAATTCCAGCCAGATGCCAAACCTATGAATTCACAACTGTGGGAAACTGCATTTTTGGGATCTCTCAGGTCACCAGGGGTTAGAAAGAGTGGCACTGTTATGATTTCACAGTGCTGACTAATTAGAAATCAATGACTAACTGAATAAAAGTCTCCCCCCTCAGACTCAGACTGAGTCAGCCAGTGATTTTTGAAGGCAGAGATGACAACAGCTTTCCCATGAGTCTTCCTGGCCTTTATGGTAAGTGTGTGGTCCCTAAACCTGGCTGACAAGTGCTTGTTATGCTGCCAATTCTCCACAGGCTTGTTCTGAGTACACTGGTCATCATATCTTTTTCTGGAAAGCATCCTTCAGCAGGACAAGAGGGTTCTTTTTACAGACAGAGTGGGATTTAACATTGAAGTCAGTGGGGGAGGTTTGAAATAGTGGAAAACAACAAAAAATATTTAAGCAGAGCTGTGTATCTTTTACTTTGTTCTGCTATTTAACCTTTGGTCACTCTGATGGATCTTACTTGGTCCCTGTATCCATCATACTGTCAGAGAGAGAACACCACCAGGAGGATAATGATGTTCCTATTATCATCCCAAATCTCAATATTTCCTGTGTTTATATTGTGTTAATCACATGCTTCATTATTTAGTATTGCACATCGAACTCTGTGACTGATTGTTTTATTTGATTTAAAGGGAAGTAGGAATGGAACTACAGGGGAGAACCACAGGTATCTTAGCTCTTATTTGGACCTCATCTAGCCCCTTCTCTCCTAAAGGGAATATCTCACTGCGATGCAATGTGGGTCAGTATTCTCTGCTTACAAATGTTCAGAGAAACTGGGCTTTGCTTCTTTGCTTTCAACAAACTTTTTTTTTTTTTTTCTTCTTCTTCTTAGAACTTTTATATTGATTTCTGTTACATGTTTTTGCTGGACTGTGACAGGTCCTGCTAAAGTCTTATCATAAGAACTTTATATTTTAGGGTGGTACAACAGAAAATTGAATGAGATCCTGCCCTGCTCATGTGTGAAGGTCATGGAACTCAAGACTTCTGCTGGGGAGGGAGAGAGATACTGAACATGTAGATGAAATTAATCTCATCATTCATTATGTGGTTGGTATTTTGATATCTGGAAATGTACTAAAGAATAACAACATTCTACTATTGCAACCTTAACTACATTTTTAATAAGAAAGGTAAAAGTTGGTCTTCCAGTTCATTTCCTGTTGCTGCTTCCTATTTTGCTGTCAATGTAATCCCTAAGCTCATAAAACTCTCCATACAAGTCATTAATTTATGCATCTCCTTTTTATTTGGCCAGATCCACAAGATGTGGAGCACAGTGTCTTGTGTACCTATCAGCATTTTTACTGAGGGCTTCAAAGACTGAGGCAGAGAGTGGGCTACAACAGTGTACACACCCAGAGTTCATATATTGCAAATAATGTACAGGAATGGCTTAAGAATCTGTGTACCTATTACACTCAATGTGTGTACTGAACACACTGGATTGACTTATAAAATTTTGTCAGTGTCACATAGGAAATTGCTTCTTGTGTTCCATGTTTGATTTATTTCTGATAAATAATTCATTTGAACAATTAGTTTTGAATCTTTACTCTCTTGGTATGAGAACATTGACCAAGTTACAAGGTGAACAATTTCTGTGGAGTGTAAACTGAAATGATTAAGAGAAATAACAGTATAGTAAAATATCTGAATGCTGTGAGGGACTGGAAGGATTGCTGTCTCAAAACATTTCAGGTGTGTGTGTGTGTGGCAAAAAGGGGCAGGTTGGGCCTTGCCTTTGGTGTATCCCAGCCCTGCCATAGCCACCAGACACTGGGACACTGGAGGAACTGCTCTATTAATGCCTCTGGAATCCCATTTTAGCCCCAGAATGGCCAGATGCCTGGAAGTCCTACCTGGGAAGGGCCCAGGAAAGCCAAAAGCTATTTAATCCAGGTGAGGACATCTTAACCCTATCTTCCTCTTGGAATTTCTATCAGCTGAACATTGTTGCAACCAGATTTGTTCTTTTCTATATCTTTTCTGTCTTTCTCTCTTTCTCTTTCTTCTTCCAGTTCCCTCTTCTCAGAGTTCTGACTAACTTAAAATTGGACAACTTTGGAATCTCCTAATTTGAATAGGCAATGTTAATGCTTTGAGAAATGCTTTATGTGTCTTAAACTTTTGCCAAAGTTGTCTGATATTCTGAAGTTTCCGGTAAAGCTTCTTGTTGTTTTGAACTCTTCAGAATATCTTGTCAATATTTCTCCCTTTCATCTCACTCAGAGTACATGAACAACCCCAAGCCCTTTTTAAAAGTCTCATTGAATGAGTTTTCTGGGGCTTTAAAAATGCACCCATGCATATCTGATGAGAAACCCATGAAGGTCAAATAATGAACAGATAAGTGTCAGTCCTTGTGGGAGACTGGAAATGTCATCAGATTAGTTATGTGATTTTGCATATATAAGCTCAGCTCAAAATAGATGCATTTGAAATATCACTGGGACTCTTGAGAATTACTCTAATATCCTTCCAGCATGTGGTTTTTAACAATACATATGATTTTCACTGTTCTTAGGAAGTTTTTATGTACTAGCCAGGCAGATATTCAAAAACTTTTAAAGAGTCATCATCTGCATTTCCAAACAGATAATATCTCTTTATGTCTCCTTCATATGTATCTCTTCAGAATATCTGAGCATGAGAGGGAGGGAATTGGATATGGCTGTTACAGGAGTTAATTGGTTATTCGTTTTGTGCACAAAGGTTTACAGGCACAGGCAAGCAGCAGTGCTAACAGAATGCAGCAGACTACTCTCAATGCTATGATTTTGCAAAGTCTATCTCAGACACTTAACGCTTAGGACCTTCATGATATCAAACTAAACAAAAAAACAGCAATTCTGATTTCTCCATAGTCACTTCACCCATGTGGATCTCAGTCCTCCAAGTGCACACCTGCACTTAGGAGCTCTGCACAGAGGTCTACAGGCACCATCAGATGTTTCCTTAGCAACAGGAGCCATATGTGGGCTATCCAAACTGCTTTTCCTGCACTAGGTTTCCTTGGCAGCAAGGATAATGCTTAGAAAGGAAAAAAAAAAAAAAAAAAAAAAAAAAGGACAGACCAGTACATGAGTGAATTTCAGCAGTTTGCCTGTGCAGCCCAGGTTGCAAAAAGAAATGTGCTCTTTGAAATAATATTTTTTTTAAACATCTATACGGACCTGAGGTTTTCTCTGCTAAGACTGACAGAGAAGGTGCAGGGATGGCAGTGTGTGCCTGGCCCAGAAGGGTGTCACACTGTCACAGCTGTCTGTGCACCACAGCATGGTCCCAAGAGATTTACCTACCTGCAAATGCAGCATTTTCCTCTGCAGGTCCAGTGGACACTGTGGCCCTGGACAAGCATCTTGCACAAGTTGTGTCCTGCCAGTAAACTCAGGAGGAGTCCAGCAATTTATGAAGGGTAGTGCTTAAATCAGTGAAGCTTCTCTGAGGAGCAGAGGTTGACCATCACTACCAGCATCACAAACCATTTATTCACAAACCAACCTGTGCTCACCACTGCTTTTAAGATTAGGGAGAAAAGAGTACAGGGCTGCTGTGGGTGTCACTGGCTATAAACTTACCCACAGTGCAGGTTGCTGGGGTGTATTCATCCATGACATAAATAAAAAGGTATGCTCAGGTCCTTGACAAGGCAGATTATCCTCTGGATTCTTGTATGGTACAGAGAATTAGGAATAAATCTACCAAGTCAACTAGCCTAAAACATGTGGATATTTAGCCAGAAGACTCCATCTGAATTCAAAAACTGTTTCAGAGGTATTTGAATTTAATTAAAATCCAAAATACACACATTGTTTCATCTATCTATCAGATAATGAGATTTTATAATTTATTTCTCTAGTAAAACATAAAAATAGAAAATGTATCCTCTGTATTACTTGTATATTTGTATTTGACTTAGGGCAGCAATGTTGTCTGAAATGTCAAGTAATGAGACATCCTAGAAGAAAGAATAATGGAAGAAAGCTTGATGATTAGGAGTTTGATACAAAGGAATTTTCTGGAAGCAGTTTCTTGCACTTGTACAGGAGCTCAGTGGCTTAAGGGGCAGAATTTCATTTTTATAATTGAAAGAAAATGGATTAGATATATAATGTATATATTTATACATATATGTAAACACAAAATGCTTAAATTATCATTTATGTTAGAAACACAGTATCAACTTAAAAACAAAGCAAGATCAGAAAACTATGCAAACAAATTCCAAAAAAATGAGATTATTCATACCGGGTTTATTTAGAAATCACGAAAGTTTAGTAGGAGGTCTTACCAATTTTTTTTTTTTTAATTTTTTTTTTTTTTTTTTTTTTTTTTTTTTTTTTTTTTTTTTTAATGTACTTGGATCTGCTCCCACTGAATTCACTGGATATAGGTGAGAAAATTAATTTCTTCAGAAGTACAAAGTCTTCTTTGGTAGACATTCTAGATTTTCCATTTGCCCCCTTAATAAAGAATTTCTCCCAGACTATTGCTACCCTCTTCCTAATCTCTAAAGCTTGCTCAGACCTCCAGGAACACTTCCAATGTTTGAACACGTTCCTAAACCATGCAGCTGTTGAGCCACATTGCTAACCAGAGATAACAGCACGGATCTGTTACAACTGAGGTCCTAGTTCAGTCAATCAGTACAGCTGCCTCACCAAGATGGGCACCACAGTCCCAAAAAAATCCATAGTCTTCATTAGATCCACTCAATAATTTGGTCTTCAAAACTATTTCTTGTAAGTGCATGCACTGTCTCTTGAAATACACCTTTTTGTCTCCATTTTTGTTGATCTGAATGGTTGAACAATTTTAGTAATGGCTTCTGTATGCCTCTGTGGGGGCTGATGCATTTTGGGGTCCTGTCAAAATCCTGGTTTTGTCAGACAGCTATATTGGGACACCTATTCAAAGCAAAGCTTTTAAAATCTTTTCACAGTCTCTCATAAAAATGTACTAAGGTGAAAACCAAATGCATTTACTTACTATAGTAAAAAGTATGTCTCAGATGTCTCCAGCATTCTTTATTTTAATGTTTTGTCTTTTTGAAAACTAATATGAAGGCAGCAGAAGGGAATTGTATAGCTACTTGTCTTTGGGGTTCTATCATCCCAAGAACCTATTTTATATGCACCCTGATGTGTAAGGACAATTTAAATCACCAGGAGAACTAATGAGTAGGTCTTTGAATGTCCTGTCACTCAACCTAAACTTTAAAATTGGAAATTAGTAACATAATTTCTGTGGCACATAAGAATGGTAAAGAGAAACTAAAGGGCAAGACTTCTTTTATCTCTAACTGCAGTAGAGTTATGATCTCTGAAAACATCTCTTTAGTCCAGAACATCCTTGATTACCATGTAGAGCCAGTGAGTTATTAACCTCTTTTGGGCTATTTTACAGTGCTGCAAAAACTATTTTTACAGCCTTAGACTAATTTTGGAAGAGGTATGAGATAATGCCTAAGCCCACAGAGTGCGATTTTTAAATATATGTTAACGTTCCGAAGTGTGAAAATGGCATTATGGAGATAAGTATGAATAAAGAATAAAATCCTTTAGACATAGCCTATTGTTAAAATAGGCACTCAGACAGATGCACTTAGCAGTCAAAATCTAACCACATTTTGAATATAAAAATTTTATTGTAGTGCTGTAGTTTTTTATTTGTTTGTTTTAATTCACAAGGTTTTGAGTGAAACCAAGAGTACCACCACAAGGAACAACTGGCACATCACACACTCGGACCAGTCACACTCCTTTGGAATCCAACTGTTCCAAAAGTGATTCTGATCACTTGACCATTTCATTTTTTGCTGTACATTAAATTAATGATGTGATGTTTCTTTATCTACCAGCTGACGCTTCCTTTCCTATTGTGGTAAGGTTTTCCCAGGAAATCTCAAACTTTTAATGATGACTTTGTTGAAATTTTCTACTTCCTCTAATACAATGTTACATACTGGTTAGCAGCTTTGTAATGTGGTTTTATTCAAGACAGTAACAGTAAAATAAACAGAGATTTACTGAATAAGTGAGGTAATAATCTATGGCTCTTCGATTTAAGATTGATCACTATTCCTGTAGTCCTACTCAAATGACCCGCTGGGGAATTTTGGCCAGTATACTGCTACACAAAAAGAATCACGATACTGCCCTCAGTGCTGTGCTTCTGAACAGTTTTCTTGAGGCTTTCTTGTGTGAAGAACACCCCACTAGCAAGACAGGGTTTTAGAGACAAGGTTTTTTCTCTGAATTTATCACCGAAAGCAATATACAAGGCACCAGGAAACCTTGTCCATATTTTCTCTTTCTGCATCTGTCTGCTGCAGCAGTGGAAAATCTATTTGATTTACTATGGGTCAGGTATCTCTGAATACCTTTCCTACACACAGACAATCAGGGGTTTTTATCTATTTATCTGTTCTTAACATTGTCTATCCTGCAATCCTTCACACTGAATGCAGGCCTTATACATATAAATAAGGCACATGCTGTGGCACACTTAGCAGCCTCCTGAGATGCTTCATCAAATTCAAGCTGGGCAGGCACATTCTTAATCAGGCAGAGAACAGCCATTGGCCTCTGCCCTTCTGTGCAGATCAGGATGAGTCTCCCTGGCAGCAACCAGCCACTCTCAAAATTGCTGCTTCCCTTTTCTATCAGCTCAATTGCTTGGTCTTCACTATTATGGTAATAGGTTTTTCACAGAATCACAGAATCATTAGGTTGGAAGAGACCTTCAGGATCCTCGAGTCCAACCCAGCCCTAACACCTGAACAAAACCATGGCATCAAGTGCCACATCCAGTCTTTTTTTAAACACATCCAGGGATGGTGGCTCCACCACCTCCCTGGGCAGATCATTCCAGTACTTTATTGCTCTTCCTGTAAAAAACTTTTTCCTAATATCCAACCTATATTTCCTTTGGCACAGCTCAAGACTGTGTCCTCTCCTTCTGTCAGTTCCTGCCTGGAGAAAGAGACCAACCCCCACCTGACTACAGCCACCTTTCAGGAAGCGGTAAAGAATGACAAGGTCATCTCTGAGTCTCCTTTTCTCCGGGCTAAACACCCCCAGCTCCCTCAATTGTTCCTCACAGGGTTTGTGTTCCAAGCCCCTCACCAACCTCATTGTCTCCTCTGGACATGTTCGAGCATCTCAACGTCCTTCCTAAACCAGAACTGGACACAGCACTCAAGGTGTGGCCTCATCAGTGCCCAGGACAGGGGAAGAATGACCTCCCTGCTCCTGCTGGCCACACCATTCCTGATACAGGCCAGAATTTGCCTTCTTGGCCACCAGGGCACACTGCTGGCTCATGTTTAGCTGCTGTCACCAGCACCCCCAGGTCCCTTTCCTCCTGAGCACTGTCCAGCCACATCATCCCCAGCCTATAACGCTGCAGGGGGTTATTGTGGCCAAAGTGCAGGACTTGAGATTGGATTTTTTAAACTTCATCTTAATGGACTCTGCCCATCCATCCAATCATTCCAGTTCTCTTTGCAGAGCCCTCCTACTTTCCAACAGATTGACACACACTCCCAGCTTAGTATTGTCTGCAAATTTACTAATGAGAACACAGATGTTTTACTTGTCTTCTATATTTTATGACTGATGAATGCATGATTCTTCCCTTAATAGATGCTGCTGCTGAAGGTTATCTGTGAGAGATAGCAAAGGTAGCTTTAAGCAAGCTAGCCAGGGTGGGTCATAATAAGGGTGTTTGGGCACTGGAACAGGCTACTCAGGGAAATAGACACCTCACCAAGCCTGAGGCAGTTCAAGATATTTTTGGAGAGTGCTCATGGTGTGATTTTTGGGGCTGTCATGAGCAGGGCCAAGAGTTGTACTTCAGTGATCCCTGTGAGTCCCTTCCAACTCGGAATATTCAATAATTCTATTTCAAGTGTGTCAAAGTTTCAGAAACATTAAACAAAACATTGTAACCATTTATAGGCATAATGGGAATAAAAAGCAGCCTTTATTGCCTGAACCACACCTAACAATAACAGTTCCAGCTGTCCTAAAATATCTTATTGCTAACTCACAGTCTGGCAGATTTGTGGGACTTGGGTAGTCGGTAGAAAAGTCATCATAATGGGGGTGGGAAGGCATGGCAAGCATCAGTGGATGCACGATATGTTGCTGTTAGATTGCCATTTGTTTTCAAGCAAACAGATGACTGACAGGAAAAATATGAACTTATCCCTTTGCTCATTTCTGGTAGCTCTGTTGCTGCATTTTAGCTTACTTCAGGTTGTCTCCAGGGAGGAGGCTACTGCCATATTTAGTCACTCCCCAGGGTGAAGTACTGGGCTCTGCTGCACAGGGTGGGCAGAGCAAAGAGTGAGCCTGTGAGAGGCTGTAGCTCTCACCCTTGGCCAATAAGGCTGATGTGGGTCTGGCAGCAGGGGAGGGCTCTACAGGAAATAGCCCTCAGCGACAGCCTCTGCCATATCTGGAGCACTGCATGATCTAAAAGCAACAAAAACGTGATGGACATTCCATGGCTCAGCTCCAGAATGGGGATCGTTCTGGGGAAATAAAGAAGGGATGTTTTAGTAAGACTGAAATGCATCCCAGTGTCTATTGTCTGCTTCAAAGGGAATAATTACTATATGATATCAGCTTTTCAGGGCTCACAAAGGTGCAAATACAGAGAGAAAAGGTGAAGCATAGAATGAGCTGAAGGATCTTCTGGAAACTTTGCATTCATTTAATACAGACCCTGCAGAGACCCACAAGATAGAATGTGTAACTAAGAAGTTTAATATCTCTTGTGCTGATTAAATCAAAGCCCTAGATAAAAAAAAAAAAAAAAAAAAAAAAAAAAAAAAAAAAAAAAAAAAAAAAAAAAAAGCAGAAAACTTGATTTTCAGTCCTTAAAGTCTTTCTAGGTGGTGCAGAAGAATGACAGGAGAGTGACAGGAGATGCACAAAGACTTCAGGAGGAGAAGTACAGAATATTTGTATTTAAAATATTTGTTCTAATTATAGCATGAAATAAGGAATGTGGGAGGTATTCACAGTTCCTGGTAGAAGCAGGTGGGCAGAGAAGGAAGATTTTTTCATTTTCATATGTCTGTGAAATGGTGACTTAAAACAGGAACTGGGGTGGGCAGAAGAACTGCTGGAGATTCAAGAAAAGAGCAGTTTATTGAAGGGCAGCTTTAAAATATGATCATCATCTTCAAGGTATGCTGAAGTAGGGAACTCATCAAAAGAAAACAAATTACTTAACTCAAACTTCCCATTCTATTTTTGATGCAAAATCAATTTTAAGGTAAAGTAACTAATTAGTGCAGCTGCCTCACACTGCTGAGCTCTCCCTACTAATTTTACTATTTGAGTACACTCATAATTGTTATGTGATAGAGTAGACATTACAGAGAAGAAGACTTTTGCTAAAGTTTCTTGATAATTACTATAGAATTTATCTTACAGAAATGCAGTCTTTAGGGCTTATGATATGCCCAAGGGCCACCAAGAAAATGCCAACTGATAACATTTCCAAAATATAATCCTGAATAATTTTGCTGCTTTTTTATGGGTTTAGTTTTGTTCTTAAGGGGTGTTTGTTCCTTCCAGATTCTCCATCTATTGATCTTGGTAAGAACCCTCACGCAGTAACAGCACACTTGTCTATGATAATATGGAACTCAGAGGTATGAGAATTTTCAAATTAGAGGGTTTCTCATAGAAACATTAAGAAAAAGGTTTTTGGTTAGTTAAATAAGGGTCCTTTTCACAGTGAGCCTTTCACTGCATTGTCTCTTGGTAAGTGGTGACTTTTGAGTAGAAGGAAGGATTGAAGTAGGTGAGGCAGAGCTTTGAAGGAAGAATTAGGGAAAACAGCCAGTGCAAACGGTGGTTAGAGTTGTTATGAATCTCTCTGTAGTGCTCTTAATCAGCTCTCTTCATAAAGATGTGCTCAGATTTATAGACTTGGGTCTTTCTGTACTTCATGAAAGTCAGTATGTGGTATAGCCAAAGAAGCCCAGAGTGTGGGAAAACAAAGTACTCGAAATACTTCACTTTGTTCATGATAATGGTGACATCAGGGAAGACAGGTATGATACAAAGACTCATTAATTCTGATATATTGGATTTCTTTGTGGCTAATTAGCGGGTATTGACTCAAAATTAACGCACTTTTATGTAATTTCTCCTGCAGTGTGATCAGACTTAAAATTGAAATGCTTTTGCATTCCATCTTAGATGTCTAGGCAGCTTTTTTTGCTGGTATAAGGTTAGCTCCAAGAAGAAAAATGGTGCGTAAAATTCCACAACAAAAATATTAATGGACAGAATCTGCTGAAAGAAATATGCATTACTTCCCCAGCAGAATGTTTCTCTTCAGAGGTCAGTATTTTAATAAATATAATCAATACCTTTTTCTGAATGTTTAGATTTGACAGGCCCCCTGGCAAAATATTGATTTGCCTCTGCTGAAGCATATATTCATTATGAATGATGATAAAATCCTAGAAAAATGTCTCATCTGATTTGTTTAATCAACAGGCTTGAGACAATGCACTTTACAGATACTAAGCTCGTTTATTTGCATACATTTTGTGTTTCCTTTTGTTTGGTTCTATATGCTAAAATAAGGAGAAGTTTCATTCACCTTGATGGTTTCCATCTTTTTGTTTTTTCATGCTTCAGCAGATCCATTAAGAAACTATGTGCTGTACAAGGAAATTTTTTAGAGATGCTGAAAAATTTCCCAGTCCTGAATCCTTGATAGCACTTACATCTGTCAGGGCTCAGCATGAGTTCTGTACTTATTGCCTTAGACAGTCTGGGTCTCAGCCCTTTCTGTGATAAAATTTTCCAGTGCTGTAGCAAATAGTAATAATCACTCACAAAAAAATTGATGGTGGCAGAACAAAGAGAAAAGTAAACTAGTCAGTAGGCAGGCTTTGGTCTTAGCTGTAACGGTAGCTACTTTTATGTGTTTTCATGCATATTTAATATAGCCAGTTGTGTGTGCTTGTTTTTCATCTATTTTTACAAAGGCATAAATGAAAATATTGTGGAGACAGGTATTACTAGACCAATATCACTCTTATGTTTTGAAGTATTGGCGCAACGCTTATATATTTCAGAGAAATTTCAGTTTCTCCTCCAGACAGTATCTTTCAGAAGAACAAATTCCAACAGTTGCAAACCTGGAACATCCATCTGGAAGATGCACATATATTTTTGTCAGGTGTACAAACAAAGTAATGTTCAGCTTAGCAAATTCTGTGAAATTAAATTTATCTTCCCTGAATGCTCAAGAAGTATCTCACAAGTTTGTGAAACTGTAATGTTGAACAGCTTTTCATATCTGGAGTTAATTAAAGTAACCTAGCTAAGAAGTTACAGAAGCCAACACTCTACAAATATTTCTTGTAATATTTTCAATTATACCCCATTTATGCCATGATTTCAGTCTGCCATGAATATGAAAACTAAGTCAAAATGGTTAAGAAAACAAACTAAGTACTCGTATGTAGTTTTTGGATGTATGCAGTTGAAATATTCTATTAAATGTGTGTACCTATAATGACCTTATGTAAAGCTTATATTGTGTATTTGTCCTTTCCTCTCAGTGTTTGAATGTCCCAAGCACTCTTTTTTCAGATCTATCATCATCATCCCTTAAATTAATGACAATTAACAAGTATGTTTTGATCTAGTTTTGATTGGATGTCTCCAATTGACTGGAAATTAGCAAATACAATGCTCATTCACAAAAAGGGTCAGGATGATGGGAGGAAATACAGGCCTTTTAGCCTGACCTCAGTGCCAGGGAGAGGTCATGGAGCAGATCATCCCTAGTGCCCTCACATGGCATGTGCAGGACAACTAGAGGACAATCAGACCGAGTCAGCACAGGAGTGAGAGGCAAGTCTTGCTTGACCAGCCTGATCTCCTGTGAAGGATGACCCACTTAGTGGATGAGGCACAGGCTGTGGATGTTGTCTACCTAGACATCTGTAAAGGTATTGACATTGTCTCACACAGCATTCTCCTGGAGAAGCTGGTGGCCTGTGGCTTAGACAGGTGCACTCTTCAGTGGGTAAAAACCAATCTGGACGGCCATGCTCAGAAGAGGGTGGTGAGTGGAGTTACTTCCAGTTGGCAGCTGGTGACCCCAGAGCTCAGTACTGGGAACAGTTCAGTTTAACAACTTTATTGATGATTTGGATGAGGGGATGGAATTCACCCTCAGTTATTTTGTAGAGGACACCAAGTTGGTTGAGAAAGTTGATCTGCTGGAGGGCAGGCTCTAACAAGAGCTCTTGACAGACTGGATCAGTGTGCTGAGGCCAACTGCATGAAGTTCAAAAAGGCCAAGTGCCAGGTCCTGCACTTGAGTCATAACAACCCCAGGCATGGCTACAGGCTGTGAGCAGAAGGTCTGGAAAGCTGATCAGTGGAAACGGCCCTGGAGGCGCTGGTCAACAGCAGCTGAACATGTGCCAGCTGTGCCCAGGTGGCCAAGAAGGCCAATAACATCCTGGCCTGCATCAGCAATGGTGTGGCCAGCAGGATCAGGGCAGGGATTGACCCCATACTCGGCACTGGTGAGGCCAAACCTCAGATCCTGTGTTCAGCTTTGTGCCCTTCACTACATGAAGGACACTGAGGTGGTGAAGCATGTCCAGAGGAGGGCAAGGGAGCTGATGGAGGGTCTGGAGCACAAGCCCTATGAGGGGCGGCTGAGTGAGTTGGGAATGTTTAGTCAGGAGAAAAGAAAGCTCAGAAGAGACCTTGTTGCTCTCTACCTGAAAGGAAGTAAATATCAATCTATTAACAAGGTTAGATTAGCAGTAAAAACAAGTGAACTAACTTCCAGATATTGACAATTCTTTGTTCTTGCTGAATTCCAGATTTTGTACAGGTTTCTCATTCCCTCTAATGTTGTATTTAAGTATTGAGAGCTGCTGACCTGAAAACCTGCATTAAAGTGATTTAGGCATCTGACTGTTTTGCATATCCTTTAATGTTGCTGTCATGAAACCTGAAGTCTTATAGAGTTAGGACAAGTCCCATAGACTTCCTGGGATTTTATTTTTTTTTCAAGAAATGTAATAAGTTCAACAGCAAGGCAATATTCTCTGCTGTATGATGTCTATTTGCATTTAACAACTAAAGTTGGACTGCTTGATCAACATCTCTCTACTACCCCAAATTATTCAGAACTCTCCTCTCTGAAAATTGTTTTTTTCACTCCATACAAACAAGAACTGGGGTTTGTGGGATGGTGCATAACCTATATCAAATTTCGGAGAGATTATGTAAAAGCTTATTCTTTCGCTGCAGATTGTATGGGCTATAACATCTCTTTGCCCTGTGCAGACTCATAGTACTTTAAAGTTGGTTTGAAACTCCTACAGAGGGCTTACCTAAGTATAAATAGGATGAAGAAAAATCTCTCTTAGGGCACATTTTCAGTATGATAGTTGAGGTAATCATTCTGATCCTATTAACATCTAACAGGATTGTTTATAAAACCATTCCTCTATCATCACTTGCTTTAAAAGTGCCTAGAGGACTGCCCTTAAATATTCTGAGATTTAATCCTACTCCCAGACAAAAGAAGCAGGATCTTAGCCGCAGTTTGTAAGCAGAACTGAGTGTAGCTCGTGGAGGTGAGGTAACCACAGGTATGAGGAAATATTTTTCTGCATTTTTAAAATAAATCTAAATGTGTAAATCCTTAATATTCCTATCACATGAACTCACATCGTGAACTTTGTACCTGATAAGGGGAACCAGCCAGCGGGACTTAGAGATTGATTTTATTTTAGGATTTATTTTAGGATTAGTAAATACTTTTTTTTTTTTTTCCATGTATTAAGGGTAGGATATAACCACCAAGCTACGGTGTCACTTTTGAAGGCCCTTGATAGCATTCATTTCAGAGCTTACTGAACAGTGCCCTCATATTATTATTCTCCTTCTATTTATGCTCATTTTTTTGTTTGCATTTTTTGAATTCTTTTGCACATTTACCCTCAATAACTCAAGTTAAAATTTCAGCCAATAGATGTTTAGACAGCTTTGAAATACAGTAAAATATGACTCATTTTCCCACTTCTGTTGCATACTACACCAGAATATTATATTTAATATTTCAAAGTAATTATTTTGGAGAGAAGATTTTAGGATGTTATTTTATCTGGTGTGTTGGGTTGACCATGGCTGGATGGCAGCTGCCCACCATATTCACTGAATTATGTCTCCTTCTCTGCACAGAAGAGAGAAATTATGAGAGAAGGCTCACAGGTCAAGATAAGGGCAGGGAGAGATCACTCACAGATTATTGTCACAGGAAAAACAGAATTAACTTGGGGAAATAAGTTTCATTTTTCACCAATCAGATCAGAGCAGGGTAATAAGAAATAGCATAAAATATTTTTTAAAAATCCCACTTCCACCACCCCTCCACTTTTTCCAGGCTCAACTTTGCTCCTGAATTCTCTATCTCCTCCTCATCAGTGGCTCAGAACAGGGAATGAGGACTCTAATCTTCACAATCCTCTGTTCTTCACATATTGTCTTTGCAGCTCCTTCCTCCTCAAGGGGTCTCCCCACACTCTTCCCCTGCTCTGGGGTCTGGTCCTTTCCATGGGAAACAGTCCTCCATGAGCTCCTCCAGTATGAACCCTTCCCATGGGCTGCAGTTTATTCTGAACTGCTCCAGCTTGGACTCTCCATGGAGTCACAAGCCCTGCCAGCAAACCTACTCCAGAGTGAGCTTCCCATGGGGTCACAGCCTCCTTCAGGCATCCATGTGCTCCAGTGTCAAGTCCCCACCACAGGCTGCAGGTAGACACCTGCTCTACCATGGACCTCCAACGTGGTAACCATGTCTTCATTGTTTCTGGCTACAGCTACCCTCCTAATTATACAACATTTTGCAAGAATGCACAATGTTTCTGACATTCATTCTGTAACTTTTGTTTGAATGCATCTCATGAGGCTTTGTCATTCTTAACTCCCTACTGTTAGAAAGCATCAACAGCTGCTAGCACCTTCAAAGCTGATCTAATATAAATTTGTCTTCTTTTGATAAGCTCAAGGATTATGCAAGCTCTTTGGTTTGTATAGGAGGGACCTTTTTCCAACTTTTCGCTCAAGGCTATATGACATAAGGAAAGAGTCTGTAACCCTTATGCTGAATCTTACTGATTTATATGCAACTACTCTTGTGAGTAGTCCCAAATAGTTCAACAGATGTATGTTTGAGTAAATGGTGTAAGGATTAAATAATCTGGATGCAAATATCTCTTTTTACGTAAATATGTTTGAAAAATATTTAATAATATTATATTCTCTGAAAAGTTTATATTCAACTTTTATTCTTCATTTAAAAATCCAACTATGATAATTTACAAAGTATTTTTCATTTCACTCTGAGATTAGCAGTTGCATTTTAAATCATGACTTAAGTATTTCCTCCATATCTCAAGATCATGTCCCCATTGACTGTTCTGTGATGGGAGCTGCTTAGGCATGAGAGCAGCTTCATCCTCCAGCCCCAACTGAGGGTTTGAGTTCAGGCTATTCAGCATTGCTGAGAACTGAGACCACATATAAGTTAAATTGCTAATTCTTTTGGTTCAGTGGCAAACACCTTCTTCAAGACATTTTAAAAATAAGGTGACGAAGACAACAAAATCTGTTGCTCATAAATTTAGATCACTTGGAGTGTTCATAAATACCCAGAATCCTGTTCAAAGCCTCAAGACACTTTTTCCTTTCTAATACACATAGTCGTTAAGAAATACTGACATCTGCTGTCAATATGGAACTGAAATCAGCCTGGTAGGAGGTTTTGTCTAGCTTACTTCATTCTGCACCTCAGATGACCCCAAGTTTCTCTGTGCTTCAGAGTATATTATTTCTTCTGAAACAGAAGGTGCCAGCTGTTAATAGAAATGAGTATAAATTGGGGAGTAATTTGAAAATAATTTGGAACAGTTTGCTTCATTGTCATTGACCTAGGACTACCTGAGAATTGGTAATGATTAGATAGAGTTTTGTGTTGATATCAAGTTAATGGCTCATATAAGAAGCCATTTGGATTTTGCAGTCCCTTTTTAGACTAAAGTGAGTGTTCACCAAATCACATCAATAACAGGAAGTTATTGTGAATAAACAAAAAGAGAATCAACTTGTAGATTTTTCTAGGTTTTTGATAGTTAAAATAAATGAATGGATGAAAGGATAAACATAAAAGTAATAAAGACAATAAGTAAAAATAAAAGTTCAAGATATTGTTTTGAAAGCTTCCATTTCTGCCGATAAAAAGATATATACTTTAAATTATTTACATATAAGTAAGAATCTTCTTGTGTAGTGTCACCATTCTTATTTGCTTTCTAAGCTTTGTGTGGAATTTAGCTTTGGGGAGTTTGGTTAAGCATCTAGCCAAAGGTCATCTGGGATTTCCTGACCTTGGAGTAAGATTGACTGCTTCAACAAGATGTCTTCAAAAGAATGCAGAATCTTTTGCTGGATATGCCCAAGGTTTTCTAATTTCCTCTCTGCTGTAATTCCTGTAACTAAGTGAAATTAATTTTGAATGAAAACTGTCATTGTGGCTTGGCAGTCTGAATATGTAACACTATCCAGAGGTTGGAACGGGCTTGCTCTTTAGGTCTTGGTGGGTGAGTGTATCAAAAAGTAAAATAATCATGTTTTGTTACTGGATTGCTTACCATTAAGATACTATATATTGCTTGTACTAAAATATATTAATTAAAAGGTTTATTTTTCTAAATGACAAATATTTCCAAGTCATTTGTCAACTGTTTGCTTACTCCTTAACTTGTGTCTTGAAATGTGTCCTAAGTGAAACATATTTCATTCTAGAAGACAATCATGAAAGAGCAGATTACAACATGTAAGAGCAGCATTAGCAGTAGGAAGGCCAGTAATTCCTCTTTTATGATAAATACTTGAAATAACTTTGTTAAGGTCACAGAAAGGCAGCACAGATTTCAAATACATATGCAATAGTTGTTGGGGTTATTTAAGGATCATGAAATTATGAACATCTGTTTAATTTGCCTTAATTTTTCCTACTTTTAAAAGTATTCCATACCTTATAAATTTTTCATGGCTTTCCAGTATAGGAAGTCCAGGTTCATCCTATGTAAAAAAAAAAATAAAAGAAAGAATAATGTAATCTTTGAAAGTACAGAAGAAAAATATGCAGTCATGGAGTTTTATTAATCCCTCATTTCATTCTTCAATCAATAATTACAATAAATCTTCCTTTAAATTTTATTTTATTTTTAGTTTATGTTACATTATTTTTCTTGACAGAAGGACTAACTGTATTGAAAAATAAGTAAATCAATAAACCAGAGGTGAGTGAAGCATTTGTAATATGTAGAGCAGAATAAAACAAAAGTCATTCATTTTTAGTTTAAAAGACCAGCTTGTGATCTACCTTTGCTATTCTTGAAATATCAAGAATATTGAAAGAAATATTGAAGAAAGTGGGTAATGTTCCATATGAGATTTCTTTCATTGTCTCAGAAAGATGTTTTCCATCAGATTTTTCTCCATTACTTGTCAAGGCTTTATCTTTTTGTGATGCAGACAGCTAAAGTAATTCTATAATGCATATTCATTTTCTCAGTTATGCATCTCAGTGGCTGCGCACTGAGATAAAGAAATGGCCAGCAATGTCAAAGACAAATATTGAAAGTGTGAAAATGGAAGAACCACCTCTTCTTTGTAGGCTGAGGAAAAATATGATAGAAGTGAGGAAAAAGATCATACATATGTGGGAGTACAGTAACAGTTGCATATGGCTGAAAAGAATGGACTGACAAGAAAATGAAGAAAGAATTATACTGAGAGCACTGCAGGGTAAAAAAAAGATTAGGGAGTAGAGGAGTCAAAGCATTGAGCATTTGTGGATGAACAGGAAGAAGATGATCAATGTTTATATGGAAATGTGGAGGATAAAAGAGGAAAATACAGGTTGCAAACGGGCGGTTGTCACAGTTAGATAATCCACATGTCTTCTATGGTTGCACCTCTAGTAGTAAATCAGTGTCTAGAAGTTTTCCTAGGTGCTAGCAGTACTACTGTATATGTTAAAATAATATAAATGGTCCTTGAAATGGCTTTAATGCACTTCCTAGTCCAATAGCTTACCATACATCAAGCACTGTTCTCAGTAAACTGTCTTCATGCACACACCCTGTTTTAGAGATGAAAATATTTTGTCAAGTCTGTATGAAGTCCTTTGTTCCAGATTGCAGTCCTGAGCACATTTCTTTGACCACTATAGATATAACCATCTTGCTCTGAAGAGCAGCAGTGGCTAAAAGTCATTGTTTTTCTTCCAAAACCCTGAAAAATTTAGATTTAACCAGAGGTAGACACATAGGAAAGGGTCCAGGAGACAAGTTCCCTGAGAAAAACCCAAATACCAATCTGCTTTGCCAAATGGCATAAAAAAAGAGTTACAGTCTCCCAAATGTCAGAGGGAAATGATACAACTGCTCTGGTGTAAAGGCTGTGCTGCTGTTCAGGAAGTTGAGCTAGATGATTGCTGTAGGTCCCTTCCAAGTGAGCCTTTCTATTGTAATGGACACTGAAGAGGCAACCCTACAGTCATGAAAAGATTTTCTTCCACCCTATGCAAATAAAATGCAGTTCTTTTCCCTCCTTATTATTCCAGAACTTAATTTCTTTCAAACCCTTCAATTTCATCACTGTGGATAGTCTCACATGCTGTGTGTACGCTTACAAGGACCCTAGGAATAGGGGAATGTGCATGAAACCACTTTTTGCTTTATTCTTTTCCACGTAACTTTACCTGTAGTTTTCAGCAGCTCTTTCATGTAGGCATAAAGGAAGGCTGAGTCAAAGAATGAAATGCATTTTATTCTTCACAGCATGTAAAGTATGTGATTAGAAAGAAAAGGGCCTATTTGAGGTCGCAGATTGCAGAGGAAAACAGCATTTACTCTCTGCCCACAAAAGATCTTGATTTTGATTGACTTAATTTGAACCCCTAAGGTTCTGGGGGAGAAGGAGAGTTCAGTTTCCTTTGTTTTGTTTTGGGGTTTTTTAAAGAGCCAGTTCCCACAGAGTCATTTTGAATATTACAGAGAAAAAGTTAAAAAGCCTTTTTCAAAGACTCTGTTTGTTCCATATTGAAAATATGTGAGCATTCAAAGCTCAATTAGCTCTACACTTTAAAAGTATTTTCTAAAAGGACTCTTTACAAGAGCTAAAGAAGTACTCTTTTCCTCTCTTTACACCAGGATTATCCTATTCACTTCAAGGAATTTTTGAACTAGGTATATAGAAAAATATATGAGAGGAGAATTTTAATTTAGCTGTTTACCCTAGATTATAAAATTCTGTGCTGCACAGACTTCTAGATCTCCTCATATCTTTAAGACAGGATAAGTAGGCACATCCTTAAGATGTTGAGATAGTGCTCAAAAAATGTTGGGCAGGGATCCCCATATCTTTAGAATCGTAAAAACATTTAGGTTGCAAAAGACCTTCTGGATCATCAAAGGCATTTGTTAGCCCAGCACTGCCAAGTCCACCACTAAACCTTGGCCTTCATTGCCACTTCTACATGTATTTTAAATGGGAGATGGTGACTCTACCACTTCCCTGGGGAACCTTTGAAAACCCTCTCCATGAAGAAACCTTTCCTGATAAAGTCTAAACCATCCCTGTTGAAACTTGAGGCCACTTCTGCATGTCCTGTTACTTGATAATTTTAGAAGACACAAACATTCACTGTGCAACAACCTCCTCTCAAACAGTTGTAGAAAGCAATAAGGTCTCCTCTGCAATTCCTTTTCTGCAAGCTAAACACTTGTAGCTCACTCAGCCACTCTTATAAGATTTATGCTCCAGACCCTTCACCAGCTCTGTTGCTCTCCTCTGGACATGCCCCAGCCCCCAATGTCCTTCCTGTAGTGAGAGGCCCAGAACTGAACTGATTTGAGGTGTGGCCTCATCAGTGCTGAGTACAGAGGGACAATCCCTGCCCTGGTCCTGCTGGCCACACTATTGCTGATCCAGGCCAGGATGCCATTGGCCTTCTTGGCTACCTGGGCACAAAACTGGCTCATGTGGAGCTGCTGTTGACCCACAGCTCTGAGTGCTTTTCTGCTGGGCAGCTTTCCAGCCCCTCTGACCCCAGCCTGTAGCACTGCCTAGGGCTGTTATGGCCAACACACTTGTTACCCTTATGTGCAGAATTAAATGCATCAACTCAGAAACTTTTACACTGTAAAGGCTGGACAAGGCTGATGGGGAGAAAATTAAGGAAAAAGAGCTTTGATTACAAAACTCAAGATTTTTCAGTCATCTTCTCACTAAGGGCCATATTATCCATCATTCAGCAAGATAGGCTCTTAGGACACCTATTCAATTTATCAGTTAAATTGAATTATTTAGCCAATATAATGAACAGTAAATGGTGGAAGTTTGCAAATCAGATTATATTGTGCACTGGGGCATAGCCTACCCTCAAGATCTCATTCTCTTTTAATACATGATCACCTTGCACTACAGTACCTTTCATGGTTTTGTTTGTTTATTCCTCTAATCACTGAAACCTGTCTGCAGATCCAATGGTTTCTTTACAAATTGGAGTTACATGGTCAGATTGTGCATCTTTCCTCTTCTCCTTTCAAGATATCTCTAACCAATTTGGGACCTTGAATCTGCTGGGTTCAGGTGTATACCCCACACTGTGATACATATTTCATAACAAAAATTTCTATTTGATCTATTAGACTCATGCTAAGCTCTGTACTCAAATGCCTTTTACTATTTACTTATTATATCCCTAAAAATATTAAATTTTGAAATGAAACAGATGAAGAAAGATGTCTTGAAAACATAATTTTAAAAAAGTAGCAAAAATAAACAACCTAGGAGATTGAATTGTTGTATCTTTTTTAGTATGCCATTGGAAGTTTTCTCTATAAAATAAAGTCCATTTATCTGAATCTGAGGAATAGACATTTTAGGTAGATTTGTCTCGTTTTGAACTATTGCATTAATGGAAATCATATTCTGTTGTTCATGCCATCTAGTTCCTGGAACAGCTAAGGACATACTGTAATAAAAGATTTCATGCCATACACCTCTCAACAGGTGTCAGTGGGGCAGTTTACAAAGTAAAGAAAGCATAAACAGGGCAAAGGGCTTTTATGCCATGACTACATTAATTTTTAGACAAAGTGTTTTAAAAGCATGAGGGCAGCTGAGTGCTGAGTAAATTTGCATTTGAAAATGTACCCATTTATTCTCTTCCTTCAGTTCTTTGGATGCAATGAGTCAGGCCAAATGCTGACGTAAATGAAATCCAGGCTACTCAATTCAGAGCATCCCACAGGTGAAGGCTGTGCTAAGCCAACAGTGCTGGGAAGTTAATTAGAGGCTGGATCCAGCAAATACTTAGTCATAATTTCTCCAGGAAAATTGTGCATTGGAGGGCTCTAAATAACATGGATAGATGCTGTCTTCTGGATCAAGCAGTGTGATTTTGGCCTATTTCAACTGCTCCTTATTTATCACCTTTTGGAGATTTCCTGTTCTGTAGCTTCTCTGATCTCAAGGGCTGCATGGAAGTGGTTTTTAACATGCATCAGGCCTGTCCAAAACAGGAAAGGGAACATTGAAAGGGCACTGAAGCCAAGGGTTTGCTTTCCCTCCCTAGATCTGCCAGGTAACTTCACACAGTTTTTAAAGTGCATGTATATATATTTTTTATATATTAAATGGTTTTCAATTGTGCAAGGCAACAAAATGATGAGGGTACTCCTGAGGTAGTTTGGCATTATGACCTTAAAACCACAATTTTCTCAGACATGTGTTCTTATTTGAAAAGTACTGGGAAGGGATTAAGAAAAAAAAATCAAATGCTTATCTCAAAATTATTATTATCGTTGACTGGAAAAGCTGTTTGACACTGAAGCACACCAAAATGATGACTTTTTTTCATTTTAAAATCTTCCTTTTGGGAAAGAAATGAAAAAACCTCACTTCATTCACTTGAAAGAAAATTCCTTGTTTAAAGAATTTTAAATCACAAAAGTGTAATCATAAATATACATCCTGAAAACATAAATAGTGATTCTTTCTCATTGGAAATTCACCATCACTATATATAAAGTTGATAATTAAAAAAGCTTTTGAAGAGACTGGAGCTCAGAAGATTGTCTAGTAATGCCCTACAGTCAGAAAATTGCTAATATATATTACTGAAAATCAATTTTCACTATATTGTGTCCCTATTGCTTTAAAATGCAGGCAATTAATTTTGGTGTAAAACGGTATGGAGATTGTAGTGATATAGTCATGTCATCTCCTAGAAAGAAAGAATATTCTTATTTGTAGTGCAAAATGCCCTATTTAGTAGATACTGGTTATTGAGATAGTTGGAACAATGCAGTGACAGAGAAACATTAAATTTCTTTACAAAAGGAATCATTAACAGACCTTGTATGCATTTTTTTTTTTTTTTATAAATACAATATTCCTATATTTTGGGGTAGAAGGAGGAGAAAGAAATCAAAGATCACGTTTCTAAAAGGGTTTTAAAGCATAAAACCTTTAGAAATTCTACTAATGATCTGACTAATAGGAAACAATATCTGTCATAATAACTTGCCCATCAATCTACTAATAGTCATAGAATAATTATTTCAGTTTTAGATTGAGGCGTGAAAGAGTATTTGGGTTTTAAACACCTAATTTAGAGGAAAATACTGTGGTTTTTTCAAATTACACTACACAAAAGTAATTTCAGGACTCACACAATCACAGACTTAAGCAGTAATTACAGCTAACATTTACATGAATTGCCAATACCTCACTGAAAGAGAGTGAGCATCCTGTGCTAGGCATTGGCAACTCCTAGGGTAGGGAAGACTTCCATTAACTTCACAGCTCTGAAGGTTGGGGAAAAAACCCACTTAAATCCTTTTTTTTTTTTAATGGCCTACTGTAATGGAGAAGCCAGAATAGAAAAGGAATGATAGAAAATTTTTCCATATGCTTGGGATAAAATGTCTTAGTTTTTTTCCATATGTATATGGTAAGACTTTCTGAAATTTATACATGGCCTAATGTTTTGAAAGATGATTCTGCACACAAGTTAGATGCTGTAGTTATCAACAAGATCCACCAGGCTATTTGAATGGAAACACAGAATAAATTGAGACAAAGCATCATAAGTTCTTCTAGGTAAAAAGAACTTTTCTGTCAGTACAAGTGCCAAAAAAGTTGTTACAGAAATGAACGTTACTTAACACTGGAACATATTTAAATTATTCAAACTCTGCTAATTTAGGTTTAAATACGGAGACTTTCCACAAAAAGGGTTGGGCAGTACCCATATCAGTTCCCTAGTTTTAGCCAACTTTTTCAATGTAACATCTGAGGAGTTAAAAGGCAGCATTAATAAGACATGTACCTTGGTCAAGGCTTCCAAAACTGCATGTGTATGGTGGATCTCTTTCAATATCCCACTACTTCACTAGAGACTTCTTACTTGTAGAACTGTAGAGTGAAAAGTAACTACTAATTAAATGAAAACTACTTATTTGCTCATTACAGATTGGTAGTGAAATTTATGTTAATTTTGAACATGGGATGGACTTATTTTAAGAGATGCTCAGCATCTGATGTTCTTTGGTGCCTACAAGAACTACATTAATGATAGCTGCCTACTCAAACAAATGTTAGAGGACTGTGAACCATTACTTATATTTAGGTTTTAACTTTTAGCAGAAATATGTGGGTGATACAAAGGAAAAGACGTGCTAAAGATATCATAGAACACATATAGATTTTCTGATGAGCTTGGAGAGTCTAGATCACTTTGTTTTAGATGGATTTCTGTCAGAAATTATTTGGGTATATCCTGATGAGTTGGATGGGATTACCTGTAGTACTTGTATTCCCTGCAGCTTTATAATTCTACAGATAAGAGAATGAACATTTGCGGTTGGGATAAGAGTAGAACTGTCCCGTTTCCTCACCAAGATTGAACTTGTGTACTTATACCACAGCTAGAATAGTTTTCTAACATTTAATGGTTTAGTCTGGAAATAATGACATTTCATCCCAGTATACTGAAAGATCTGGCTGATGCTGTTGAGAGACCTCTTCTCAGTTATCTATCAATGGTCTTGGGAATATGCAGAGGTTCCAGATGACTGGGATGCTAACAAATGTTATTCAAATCTTCAAGAGGACAAGAAAGACCTTGATAATTATAAACATGTCAATCTCACTTCAGTGCCTGGTAAAATTATGGAGGATATTGTAGGGGCAATTATTGAAAAACTCTTGAAAGACAATGCGGTCATCACTCAAAATCAGGATAGGTTCATGAAGGCAAAGTCATCCTTCACTAACCTAATTTCCTTTTATGACATAGGATTACCTGACTAATGGATAAAGAGAAGGTACTAAACATAATTGGTTTGGAGTTTTGGAGGTTTTTTTCCGTAAAGAATTTTTATACTCTCTCTTAGGGTATCCTTTATAAAACTATCCAGTCATGTATACAATACAATGTGTGACCAATTGCCTGAAGAGTTGGACCCAAAAAGTGTTGGGAGGTATGAGTTAAAAAGCAGAGGTTGGTGAGGAGATTGGAAATTGCTCAAGTGACTTTGCAATAAAGAAAAACTCTTGATTAGCCTGTGTGAACAGCAGGCCAGGGACCTTCTAGCATGGACCCTGTTCAACCTTTGCCTGTGTCTCTGCTTGTGAGCCACTGCCCAGGTATTGCTTTGCCTGGTTAACCTGATGACAAAAATAAATTTACTTTATCAGTTCTAGCCACAAGCTTGTGGTTGTCCCAGCTGCCTGCCTGTGTGACTCACACAAAGAATTGGAGTAAATGGGGCAGCTTTTGGTTGGTGGCCAGTCACTAGTGGTGTTCAGGGCTCAATTTTATGGCAAGTTCCCATCAACATTTTTTATCGGACCTGGATGCTGGAATTAAATGCACATTAAGCTTGTCAACTAAGCTAAATTAGGAGGACTTACTGACTTCCTCGAGGATAGAGAGGCCCTTACAGAGAGACCTTCATGGATTAAAGGGCTGGGAAGTCACCAACCACATGAATTTTAACAAGTGCAGATCCCAGATCCTGCATGTGGGATGATGTAACCCTGGATGTAGGTATAAGCTGTGGGCAAAAGACTGGAATGCAACCCTGCAGAAAGAGAGGTTCTGGCAAGTTCAGTATGAGTTAATGATGTGCCCTGATGGCTAAAGGGCCAACTGTATTCTCTGGTACCTTAGCCCCAGTACAGATAACCAGCTGGAAGAAGTGATTTTCACACTGCAATCAGCATTGTTGCAGCTTCACCTCAAGTACTGTGAGCATCTTGATTTCCAAAATTAAGGATGGACATAAAATTATTAGAAGGTACCCAATTTTTTAAGCTGCTTTGTGGGGAATCAATTATCCTTGTGGATCCTTTAAAACTCAGGATATTCTGTGAGTCTATGAATCTTGGAAACTGGGGTAGGAGAAAAAAAAATTGTCAAGGAAACATAAAAGAAGAATTAATACTTTTTAATGCCAGTATATACTTCAATTCTGAAACAAATAGAATGATTTATTACCTGAATTTTTCACTATGCATTTTTGAAAATTTTAAACATATATATGTTCACAAAAATGCATTTATTAAATGCTTAACTGTACTAATTAGGCATCTCTTCCAGCCTCATATTGTGAGAATGATATTAACTACTCCTTTGCATCTGGAATGGATATTTGATCAAAAATTAAAAGGGACAAAATCCCCACTATTTAAAGCCACACCAAAATTGGTTTCTATGAATAGTAAGTTAAATATATATCTCTGTCTTAGAAAAGATTTCACTTTATTATTTATTGTTTGAATTTCTTATACAAAGACTTAAAGCAGGTCTTATTCTTAATTTACTTTTTTTTTAATTTTATCCTCAGAATTCTTTTTAGTATATTCACCTAGACACAATTTAGATTTGTGATTTACTGTCAAATTAATTATTTAAAATTTTGTGCTTTGTAGTATAATGGTGTAGAGTTTATATCAAAACATTTATTGTGTTGACTGCACTGTATTTTCCTCAGTATTATGTAATTCAATCTATTTTTAAGTATGCATGGATATGTGTAAAACCTTTAGAAATATTCTTTTGTACTTTCTTATTTGACAAGTGTTTCTTATGAAATATTCCATTGTGGTGACTGAAAGGGAATTTAAGGAAGAAGTGATTTATTTATACTCAAAAAATAACAATTGCTTTTTTTCCCCATTAATTATATTTTGTAGTCCACTCACTTTGAGGATTAAAAAAGCCTTTTGAGCATTATATTTCTTTTTTTTTTTTTCTTATTTACTTTTGGGCTATCTTACTGAGTTCTGGTTATAATGTAACAAATATTTTCTAACCCATGTAAATAATATATATATACATATTATTTATTATTATTTATAATTATTATTTATATTAAACTAACACATCATACTTGCTTGAAAAAGAACTTATTATGGCTTGTACGCCTTAATGGGCTAGTGAAGTTTGCAAGTACCATTGTGTTTGCTTTTAACTAAATATGCAGAATATGGTTTTTAATTAAATTCTTTTAGGTTAGATTTAGCATTAACAACCTGTTGAGACAGTTATCCTGTGATGTATCACAGAAGTGAGTAAAGATACTGCCTTACATGAAAAAAAGATGTTCTAGAGAACAGTGCAGTGAGAAAGTTTAATGATTAATGCCTCCCATTGAGATATACCCATCATCTGCATATAGTCCATCTTTCTCCAGTAGACCTTGAAGACCTAATCAAACCCACCTGAGCATATTCCCAAACAAATCTGTTTGTAACATGAAGATAATAGATTTCCAGAGAACAATAGAACAGATTGCCTGGCAGAAAGTAGGAGATAATTCAGCAGCCTTTTCTTTAGACAAATGAACCAACTTGCCAGCTTAGAAATGTTTTACTGCTTTATCTCATTGGCAGAGTTTTCTGTTTGTGCCACAGAGTTCATTTGCCCACAATACACCTCAGATCTGGCTAGGCTAATGAAAGCTCCCACCCCCTAAAATATACAAAGCCTTTACATTATATTCCAACTGACTTTACAATGAAAAAGCCAGTAAAACTAGAAGCATGGCTATTTGGATACACAAGTATCCAAGTACCTACTTCTCACCTTATTATTTGTTACCTGGGAGAAGAGACAGACCCCTGCCTCACTACACTCTCCTTTTAGGTAGTTATAGAGAGCAGTAAAGTCTCCCCTCTTTTTCTCTAGGCGTGAGAAAAAGTAATGGGAAACTGCCTAATGAACTCTCTTTATTTTACTTGAGTGTTTTTTTGTTTTATCTGTAGAGATCTTTATTCTCTATTTGTGAACTAGTACTTGGAATTAATGAATTTCTTTTGCGTGAAAAAGAAATTATTGCTTTCGACAAAATGCATTATAATTCTGAATTTTTTTTGCATAAATTTTCATGGCATGCTCACATACAATATTTATGTTTTGTATTATGAGACATTCTGTAAAGATTTTACTTAACATTACTTAGATATGTAGCAAAACTTTATTAGCAGTCAGAAATAAATTTATCTCATTGACTTCCCTGCATATCAGTCCACCATCAGGAAAAGGCAGCTACACTTTAGAGGTAATTCAAATATTAAAATTACATTCTTCGTACTTATCTCTCATTATCTATTTTCACCTCTGCATCTGTAGTGTTTTGTGAAATGCCCTCTTCTATCCAGATGTTCACTAGACTGTATGCTTAAATAATGAACTGCATTGAAAATACTTTTGGAATTGACTTATTGAAATATTCACATAAAGTGGCAACAGAGGAGAGGAAGAAAGGAAATGAAATGAATAATTATATGCACTTCAGAGGTGAAAGCTCCTATTTTTTCCATCTAATTGTTGCTTCCACAAAATTCAAAAAAGGCTCTTAAACTGGATTAACACAAGGACGCATTTCTGACTAAATAAAGCTTTTTTATGGCCTTTCGGAAATTTTACAATATTCTGTCAACGCAAGTGGTCCAGTGCTCATGAGTGTGCTATGCTCAGGTTGGAATTCGGGGATTTGTCTCTTTTATGAGTGCAGAACTGTTTTTTTTAAATATCTGGGATGATGAAGACACTGAAATCTCGGATAGTCTTTCTAAATTTCCTGAATTCCCAATGCAGCAACAGAAGATGCAGCAATTTCATTTCAAATTAAGAGTTTAAAATGGGTCTTCATGACACTGTTTCTGTATCAGAAGCATTATGTTGATTAAATTGGGTAACTATGCTGTAAGTGTTTTTTTCCAAATGTAGGTAAGTTGTAGAAGCTGGAGAGAGCTCTATTAACGCAGGGATACAGAGGAGTAGGAAAAAACATTTTGAAATCAGGCTGATTTGTTTCTGATATATCTTTTGTTGTGACAAGGGATCATTTTGAAGATATCTGTCATACAGTTTTGATTGCCAAGGGCCAAAGAAAAAACCTTCAACACAAATTAATAAAAAAGCTCATTTCTGCATATTTCTGTCTGTGTGGATTTCCTCCAGAAATGATTCAGCCATTTTGTACATATTCAGTGATACCCCTGAAGATGGTTAGGCACTGGAGGAATTGGCAGCCTGAATAAAAGTCCTCAAACACAGCATATCAAATTTCTTGTTCTTAATTTATGATTAAAATCCAACAGAAACAGAATATTCTTTGAGGTGTCATTGTGACTAAGGGAGCAACAATGCCATTGAGAGAAAGGTTATCGTGGAAGAGCACCATGCGTTTACAGGTTCTGTTAAAGAACTGACTTGAGGTAAGACAAAACTGAAAATCAGCAATCGCCAGCAGATTGTAGGTGAAAATGGGGTAAAAAACTGAAATGCAGATTGTTTCAATGACAAAAAAAAAAAAAAAAAAAAAAAAAAAAAAAAAAAAAAAAAAAAAGTAGGATCTTGTACCCACATGGGCAATGGGGTGTTCTCCACAGTTAATCAGATCTGACTGCCTTGAACTGGTGTGTGGAATGCAAATTTCCCCACCCAACGTGATAGTCGGGACTGTGAGGAAACATTTCATTCGTCTAGGTATTCACCCATGGACCTTTCTTGTGGAGTTTCAAGTGCATTCCTTTCCTTCTCAAATGAATCAAAGCTTGCTCTTTTAAAACTTTATCTGAAATGTTGAGAGGGATGTAACAGCTCTCTTATGTAGACAGGCTGAGAGAATTGGAGTTGTTCAGCCTGGAGAAGGCTCTGGGAACACCTTATAGCATCCTTTGAGCACCTAAAAGGGACCTTCAAGAGAGCTGTACAGGAGCTTTTTACATGTAGGGCATGTAGTGATAGGGTAAGGAGTAATGGCTTAAAATGAATAGAGGATGGGTTTAGATTAAATATTAGGAAGAAATTTTTTTACTGTGAGAGTGAAGAGACACTGCCACAGCTTGCCTAGAGAAGTTGTGGATGCCCCATCTCCTGAAGTGTTCAAGGCCAGATTGGATTGGGCTTTGAGTGACCTGGTCAAGTGGAAGGAGTCCCTGGGACACCAAGGGAGGTTGGAACCAGATGATCTTTAAGGTCCTTTCCAAGCAAAACCATTAAAGAATTCTATGATTTTATAGTCCTATGAGAGAACATTACCCTCTGATTCAGCTGATTCCCATGAGAGACAGTCACAGTTCTTTTCCCCTCTTGAAGGGTCCAAAGACATTTTATGATCAGACACCCTGTACTAGGCATGAATTAAACACTCAATGGCACAATCACTATGTCAAATTGAGGCAGATCTGGGCACATATAGAACAAGCCCATGGTATCTAGTGACATGAAGTGTTCAAAAATAGATGATAATACAGTTTTTAACCATGTCTGGAGTTAAACAGATGCAGCTTAGCAGTTCACAGGTTCAATAAGGCACAAAATTCTTCCAAGTCTTTCTTAAGGCACATAAATAATTTTTTGGATCTGACCCATAGCTTCATCCAGATTTCTTTCAAAATCCATTTATTTATAGCTGTCCATTATGGGATATGACATAGTGCTTAAACATCAATTTGCTCAGATGGATATTAGTACATATTTTCCCACTTTGATTTGGAGAGGAGAGAAGGACACAAAGTGTACTAGAAGTTTATAAATATTGAAGACAAAGTAAAATTTATGTGATGTGCAGGCAAAACTCCTGGTGGTTTGTTCCTTCCATACACTTAAGAGTCTATTTCGAGAGAATTAATCTATTGCCCGTTACTTGGAAATTCTTCCCATGAATTAAGTTTTGAATGTTAAAAAAATTACTTTTATATAAATTTGAAGAATAGTGAGCGTAAAAATATCCACAGTTATATACTCGGGCCTGTAATGTGGAACAGTAGGTTACTGTTGCTTTTTTACCTTTATTAGAATAAAGTCTTTTATCTTGCTGCTTCAAATATCCCTTAAGCTATTGGTACCAAGAAAGGTGCAATAATATAATGGCTCGTGGCAGAGCTAATGCTCATAATTGAAAGGGAGTAGTTTATTTTTGGAACCAATACTTTAAAAAATGCAAATGTATAGATATTATCGTTAATTGTAATTATTTGGATTTCATATTTTCAGCTTTAACACCTTTTCTTCCTTATAATAAATCCAGATAAATATTATGCCTACTAGATTTTTCATGGGACAAGAGGGATCTCACCCATAACAAAAATCTTTTCCTCACTTCCCCCCAAAACCCTCGTAGAGTGCATCTTGTAAATCAACAAATTTTTTAACCTCAGATTAAGAATATGGATTGTAAATCAAGATTCAAAACTGCAAATTAATTTCACATTTTTCTTCAGGAGATTCTTATTTTAAAGTAATTGCTAGACCCTTTTTAAGACTGCCTCTATATATGGTATATGATCTTTCTCTTGCATAGTCTTGACTCAGAACCCTTTATTTTCCAGACCATTCAAACAAAACACATCCTGAAGTGATCTCATACTGAAAGGTGATCCAGATAATGCCACTACAAAGCTGGAATGCCATTAAGCTACACAAAGAAGTTAACACCACTTTAAAATAAATATTCAGATTAAACAATGGAATGTAGGGAAGATAAATTATTTGTATTTACTGAAAATATCATCATGAGCTGAAATAAATGTCAGATATTTGCTATTTAATTTTCTGCCCTATGTGTTGTTTATTTGAAAATCACAATTTCATAGTGATCTCTTTCAACTGCCTTACAGTTCATAGTCTTTTCCTCCAGTGATCATTCCTATTGCACAATAATTTTTTTCAACCTCATAGACATTCTGTTCTGTGCTGGTTTTCCACCCACCCTTCCCTGGTAACTAATTGCACAGCAGCCCACTCTCAGCAGCTCTTTTCACAGATGAAATATAGATCTTGTAATTGCAATATAGCTTCAATTTCCTTGGGCTTCTCATATATTCATCTGAAAATTTCACTGCAGTACTTATCAGAATCTTTACTTTTATATTTAAGAAATAAAATATCCATGTCTAGATCATCATAGAGTCACAGAATTGTTTGGGTTAGAAGGGATCTTAAAGATCAACTAATTCCAATCTCTCTGACATGGGCAGGAACATCTTCCACTATACGAGGTTTCTCAAAGCACTATCTATCCTGACCATGAACACTTCTGTTGCAGTGTGCATTTTGAGATTTCCAAAGTTCTGTATGATTTTTATTATTGAATTTCTGTAATAGTTCATTCCTACCAACCCCTCTTTCCCTAATCCCTGTCGTTATCCTCCTCAATAGGCCTCTCTCTCCACCTTGTGTCTCCTCAATAGGCCTCTCCCAGTCTGTTGTACCTTCCCATTGTACCTTATCAATGGACACACCCTGGCACTTGAGTACCCTGGCAAAGCCAGATGGCTCAGCCAAGGCTTCAGGTGTCCCCACACCCCTTTTGCCCAAAATGGCAATGTCAATGCGCCCTGTACCTAAGTCACTCCTCCCCATTTCCAACAGTAATGCCCCCGTTCATAAGGGCAGGGGAGACCCAAAATCCTCACTCACACTCACACTCTCTGACACCAGGGCTTCACCCTAAATAAACACCTTCCAAATTACCACCAAGTGTGAGCCGCTCCTTCTTCCAAGCAAGGTCACTTCTCTGTCTGAAAACTGGACCCAAAGGAATAACTCGTTTATATGGTATCTGAAGAGCAGAGCTAGACAGGAGACAAACTCAGAAGAACCATACCCTTCCAGGGATGGTTCATCCACAACTTCTCTGGAGGGCAGAGAAATACTACCTGTGGCAGTATTTCACCACTCTCACAGCAAACAGTTCCTTCCATAGATCTAAAACTACCCTCTGTCTGTTTAAAGCTATTTCCCTTGACCTAGCCTGGTCACATCAAGCTTCTTCTCCTCTACCAACACCCCAAGATCATCAGTTTCTCTTGATTTCACTGACCTATGATTTTCCTAGATGAACCACACTATTTAAGAGGAGTTTTCTGCCCTCTAAGTTACTTCTAGCACATAACAATCGAGAAATGTCAATTTCTTGAATTATCTAAAAACAAATATACAAAAGCATACATATGTTATTTGGTTAAGCACTCTTTGAGATCAATGCTAGAGTGCTTATTTGAGAATACAGAGGGAAAAATATTATACAAAAAAGCCACTTTTGAAAATTTTAACCTCAGGGGTTTTGTTGTTTCCTTTTTTTTTTTCTTTTTTTTTTTTTTTTTTTTTTAATACCCTGCCCTGAAAACACAGATGTTACAGAAATTAGATCAATTTTATTTCTAAAAACATATTTCTCCCATCCACTCTTTCAAACATCATCACTTTAACCCCCAAACCATATCCAGACAATTTCTGAAGCTCCATGGACCCTTCCATCAGGTATGTTATTACAAAGATACTTCTTTGTAGTCTCAGTGCATCCCCACACACTGTTACATATCCTTCATTTATAAGTCTGAATCACAACACATAGCAGCAAAAAAGACCTCCCACAATCTAAAAAGATTATCTTTCATGGGATGTTTGGACTACGTGTCAAAAATGTTATGTCATATAGTATATCCAGAATAAACCATGGATTGTACATTCAAGATATAAGATAGAGAGGATGAAAAGTCTACTGAAACCAAAAGCACAGAGTTAACAATGGCCAATCAGTAAATCATGAACTACAAACATTCATGATCAAGTCAGTACAATTATTTTTCAAAGAAATGCTTGTTTAAACTATTACATAGTGCTTCTATTTATATCCATTGATTTTATTCCTACAGGCTATTTACAGATTCCTTTCCTCATGCTGGGGTGGGTTTGTTTAAACATCCATTTCTCACTAAGATATTTTAAATCAAAGTTTGTGTCAAAGGAATATTCAGATGTTACTATATAGTACATGCATTACTGCATGTTACACTCATTTCTATTTCAGTCACATTAAGGAAGCCCAAACACTGCTATTTATAAGGGACATAAGTTCAAGAATCAAAATACTAGATTTAACTTATTAATAGCAGTTAATTTCTGTGATTTCTGGGGTGTCTAAACTCAGGATTGTGATTCCAATTACATATTGCCAAGTGGCACATTTTCATATGCATTCAATATAAACTTAATAACATTAATCAGATTTTGGTCAAAATATCTACTGATATGTTAATAATTAGGTATTAAAAAAAAAAAAAAAAAAAAAAAAAAAAAAAAAGAAGAAACCATTCTTCTCTTGGTGAGAAATAATGTCATAAGGGTGTGTGTTACAATCTGCAAAACCACTTTGCTTATCTTGTTCTGGGTCAGATGGTCAGCTGATGAAAAAGAAATTCCAGGACACATTCCACATAATTTAAGATACAAACCTTTGTTCTGTGATTCCTATTTTTTGCACAGTCATGCAGAACACTTGTTCTCACGGTCTCTCTGTAAACAGAATTTACCACCATCTAAATCACACAGCTTTTTTTTTTTTACATTTAAAACCAAACTGGGAAAAAACCTTAGAAATCAAGATATTTGGGGTTATATTAGAGCTGCACTAAATGTTTACACGAACTACTAAATATTTTAAACTCCTGCATCTTAAAATATGCAGCAAAACATAAAGGGTCAATCTTCAAAAAAATGCTGTTTCCAAAAAAAAAAAAAGTTTGAGCAGGATATTCTGACATTATTTTCTTTTACAGTTTCTCTCAAAAGATGTTTAATATTTCTCAGAGGAATGAAAGGACCTGAGTAGGCATCAGATCTCATACCCCCAGGCCATGCCCAGACAGCCACGTGTGCAAAGAGGGTCACACAAAATGAAAGTTGCCCACCACTGTCATTTGATTTCCAGAACATCACACCAGAAATCAAAAAATAAAAAGTATTAACATTCATTTACTGGCTACATAGCTTCAGCTTCTGAGTGCATAGACATGCAGTGAAAGACCAGACTGTTGGATCAGACTCAAGGTTATGATAAAGCAAAATCTAGAGGATTTTGTACTTTGGGGTTTTTTTCCTTTTTTTTTTTTTTTCCTCATTTTTAATTTTTTTTTCTTTATAATAGCTGTTCTGACTTTTCACAGATCCATTATCTTTACATGCCAGGATTTCCTCTTTCTAATTTTCTTCATCAGTTTTTCTTGTAGCCTTTGACAGATAAAAGCGGCAAGAGTGTGTTAAACAATAAGGTGAAATAGAAACAAGCATACAGAGATGATCAAGTCAAAAACTTGTAGGTGAAAATCTTGGATATAATGTAAAAAAAATGCATGATTCATTAAGGCTTTTGAGCTTGTGCTGGTAACAGATGCTTGTTTAGACAAGAAGGAATAGAAGCACTGAGATGCCAATTATGAGCAGTGATGGACTGAAAATTCAGCCTGGTTCATGTCTTGCTTTGTCATATATCAGGGACATTTCACTGCAGGTGATGGAGCAGTCTCACTGGAATCTGCATGAGATCAGTTTGTTCTCTACCATATCATCTTCTGGGTTTGTAAAACACATGTAAAAAAGTGTTGAAAAAAAAAACCCACTGTAATTTCTTTGCAAATAATTTTTTTCAGATAAATCAATTAATTTCTCAGATACTGAAAATCTAACTAATCTTACATGATTTGTGAAAGTTCAGTTCCTATTACTAGAATTCATAGTCCACTAGGGACATAAAAGTTGACTTAAAAACACAAATTTTGCTTTGAAGGATTGAAAATAATGGAATAATGATTGATCAAAACCCTGGAGTTGAACCACTGATTTTGACAGGACTGGAAAAGGAAGTTTTATAGATTCTCTTTCTTCAGAGATAAACAGATTTGATAATTAGAAATAATTACATAATTTTATTTTACTTTTTGCCAAAGATGTGATTGTCTTAAGGAAAGACTAATTGGGACAGTCAGAATGATTACACTCTGGTATATTTATCAATTTCTTTTCTTAAATAGTTTTTAGGTTTTGAGAAACAGAGTCCTACAGTAAGAACTTTAAGGATTTCCTACTTTTTAATCAATTGTGGGTATCATCCTTATGGAATCTAGGCCTGTTGGAGTTAGAAACATCATTGTACAAAACTGCCATTTTTACTCCTGAAGATGCATTAGTGAATAAATGAGAAAAGAAAACATGGAAATCTGAAAATTTTGTGATCAAATATTATCACTGAAACTGTGCAGACTTTTTTTTTCCCTTCAGACTTCAATCTGACTATATTCCAACTGGTGTGGTCAGTGGCTTTGTTCCCTAGTGAAAAGATAGCACAGTGTATCTTCGAATGTGAAACCATTTCCATATTAAAGTTGATTTCACTAGGGAAAAAAAGGATATTTGCCTTTGACTTCAACAGATGCTTTCTAGCTCTAACAATTCCCATGTGGATACACACCCAGCAATCTAATAAACCACAGAAATGCATTACTATCCTCAACTATTTGATGTCTTCCTACTTCAGATCAGATCTATAATTTATAAAGGACTTCAGTTAATTCCAGACAGTAGGCTCATGTTTCACATGTCAAATATCTCATAATTTAATTTAGAAGAAATCAGCAGTGCTGACAAATGAGTAGTCAGGAAAAGGAACTGGAGTGCATGGCATGGCAGGAACTAGCACAAGTCCCATCATTTTTTATTCGTTATGTGTTTATTTTTTCTGTTAAGTTTGCATGTCAGATCAGTAATTATGTATTAGAAAAGAACATAAGACCATTCATCCAGGGTGAGCATGATCACTGATGACAACATGTCAGAGAGACAGAACGTGTTGACAATGAGATATCCCCGGAAGTCTGCTTTTCAGTCACGATTCATTAAATCACATTCAACAGTACATTAAATAGAAGCAAAATTAACTTAAAGCTGCTAACAGGAAAGCATGTGTTTCTCTGTGTGTACAGAGGTATGCTTTTAAAGCATAAATGGAACCTCAGGAAAAAGATACATGAATTTCCTTGTTGTGTAATATAATCCTTATTTTGAGGTAATTCATTTAAGCATGAAAACAATTTTGAATGGAATTGTTGGAGGGAGTCCAGATGAGAGCTGTTAAGATGATCAGAGGCCTGGAGCACCTCTTCAATGTAGGTAGGTGGGAAAGTTGGGGCATTTAAGCCAGGAGAAGAAAAGTCTCTGGGAAGACCTTTTAGCATTTTCCAGTGCCTAAAGAGAATCTTCAAGAGAGCTGGAGAGGGTCTTTTTTAAGGGTATACAGTGACAGGACAAGGAATAATGGCATTAACCTGGAAGAGGGTAGGTTTAGAATTCTTTAATGTGAGAATGGTGAGGCACTGGCACAGGTTGCAAAGAGAAGCTGTGGATGCCCCATCCCTGCAAATGTTCCAGGCCAGGTGGGATGTGTCCTTGAGAAACCTGGTCTAGTGGAAGGTGTCCCTGCCTCTGGCAAGGGGTTTGAAACTTGATGATCTTTAAGATCACTTCAAATCCGAACCATTCTGTGATCCTGTGGATGTTTCATTTAGTAAAGATAGAACAGCAAAAATAGCATTCACAATGCAAATATTTATAGCATGGTGCAGTATGATATAATGGGTTACATTTCAATTCCACTTTAAACAGGTTTCATTCAAAATCATGTCATGCTATTTCCAGAGACATTTGGTCATTGTGAACCCTTCAGATATATTTTATAAACATTTTTATGCAAATGTTCTTTATGGGGTAAAAAGTCTCCTGATGCAATACTGTTGTTAATGCAAGTGGCAGACAGCACACTAAGCAAAATGCAATGAAGGAAATGTTTGAGAAAAATATCTCAATGCAGCATGCAATGAAATGGTCATTTTTACATATTTGCATTATCCAAATTGCCTGTATATAGTATGAAGCAGAGCTAAGCTTAATTTAATCATCCTTTAATTTCTCAAGCAGCTCACTGGAGCCCTAATTTTGCTTTCTGAAGCTCTGCTTTTGGTTCCCATTCCACATCTACTTCAAATGTAGAAGATTCCCCAAACCACATATCTCACATTTAACCCTGGAAGAAGCAAAATTCCACTTGGGGTTTGTTGTAATGTAGGTTCCTGAGCTACTTGATCTGAGTGAAATGCAGACCTTCAGCCAGCATGAATTGCAGCACTTACGTTCACTTCAAAGAATAAAAGCATGGGCTGTAGCCTGGAGAGCTCTGTGTTACCTAGCACTGCAAAGACTGTTTGCTTGTTAGATGCTTCTCTCTTGCTAACTTTGCAGGAGGGAGAGGAGGAAAAGTTTTTATTCTTTTTCAACGTTTGAAGTTGTGTTACTTTCACAGCCTTTGCAGATTAAAGCCTAGATGTTGTGTAAAAATGTCATTACCACTCTTACTGGTCTTACCAGAGAGTATTTGTTTTGCTGGAAGATATGAAGTGAGCACATATTCTACTTTTACTCTGATGTACTGACTTTGCTTAGGATTTTTTTTCTTTGAGATTTGGTTAGATCAGCAGAAGAAGCTCAAAATTATTAGCCAAGACATATGAACACAGCTGTGTCTTCTCACCAGGGCTGCCAAAGAGAACTGCGTTTCTTTTGCATCTCTCCACTCATCCTCTGGTTTGATGTGAAAGAATAGTCTAGAGAGAGTTTGATTTGATGTTGAAACCATGAATGACACACAGCATATATTTCTTTCTTACTTGTTCATAAGTTTTTTTTTGTTCGTTCCATGTTTCACACATGTGCTGACTGGAAAAGCAGTGTGTGAGGGGAAAATGCTTAAAATGTCATATCTTTTAAAAGAAATGGAAACCAAAATAAATTCCACAGAAGAGTATTTATTAAAAACTCCATTAATAATTCTAACCACTAAGGTTTGACAGGAAAAGTCTAAACATTGCCCTCCCTACCCATGCTGGTTTTCCCCCCGGAGAGGAAGAGGTAAGAAAAACCTTCCATTGGTAACAGAGGCAGCATCTAGAGAGCCAGGAGCCAGACAATGAAGTTCTGCCCCTACAGGCATAGACTGTAGCACATCTCAGCAACCCAGCGAAGGTCTTTGATGAGCATCCTCCCCAACTTAAGCAACTAAATTCTGACTCTGAAACACTTGGTAGGGTTGCAGCCCGTCTTGAGAACACTTAATGTGAACTCAAGCACTCATAAACCTTGCAGTAGTGTTTGTTGTTCAACATCTGAGACAATCCTGTTCCGCTGAGTGGGGTGATAACATTGCAGTTAGCTTCTGTTAAAGCCTGTTTCTCCTTTGAGACTCTTAAGACATTAAGTAAAATATTTAAGTCTCATGTGTTCATGTTTGTTTGGTTTCAGCTTGTGTTCATCCTTCATCCCTTTCTTCACTCTAAGTTAACCTGAAAAGTAATAATCATGCCTCTCATTTCCAGACATTGCTTTCTCTATGTGTCTCATTTGTATTTAGGCCTTCTGTGTGTAACAGCATTGATTCACTGTGTTTCAGATTCCACGACAGATCAACATGACAGACCATCTCTCCTTGAAAATTTGTCTGCAAACTGACAGGGGAAAAAGGTGGGATGTTGAAAGATTAACTGATATGTAAGATGGCAAACAGCTGCATGTGTAATTGTGTAGTTAGAATATCATTACCTAGTCTAAAAATATCTTTCTAAAACTTCTTTTGTTCCAAAGAATAAATATTTTTATTAGCATACACTTAGCCAAGCCATCAGACTGAAGGCCAAACTTGTGCCAAGAAATCACTTTGTTATAGTTACTAAACATACCACAGAGATGCAATTTAAATTTAAAACACATAACTCCTAAGCCAGAGTAAATATTTTACTAAAGAAAGAGTAGGTTCTTTTCAAAACGTTCAGAAAATTTCTTACCTTGAAGATCCTTCAATGTTTTCAGTAAGTGCAGTATCTTTTTCTTTCCTAAAATAATTGATTTGTTTCAAAAGCCTGTTCTGAAACTCATCCCCACAGGTGTTTGACCATGGTTTTCTTGGGATTCTTTTCTGCATCTTCTTGCTTGTGTTTGGTGATGGGATTCAAAATAATTCTGATTCTGGAAAGAGCGAAATAGTTCTGGTGCCTTCTGGTGCCTTCACACCCTGTTCTGACAAGCATCAGCTCATCCATATTGCAAGATTGGAGGGTGCTTTTTTGTTCACTAAATTTTAACATTGAAACATCAAACTAACTTCTTAAAGGCAAAATTAAAAATCTCATGCACTGCACCAACAATTGAGTTAACAGTCTTTTGCAAACCTAATTTGAAATGAATACAGATTTTAGGAACTAATTCATGTGTCCATAAAACGTTTTAATTAAGAAGCCTACATGTATGTCTAGACATGAAAGATGTATCACTAACACAAAGATGGAACTTGTAAAGTTTTTATGTAGATTATGTTTATATACAGGGGTACAGTTTGTGAGAAGGAGACTCCAAAAGATCCTCTATCCTCAATCATAACAAAATTAAAACAACATACATATATATATCTTTTGATATATTCCTTGAATGCTATGCCTTAGTTTGCAATATTAATTTCCAGTGCTGAAAATTAATTAGTCACAGTTTTTAACTAAATAAATTAGCTGCTACCTATTATTTGAAAAATTCTGGGCCACATAAAATGCTTGTTCATGAAAACTAGGGATAAAAGCACATGTTAAATAATTAATTTTTAAAATTAATTATAACATTAATTTAAACTCATCTTCATATTGGGAAAATATCATGCATAAATAATTCTATAATTTAAGGTTATTAGGGATCTTGTATTCTGCAATTCTGCTGTTTTATACATATTCTGTATGTGACTGTGCATGGAAATATTCTGTTGAAAAGAATGTAATTGCACCTTTCTTTAAAAAATTTTTATGTGTTCAAGTGAAAATTTGAATGTGAATTGAAGATTCATTGGTCAGGGGTGGATTAAGCTTTTGACCCAATGGATGATCTGGAAGGGCTCTCAGTATGATTTTCATTATTATGTTTTATGATATTTATGGTATTACTGTAATCAAATATATGCTTCTCAAAAGGCATTCAGTGGCAAAACTAGTTTCTGAAAGTAATTTTATAGATTTAGAAGTAGGAGAAGAATCAAGAGTGTGCACAAAATGGAAGTAGTCCCAGGCAAAGATGAAAAGTGTTTTTGAAACGTTAGAAAATAAAACTGATAATAGGAACCCTTGGTAGCTGCTTCCCAGCACTCTTACACATGACAGTATAAGTGAGGAATGGGAAGGGTCCTGGATAGAGCAAAATCCATCCAAGGATCTGCTTCATGGCACTGAATGTCAGCTGCTCCACAGTCCACTTGGTCCTATCAGCAAATACACACCATGGCTATAAATGTATTATTATAGCTGCAGTAAGGCTGAAATGACAAGTCAAGTCAGCTTACAAACAAACTTAGAAATCTAGAAAATGACAATTCCCACATGATCACAGCAATTTTCCTGCCATCACACTTTTCTATGCTTTCAACTAGTACTATGCTTTCAACTACTGTCAGTAATACTAATTATTCTTTTCCTATAGAGAAGGTAATCAAATAATTTATTGAATAGATCTAAAGCAGCACAAAGGAGTGATTCACAGTAATTGTCTCGTTTTTCTCCTTGTTCTATCCTGTAGCCCTCCACAACACAGTAAATAATAAACATAGAGCCTCTCTATTTCTATCTATATTGCTTTGATTTATAACCTATTAGCCCATTATTTGGTTAAGATGTATCCTCAGAAAGCATGAGGGCACTATTAAGCCATAAGTAGGCAGCATTAATCCAAGTGCCTACTGACCATGAAAAACTGTTTTTGGCCTCAGACAGGTCAAGGTGCAGAACTGTTTGCACAAGTGGTGAAGACCAGACCTCTGAAAGCAGATGCCTTGAAATGATGATCAAGAATACTGTCTTGGAGATGATTTTCAACAAAGCCATAACAGGTAGAACATACATTTAACAAGTCCTAGAGCCTAGGGTCAGATCATTGACTTTTAATGTATTTTAATCATTAACAAAATCTCAGAATATAATTTCTGCATATGACAAATAAATCATCAGCTAGACCAGCAATTATCAACAATTGTTATTGTAGATGTTGAAGAGGTCTAGACTAAGGATGGAGCCCTGTGGGACTTCACCAGGGACAGGTCATGAGCCTGATGTCACCCCTTTCACTATGATAACCCTTTGTGCCCAACTCGTGAGCCAGCTCCTCGCCCATCTCAGGATGTGTTAATCCTGCTGTGGGCTGGACATTTTGTAGGAAGGCTCCTGCGAGAGACAGTTTCAAATGATTTGCTGAACTCCAAAATGATTACATCAACTGGCTTTGCAACGTGAATTAGGCGGCTTACCCTGTCATGAAAGGAAATCAGGTTCAACAAGCAGTACTTTCCCCACATGAAGCCATGCTGTCTGTGAATGATGACTGCCTTTTCCTCCAGGTGTTTTTCAATACTACCCAGAATAATCTTTTCCATGGTCTTCCCAGGAACTGAAGTGAGATGGACATGTCTGTAGTTTCTGGGGTATTCTTTCTTGCCCTTCTTGACAAAAAAAAAGTTGCTTCTGAACCTGAAATTTTAGGTGGTTGGCAGCTGGAAAGAACCTCACATTTTGTTCAGTTTACAACCGTCTGTCCCAGGAAAAACACTTTCATATTGACAAGAAGCCATTTACAAGACAGATTACACTAAAATATGTTTGGCAACCTCTGTAAAGAGAGAGGGGAAAAAAAGACAATTGCCAGAGACAAGAGGAAAAAAATCCATCTTTAAAAGGAAAAAGGATACGTATCCAGAGGCAGGGAAGAACAAACATGCATATACTACATAGGATAGATGATAAAATTAAGCTGGCAGTCCAGCTATCTACAACAGAGAGAAAGATGCCCTTAAAAGGAGTGAATAATTTCTTCCTAAAATGTACAGTGAAAGTAGGCAGAATAATATACTTCTGCTTTCCACAGAGAATAAAGGCAGTCTAAGCAAGATGGCCAAATGCAGATATTTAAATTCCCAGCTATGTGTGCAGAGACAAACAAGAGGAATCCCATTCACAGGATCACATGAAGTTCCACACCTCTTACCTATAGATCCATTTAAACTGAAATTCAAAGATAAACAAAATTGTTAGAAGTAGAAAATTATGTGTGTTATAAGAGCTAGGACAGATACACAGGCTCAAGGCAGATGGGATACACACAATTTTTATTGTTTTATAAAAAACACAAGTAGAAACCAAGTGACTTCAGTGACCGAGGCAGATATTTTCAAGGGAGCTTCAAGGCTCCTAGTAGATTCCTAGCTTTTAGGGCAGTGTTAGAGCAAGGCATGTCCCATCCTGCCTTACCAATATTGGAAGTTGGTACCCTAAGTTCCCCACCACAGCATTTTCAAAGGAGTTTAAATCAGCACAGTAGCACAGAGCAACAGAAGACATATCTAATCAACATTCTATCACTGTTTCTTTAAGAGGTATTTTCCTAGAAAAAATGCCTTTGCACAAAGCCTGAACTAAAACCTACTCCAATCAGTCAAGCAGAGGTACTCATATTTAGGAGTTTCAGTTTCAGGAAAGTGAAAGACTTGAGTATCTCTAAGTGTACTTCTTCACATAAATGATATACTTCTTTACAGCCAGTACAAAATATATTTAGGTACTGATTTAATAGAGCACTTTACTCTTAGCATTGTTACCACGACTTTCAGTGCCTAAAATACATCCATATGGAAAATCTCATAGGATTCAGGACTGTAAACACTCTATTGGCCTCTCGTTCATATACATTTCATTACATTTGCAATGTTTAAAATAAAATACATGCATCATAAATGTTAACCTGCCTGATAGGGGAGCAAGACTGAAAATCTTGTTTATTCTGCTCCAGTAAGGACCAGCTTCCTGAAAGCCTTCATACCTCTAACACCAGTGCAATCCTGTACTTCACAAAAGAAAAATATTTACTCTCCCAAAGTAGCTCTTAAGTCCAAGATGATGCTGTTAGAATTTCACAGTATTTCAAAATAATTTAATTCAAAGTGACTTTTCAGGTGATTTTCTACCACTGGGAGAAAATTCAGCTGAGGAAGGAAGACAACACCTCCCAGAATCTGATTGCTTAATAAGAAGAATGAGATATGGTAAGATTAGTCAAACGAAGAAATCCTAAAACTTCAGGCATCTCAGTCCTCCTTTCCTTCTACCCTTCACTCAGCTTTCTACTGGTTCATGCTACAGATATTAAGCTTGCATCTTGGAGTTAATATTCAGGGGGTGGAAAGAAGGAAATCCATTCACAAGGCTACAGATCAAAGCCTGAAATTTCATGACACACAGTCATCTTATCAGAGACTGCTGACTCAATTTTTAAAGCATGCAGACAGTCTGTGGGCTTCTTGGCTCTCACTAATATCTATATTTCTAAGTCAGTGAAGTCAATCCTTAGAGATTTCTCATGAGTCATTCCCCATTAAAAATTCTTTGGTACTAGGCTGATTCATAAGCAGGGACTCAGGACCTAAGTTTCTTAAAGTTTATCTATGTCTTGATGGCTTCCAGTTTTAAAAGGTTGATTTAAGTATGAAAAAGGGCCTACAGGAAGGGTGGAGAGAGACTTTTTACAAGGGCACGTAGTGATACCACAAGGGAGAATTGTTTTAAGCTGAAAGAGGGTAAATTTACCATAGATATTAGGAACAAATTTTTTACTGTGAGGTTGGTGAGGTGCTGGCACATGTTGCCCAGAGAAACTGTGGATGCCCCATCCCTGGAAATGTTCCAGGCCAGGAGGATGGGTCCTTTAGCAATCTAGTGTAGTGGAAGGGTTAGAACTAGATGATTTTTAAGATCTCCAACTAAACCCATTATATGTTTCTATGATTTTATGCATAAAAGCCTAGCTAAATCACTAGAAACAGTTTTGCCTCGGGGCGGTAACTGCTGGCAAATGTAATCTATAAATTACTCAAAAGATTTTTGCATTACAACCTGCCTGATTCTGTTTTGCATGATTTGAAAAACACTTTTTAAGAGCAGATCGGCATACACATACATGTAGAAACAGAAACAGAACATTACTAAGGGACTAATACTGCATCTCATGTTACAGAATTTCCTGAATTTATTGCCGTCAGAAGCCTGCAGAATTGAGCTATTCTTTTAGCATGTGCTTGCTCCCAGTATGATTATGTGTAAAGTTATGTGATCTTCTCAAATCCATTTTTCTTCAACTTTCAGGAAAAATTTCCCATGCAGGATGGAATTGCCTGCAGACATGTATTTTTAGAATAGCTATGCACAGTAATATACAAACCTCAGCTAAATGCAATATTCCTTCTAGGTTATTACCGGACACTTGCAGGTGTTCTGTGGATTGGATATACAGATGTATTATTTTAAACACCATCCTACGCTTATGGCTTCTCCTACCACTGCTTTTTTGTCCTTTTGAATTTAGAAAAAGTCTTTTTGACATTCCATCAAACAGCAGGACACTTGACATTGCTGTGGTGCATTTTATTCTGAGGGTTATTAGTATGGAAATGGGGCTTATTTTCTCTATGCTTTATTCTGTCAAGCAGCATTCAGGCATCCCTGTTGCAGACTATTTCTAAAGAGCCACTTAAAGGCATGCTCAGTGTCAGTATGTTTACCTAAAGAGGATGAAGGAGGAAAGTGGGGTTTATAACTTTAAAGCAGCTAAAACCCAATCAAAATTTCTAGTTCCACAGGCTGTGAAGATGCACAGAGTTACATAATTTTAGTTTTAATTATCAGTAAATGGGTGGGTGGTAACTGAGGAGGCCACCAAGGACCAGTGACTAGGTCCAGGAAAGGGTAGATGCAAGGACCTTGGATCCAAACCATGTGCATCTGTGAAGAAAGAAATACTTATGTGTCAGGGAATTGAGCCCATGCAGAACTAAGGCTGCAGCAGTTCTTATTCATGAACCATGCTGCACTGTGTTATCCACTACAGACATGACTTAAATCTGTATCACCTGCCTGATGTAAAAGACACCTCAGTTAACTGCAAGATTTCCTATGTGTATACAGAGCTATATTTCTGTTTCTTCAGTCTTATTTTTTCTAGGAAGACAAATAATGTAAGCTTAGGATCTTTTTATTTAAAAAAATTGCTTGAAAAGCTTTCCACAAAACCTCCATAGATATTTAACGCTGCTATTAACAGGCTTGAAAACCCCTTTTTGCTTCTTTCTAAAAGCAGCAACTCTCTTGCTCTTTTTTTTTTTTTTTCCTTCTGAGTTCATCTGATCTATATATCTCATTTCCAGCTTAGTCCAGCAAAGCCAAAGATTTCAGAGAAGATAGCAATGCACTCTGCAGGTTCTATTTACTAAATAAGGAACATAAGGCAGAGGAAGTTTTGCCAGAGCTGGTTCTGTCTGGGTTATGAACCTAAGTGAATTCAATAAACTTAAGCATCTCTGGAGACAAAATCATGAAGCATCAGTATGAAATAATGCTTCTGATGTCAAAAGAAATATATGCTCATCATAGAATATTATGGGTATTGAGTTAAGAATTAACAAGTTTATAAAGCAATTTTTGGAAAACTGTACAGTGGCTGCTTTGAACTTCAGCCTAAAGCATTCAGCTAGAACTGAAGGTAAGGTGCAATATTTATTATTTCACAATTTTTGCAGGACTTTAATCAGCTACAAGAAGGTGTGGATTCTACAAAGAAAAGTGTTTTCTTCACAAAGTAACTGATTTCTGTTATCTCTTTAGAGTATCACTGTTCTGATGACACAATATATAAGTAATGACAAATAACATTTTCTTCTTGTTTAGCAACATGGTTTGAATTCCCAAGGATTTAGGAGAGGTAGCTGCAGGTAGGACTATTTTGGACTAAAATAAGAAAAAAACATTGTAATTTATTTGATTCACGATGCTGCCTTAAGTAAGGCTGAGCTGAAATTAAGTGTTCTCTAACACCACAGATGTTATTTTTAGCCCTGTAAAATTCACTGAAGTTCTTCCCTAAAACCTTTCCCAGGCAGTTCAACAACTGCTCAGGCTCAAGCCCTCCTGAGTGTGCTATTTAATTTATGACCCCTGAAAGATTCAAACCACTAAGCAAAATTGGAATTTACCCCCACTTTATTACAAACACCTAGTCTGAAAATACACATTGTTTAAGTATAGCAACAGTCTTTTGCTGCTCCTGCACAATTTCCCAGTCATTAGAGTAGCTCTCTCCAGACAGAGAAGGCTCAGATTTAATACCTTTCTCTGCTTGTGGGAGTAGCAGTTACAGTTCATGGAATCATACAAATATTTAGATTGAGAAAAAACTGAGTTTATCAAGTCCAGCCATGAACCCAACACTACCAAACCCACCACTAAACTGTGTCCCTGTGTGCTGTTTCTACACACCAATAAATACCTTCAGGGATGAGGATTCTAACACTTCCCTTGGCAACCAGTTCTACTGCCTAACCACCCTTCTGGTGAAGTAATTGCTCCTAATACCCAGTTTAAACCTTCCCTGGTACAACTTGAGGCCATTTCTTCTAGTCCCATTGCTTCTGACTTGGGAGAAGAGACTGAACCCTATAACTACACCCTCCCTTCAGGCAGTTGTAGAGAATAAGATCTCCCCTCTGAGTCTTCTCTTCAGGCTGAACACCCCCAGCTCCCCCAGCTGCTCCTCACAGGACTTGTGCTCCAGACCTTTCACCAGCTTCATTGCCCTCCTTTGAACTTCATTGCTGTTCTTTCCCACCTCCTGAAAACTGTAAGTACCAGAAAGTGTTCTAACATGGAGGCTTCTTTTCCTTTTCCACTGAACAGCCTACCCTGTGAATAGTGGAAGTCAAGATTTATTGAGTGAGGGACTTTGGATTTAGAGAAGGTGAGCAGAACACTAATATTGCACCAAGGAAGTGCAATATCAGTGTCATCACTGTCATCCCCTCATTGATTATTTTTCTGTAGTTCATATTTATTAAACCAGGATAAAAGTCATAGATCTTTTCCTAGTGACAAGCAAGACTACTGCTTTCATGCAACTGTGAAACGAATAGTATTTCTTCTCAGGGGATTCAAAGCCTTTCATAACCTGCAGTTCCACTCATTTTGTATAGAAGCAGAACAGAGTCATTTCTTGACAGACATTTTTGCTCATTTTAGAAAAGGACAATTTTGCCAACCACTTGTTACTTTGGTTGACTTAAGAACTCTTTCTGTCCATTGGGACCAAAGCAGATGGAAAGCTGAACAAAACCTGGAACGTTTCATTTAAAAAGCATGTAAAGATCTATATCTGCAACAAATAAAGCAAATATTTGGATCATCCAATTTATCTGCTCTGTTTGCTGCTGCCTGCGGCTTGCCCATCCTTCTAGACATGTGAAAGGGCTCATTTTTTTTCTTTATGCTCCCTGCTTCATGGGGTGAAATATGACTGACAATCACCAGAGGATGGTTCTATGTATTACATCCCCTTTCTGATTCTTGCTATGGTTTATAACAATACACAACCAAAGAACAGAAAACACTTAGTCATAAGGAGCATATCCTGTCAGCCACTTCTGAGCAGTAGGTTGTGTGTGTGTGTGTTGAACCATTCATTACAAAAGAAGCATTGGGAATGCCTACTGCTTATGGGAGAGGTTCTTTCCAGGTAATATATGGAACTGAGGGACCTGGTTTAGTGCTGGACTTGGCCGTGCTGGATTTACAGTTGGATTCTGTGACCTTAAAGATCTTTTTCAATGTAAATTATTCTATAATTCATTTTAGGCTGCTTTGCAAAAGAAACAAGGTTTAGGCCATCATCCTTTCTTTAATATTTGTGTGTGCCTGTGTGCCTACACTGTCTACTTCTCTCACCTTCAGTCAATTCTGACACTGTGAGAAAGGTCTCACAGTTCCTTAAGGTTTCATGAGTATGGACAGGGAAGTACTATGTGTTTCTTGGCAGAGGGAAAGATCCAGCTGTAGGTGGCCTTTCCTTGTCTTACATTGATCACAAGGATCCCAAGCCCACCAAACAGGTAATTTTTGAGTGGTGATAGAATGAAACTACCACAAAGCCAACTGCTGCACATAAATATGCAACAAACACTGCTCATGTAAAAGCTCGTTAATATTCTTCCTTTTCTAAAGCCCTGTCCAAACAGAGGAAATTGAATGCTACCTAGATATTATTAATATTGTCCTTGGCTAATGTTTCTTCTGACAATACTTAGTGAAAAAACAAGCATTAGCTAGTATTTTGAAGTATGCTTTCTCTTCCTAGTTCAGAAAACACCTAAATATATTCTATTCTATTCTACGCTATAGATGAGCTAATACAATGCCTTCAGCTTAGTAACAGTTTTAAAATTGTCATTTTCAGCCAAACTGAAGCAAGTAGTGTAGACATGTAGATTTCTCACAATGTTTGGGCTTCTTTGCAGATATTAATAACTTGGATGACAATACAATCTATTTCTACATTAGCAGATATAAGTATTTTGCACCAAAAATATGCTGTTTGGCAGATCTTTTCACTATGAGTCAGACAGACAATTGTAACCCTACATCAACAGTGTCTGTCAGGGCTGTCTGTTTGGGAAAGTGTCTTTTTGAGAAGTGTAATGCAAGTTTCTCAGATGGTGAAAATCATCAGAGTCCCCCAAGCTGTCAGAGAACTAAAACCAATTCTAGTTGTAGTTCAGCTTCCCAGCAAAGCCCAAATCACCTCTTTTAAAGCATATACCAGCACTTAAGGCCCCACAAATCAAATCAGTGTTGCTACATAAAATGTTGGAGCTCAGAGCAGTTGGCCTAGTTCAGGATACCACAACAGCAGCTGCATATGCTGCCAGCTAATCCACAATTAACCTAGAACATCAGTAGGTGAAATAAAAAAAGCATCCAGCTCACCGGTGGACTATTGAAATCTGCATACAGTTAATTTTTTTTTTCCACTCCTGTTGAAACCCCTTTAGTAGCCTGTTGAGATTGTAAGACTATTCCTTCCTATTTCTGCTCCATCAATAAAGTCAACCAAGCCTAGGAAATTACATGACCAGATGAAAAATTTTCTCAACTCTGTGGACCAGTTACCAAATGTCCACCATCTACTATAGGACCTGAGGCACTCACATCACCTGTGGTCATATCCACTGTAGACACTTACACATAAGTGCCTGAATCTGAATTGCACCCCTTAAACCAAATCAAAAGTTGTGCTCATGATGACAACAAAATTGAGAAGCTCCCTTGGAGCAATAAAACTTTCATTGTATCTGTGGCATGTATGGGTAGAGAATTGCAAGGGAAGGTTTAAATACTCAGTAGGACAAGAGTGGCAATGAGAGAATATCCAGAATAAAGTTAACAGAGGGTTCCCTGGTGCTCTCTGAAGAAAACATTTGAGGAAGTGTGAAATACTGGAGGTGTGTGCAGGACATGAACAAGAACTGCCATTTCACAGAATATCAAATGGAGTCCTGTCAAGGAGAGGCAGAAAAAGTCAAGGCAGCAGTGGCTGAAGGCACTTACACTGTCATGCAGTAATTAATTAGGATATAAGGTCAGAGACAGCATGAATATGTTTTATGTAGTAGTAATGAAGACAGAATAAAGAGAATTAAGTTATGCACAGGGATCTTCCTCTGGTCTGTCGTTTCTGGATGAAAATACTGGAAGAATTAAGAATCATGTGGTGGCAGTCAAGCTGTAGGCAGCCTGTGTGAGCAAGAGCACAAATTAATCACACAGGCAGGACTTCTTACATAGCAAGATAAGATTTCATTTCAGCATTAACATCCATGCAGTATTATAAGACCACACAGTCCTTTCCAAAGTACTATGACCTAACACAGATGCATGGTTACAACCCAGGACAAAAATGGAACATCCAGCTAGGACATGCTGGGTATAAGCTATTGCTCAGATTAATCCTGGAAAGAAATGAGTTTAAAGGAAGAATATATGAAAGAGATGAGGGAGTTTTGCAGGTCAGAACTGTGATGTGGTTAGGTTATTGTGATTGACTATACACCAGCACTAAAACAAGCGGTAGCAGCAAAATCTCTGTTAAGGAAAGGAATTAAGTATAGACAGGAAAAGGAACAGAGATACAAGGCTCATCAAGTATAGTGTTCATCAGTTCAGATGTCTATTGGTTAGTGGATGTATATTAGGCAGGACAGGATATGGATTGCACTGTCTGCTTTTTTCCTTTCTAATTGGAGCAAAAGGACTGGTGACTGAACTTTAATGAGAAGCTCCTCCATGAAAGCCACATCCACCTTCCAGGCAAGTGATAAGCCAGTGATCAAGGATGCTAAAATATCTCTATTGCAATGTAACGTAAGTTGGCCTTAAACTTCAAGAAAATTGTTAGAAAATGAGTCTGTGTGACCATCACAAGGCTTATGTCTCGCAAAGTGTTCTTGAAAGGTTTTTCTGCAAGATTTAAGTATAGTCTTACTCGGCTGTTCTTCTGAGGTGTGGTTTCAGCAATGCAGTTATCTTTGTTTTAATAAGTTTGCTATACAAGTATTACTTGAGATTTAAAACCCTTTGGCTAATGCACAGATCCTTCCTCACTCAGAGCACCTGACTGCCACTAGATCAATCATGTTATTGTATCTGTGGTCCTTTCTTTCAAGCATTATTAATTCACCATTAATTTCTCTGACAGGGTATTTTGACAGAGCAAAAAAATATTGTCAGTGTTTTTCAGGAATATCCTGTTTTTTGTGATCAATTTGAATTCTGAGCAAGTGTCAGATGAAAACTCGTGCACTTCTATTCAAGAAAGCACCAACTTGTTTGAATACTGAACAGGCCTAAGCTTTTCTGATAGCAGTATTTTGATCATTGTTTCCCATAGCAGATGTTAGAACATAAGTTATGAAAACTTTACAGTCTAAACAATCAGGTTGTTTTGCTAAATTGTGTGTTAGAGTTTGGAAATAGGATGAAGATGAGCATTTTAAAGGCAAAAAGCAGAAATAATAAAAATAATGATTCGCAGGAAAGGAAAAATATTTATATATTTGCTTATAAAGAGAGGCAACTAGCCTCTGAAAAATGGACAGCTGACCTAACTCTTTCAAAACTGTAACTTCTTCAACTGAAATACTTAATAGCAGAATGAGAATTAATAGGATAGATCTTGTTATGCCCAGAAATCAAAATAAAGGGGAGAGGATTATTTTGTGTGGACAGAGGCAATAGCCAGCCATCATTCTGTCTAGTACTAGCTAACTTTAGCATACTTGATCCAATAGCTGCCAACTGTGAACAGAAAAGAAAACTGGCAAGATCCTGTTTTAACAGGATGACTCTATAATTTAAGCAAATAGCACAGGTTATACAAGAAAAAAAAATTTAAAAATCCAGCTTCCACATTGTGTATCATTAAAATTCCTCCCCGCCTCTAGCCTTTGCCCCCACTGAGATAATTCTGACATGAGCAGTTTTGAAGCCGTTTACGGAGCTCTGAAGACAGATCCACAGACCCAGTTTCTGAGCCATGAACAAGGATAGTTTATCTCCAAGCAGCTGTAACGGATGGTACCCCAAGCCATCTGCTGATGTTCAGTTCATCAGCAGCTCATTTACAGAATTACTGTCAAAGAAATCTGCAATTGGTGACTGTTTAATACACCACATTGAAAACTGGTAGATTAGCTCTTTTTTCAGAACTGGTTCATCAATCTTGTAAGAAAAGCAGTAAGACAGCTGAACATAAAGCTGTGCCAATCACGCTCACCTATGAACCCAGAAACAGCAGCTCTTGTGATCTCACCAACTGAAAAATAAAAGTAATTCATACTCCTTAGGGTCTGTACACATCTGGCAAGAATAATGCCCTTCCAACATGTGTATCCAGCAGCAATCATAACCTCTGTGAAGAAATCCTGGCCTACCTTACAACAGAAACAAACTGGTGAACAGAGTTGTTTGCAACTAAGAGATTTTTTTTTTTTTTTTTTTTTTTTTTTTTTTTTTAAATCAAGAACCAAGAACTAAATGTCAAACTCTCGTTTTATTGAATCCCAGAGGTATTTCTGCCTTTGGTATGTGTCTGTAGCATTCTCCTGCTATGGCCACCTACACAGTTCTGTCATCCTCATTTTTCCATCTCTTTATGTTCCACCTCTGAGGGAGGCTCTGCAAGCCATTAGCCAGCAGCTCAGCTCAAACATGCTGAGAGGACACAGGTAGGAGGAAAGAAGACAGAAGGAAAACAGACCCACTAGAGATGCTTCATTACAATAATACCTGAAAGCCTTTCTCCTAAGGACTTTGCTGTTTCTTTCCTACTCCTTGTAGCATGCCAGCATTTCAAATGCCCTGCATGCATAACTGCATGTTCCTGGAGACCAACCAAAGCTGTTGGACCTTAAAGAAGATGCTGCATTATTGCTGACTGTTTAGTGTGATCTGTGCCACCCAGATGGACCCTGACACTGCAGAATAGACAGCAAGGATTGAGTTTGGTGTTGATTACCATCCTGATGGTGCCTTCCTGACAAAAATCAGCAGCAGCAATATTCCAGCTCTTGAGCTGGCACTTGATAGCATCCCTCCCTGTACAAACTGCAGCAATTCTTTCTCAGGACGCTGACTCTTATTTTATTAGGCTTATTTGGAGGACTACAACCTCGTAGCACAGCTGAGACAGCCTTGGTGGCACTCAGGCAGTGTCAGAAACAGAGAACTGGATGGGAAACAGGCAGTCTGGGTCCGTCTCAGGCCCAGGGACAGTGATTGAGGTTATGTGCTGACCAGTGCTGTCCCATCAAGCCTGCAGTGTTGAGGGAGGCTTGGGGTCCCAAGAAGGTCAGGGTCAGCTTCAAGGATGCAGGAGGCTGGATGCAGGCCCAGCTGCTGCACAGCTGCTCCCTGCTTGTGCTGCATCCCTTCAGCTTAAAAGCATCCCCCCAGGGAGAGAACCATCACACCTGTCTTGCAGTGGTGCATATCTGGGAGGAGGTGACCCTGTACTCAATTCTGCTCAACTCCCTAATGCTGCCAGAGAAACTCCTAGGAGAAGGACACACTCTGTGTCCTGGCAATGACTCCCTGAGGACATAAATCCCTTTCTTTTGGCTAGCTAACAGGGCAAACATCTGTCTATAACACCAGTATGTGTTCTTGCTGGGGAGAGATGGTGGGAGGTAGAGACAAAGATCATCACAGCACTGTAAAAAATGTAGATTTTTTTCTTCCGCACTTGTCCTTAACTCTTCCATATTCTGAGAGAGAACATGTATATGAATTTGGATAAAAACCATAGCATCTGCTTGCACTCTTGGTAGGAGGAAACATAACAAATATTGCAGGATATCCTCAGCTACATATCCTTTTGCTGAGAAGGGATTGTGATGATTTTTAAAATTAAAAATAAATTGTTTAAAAGTCTGTCAGTGTTTAGAAGTGGTCTGTTAAACAGAAGTCCTGCTGCTTGCTGCCCTAAGACTGGAATTTCACCTTGTGCATTATAATTTTTCTTCTGGTTACACCAGATGTGTAAGAAACCATTTGATAGAGACTAAAGGGGAAAACAAATTTTTCCTGCTTATCCTACAATAAAAAAAAAGAAAATCACAGAATCATAAAACTGTATAAGTCAGAAAATACCTCAAAGATCATTAAATCATAGCAGTGTTCACCACTAAACCATGCTCCCAAGTGCCACAGTTTTTGAACATGATCAGGTGATTCCACTACTTCCCTGGGGAGCTTGTTCCAAAGCCTGATCACTCTTTATCCTTTTTTTGTCTAACATAGACAGGACCTTTTTAGAAGTTCTATTAGATGGAGGATTTAGGAAAAGTTACATGCAAAATCCCAGGGTTACTGACCATTGTAATCCTAAAAATCAATGAGAAGAAGAAAATGGTTTGTATTTAAATTTATCACAGACTAAAAACAGTTATTCCCGTGAAAAGAAAGAAAGCTAGAAAGAAAAGGAAGGAAGGAAGGAAGGAAGGAAGAGAGAGAGAGAGAGAGAGAGAAAGAAAGAAAGAGAGAAAAGAAAGAGAGAAAAGAAAGAAAGAAAGAAAGAAAGAAAGAAAGAAAGAAAGAAAGAAAGAAAGAAAGAAAGAAAGAAAGAAAGAAAGAAAAGAAAGAAAGAAAGAAAGAAAGAAAGAAAGAAAGAAAGAAAGAAAGAGAAATGTTGTGATTCAAACACTTATTTTCCCTTATTTTGCCTCTGGTCAGACAAAGCAATGTGGACATCAATATCACTCATGATTAATAAAAAATTGATTTCACTGAATACAACTGAACATTTAAACACAGCAAACATTGCCACTAAGACTGTGTTTCCTCAAATCTTTTCTTGCTTTATACAGGACATTGAATTGAGTCAATTGTCTTTTATTTATCCTTAGGCTTCATGGATAAAACATTCCTCTGCCTTTCTGCATTCTCCTAATGACCAGCTTTGCTTTAATATTTAATTCCATACCTCAGCACTGTCCTTTAGGGGAACAATGATCTGGAACACTCATGGAATATGATGCCCACCCCCTCCACCCCAAATAATGACACTTAATTAAATGTTCTCATTAATCTTAAAGGGGTACTTACACTGCTTATCCTTGTTAAAATATGCTGGCAAAAAAACTCTGAATATACAGGCCTGCTAAACTCTGCTTCCCTGACCTGAAATATCTTTGAATGGGAGGCATCATTACCTCAGTGAGAGACAGCACTCAGGATAGAACTTCTTATCTACAGACTAAAGCCAGAGAAGAACCCGTGGTCCCACAACCATCGCACAATCCAAAACAGACAGGAGCATATTCCTTCTCTACTAGGCAAGCAAACAGTTGAATTTTCATATAGTGGAAGTTTTGGGTTCACATTTTCCTCCTTTGTGAAGAGTTGAATAGGAGTATAGCTATCCCAAAATTCTCCTCCTTTCTCATGGGAGAATACACAGAATGAGAAGAAAAGGCTTTATAAAGGATTGGTTCCTGTCACTCTTAGAGGCTGTTAAAAAGTTGCTTCTTTTTGACATTAAGACAATCAAGGTCCTCAGGGTGGTGAGGAAAAAGGCAGTTAGTCTATTTCCTGCTGCAATCAAAGCTGTAATTTGCAATCAGATCTTCTTAATAGAAATAAAAATGAGACTGGATTAATATAGGTCACAGTGACCAGGTTGCCTGGCCTCTTCTCATCTTGCATTACTTTGAGCAAGTTACTTATCCTCTCACTATTTACCCAGCACTTTGTGATTCATAATGTACATTATAACTGCAGCTACAAAAAAGCAATTCCAGCAATCACTTATCATTTTAGTGGGATTTTATCTTTTAAAATGTATACACCAGACCTTGAGAACCCTGCCAACAAACAGATTAATAGCTTCCTAATCCCAGAGCATTACACAAAATGTATGATTTTGTTCAACTAATTTCTGCAGAAGCAGGAATGCAGAGCGATGACTTTTCAACTGAGAAAAAACACATGCCCTCAATTTTCCTTATAAGCCTTACCAAAAGTGGATTGTTTTCTCGTAGCAAGTCCTGGAGTTTCACATATGTGGGCTATTTCTGGGCAACAGTAGAGAGTTCTTCACAAATAAACATCATTACCACCAGAAAGGAAAGATTTGGGGAAAAAATGCTACACGCTGGAGACAGCTCTTCTGCTGGCCATTTTTCTTTGTGGAAGTGTGGTTTTGAAGGCTCCTGCTTGGCTTAGTACATCTAGGTTCCTTTCCAGAGTGACTGATGCTCAGTTAAACATTCTGCAGCCACTCCCATTCTTCTCTGGCTGTCACATCAAGCTGCTTCCACTCCGACGAGCCGAGTTGCCGCCAGCTCAGCATCTCATAGGCAAGATAGGTGTCTGAGAAATCTTCTCCTCTGGAATCAGCACTATAAAAGCATTTCTATTATGCTTTTCCATTCAAACCACATATCTCAAAGCAATAAGTGAAGCTAAAATCCAGACATGACATGACAGGAGCTGCATAGAGAAACACCTTTTTTGGGAACATACATGCAATACGATTCTCTTCCATCTTTGCTTTCTTTCTATTGGAATGTTATCCTTTTGTGCTCTGTAGAATGGGGCTGTCTGTTATTTGGCCCCAAACTAACCCTTTGGGGGCAATCATTTTTGTTTCTGTCAGCATCCCTCACTAGGCATTAAGAAAAACAAATGCAAGGATGACTGATCTTAACGTGTGCATCCTGCACATGCTATGACATTTCACGACATAGCTCCTAAAAGATTTCCGCATTTTGTTTAGAATACAGATACAGTTAAAAGTTTTATTATACAGTTTTATTATTCATCACAGATGAATAATAAAAAAACCCCAAAACAATCTTTTTCTGAAACAATTTTCTCTGCATGCTGCTGGATGGATTTTTCTCTGGCAGCCTGGATGGAGGAGGGCCTGCAAAATGAAATGAATCATCATAATTCTTATATTGAGCATGAGTTCCTATGAGTGAAACATCTTGCTTCAGATGAGAGCAGACAACCCACTTCCCCTCCCCTTTTCATCCCCTCCAGAATTATGTGCCTGTTTCCTTTACCATAGACAGAAAGCTGTTCTGCACACAAAGACTCGGAGAAATATAAAATGTTTTTCCTTTTATAGGCATTTTACAATTGCAGAGGTCAGCTAAACATGGTCTCTCCCTCATGAAAAGTCTGTTCTTTGCCAGAACGGGTGAGTTTGGGCAGGGGGCTGCACCTTCATCTGCCTTAGGGAGCAAGTGTTTACTGTGGAGTGTGTCTTGCCTAATTGCTGCATTAACTAACAAGCCTCCTCCCTCTCCTGCCCAGCACTGCTGAGACCTTGGACTGATGAATACATACAGTTTCTTTCTTTTCCTTTCCCTGCTTTCTGCTTGTTGTACAATTCCTACTCAGAAAGCAGACCATGCTGACATGCTTGAAATCTTGCAGTTTTAGGAGCTGCTATGGTTGGAGGAGCAGCAGCTTCCCTCAAGCCACTATCATGGAGAGGTAATTATCATGCACACAGGGAAGAGCTGCCAGCAGAGCTGTAGGTCTGATTTACTAGGCACAAATGCAGGCATGTTCTCTGTACAGCACAAACAAATCAGGACTGACTGCACATGCCTAAAAATTGTTAATTTTCTCAAAAAGCCATGTCCTAGTGGGGATACAGAAAGATGTGTGACAAACAGAGCTGTACATTTATGAGAGCCAGTTTTGGAAACACCACTTTCTTTCCAACCTGCAAAAAAGAGAAGTTGCTGAAAAGACTTGCACTTTTTCTCTCTTCACAGATGTTCAGTTCCTATAAGTAATGTTTCTAGTAGGTTACTCAGTTTGTATAGGCACAGTACTTTTGAAGCAAAAAAACAGGTCTTGAATGATAGAAAACATGTTTCTATGTTCATCTCAATCATGGTCCTCAGGGCAAAAAATCTAACCAAATTATTTGTCTTCACTGAGGGACAGACCCGAGCCTTGCACTTTCTGCAGAGCTGTCTTCTGTGTTATTCATTAAGGTTTTTAAAGTTTTTCAGCTCTGTACTGTCACTTCAGCCCTTCCAAAATAAAATAAAATAAAATAAAATAAAATAAAATAAAATAAAATAAAATAACCAAAAAAAACCAAACAAACAAAAAAAAACACCAAAAAAACTAATAAATACCAAAAACCCCCCAGTATCAGAAATGCCTCTGGCATGATATCAGCCACAAAATCAGCTTATTTCTGGGCAAATAGTCAAGTTAACCAAAGTGCAGGTTAGATCACTAGGGTACTGGCAAGTTATAGAGATGAGCGTTATTGTGAAATGTAGCAAAAAGGAAAGAAAGATATTTTTACACCCCACAGGATTTAAAAGTGTGAAATATTTTCAATCTTTTTTTTTTCAAAGTCAGTTGTTGATAAATTCAGTTCACACAGTCTTTTTCCATCCCTATATATGGACAAATAATGACAGCCAGAAATGCCACAAGCCCATAATACAATGTGCTCAACTTTCCCTGGACTACCTATTTTGACATAATTTCTCAAAGGATTGCTGTTCCCACCATTCAGATAATGATGTTTTTTCTCAGCTCAGTAGAGTGATATCCAACAGAGTAGTGCCTGGGATGTCATGGGCCAAAAATCAGACTGATCCTCTCTTGGGAATAGTTTGAACCCATCTTTTAGGAGAAGACCATCACTCTAGTGAGCAGACACTGGACATCCTTTTCTCCTTTTCCACTTGTAATTTAGGACCTTGGCTGCATTGAAAAAAGCAGGACCAGCAGGCCAAAGGAGGTGATTCTTCACCTCTACTCCAATTTAAAGTACTGTGTCCAGCTCAGGACGCAATGTAAGAAGGACATGGACCTGTTGGAGCAGGTTCAGAGGAGGGTGACAGATAAGTTCAGGGAGCTGGAACATCTCTCCTAATGAAACAGACTGAGACAGTTGTGATGGTTCATTCTGGAAAAGAAAAGGCTCCAGGGAGACCTTATAGGATCTCTCCAGTGTGTAAAGGGAGCCTACAAGAGACATACAGAGGGGCTTTTGACAAGAGCATGTAGTGATAGGACAAGGGAGAATGGCTTTAAACTAACAGAGAGCAGATCGAGATTAGATATTAGGTAGAAATTCTTTACTGTGAGGGTGGTGAGACACTGGCACAGGTTGCCCAGAGAAGTTGTGTATGCCTTATCCTTGGAAGAAGTGTTCAAGGCCAGGCTGGATGGGACTTTGAGTAACCTGATCTAGTGTAAGGTGTCCCTACCCATGGCACGGGGCTTGGAACTAAATTGTCTTTAAGGTCCTTTACAACCCAAACAATTCTATAGTTCTATATTTCCTGCAGAAAAAACACGGATTTTTCACTCCAATGAAGTGACTCCCTGCAGCTAACAGGGATTTGTACCCTTGAAAATGCCAGTTTTTAAGATAATCCATCACAGTGACACATCTTACTGAGGCTGTGATCCCCAGTATGTTGAACAGGGTTTTTGTGGATCCCATCCTCAAAGTTTGGAACAGACATCCATGGAGGGATCCCGTGATCTTGCTAAGACAAGCACCAATGAAGTAAACCAGCAATGCAACTCTATATTATATTCATATACATGGAGCATGTTCAGTGTCCAGGACTGTGCTTTTTTAAATGCATCTCTTTTCAAAATAACTACCTGAACAAAATTGATATAAAATTTGTATGCCCATTAATTCTTAGAGAAAAAAAAAATAATTGTGAAAATCTTCATGAACACTCACTTATGAAAGTTAATTTCTCAGAAGACCTGAAATAAGTTTTCAAAAATGTTGGTATTAATTTTAGCACAGAATAATTTGGAAACAATTACCAAGAACACAAAAATTTCTTAATCCATTGCTTTTTTATAGATAACACTTGTCACATTGGGTTTCTTACAGTATAAGAAATACATGGTGTCCTTCATTTGAAAAAATTTATTTATTTTGTAATCTGACACAGTGATATTCAAAAGTCAGCAGTGTGGAGTGAGTTGATCAAATGCCAGTGATTTCCTTGTTGTTTCCAATTTCTTATTACAAAAAAGGTAAAATTTATTAAATTCAATGCATAGGTATTCTCTGTGGATAAAAATGCATGGAAATGCCTGCCTTGAGATGTCTGGTCCAAATTATGAATAATTTTTAAATCCACTGATTTCATATGAATTGTCTTTTTTGCAAATGATTTTTATCTGAATCATAGATTTTAAAGCCAGAAGGCCCAATATAATAGTTTAAACTGATTTTCTGTCATAAAATCATGAAATGCAAGCTTTTCTCCCAGTGAATACAGGGAGCTTTGATTGAATGAAAACTAATACTTTTAAAAGCCTAGACCATGCTAATCTAATGATTTCTTGTGCTAATGTACTGCAACTCTCAATAAATGTTTCCAGTGTCTAATTACTCATGAAGATGTTATTTCCAGTTTGAACCTACCTCAGTTTTATTGCCAGCCATTTGGCCTAGATTTTGTTGTGATCTTCAAGATCAGTATTGAGCTTTCAGTACATTTTTCCTAAAACTTTTGCAGTTGAAAACTTCTCAGCCAACATAACCAAAGACATCTTCCTTTAATTTACTGCAAACATAAATGTGGGTTATTGTCTGATAGAATTCTCCTACCAATGTTATCATATTAATCAAATTTTTCAGATTGTTTATACACTAATGCATTATTCTTATTATTTCTTTTGTCTTTCTTCTTCTACAACATTGCTTTGTTTTGAAACAATTTATATACTTCAACACAGAGCTATGGCATTGGATGTATTTTTCATTTTTGTTGTAGTAAAGCTAATATAAAATGTAATCTTCTACTAACACTTCTCTAAGAAACCAGCTGCTTTATTAGGCAATGCAAATCCTAAAATGCAGCTTAAAATCTTCTCATTCTAACTAGTTAAATATGTAAATACAGAAACTCCTAGAAACACATATCTGAAACACAATATTATTGCCATCCTGAGAATAATTTAACCTAAAATTGTCTCCTGCCTCCTTTGTTTTTCTCTTATGCCAATTATAATATTTATACAATTTTTACATTTTAGAGCCATCCTCCTTTTTCATATCAGACTTTTTCAAAATTATCCAAAAAATAATTTAACAACTGCTCCTGATGAACTAAAAAAAAAAAAAGGGGAGATTCAGACTTTTTGTCAGTTCAGTTTCTCTTTGTATCATCCTATGTTTCTTATGGGGATTTTTTTTTTTTTTTTAGAAGCATCCTATCATTTTTCTCATTCAGTCCTTTTTATTTATCTTGCACAATTACTTAAAAAATTCAGTAGCCCTTTATCCATTGAGCAGAAATATTTACCCCTTTAAAAGAAAAATTCTCTCATCCTCTATGCACTACGTCAAAGCTTCGGTTTGGTTGATTTTGAAGACATGACATTTCCTGATAATCTTTACATTAAACTAGTTTGTGGTGACATTTTGAAGTACTCATTATCCTGTCTGAAGTCTTTACAGCATTAGCCTTTAAATTAGCTACAGCTTTGGTATAAAATGGTAGCTAAATATACAAGTGGGTGACTTTGGTACATACTGAAAGTTTAATAGATGTACACAGTTAATTCATCAGAATTACATGCATATGAAGGACACACTTCCTCAGCCAAAGCTTTTTTCCTATTTTCAAATAGCAACCATTGAAATTACATTGGGATTTCATCCACTACAAACTCAAACTCTGGAAAACTCAATTTCTGTTCCGTCCTTCAACATAGATTTTCATAGTGTGTGACTTGCATGTAATTCTCATTAGCTTAGCCCAATAAACTCTCAGGATTATATTTACTTATTTAGCAATCTGCTAACAAAACTAGTTCTATAACTTCTATATCCTCACAAGAATGAGATAAAAGCATCAAAGTTACTAGATGATAAAACCCCATAAACCTGGTTTCATGTGAATACTAAAAGCAGATGGACATTCAAAAGGATTGGCTCTCACCTGAGTAAATTATGCCAATTGTGATGAATTGAAAGGGCACTAAAAGTTGTCACAGGGTCACTAATCTTTCAGCTCTTTTAGGCTCTCAGAACAGTGTCGGAAGCATAAATATCTGGCCCAGTATCTAACAGACACTCTCCGGCAGACTTTCTTCTGGAAGTGGAAGTTACCCACACTGAGAGGCAGTCACTCTTTTTTCTTTTGTCATTATTCTCCAATTCATTCAGCTCCCATGAGGAGCAGACGAACCGACAGAGGATACTGGGAGTTATTCTTCCACCTCTACACTAGGCACAAATGCTCTGACCTCTCACCAGGGAAAATAAAAAGATATTCTGGTTTCTCAGATGCAGAAAATAACAAGTGAATACACATTCTTGATGGAATATTCTTCAGTAAGATATCATGTCTACTTTAGCTTAATATTAGAAAATAAGACTGCAATGAATTCATAATTCTCAGGACGATCATTTATGAGAATGACTATATTTGACAGCAAAGAATACAAAATCTATTAATAAAATACCTTTGGCAGGGAAAAGTAATAATTCCAGAGTATAAAATTTCTTGTTGTCTGGTGTTTTTTTAATCACAGGTTTTAGCTGCAGCAGAAGAAAGCACTTCTTTTGCTGCTTTCAGAAAGCACTGATGATATAATTTGATGCTTTTCTTCTCTAATCTTATCTCTGTTGAAATAAAGGCGATTTGATATTTCGATTTTAACCGAAATGTTTCAAACACAGGATGCTTTATAGATGTGCATTTTCATTAACTTTGATGGCCTTGTTCTCAATTTATGGCAGCATGAGCTAAACCAAATGCTCTTCTAACTTGAATGATTGATGGCAAAAACTTTGAGAACTGCAAATGCCATGATATCCTTTCAAAATACATAACTTATTCTGAACACTAAAAAACTCCTCCCTTTTTCTCCCTTCCAATTCTCTGTCATTGGAACAGAACTTGACATTCCCACCTCTCTCTTTTTCTGCCTTTTCATTTTTTCTTTCCATTTAAGGATTGCTCTTCACCCAGAGGGTGGTTGGACACTGGAAGAGGCTGCTTAGGGCAGTGATAACAGCCTGACAGAGTTCAGGAAGTGTTTGGACAATGCTCTCAGGCACACAGTGTGACCCTTGAGGTGTCTGTGCAGACACTTCTTGTCCTGTGCAGGGCCAGGAGTTCAACTTGATCCTGACACATCCCTTCCAACTCAGTATAATCTGTGATTCTGTGAGCACTACCTAAATTATACCGTCTATAATTTTACCTTTCTTTCTCTCTGAGACTGTCACTGCCCATTCTGATCAATGGGATTCAAATTTTTGTCATTCTGCCATGTAATGGGTGGACCTTGTTTCCTTGCCACAGTGTGACCTTTTGTCACTCTACCCACCCTTTTCTACCAAATCTTGGGTTTCTGTGTACGGATTTATGGAGATTGAAAGAAGCCTGATATAGTTATTTTAATTACAATATAGAACAATATAGTACCACTAAAGAAAGCATATCACTTATCATTCAAAACTAAATCATGTTCTGAATATTTTCACAAAAAAAAAACAGTGCAATTTAATTTTGGCTATATTTCCATTACATTTATGTATTTTTATATTCTTTTTCCCCTTAAGCAAAAGAAAAAAAATTCTTTTAGAGAACATAGATTTTGCTGACAACTGGTTATTCAGTTTCCCCCCATTTCTCTCTTTTCACATCATGAATATTTCTAGCACGGTCTTCAACACATTCCTCTCACAAGTACTGTCAGTCTGATTTAAGAAAAGAAGGCTCTGTTCAACTCCATTGCCCAGAATTATACCAAGCTCTTTTACACCATAAAACACACTCTGTGGGATTCATAAACTCACAGAATGGTTTGGCTTGGAAAGGACCTTAAAGATCATCTTTAAGGTTCCAGGCCTCTGTAATGGGCAGGGGCACCTTCCACTAGGCCAGGTTGCTCAAAGCCCCAACCAGACTGGTGCTGAATATTTCCAAGGACGGGGCATCCACAGCTTCTCTGAACAGCCTGTTCCAGTGCCTCACCACCCTCACAGTAAAAAGGTTCCTCCTAATATCTGATTTAAACCCACCCTCTGATTGCAGCTGTTTTATCTCGTAGCAGAGAGAAAGCACTAATGTGCAAGACGACAAATATCTTAATACACCTTAATAATATGATCCAAGATATCTGCATGTGCACCCCATGTGTATGTGATTTTGTGTGAAAGTTTGCTTAATAAGGAAGGACAAACAGATAAACAATGGCTTCTAAAAAAATGTCCATGTTAAGAAACCCTTTCTGCAGTGTTATCCTTCCAACCCCCAGGCAGGGCAGAAATTTTTAAACAGAAAAATGGGAAAAGGAGGTATGGTATAACCTAGATTATTGTGCTCTCCTTTTTTTTCCCCCATAAGAGCTTAAAAAGCCTAATTTTGGACTGTCAGGAACATGATGTTACAATACTGAATCTCTTGCAAAGTTTTAATTCTTTGATAGGTATAAGAATAGAAATAGGGAAATGCAAATCAAGACAATTCAATAAAGGAAGACAAAAAAAGGCCAAGGAGGCAAAATGGCATGGACTGCTCTCGTCAGGTCCTATCAGTGCTTTTGACAGCAGTGTAGTTCTATTTAAAACTACAAATAATTTACCTTGTTGACAAAGATATATTTTCCTCCTTTAGACCCAGAAAGAAATACAAAGGTAAATCAAAGGGCAGTCTGAAATTACCTTATTTTTGAGTGTTGGACACATTACTACATATTTTTACTGCTGATGTAAAACAATGCCTTTCTCCTATTTAAGCTATTAGATCATCCTCTTGAATCGTAACCCCTTCCATTTCAGACACTCATTCCTTTAGTGAGACCAGTAACTTTCCTTTTACTGAATCATGCCTTGTATTTGACTAATGCAAACCTTTCAGAGAGACATCTAGTTTTGATTTAAAAATAGCAGAAGATATGCCATTTCCCTTACAGAAACTCCCCAAGCTTAATCACTGTCATTGTTTGAAATTCTGTCTCTCACTTTCAGCTGTCAGCTGCTAAATTATGGAGTTTTAGTTCAGGATGGTAGTCAGTGTACCCCAGTGAAGCAGTGTCTTTCTGAGCTCTGTCTCCAGAGAGAGGACCTTCATGGAGGTAATTCAGAGCACCAGAAGTTTGCCTTCTGCTCTGATTGTCCCCATGAGCATACTCTACAGATGGGAGAAAAAAGCTTTTAGAAGCAAGGTCCGGGGCTGAGAATCAGCTTGAGCATATTTCACACCCATACATTTTTCCATGGAGGTACATGTGCTGTGTAATCAGGCTGTCTTTAAGGTTCCTTTTTAATGAGAAAAACAGTTGAACTACTTAAGCACAACTTCTTTCTCACCAATTCAGGAACTATTTATTTGGATTTTCATTAGAATTTTTTAATTTAGTTGGTACAAGAAAGACCCACCTTATTGGGTTATTTCATTATTTCATTTAAATGAGAACTCATCCCATTTGTATAAAGAGGCAATTCTATTCTTATTGTAGTACTACTTACAATCTCCTTATCTAAACATTTGAGACCCAAAGGCCAATTTGCTTATTTAGGGTTTTTTTTGGGTTTTTTTTCCCAGCAGCACAGTGAGGTCAAAATTATTTTTTTCCTCTGATAGCACTGAGTTTCCTTCAGAGAGGCAAGGCACACTCAGAGATGATCTCACAAAATCACTTACTTTGAGGCCAAAGGAATTCTTGAGTCTATATCATACAACATAAATCCACATTTTTAAAAATATTCCTCATACTTAAATATTTTGCTTGCCTCTGTACTGCCTAACTCATCTCCCAGTTAAGATTTTCCCCATATCTAATCTGCACATTTACTGAGGTGAACTACAACTATTTTTTGCTTCATATTTGCTATATTGCTGTATATCGAGGACAATGCAACAACACCTCCTTTTTACTCTCCATTAGCTTTAGCTTTTCCAAACTAAACTGCCTTTTTTTTTTTTTTTTTTTTTTTTTTTTTTTTTTTTTTTTTTTTTTTTTTTTTTTTTTTTTTTTTTTTTCTTTTCCCTATGTTCCATTCTTTGGATGGTTGTCTAACCTGATTTCCCTCTAGTTGTTTCCCTTGTCCAGCATGTGAACCTGTCTGCAAAGAAGAATGCCTAGAGGTGGACTCAGTACTCTGCCCAAAGCTTCTCTGCTGCCAGGTACACATGAATGGAAATGACTCCTTCATGCAGTTTATGTTGCTATTAATATATCCTGGTCTGAAATGAGACTTTTTTGGAAGGATTTTGGGGTTTTTTGCTTGTTTGTTTGTTTGTTTTTGGTTTTGTTTCTTTTTTTTTTTCTTTCTTTCTTTTTTCAGCAGCATTATATTTGTGACTCTTACTCAGTTTGTGGCAATTATTCCCAGACCCTTTACTGCAGTGATCCTGCCTAGACAACAAGTCCCAGTTTTGCCTTTTATTGCATTCCATTTTTCTGTTCTAGCATGAAGCACTTTGCCATTGCCTGCAACACTTTATTCTTGTTGACATCAAACCATCTGTCTAATTTAGCACAGACATTTTGAATTTTCATCATGTTGTTCAGTATTTGTGAGGCAGGAAGCCATCCATAAATTTTACAAATCAGTCCTAATGAGAGGTCAAAGTCATTAACAAAACTATTCAGTAATACCACCCCAAGACAGACCTCCCTGGTGCTTACTGGAAATGTCCTTTTTCTCTGACAGTGAACAGCTGGTAAACAGACTTTCAGTATGATGCAAAATGTTCTGTTTCTTATGTGCTTTTCAGGCAATCACACATTTTACTTTAACAGAGATTTCATCATACAGAACTAGATAACAAACAGAAAAGAACCATAAATAGTATAGCAAGATACGAGTAGAATATTTACATTATGTAGCAGCTCACAGTTGGTTTTACTTTGTTACAGAAGCGCAGTTTCTGTAATAAAAGCAATGAAAATGTACAAAAGCAATTATAGGAGTAAGCGTGTTTTTCAGTTACTACTATATTATGAGAAAAAGAGCACTGCTGTAGGAAAAAATGGAAAGGTTATCAAAATGACCCATATTGTAGCTGTACAGGAATTATCTGCAATTTCCATTTTTTTGTTTTTATCAAATGTTTAGAATAGAATCAGTTCTAGTCTCATCTTGTTCATTTTTTGTTTTATGGGCTGTCCGAGTACCAAGAATTTCAAAAACTAGTTTTTCCAAAGCATATACATATCTCTGGAGAAAATGGAAATGACATGACAGTTAATATTGTTTATTTCTGGCTAAAACTATTCCTGTGCAAAATCAGTATAAAGTAAATGCAACATTGAAGCAGCAATAGACCCTGTTTGCCTAAAAAGATTAAAAAAAAAAAAAAAAAAAAAAAAAAGGCTAGTTTAAGTGTTCTTCTGAAAAGATCCAGAGATGTATTATAAACGAAAGCCTAAAAAAATTACAGTAATGGACTTTATAGTTGATTTTGGGAAATCATAGTGGTCATAATGAAGTCATAACCCAGGCCTTGGTTTGTTTAAACACATCTTTGTGTATCTCTTGTTTGGAAACGAGGAATCATACCAGTAGTAATTTCATTTTTTGGTTTCTCTGGAAGAGTAGTGAGTGAAATGCACATTATAAGTCTGAAATATGATTTACCAAAACTTCACTTGGACTGTTTTCCATTGGCATCAATTTTTCCTGTCAGTGTCTGCAGTCATGTTTTAGGAAAGAGGTATCTGAAGAAAACTGAGAGCAAACATGCTTGAAACGCTGTTATAATTTGCCAAATTGTCTAAATCACAATCTTTTTTGATTTTAATTTTAATTGCAAAGAAAATTTCTTTTTATAAGTTTATATATTTAGTTTACATTTAATAAACAAACATCTTAGCATTGTCAAATATTACTCATGTCATCCCTAGTTTATTCTGTGTATATGCACACATTCTTCTAAATAATTGTCCAAATGCAATTATATACACTAGTGTGATTTAAATTGTTTTATATTGGTGCGTATATAATGTATAATTATATAATTAACAGTGTGTGTGTGCGTGCGTGAGTGCTTGTGTGTGTGTGTTTGGAAATAATGACTTAGTTAGGCTGAGAGCAAGGCAAGAACTACAAGACTTGCTGATTTGTTTTTCAAGGAGTAAGAATAAGGAGTAGTATGCAGAATTGCTGAAAGGGTAAAAATTTGGAGACAGAAATTAGGCCTATGACCAGCTTTGTGAATTCAAGCATATCAACACAAACTGCACACAATCAGTGCAGGATAAGATCCTGATGAACAGATAAAGTCCATTACACCTGCTTTGGAAAAAAAATAAAATCAATTAAACGAAGGATATTTTAGTTTCAATTTTAGAAAGTGAAATGTCAAAGAAAAGGATCTTAGGCCCATGCTATCAATGTGGAGATGAGATATCATAGATCTGCTATCTGAAAAACTATCATATTATGGTTACTGCTTTATATATTGCTTCTATGTATGAATATATTAGCAGGTTATAAAAATACACATAGTAGTCAACTAGAGATTATCTTCTTTAGTTGATTTTCTAATCTGAATAACACTGGTGAAGCTCTCTGACATCAATATGGTCTTAAAAACATATAATGTGAAAATGAACTCAGTATTTGCTCCCAGAAAAAGATGCTGTTTTAAAAGAATTTGAGATCCATTTATTATTAATAATAATCATCATTATAATTACTATAACAATCATAGCCTGCTCAGCTTTAATAAAACATATTTTATTATTTCATTTCAGTTAGTTGCTCAGATCAACCTCAATATTAAAGCATAATTATAGTATATGCCAGGTGAATGCCATTCTCTGAAATTAATTACCATGGAGATGGCCTCATTATAATCTATGATGAAGAGTTCATTTATTTTTTAAGAGCTATGTGTTTCCATTAAATGTGAATCAAGATCTTAAAGTAAATACTTAAAAGGTGAGGTGACCTTTTATGGAGATCGTTAAGCAAAATAGAAGAATAAAAGTCCACCTGAAGTGAAATTACAGATTTTCTCTAAGAATCAAATCCCCATCTTGGCAGCTGGTTTATGCCACCCTCCCTGTGCAGAGAAATAACTTTATTGGCTCCTGTCATTTCCCCACTAAGGCTGATCAGTACAGACTTCTTTCTCAGTGTCTCTCCTATAAAAATTGTAAAAACAATTGCCTGCCAGGATTTGTCTAAAGTGCAGGTTAGATTTGATGAACATACAGAGGAGAAAACTCCTGGTTAAAACACTTACTGCCTCTACCAACAGAAGTAACAGAAAAGGTCTCTACTACTGTGAATACAAGATTTTGTTAGCTGGCATCTGAATTTAATGAGAGTTATAGCTCACATATACTGTGCCTCATGTAGGCATCCAGCCAATGCCTAAATATTAGTCCCTTAGTAAAACAGTATTTGTGAAGGTAATTTAGTGCAGCCAGTGAAGGAGCAGTGCTTTAAGAGGTCTTCATAAGAGCATCTTTACCTCCATTTAAATGCACAGGGCTTCCCTTAGGAAGTGACCAGGTACAGTTTCTTCTCCTCCTCCATTGTCAGGACAGGAATGTGTGTTCTTTCACTGGAGGAATTGTTTTATTAGGCACTTAGAGTGTAGACATGTGCCAGTGGTGTCACTTGGGCAGAAAGTGCCATCACTGAGAGACTTCATAGCAAATTGTTTACAGAGTGTCACTGCACTGGCCTGGTAAAGAGTTGAGGTGAAGAAAAAAGCTACACATCTCCAAAGACTTCCACAGAACACTGGTATAGCAATGACATCAGTCCCTTGTCATGTTCAGACCATTCTGTTATATAAAGTAGCACTCCGGAGTTCAGTGGAAAATAGAAATATCAAATCACATGGCAGTTAACTTCTGAAGCAACCTGTGACTTCCAGACTCTGAGGTTTATTTTTAGGACAGTAAGGTACCTAGAAATGCACATAGGAAGTTTTCAGAGTAGCTACCATTACAGACCTTTCTGGAAACTGTATTTACATACCTGAGCATGTGCCATGTTTTTCAGTGCACATGAAATCTGTTCACTTTTTCAATAAATCAGTAAAGAGAACTGGTGAGAGTGATTAGGTGCCTATTCACTGACTGTAGGATTATAGAATCCTGGAATGATTCAGTCTGGAAGGGACTTCAGGAGGTCTCTTATACAGCCTTCAGCTGTGATCAGACCAAGTTGCTCAGTGTTTTTATGTAACTGAGTTTTGGGCATCTCTGGATGGAGATTGCACATTCCCTCTGGTTGACCACCTCCAGGAGGCAGAAAAAAACTTCTCAATGTAACTTCTGAATATCAATTCAGTGAGCTCATGCTTGCTGCCTCTTGTCCCTTGCTCCACTGTAGAGTGCCTGGCTTCATCCTCTCAGCTCTGGAGGGCTACAAAATCCCCCTAAATCGCTTTTCTCGAGGATGAATCAGCCCAGCTCCTTCATCCTCTACTCATAGAAAAAATGCTCCAGCCCTCAACAATCCTGGTGGTCCCTTGCTGAGCGCCCTTGAGTTTGGGTCTTTCTTATATTGGGGTCCCAAAAAATGGATGGATTATAAAGGTGTACGATTTCAAATATTTCTGCCTGAAATCAACTTTTTCTGCCACAGGGCAATCCATTATTTTCCAGTTCTTTGCTCACAGCACTAGAAATAAATCCAGTTTTGCTCACGTGGCAGAAATAAATCTATGCCTAAATTGCCATTATACCCATTTCTAATTAAATCAATATCGTACAGGTCAGTTTGTGGGAAAAGACATTGTGTTCCCCAGCCGCTGGTGAATTTCAGTTGCATTCAACCACTATCTATGACTTAAAAGCCTCCAGTACAGAATTGTTCACAACAAAGCTGGGCATGAGAGAAATAGCTACACATAATTCGGAGCAAGAGTGGCAATCTAATCTCTTTCAAAACCCTGTTTCCTCTCAACCAGAAATAGAGTAGCAGCACCTGGGAAGTGCTGCCTGTGGTTGAGTTGCCCTATGCATGTAGCTTTGTTTTGGGTGGATTTGGGTGAACATTAAAGTCAGGAGTAACTCAGATGAAAACTTGTTTTAAAGGTGTCTAAAATCTCTGGTGCACATCCAAATTATAAAGGACAAAGTACATAAATTACTTGCCTTTACAAGTGGCGCAGTGTATTCTGTTCTCCGAATGAGTCTCAGCACTTGGGATTCTAAGCAAGCTGTTAACTTATTTTCACCCTAATTAAGTGCACACCATACCTCACTTTTTCTCAGTCCAGCATGGACTGACAAAACTTCTGTAGACAGATTGCTACACTTACTGTACAGCATGAGCATACTCTCTTTTTTCTACTGCCAAAAAAAAAAAAAAAAAAAGAAACAAACCTAGAGAAAGACTAAATGGGATTATTAATGCCCTAAACATAAATTGCTACTCTGGAGTAATCAGATATTTCCTTCTTAATTCTTGGGGGTCTCTTTTGTGGACCACAAGATCTTCCCTTTTGTGCCCCAGGTTTTTTAAGTAGCAAAGCTGTTCTCTATTCCTCCCTGAGCCTTCTAAAACACATCCTTGGACCAAGGAGAATGTAGGAGATTGTACAAAGACAGTGGCCAATCAATCTGATGCTAAAAAAGAAGAAAAGGAAAAATAAAGGTTGGAAACATTCTTAGTTCCTCATCAACTTTAAAAATTTATCACTTTATTACCATACATGTTAGTCTTAGATTTTTTCAGGAAGGCTATTTTATTCTTTCAGAAAAGTAAAGAGATTAGTAAAATTATTGGCAAAGCAGGAACAAGATTTAACTTAAGGCAGGGTAACAACATTTTAAGTGTTTTATCAACATTTTTCATGTATTTCTTTCTATAAGAAACTATATAGATTCAGTGCCTGGAAGGAAACAAACAGAAATCTTTGTAGAAATCAAAATTGCTATAAGCTGAATAAGTGTTGGGTAACTGCTTTGCTGAGAGTAGAATCTGGGCATTGAAGAGTATCTTTTAAAAAGATATTACAGGCTTGAGAAAAGCATGGTAATACATATCCACTTAGAGGTCTTAGGGACAGGTCTACTATCTCTGAATTTTGAGCACTGCAATCAAATGTTACTATTATTTAGACATGATCAGCTGTCCTGTTAGTGATGCTGCACTGTTATTTACTCAGTAGAAAGAAAAATCTCATGATCCCTCTAATTTTCTAATAGGCCTGGAAAAGTATCTGCTGCAGCTCACCCAGGAGTCATGAGGTATTATTTCAGGAAATACGGAGAAACTGCTGCTGAGATAAATAAAAGAATATATTATCCACTATTAAGGCATTTGTAGTGATTTCAGAGACAAAAGAGACAATCAAAAGTTCATTCAGATGTGGGACATCTAAAAATCATAGTAATAATTAGCCACAATCCATACCCTATTTTGTCAAAATAATTGTCTGTAAATGCTGTTTCTTTAGCCAGTCATGTCTGTGGTAACAGACCATTCTCTAATAAAACCAGTTTGTGCTGAAATTTTTCCATTTCAGATAACCTGAAACAACAAAAAATTTCATTACTTCCATAATTTACTGTAAGGAGATGGTTCCCATTTCAGTTTGCAGCTTGGAAACTGTATTATGAAGTGGAAATTGTTATTTGTTTGGGGGCTTTTTACTAATTTATGCTCATTTCGAGGACTAAAAGCAACATTTCCCTAATGATCATTTGAAAAACTATGATAAACATCCCTTTTTGATTGTGAATAGATCAGAACCTGGAGCAATTTTAAGGGGAAAGAGAGTGCACAAAGGTAATAAATCAGCTGTACCAATGAGTTTGCTGGTAATGTCATAATACCACTAGACAGAAATGCTCTCAAATAGCTGCTAAGCACCCACAGGAGAAATAAAACTCCTGTATTTGAAGCAAACTGACACTGAATCTCTGGAAAAATGGGCGCTACCAAAAGCAAAAGGAACTCTTAGGTGATGGAAAAAGGTAATACTGAGAGGTGAAAAAATACATGGGATTGGAACTTCTGCCTTTTCCCAGCCCTTGAGCACAAATATATGCACATGTAATGTGTATATACTTGACTGCATGCAAGAGTATGTACACAGGCATGGGTGAAGGTGACACACTTTGGTGTTTCAAAGGCTGCTAAAGGATAAAGATAATTCTAAAATGTGTGTGGGAAAGTCTATTATTTGAATTAATTGAATCAAAGCACACTACTGCAACATGACAAAACTACCATTTGTACCAGAGGCAGTGACTTTGTGCATTTGATGGAGCTTGCTTTACAAAATGAGTTTACTTACAACTATATCTTTGACAATATTGGAGGCCCAGTCTCAACTTGTCTTTATTGTTTATTGTAGAATTAACCTTTCATACAGGGTAGTTTGATATGGAGTTTACTCCATTCATTTACCTTTTAAACATATTTTATGCAGGAGCGTACATGACAGGAATTTCTGTGTTACTAATATGTGAAAAAACATATTTCTAATGACTGATATTTGAAAAATCACAAAAGAGTACCCTACAGCATTTCATGATAAGACAAGGATTATGCTCAAACAAGCATCCAGCCCATGCAAGCTAAGGACTGCCAGGTGAAACTTCAAGAAAACTTTTGCTCCCTCCAGTTTCACCAAAGTCTGAACTGTGTTTTACCACAAGAAAATCTTTCTCCTGCAAATTTACACTTGCAAGGGTCCTCTGGCATCACAGCTGTAGAACTGATTATGTGGAGAGAGCTCATTGAAATATTTTGGCTGAAGTGAAGCACAGTCTTTTAATTTAAGATTTGAAAAGTTTTGGCTTACTACCTGGTGACACTTGGAATGGAAAAAGCTGTTCTATTACTACTTTAATAAAAATCCTCTTTGCCAAGTTGCTTACAAAATTATCAGTGCTCTGATCTCTATTTCTTATCATTTATTGTACCCCAGCTTTAACAATGTGATTTTACTGGCTTTGTTTGCTGCACAAATTGCAGCTTTCCGTCATTGCTTGCATGAAACATCGAAGGCAAGGATTGATCCTTTCTTAATTTGGGTGAGCAATGATGCCAAGGTCATGACTAGAATAAAACATGCCACCTATCTAACCTTTTGTAAAGCATGTCTCCAGCAATCCACCCCCAGAATCAAATAATTGTAGGTTGCAGTGACTGTTCCCTTTGCTAAAATCTCTGATGCACAGAGTCTGTACTTATCACGGTGAGCCCTGCTCTGTCTTCACTCAGCTGATGGACATTGAAGATGGAAATACTTTTGATCCTCTATCAGTGCCAGAAATATCTGGCTAAACAGTGAACAGGAAAGAGAGAAAATGAAATGAGCCACCAGTGGATGAGAAATAGATTTTGGACTCTACTTATGACATTGTTCTTTTCAAGAGAACAGTGCGGGATGGTGCAAATGTCACAGCACCATGTCTTTTTGTCCACCACACCATATCTGCACATCTAGAGTACTCATCTCATACCAAAATAAAACTATTTTGACACAGAATGTGCAGAATGTTGTCAAATATTTTCTTGTTTTCAGTTTCTAGAGGTTGTAGAAAATAAGGCTGGACTAGGACCTTGGAGGTATTACTTAGGCCAGCTCTTTATTACAACACAGTTAACTGCAATTAAAACATCTTGGACATCTGTTCAAAGGTGGTTGATCATGCTGATAAATTCTTAGTTTTGTATTGTCACTAGCTTAAACCTGGTCCTGGTAAGAAAAATCAGTTGTTTTGTTAGCCTGAGAGCATTTTGTTTCTGCTGTTGTTGTTGCTGTTGTTGTCTGCATTAAGCTTTTAGGTTGGAGTTATTTTTATGATTCCAAGACAAACCATAAAACCGAAGAACAATAACAAATACCAGTTAAGTCCTGTTAGATTTTTGCCTTTTTTTTTTTTTTTTTTTTTTTTTTCATTTTGTTCTGAAACCTTTTTAGTGCAATTATCAAAAAACATTAGATGGGTTCGTTTTAGTGAATACACCACAAAAAGAAAAATCAGTTCTGTGGGGAGCTGGTGTTCCATCTCTGGAAAAGGCCTTGCTGTCAACAACTTCCTATCCATTGCTGACAGAGTGACGCTGTTCAAGTAATTAACACTGCAAATGAACCAGCAAGCAATCAATCAGTGATATCTCTCCAAAACATGCACTATTCACTGAGGACACCTCTGCAGAGAAAAATCATTGAGCTGTAGAGTTTGGTCAGGAAATGCATTAATTTATGGGAATATGATCTTTGTCTCTATGTGGATGGAGTTTTAGTGGTAGCAGGATCACACACCCTGTTCTCTCAGACTTGATACGTTGTGCCAGATGGTACATGCACATTCCAGCATGATTAATAAGTTCCTATAAAATGATCAAACCACGTATTTTCCACATAACTTGTTGAGGTATCAATGCAAATCACTTGTGAATTTCTTCTTACCAGCCTCTGCAGTTCCTGGTGAAATATTAGGAATAATAAAGAAAAAAAAAAAATCTGTTAGCTATAGGTACCCTTTTCAAGCCTTTAAATCCTTTAACTAAAAGAGAAGCTGATGTCAAACCAACAGTAGCTGATCACAATGGAAAGACTCCACCAAACAGAAAATTTCTGAACATTGTTCTCTGCAGGAATTTTTCCATATATATATTTCTATCTATCTTTATTTTGATTGTTGGAAGAACAAAAAAAATTCAAGTCAGCCTCAAACTTTTCAAATCAGAATATTCTGTGATTCTGTGGCAACAAAGCAAACAAATAAATAAAACATTTAAGATCAAATAAACTTTTGTGCATAGTCTGTGCTTTAATCTCTTTAGACATTTTCATTAAAGAATTGCAGTCACAGAGAGCTGACATAATAAAATACTTTAAAAACTTCTTTCACAAAACCAGAAAAAGTTGGAAACAAGTCTCCTGTCTTAGCAAAAAGGATTGTACACTCTGATACCAGTGAAAGGCAGCTAGAGAAGCAGCGTGATTCCTTGAATTTTTGAGCATTGTATCCTTATTCCTGAACATTTATATTTTGCTATGTTTATTCTTCATCCTGAGCTAATGTGTGTTTTTGACCAGAAGAAGAAATAAAAAACATTAATTAGATAAAAGAAAAAATTCTATATCTTGTTTGGGGCTCACTCTTCTAACTCAATAGCATAATAATTACCTTAGAATTTGTTTTTAGGACACAATTTCTGTTGAAAGACAGCTTTATTAATTATCCTAAAGAATATTTTAAGAAAAAAAATCAAACACATGCAGTTTCAGATGCTCGTGTGTTGGATTTCTTCACAATGTGCTCCTGTTTTGATTTAGGTTGGTTCTCATCCTACTTAAAACAAGTAAGGCATGAAGAATGCATTTTATCTACTGATTTTGCGTTTTTCATCTTTACTGTTCTTGAGGACTTCAAGAAGTTTCCAGTATTCCATTTCAGAGTTTCTATTTCAAGTAGTATTTTTTGCTATTAGTAATTAATGCTAAGTTATAATTTGCTTAGATATATAAATTCCCATTTATTACTTTATATTTATTAAAAGGAGGTAGTGTCTCTAGTAAAAGTGGAATTTCCTGGCACTTTTTGCTCTGTGCCACACCTTTCACACCTCACGCATAACTTGGAACCACCAACACTTTTTTCCACAGATGCACCATCCCCTTAAGTGACCATAACTCCAGCTTTCTCCCGGAGGGGAGGTGAGAATTCCCAGAACACTGCTGAACAACATCTATTTCTGTGTGTCTCCTCTCCTGCAGTAATGGTCCACTGTCACAAGTGAGCCATCTATTTAGAAAAAAACACAACTTACAAAGTGACAAATCGCTTCAGCAAAAAAGAGCAATTTAAAATCTTCAAGAAGGTCCACTGGAGGAGCTTTCTTCTATGGGGATGCTGTCCTTCCTCAGGTTCCCCTCCCTTGCACATGGTCCATTTGTTGGGTGACTCCTGTCCTAGGACAAGCTGCAGGGTATCTTCTCTATCATCTTGTTCCCAGCCAGCAGAACAGCTGAGTCCTGTGGCTTGGACATATGCCATTGGCCTGCAGTTGCCTCCCTGAAGTTTGTTGTGTGGTTTCTTATCTATACTGCTTTCAGGCTTGTTTTTCCCCTTGCAGCCTATTAAGTCAGAGTGCATTCACTTCAGAAAGTTTATAAACCGATACACTGTTCACTTCTCTGAAAAGGTCAAGAGCAGGCTTTCTATGATTTGTACTGTTCAGTATTCTTGTATGGTGGTATGATATCTGAGCCTGTTGTATGTATACAAACAACTATTTCAGCAATTTTTGTGATTAATCACTTAATATGTAATGGTTGCTTGAAAATGCTTTTTATTTAGAACATTTAAACCGATTTCACTATTATTTTGTGTAGACATCAAAAATAGACATTGAGACATCTTTTTAAGGAGATATGATAAATGTTGATGAAACAACCTCTTTCTAGCAAAATGCTGCCAAGAAGAGCTTGTTTTCATCATTAAAAGTGAGAGGTAAGTAACAACAACAACAACAACAAATCCTTAAATGAGCTGGTACTTTTGTAGATGAAGGTGTTTTCTGTGGTGGCCTAAATAAATAGCAGATGTCTTAATAATTCTTTTGATAATGATCAAATTTTATCAATGTGCCATTGGAAATATAAAACTGCTCTCAGAAATACAGCCAAGTGTCTTCACCTCTTACAGATCTAATCACTTCACAGTTAAAACTGTTGGTATGCTACTCTTTGTTTCTTTGTTTGTTTTCACATCTTTTTTTTCAGGATGCTCTCTCATTCTAATATGATTTCACTCAATTTTTGGGTTCAGTGAACACATTTTCTTTGCACAGGACTGTGCAGCAAATGCCTTTCTTTCTCTTCCTAAATGATGTGATTTGGTTTCCTGGATCATGGTGAAGACTGTAATGAATTTTTTTTTTTTTTTCTTTTTAATTTGAATTGCTTCCGCATCCTTCATAATGCTTCTGCTTTCTTAGAAAAGGATCAAGAGCACAGTAATCTGAGGGAAATGGCTATGCTGCTTCTCAAGGTACACCACCTCTTCAGACCAAAAAAGAGACAGGGGAAGACTCAAACCCCAAGTCTCTGATCACTCTAACTCTTAGCTTGCTCCTCTGGATCTTGCTTTGGTTCAGATGATGGTTCACTTGCTCCTAAGTTTAGAAGATTAGTAAGCAGTTTCCCCCAGGCTGCACTTGTTTTCCCTCCCTCCATCTTACACAGCCTCCCCAGCCTATCTCCAGAGGCTTTGGGTGACACTACCCATCTTCTTTCCTGAGGGGAACAAATCCATCCTGACTGGTTTTGTGGCACTAAACAATACCTGTGCCTCATCTACTGCCACGGTACAGAAATGATCTCAGGGTTAAACCTGCAGCTCTCCTGGTTTGCTCTTCTAATTCTTCAGTAGACACCAGTAACTGGAAGGATTATACAACCCTGACTTGCAAATATTTACTTTAGAGAGATTATACATGACGATTGACAATGCAGTCAATATGACTATTTGCACATATGAGCACTGTTCAGCAACCTACAGAATTACAGCACACATCTGAAAACAGCAACAGCTCCCATACATTATTGGACAAAATGGCTTTGAAATCATCATGACAAGAGCAATTTTAGTGACAGTGTAGGAAACAAATCAAAATATTGCAAATTCTAGTCAAATGCTAATGAAAACTATGCTGTGAGGACATTCTCAAGTAATAAATTTGAATGTAAAACCTTAGCTGAAACTTGTATGAAAAACTGAGCAAAACTTTCTATTTTACAAAGCAAATCTCTCCAAGTTACATGATTAATTCACCTAGTCATAGTGCAAAATCCACTCTAGAAAACTGTGATTGCAGGTTTTTGTCTAATAAAACATTGGTGGTTGCCACAGTAATAAGTCAAAACATGATTAATGACTTCTTCTTTTCTAAGAATTTAATCTCTTTTGTGCTCTTTATTCAAAAGGAAACAAATTCAAGAGCCTATATCTGTGGCTTTGGCAAACTCATAGCAGTGCAGACGCCAGCAAAAGACATTTCCTTTTCTTTACTCACCTTCGGCACTGTCACTGAAAGATAGTCTGATGAAATTCTGAATCATTGCTATAAATGAATGTCAAGATTTTTCTCTCCATGCATAAAATAAGTGATCAATTTTCCAAAATATTTACCTTAGAATATTTTGAATACTTAGAGAAAAACATATTAATATTTGCTTTAGTCAACTGCCCTAATTTCTGAAAAATATCCATGCTTCAGAGTTTATTCCAATACTTAACATGCAGGATAAATATTTAACATCAGTATAATCCATATAGCATATGCAAGTAGATACATTCCCTTTGTGGGTAGACAATCCTTGGGCCACAGAAATCTTCAATTTTTCCTGCTCTGAGGAAAACGCAGAAAATACTGATTAGAAGTGATGCAATCGCATACTTGTGAAGAACAGGGCATAATTATGGAAAAGTGAAAATTTTTATTACATGTAGAGAGAAGTTTTTCAAAAAGTAGATTCTTCATTTATCATTCTGAATGGGGAGCTGGATTTTACATGAAGCATTGACAAAAATAAAAGTAGCTCCCAACAGCTGTGAGACAAAAGTTCGAACTAGTTCAAACATGAGCAACAAACAAAACTTGCCAACTTGGTACCTTTGTATTACTCTACTACATTATCTTTTATACACATCATTATATAGTATGCATTCCCATTTCTATTCAGCCCAGTTTCTCTGCTGAAGCAAGATTTTAAATACAAAGAAATGACAGAACTGCTAATGATTACAGAATATTCTGAGTTAGAAGGGACCCACAAGGATGACTGAGTCCAACCCTTGAGTGAACAGCTCATAAGGGGATTGAACCCTCAGCCTTGGCTTTATTAGCATCATGCTCTGGACATTTGAGCTAATCTCAGGTTTTGTAGAGCCTCCATGTAGATTAGGTGTCTGAGATGTGCTGTTACATTCTGTACTGAGAAAAAATTTTGCACTTTGAAGTGGTCCTGGTAGTGAGAAATAACATGGCATAATCAATTTGCGTATTTTAACACTGAAGTACTATGACTTTCTATGATATATTAGTCTGCCTTTTAAAAATCTTTTTAATGTATCTTTTAGTATTTCTGGCTTTTATTTTTTTTTTAATATGTCACTTATAAAAAGATTATTGAACCTAAGACTTCTTTATACTAAGCAGAGAGAGAGCTTTACACATGCCTGAGTTGTGCCTCTGAAGTTAGACTTCAGTTCTAAAAACCTCAATTCATGTAGAAACTACTAAGTGGTTTTATTTCCATATTTTTTTCCTTAAAATGCAGAAGGGAGCCAGCCTGATTAGATGACCATAACAGTTTAATAAGCACATAAAACAGCCTGTCTAATATTATCTCTTCTTATTCCCTGAATTATGAGTGTTAGGACAAAAATTACTCACTGAGATTTCCTTTATTTAATGTTAACATTTTTAGGAGGCGTCATCTACTGCAACCAGTTACCACATTTGTAAGAATCAATGCTGAATTATGAAAAACATAAAAAAAAGATAATCTCACCCTCAGATTGCTGAGAACAGGGCTGGTGCCTGGGAGGGGTAGATCTGAATAACCTCAGGAATGGTAAAGTGGATGCCACCTCAAGTCAGAGATTCAAACATCACAATGATGAACTAACTGATGGTAAAGCAAACTAGCCACTTCTCCCACCAGCACACAGATGCCCTTCCAACACCTGATCTTGTGTTTGAGAGGCAAACAGGGCCTGTGTTGTGTTTGTGCAGTGGATGAGGTTGTTCAGAAACGTTGCACAGATTTTGCAACCAAGAAAGGCAGAAAACTGCCTGGGCTGCAGACCTTGCCATGCACAGGAGTAGAATTGCTAAGGCTCATGGAAAAAGAGGAGGTGATGTGGGACACTAACATGGCTTCACTTAGAGCAAATTGTGCTTGAATTTGATGGCTGCCTAAAACTGGAGTATTGCAATGGTGGATAAGGGAAGAGCAACTCTCATATAGAGATAGACTGAAAGACTTGGAGAGAGACAAGGAAACACTGGAGAAGAGAAGGTTCTGTGGCTACCTTCTATTGGCCTTCCAGTACCTAAAGGGCCTACAAGAGATCTGGAGAGGGACTTTTTTGCAAGACATGTAGTGATAGGACAATGGGGAGCAGGTTTAACTAAAAAGGAGTAATTTTAGATCATACATTCTTTGCTATGAGGTGGGGAGGCACTGGCACAGGTTTCCCAGAGAAGTTGTTGATGGCCCATCCCTGGAAGTTCTCAAGGCCAGGCTGGGTGAGGCTTTGAGCAACATGGTCTATTGGGAGGTGTCTCTGACCATGGTAGGAGTTTGGAATTGGGTGATCTTTAAAGTCCCTTCCAACTCAAACCATTCAATAAATCTGCAACTCTATGAATTTAGTTTGGAGTAATTTCATGGAATATAAGTATTTATGTACTTATATACAGTGTAAAGTCCAAATTTTGGGTGTACATACTTTTGTCCTGCTTTTTGTTCACAGATGTGTCCAAATGTTTGGCTTTTCCAGCACTCTGGTAACTAGAAAAATAATGCAGCTCAGAAAAGATTTTTTTTTTTTTTAAATAATATGCATCACTTTAGGGTTTAGACTATTCAGTGACTTCTCTTCACAGAAAGTGCATCTGCTTTTTCATTTTGAAGTACAGGTTGCACATTAGATTTAAAACAGCAATCCACAAATACACTTCCTGTTTGGAGAAGGAGAGTTTGGTAAAAGGTACTTGACAAAAATGAAGGCACACAAGTTGTCACCAGTTAAAAAAGATTGAATGCATGTTCAGCTGTCACTGAAGTGAATATATGTAAGTGCCCTGTTGAGAGGCACTCCAGCTTCTCCTGTCTGGGATAATACTCACCCTACAAGTGTTAACACCCCTCTAGGTATAGGACTCAGCTGTGCACTATGCACCTTCTTCTCTGGCTTCTTTGTGAGAGAATGCCAAGAATGAGCCTCAAGAAAGAACCAGAAGTCATTTTGGAGAAGTGAAAGCTTGGACAGACATGAGATGAGAGACTCAAACCTGCACAGCCTTCACAAAAATAAAAAGGTCTTGGTGCAGTTCTAAATTCTGAGCTGAAGGAGGTTACCCAGTAGTAAAGACAAATTCATAATTATTTAAGCTAAACAAGGTACAGAGAAACCAAGTTATTGATCCTGAAACACATTTTTAAAAATTGAATGTTTTCAGCTTTTGGGAGAAACCAGTTGAAATATGCTACAGTAAAGACAATTTTTTAAAGTGTTTGTCCAAATAATTGAAACCAAGTATTTCTGTTGAATTCAATAGATTGGCAGCTACCTTCAAGGCACATAACTTGAACCAAATAACTCTGGTTAAGGACACAATTTGTCCTTGACCTGGATAATTTCATCTTCTAATTTGTAAATTACCCACCATTTTTGCATATATTCAAGGAGGTTTAGTATAGAAGTAACCTATTTTTTTTCCTAAATGCTACTTCCTAAGTACTGGGAATTAACCATCTTTTAGGTTATTAATAACATATATAGAGAAAATTTTCTTCTTATTTGTGGAGGTTAGCATCTGTTGTGGTTTTCCTCAAAAACACATTCCTCAAAGGAAATGTGAAAATTATTCCATAATTTAAATTTTATAACTTATAAATTAACTTGTACTTAATATATATTCTTTAAATAAGTTGTAAAAAATCTTTTTTTTTAATTCATTTTAAAAGGAATTTAAATCCTTTCAAAAAAGGAATACTAAATCCTTTTTTTCCTAAGAAATTGCTTCATGTTAAGTAGTATTTCTATATCAGCTCACTGGGTGACATTTGAAAATAAAAAGTGCAATCAGCCGTATTCCAGAGTTAAAAAGAAACCAAGTGAATTCTGTTATTATTGTGTCAATAATTCATAAGACATCTCAGGAGATTGCTTCTCTCTCTTAACCCATGTCTCTTCCAGTGAGGGGTGGTTTCACCAGAATTAAACCATAAGAAGTTAATATGGTTAATGCGAGCTAAATTTCCAGAGTCCTTTCCCACCCAGATTTTATACTTGTTCATCACTGCTTCACAGTTAAATGAAGAAGAACCCAAAATCCCATAGGACAGTGGGAGACATCTCACAGTGTATGACCCATAATGAATGGTGATGTGCATTACATACGTGCCCTTTATGGAAACCCAGAGAATTTGAGTTTTCCCATGGTCTTTAGCAATAGGGTCTTCTGCAGTGATTTCTCAGAGGTCCCAAGTTATCAGGCATTAGTGAACCTGTTCATGTTTCTGGCCACTCTGTGATTTAGCTCTGTAGTTGCTATGGTTTTACGAGATACCAGACTATCAGTAGTACCCAGAGAGTGAAAAAACCACCTGCAATAAATGAGATTAGTAAGGAAGTTGTGGCTGGTTTGACATAAGTCCTTGAGGTGCTTTTATGCCACTCAGGGTAAGAAAGAGCTAGAGGGAATTTTTTAATCAACACATATAGCAAGGTTTTTTAGAGCTATGAAATCCTGACCTAAGTTCTCAAGGACTTTTGAAAAAGATATAATAAAAAAACTTTTGTATTTTATGCTTCATGCCACCTAGAAGATTTTCAATATTAAATAAAATTGGAAAAGCATAAGAAAGTGAATAAAAAACCCCAAACCACAACACAAGAAGAAGCCTGGGAACTCTTTTTTAGATCACTATGCATTTTCAGAGATCAGCATCAAGGAAAGAGAACATAATGTAACCAAGTTTCACAGCAACAACAGTAAATTCAATTGCTGACCTAACAAAAAGACAAGTCCTGTAAAGGCTGATGACATCTGAATGCAACCATATTAAAGAATGTCTCAAAAATTATTTTGAATGCAGCCAGTGCACTACAAAAATATTCTTACTCCTTTTCATGTCAAGAAAGTGACAGCAACTGATAGATGGATGTTTTATTAAGGGATTTGCAGACTTGCTGTATGAATGTCTCGAAGACAAACTTTTTGTTTTGCCTTAGGAGGTAAAAAATACAGAAAGATGTTAGTGAGCCTGGGACAGTTGAGTACAGTCAAGTATGGAATAGTTAACTTTTATGAAGTGGAGAAGTGGAAGATGAGACAATACAGACAAAAATTTTAATACCATTTAACATTTTTCAGTAGAGCCATTCAATCATATTTCCTATTCATATTCATTTTCTATTCCATTAGAACCACAGACCATAATGGCTTTGTCTGCATTGTCTTAAATTGTGCCCAGGAATGTTCCCAGACATTGGCAGATGTTTATCTGTACTGTCAAGTGCCTGAAATGTCCCCTAGAGTGATTTTGGCACATGTACCACTTCCTAATAATTCCCAGACATGATACCCAAGGAGAGGGTGCTGCAGGTGGTTTTCCCAGAGGGTCTTTTGCGTGTGGTCGCTCTGTTTTTAGGGACTAGGAAAGTCAACAAAAGCTCTACCAACTGGCTGTGCTCCTTGGGATGCACATGTAATTCACTGGTGCAAACAGAGTCATGTGTCAGCCACTGAAAGGTTATTGGACTGGTTGTCTGCACTGTCACTGTTGCAAAACAGAAATAATCCAGGTGAAAAGACACGTATATTTAAACTGGTAAAAGTGAGAAGAAAGTGAAGTCTGAAATTCAAATAATGATACCGAACAACGTTTCAAATTAATTTTTTTCCAGCAATTACACATGGTATATCAGTTATTTGACAGCAGCATGAGAAGGAATAATGAGTAAAGAAGCCAAGTATGCAGATAGTTAGTTTTCATTAATGCAATTAACTGGGGAAGAACACAAAATTACATATATAATGCATATTATTGTTGCTGTTATTGCATATACCACATATTGTCTCAGAAACAACACCTCATCTTTTTAATTTGAGGAATTCTTGATAGGAAGGTGAACTCATTTAGAGATAAATTATCCCTACAAGTTAATCCGAATACTGTTTGGAAACAGAAAATAAACCAAATATTAGGTAAATAAAACACATAGAAAAATATTGATGGTTCAGAAAAGAAGCCATGAGAAGAAAGAAGATAAATTTGTAATGGCCCTTAATGTTGTCTTCCGCAACAAGTTAAATCAACACAGTCTCTGAAAATGTTATTTTATGCCTACATGATTCAGTGCAGGAAGAAGTATTTAGCCCTGCAGCAAACTTTCTGCATGCATCCTATGGACTGAGCCATATGTAACCATGAACCACAAAGCTCTGCTTGCCAACGCATTGGACCCAGCCTTCATGCAAACATATGGGATTTTCTTTGGAAGACTGTTTTTATCCAAAGTGTTTCTGCTGAAGCTGAGATCCAGCTTCTTACTGACTTGGTATTCTGGAAAGCTAGGCTGTGTGCACATGCTAAACAAATCTCTCTTGGACTGGTGCCCATTCTCTACCCTCAGGAAAAGTGGTCTGGCATGGCTTTCACCCATACAGCTCAACTGCCTGCCACAAAATACGATGCCCACATCTACCAAAAGTGTGAGCCTGAACTCCACTCCAATCTAGATTCCCAGACCTGCTCTACTGGGCACTCCTACTGTCCTTAAGACTTTTGAAACATTTAGGTCTTCCTGGCTTGCTCCTGCCTACCTTCTTGGACATTAAAAAATGCTTCACCAGCAGACAGGATTTCAATTAGCATGAGGAAATTTGGCTTTGGCTGGTCTAGAAAAGTAGGCATATAAAACCAGAATATCGTGGCCTTGACAGAAGCTAGAAAATACATTGGAATTAAGAACATTCTTAACAGAAAGAGCTATCAAAAGTACAAGTCACAGAGCAACCAAGTGAATAACAAAAAATAATTTTGCCTTTCAAAATAATTGCATTTCTTTAAGCCTTTTACCTTGATAACAGCAAAGAAACTATCAAGAAATTCATCAGTTCTTGGTACAGAAAACTACAGGAGAGATGAATCTAGTAGAGTAACTAGCTGGTTTTGGAGAGGTAGAATAATTTAGAAATGCCTAGAAATATCAGATACCTTCCAAATGACCATAAGAATTTTTGCATATTCAGAATCAAATCAGTGCTCTTGATGGCTGCACAAAATCGGATCTGTGTTAGAACTCAAAATATGTCAAAACTGTATGAACAACAATGAAATTGTGATCCCAAAGAAAAGAAGTTTTGAGATACTTACTGTTTCTTTTGCTTTTGTATCTTTTCCCTATTGATTCCATGAAAACCAACACTTGGAGGTTTTGACATGCTTCTGCTTTATTTCTGTAAGTGCTTACATATATGTAACACAAGTAAGCATCTGAAATTTAGCAGCTATTTATACAAACATAAATCTCTATGTAGTTTCCTGCTCTTAGTAGGACCTGAGAAACCGGAGCAACATAAACTGTGTCTGTTACATTGATGCCATGATGAGGAGGCAACAGAAGAACAGAAGACCTTTGAAATTTCATCATCAGAGATTTCTAACCATTGATAAATCTCTATTGTTTACTTGGGCAACCTCAGAAGTCTAAGTTTTTGAAACAAAATTTTCCACTTTACGGTGTTCTGATGATTATAATCAAATACATGGGAAATATTTTTTTTTAAGTTCACTTAAAATAATCCAAAAATTATCTGCTGTAACACAAGGAACATCAGTTCTGTAGGACAGCCATAATGAAAAACTTTTGGCAGAAAGCCATTCTGTAAATCTTTCTGGAAATTTAAATAACCCATTTTCCTCCCTATTTTTTATTATTTTTTTAAACTATAAACAAAAAAAAAAGAAAAGATAATCTATATTTCTAATTCAAAATTATTTTTGATTATTTTTTCAACCATTGGAACAGTTAATTGATCATTGTTTTGCCTTCAATCATCAAGCAACAAGAGTAACACAGCTAAAATTATGATATTATTGAGACACGTGCAGTAGACGTATTCCTAGTGAAGACAATATTTTTGGCAGTTTGTCTGAGGTTTCATAAAAGCTATAATTTGTGAAATCTGAGTAACTTCCTTAATGACCCATCAGAAATTGTTTTTCATAATTGCCCATTTTTTTAAAGTTCAATTTCTTCATTTCAGACGCTTCCATACAAGGGTGAATGTTTTTAGAAATTTTGTGGTTTAATAACTTTCACCCTCCTAATAATGAAGTAAATATTAGTTCACCAGAAGAAGTGGTTTACAGCTATTATATGGATCAGGCTATGGTTCTTAGCTGAAATATTTAATGGTGGAAATGATAGGTTTTCAGATACTAAACCAAATACTAGTGAAGACATATGCTACAATAAACACATCTACATACATAGTAGCTAGGTGTGAAGAAACTGAAATGTTCATCCAGATTGCCTGTACTTGAAAACTACATTAAACATTTGGATGAACAATTTGTTAGGTATAAGTCTTTTTCATGGAGCTGGTTTTGACATCTAGACTAAAAATTTGGAATCATGATTACCTTACTTTGCTATGTTTTTTCCAAAATTGACATAATATATCAGAATTTCATCAGAGTCTGGTTTACTGCAATAAATATATATTTCCTTTCATACAAGTCCAGTGTATTTTTGCAATAATGTAACTTTTATTTAACTGCAATCAAGTCTCAGACCCTAGTTAAAACCCTAAGCAGATGTTGCACTGAGTTTTTGGGGTACAGTCATACCTATAAAGATTATGGCAATTCCTTGCAATGTTTGAATGCTATGTTAAAAGTTGATTTGTATCCTGATTTAGTCTAATTAATAAAGAGTAATGGGAGAAAGGAATGCCTTTCTTGTTGTTCAACTCACTTGGCATATCTGATCTATCTACCTGGCAGGAGCTAACAGGAATGGCCAAAAGATTTTCATATGCTTTATATGCAAAGTAAAATATAAAGTGAACAATGCCTGTAACACTACTTTGGGAATAAGGTTCTTGAGAAAAACTAACTGAGATCCATACAACTGTCCCCTCCAATGCCAAAGATCACTTGCTATTTTCTTTTGTGGACAGAAAACTGAAGAAAATAAGGAACATTTCCCTGGAGAAGAAAAGGAGAAAAACTTTGAACTCATAAGAAGAACACAAATATTCATTGCAATGACAATGCCAGTCACAAAAAAAAGCTAAGCATCATCTCCAGTAAACTGTGGTACTTTATTGCTTTCTTTGAAGCTACATAAAAAAGTCATTTTCCTTTTTTTTACCACCTAAACAAAATGGTTGATGAGTGTGAGTGTGATGGGGTTGTCATATGAGCCAACTTTCTTGGACGTTAAGTCTTACTGTACACAAAAATCTTTACTTACATAGTTGGTTTTGCTTGCTTTTCTTGATTTTGTTTATCTTTCCAGAACTGCAGGGACTGGGCAAGGAAAGAATAATATCTATGACCTGAAAACTGTCCACCCAGCTGATGCTGCTTCTGGCCCCTCTCAGGACAGAGCTCAGGCCTTCTCAGCAATAAACAGAAACATGTGCAAGTGACACCAGTGTTACTGTCTTTGACTTTGTGGTAAGAGAGGAAGTCGTATTTATTGTAGTCTTTTTGTTTATATTTCTATCATGAATCGTAATTGGCAGTTCATTTTATCATATTGTTAACTTTCAATTTCTGTATAATGATCAATTTAATTTTTACTTTTTTTTTACATCTAATTTAGATTATTAACTTTTTATTTGAATTTTTTCAGGCTGAATAAAGAGGATGGACTTGATAAGCATTTAATCCATCTTAAGAACTACACTGATCAGACTTTTAAAAAAACTATATACCAAAACAATTGGCACACAGTTATAACAGTCATTGCACAGCAAAAAAAAATGAAGTTCAGCTATCACAAATAAGATGAATGTGGCTCCACAATTCCCTGTTGAAACACTGCAGACTGGATTAAAATGCTCTTGCTGCCAAAGGAATTCTCTGCTACAACTATGTGTGACCCATGCATCAGAATGCTTTATTTATGCAACACTAGGCTGAGATTAAAAATGTCTTCTTTTTTTATGATTTTATTTTTAATAAAAGTGCTTGAAGAAGCTGTCTCTTGATAAACCTGCCAGAGCTATTAAGAAACAGCACTGCATGAAATTAAACCTTTGTTTCTTGTCCTGTTGCAGGCCCTGTTTCTGTGTGTGGCCCTAGGGAACCACTAGATAAATGTCTTCAGCCATGCTGCTCCTGCTTCAGCCTGTTTACCTTGATAATTTACACACTTTTTCTACAGACCACAGATTCAGAGCTCCAGCTGTGGAGATGGTGAATTGCCTCTAATCATGTGCATTGTGTTTGGGTTTGTTGTTTGGCCAAGTACTAAGGGAAGTCAAACCCTTCAGGATCCCAAGGAGGACACAGAACCAAAATGTCCCACTTCCTTCTCTCTGCCTCGGTGGAAATCTTGGGGTAAACTTCCATGTGATATGAGTACCTCAGCCTGACAGACATTTTATATAAATTGTCATACACTTGAATTCAAATCCTAGCCTCAAAATCCCTCAAAATACTGAAGGACTTTAAAACCAAGAGGAAAAAAATTTATGAAATGATGTGTTAATGCTCAAAGAATGAAAGGTGTAGCATGACAACAAAATAAATTAAGTACCAATGTTAGCAGAAAAATCTGATTAAATTAAATCTCGCAAATGAAAAGCCCAGTTCTGTCTTAATAGTCTTTGAGACCTGAGTTCACCCAAGAGCTCATGTTCTTTTCTTGTCTTTCAGAAACTAAATTTGTTTTGCGGTTTAATTATATCAATTGCCTAATCTGTCACAATTGTGTATGATGCTCTCCTTTTCTTGTATCTTTTAATTTTCTATTGCTCATTCAAGCCTCTAACACTTTCTAATACTAGTAAGAAAACCAATACAATGTCACTTTTCATAGTCACAATGATTACCTTTTTTTACTGCTGAATGCAGAGGCAGTTCAGACAAAATTTCCTATCTGTCTTGGTAGAATTGCAAGTTTCCAACAAAACAGAGCACTTTGTCAGAAGTGCTAATAAACCCCCAATGGATAAAAAGAATTCTTTCAAAAATCACGTTTTCTCATTTGTTCCTTCTGTCCTTTGGCTTACCATAGGAAAATTAAAATCGTCCAGAACACGTTTTAACTCCAAAGTACCCAAACCAATGATAATTTTATTTCCTTATAACTTGTTTTAGAATATAATTAGAATTTTCTCTCTTTTGAAATCCATTTCTTCTTCCAGGCAAATTATTAATGTTTAGACATGAACTGGTAGTTTTTCATTGTTACAGGATGTTATGAAATGTTTCTCAAACTCTTATTTATTTCTATAGTAGTCTTGACCATTCTAGGTTTATACCCTCATGTGATGCACTTCTGGTAAGGTCTATTCTACAAGGTTTTCTGCAGTGCTTGGAGATAAACACCACTGGCAAAAATATATATATATATTTGCAATGAACCAGTCTGGAAGCTAGTGCCTTTTATACTGTTTTTATCCCGAACAATCAAGGCATTTTACAGCAAAATCCTGAACAACTTGTAGTCCTCATGCATGGGCCTCTGTAGTAAGTGGTTTGTGCACAGGTGCCACTTATTTTGCAGTACACTAAGCAGGAACACTCCATCACGTTCCCTCAGCCTCAAAAGGGATATTTGGATCTGAATCGGTGACTGTGCCCTGAAACATCTTCAAACAGCCTGCAGGCAGAGGATGTTTGGTTCAGGGAATCAAACTGCACCTGGTCAGACGTAAACACCTTGAGCAACCTGCTCCAAGTTTTCTTTGCTCTACTATCATGCTCCTGTGGTGCTAAATTATTTGCTAAGTTCAATACAGCTGACCTACAGACACTGAAGAACTTGGCCGATATTTAAAAGTAAAATTGGTTAGAAACCACAAAGAAAAAAATATTTTTAAATTACAAATCCACTATGCACATGTGTCCTTGAACAGCAACTCAGTACCTTTTAAAAAAGTGTCCTCAGCCTGTGTGGTTTGGTGATTTTTTTCAAGGACTTGAAATGTTATAAAAATCCTAAGTCCTTTCTCTGCAGGAGGAATGTCTGTCTGATTTTGGAGAAAGAAAAAAGCAGATTAAATGCTTCTACACAGCTCTAAGTAAGAGTGCAGGTCACAGAACATACTGAAAACATAAAAACGGGACACGTCCAATTGCACTTTGAATGTATTCCATTTGGTGAGTAATTTTTAAATCTTCGTAAAGAGCTGGTTTCAAGATGTAGTCCTCTGCTAATTACAACTTGATGATACTTGGCTGCATTCCCTCCAGATTAGGGTTTGGGCTATTATTTCTAGCTCAGGAAATGATGTAATTCTACTTGTTAGTTTTGCTGTAATATTTAATTAAAGGCTAGTGTTTTCAGAAAACAGAGAAAATCACATGCTGAACTGTGCCCTGCTCCTCCCAGACAGGCCAGGGAACCTCTCACTCATGGCAGCTCTCAAAGTGTGCCACACTACTCATTTTGACAAGTGTGCAGGGAATGCTGCATGGCCAAGGCACCATGGGCACTGTCATCCCATCTCCAGCTGCATCTCAGGGCCCACAGACATGAGTAGAAGTGAACACAAGGCAGAGACAACCTGTGCTGAACCTCCAGACAATGCTGCTACATCCCTGGACATATCAAGATGTTTTTCTCAACAGTTCTCTCACATCTGCTGCTCTGGGATGCACCCTGAGACAAAACACCATTTCTTTACCATCAATAAATATGATATACACTACAAATTATATTCACTGAGCAATATATGCATTTAATCTGAATATAATTTTTATTTTTAAGCAGAGGGAGTTAGAGCCATTACATAGTTCCCCAAACAAAGCAGCTCTGTGCTAATGTAAGCACTGTGGAGTTTATTCACTAGCAGGTCAGTCCCAATGTGTTCTTTGCCCTTTTCCCTTCTGCCCATAAAATTTCTATCCACAGCATCTAAGACCTCTACTTCCCACATAAATCCCAGAAACTTTATGATGACTTGACATAGTTCCAACTGTTTTATCCAGATCAAGTTACTATCAGAACTTGAAAGGAAATTAACAAAAAAATATATTTATTTGAACCAGTGGAACAAGGGAATTACTGGAGGGACAATAAGGAGCAGCAATGAAGAGATGGTATGATGTTTTGTACTGTTTCTCTGATAATAGTTTTAAGATAAAATGGTTATACTAAATTTTACCCTATTACATTGAAGTACATTTTCCGAAAAGGAAAAAGCCCTGTAATTTTTTGTAAGTTCTTTTGATGAATTTTCATAGTTATAAGGTGAAGTCTGATCATATGGATAACAACAATAATAAGAAAATACAGGAGCAAAGTCAGCTGAGGCAATGAAAGACTAAACTATACAAGAGACTGTGCAAAGGTCAAAATAAACTTTTTTGTGCCTGCAATGCAGTGAGCATTATAACACCTACATAAGGTCAGACAGGTAAGTACAAGAAAGGTTTTGTGTGAATTGATTGAAATTTTCCCCAGGCACTTTCCTTTGTCAACATGGCATGATTAGTGATTCAATCCAATAAATTACTGGTTAGGAAAAGCAAATCCAGCAAAATCACTGGCAGATAATTTTAATTTTTTTTTTGTTTGTTTGTCAATTTGGTATTTAATAGAAGGTAAAAACAATCATGCCTCTTCTCCACTTAAAACCTAATCTACTGGGCTTTGTTCTCTAATTCAGAAGCTCTACCTGAAAATAATACTGCTAAAATAAGTTTTAATCATATATATCTTTTTTTTTTTTTTGAGACTGCAAATCCAGAATTGCTTCAAAAGGGAAAAGTGCTTTAAAACAGGTTATTCTGGATTATAAAAAATAAAGGGCATAAAATCTAATCTACCGTCTAATCCACTCATTTTGCTGTGTTATTTGTGTTTTTACAGCTTGAGAGTTTTGCCAGTCTACTTAGTACTGAAAATTCATTAAGACAGAGAATTGATTTCTGACTTATCAACACCTTGCAAGCAGCCTACCATAAACACTGTACTAAGTTTGAGAGTCACTACTCAGTGTTCAGCCTTTACAGATAGTCAGCTAAATCTCGTGGCACTGCTTCCAATCTCCAGTCAAAAACGTAATCATAAAAAGCTGCTTCTAGCCAAACTGAATTCTTGGTACTAAAAAGGCACATTTCATTTTCATGATTAAATGAACTTCATATGGTCAAATATTCACTTGACATTACCAAGTATATGAACAATGTCTCCATCCATTCCAAAGCAGTGGTTAAAGTTTAGAAAATCTAGATATAGTTCAGACCAAAGGTATTCTGATATAGATGCATTTCTTATAACATTTCAGAGAATTTTTTTACAGTCTTACAAGGACTGGATCTCTTCTTTGCTTTTTTCACTTCTATGTATACTTTATTTGGATTTTTGTGTATATAAGTGTGGGTTTTCAGAATGTTATTATATTTTCCTGTGAGCCATCTGAGAAATAACAGCATTTATATGTTTGCTAGCTTTTACAATGTCAGACTTTTGAAAAATAACTAGCCAGTGTTCTCAGATTCCTGTAATTAGATTACTGTCAGTTTGTTCATATTTGTATGTTTAGATTACCATGCATTTTTGTGAAAGATGTAAAAGAAAAATTAACTATTTGTACAGGTACAAAATCTCAAGGTCCTGGAACTAGAAATACAAGTAGTTCTGGGACACTTTGTAAATCACAATTTTTTTGATAATATTTATACTTTGCCATATGTTTTTCTGCATGTTTGTTCAGTTCACAAATTTCAAGTGTCAAAAATTCTCCTCTTCCGAGAAATAAGGTGAATACAAGTCCAATGAGAGCTGGTCATTACATTTTTGTTTTCCTTCAGGTCATAAATCCATTGTTTGATTGGTTGTTTTGCTTGCATTTCCTCCCATCTGTCTGAAGAAAACTCAGAATCAAAACTTTTGAAAAAACTAAAAGAACTTCCTACTCTTCATATAAGAATAGGAATTCCACCCCACGGAAGGGCTTCTCAGAGTGGAAAAAAACCCCACAAGGACATCAATTGTGACTTCTCTCCTCCTATCTTTAGAGGTAATCATGATTCCTTACAAGCCTCTCAAAAAGCTTCTCCTTGCTCCACTTAAACCATCATACCATCCCTGTGACCTGAAGAATTGTCTTCACCTCCTTCTTCTCCCTGGGCTCTAAAACATCTGAAAGACATGAATGGAGCAGATTGAGTGACAATTGCGAGTTTCCAGAGAAATCACTCAAAGACCAAAGGTTAAAAAAGAGTTGAACTCGCAACCATAAAACTGAGAGGAAGATGAACACAGAGCCAATTAAAGCTCGAACAAAACAAATAAGAACATCTTTCTCCTCAAACTAGCATTTGATGCAATTATGTTCATTTTCAAAGCAGTACACAAACACTAATTATTTCTCACAATACACCAGTGAGATAAAAAAAAGTCACTTAATGCTAGCCAAAAAAAGTAATAAGGAAGAGAAAGACTTTTCTTTTTCATATGCATTAGGACAAAAGGTCACAGTGAAAGGCTGTGATGGAATTTAAGCTGTTTATGAACAAAGAAAGGCAACAGTGAAACTAATAATAATTGCCACAGCAATAAAATGTTGGATTCTAGTCACTAAAAACTGGCTCTCTAATCGTAGTCAGTCAGCCCAGTGTCCCTTAGAAGCCCTTGGAAGAAAATAGTGACTTCTAAGTGCAGCTCACCCCACCTGGATTTCTGCCTCTGAGCAGTTCTGGAGGGGCCCACAACTCCTTTGGGCTATAAGAGGGGCCTAGCTGAGATTAAGGACTTTGTCTTGATTTCTGCATTATTAAATGAGGAGACAAAACTGAATTGCTTTGTATATATTTGCTGCTTTTCTCCTTTTACACTGGGAGCTTTCTGGAAAAGGTTGTATTTCATTATGTTTTCATTCAGTGCAGGTAGTACAGTGCAGCTTTCACCTCTGCCTAGGGCTTACAAGAGTTATCACATGGCTGATATATTTCTGAAAAAAAGATTTCCTCCAGAGAGTGACAATTAAAAATCATGTCTTCCAAATACCTGTGAAATGACAAATACCTTGAGGGAAATGGGAAAAGAAAGATGAATGTGGCAATAATTCAGCTGTGTGATAGCATAATGCAGCATAAGTGATAACCTGTATAGTTTGGGTCCTTTTGCTGCAACTATTAAATGGTTTTGACTTTAAAAAGGAACAGAAAGCCCTTTTTTTTGCAATGACTAAAGGCACTACTACTCCTAGAAAAACATAAAACACAGCGAAATCATGAAAAGTGCTTAAATTGTGGTATTAATCCAGATTAAATATTATTATTTTGATTTCTAAGAATTCATAGTGAAATAAACCAACTTTGTTGAAGAAGAGCATTTTACATCAAGTTTAGTATTAAAGCCCTGGAGTTGCTACACTGTATGCCTGGAATTTTCCAGAGAAAATTCAGACTCGGTCTCATACTTTTTTTTTTCCCCAATAAGACTGTTTTTCCCAGTTAGTTCTGCTGACTGTGGAATACCTTTGTTCAGTAGTCAATATAAATTGGTTAATTATTTTGAATTTAGCTAAAGCGTGCCATTATAGTAGTCTAGGGTATGATTGTCCAACAGCAGCATTCCTCATGCCTGTAGCTTCTCTACAGAATCGCTGGATATTTTTAGTGAAATTCAAGTGCACAGCACAAAAACCCCTAGCTAATTCAATACATTTATGACTTCTAGAAAGGAGCAAACCAAGGCCCAGATAGAATATGCAGGAAGCCAAAATGAGCATTTAAACCCAGAGTTTTCACTTTGTATTTTAAGATTGGGTTTTTAAAAAATTATTTATTACAAACCTCTCCTGAACTCCCATTATTGAGGCTTCTGAATCATCAGCTTATGAGTTGAGTCATTCCATTAATTTGGGCTTTATACTGTTCAGCTGAATCTAAGAACAGTAAAACATATTTGTAAGCAAATTATCAGCCATGAAATAAACAAGAAACTAGTACACAAGCCCTAATCCTAATAACTATAATTAGGAACCCTGTGGTTATTCTGTATTTTGATCCCAGTACAGTTTTTGTTAGTGAAAGATTTGGTGTTACAACATAGGATACTGATCATTTTCTGACTGACTTCTTTGCTTTGAAAGAATTCTTGTTGAATACTGCCTTTTTCTGGAGAGTTTTCTCCCAGTGTATTGAGATTCAGCGTGACAATGGAAATGTGATGGAGGGTGGGAAAAGCCTCTCAAAGAGATGCGTCATGGCAATTCACCCCACCTGAACCATGCAAGAAGCTGAAGCATTTGGCTCCAGATTCAGATATTAGCAGGGCTGATCCAGAACTGACTTTGAACCTTTGTATGAGCTGCAGCCTCCTGAGGCCCTGACTTAGAACAGTATCTCCCTGTGAGAGCCCATCACATATCAATCAAATTCTGGCTGCATGTGAGTTTGAATGTGTGTGCCAGAGGCTACTGAGCTGCATTCTAACAGCATCTCTCTGTGTGGAATGGCATGGCTGCACACACAGCTCAGTACAGAAAGACCTGAGAGCCCCCAGGGCTCAGGTAAGTCTTCTCACAGGGTAGGAAAGAAGGTATGAAACTTTCAGCATTTACTTGAAAATGTCTGTAATCTGCTCATTTTCAGGATTTATCTCAAAAAATGATGGATAAAATAAGTGAAAATATAGGCTAAAATATGTATGATATAAAATATGTATTATCTTTTCTCTATATGTGAACATTCCCACTTGGTAAACTGGTCCAGAGTAAACTGAGTATTTATCCAATTTATACTTATAAGTTGGAGAGGGGAACATTTAGTGAAATCTTTTCCTTGAAGCAAAGCATCTTTGGGCAAACAGGAATCTCACAGCCATTCTTTGAAACTAGACTGATTCACACAGAGTGTCAGTGATATCATTGCTATAATGTAGAAACATTGTGTGACACCGACTAGAATAAAGCCCTTGTTCCCCTAGAGAGGCAGTGTGATAACTCAGCAGTTACAAGTAATGTTTTAGTTCCTTCTGTTCCTGACCCTGAATCTAGGAGTAAGTTCATCTACATATTTGTAAGCATCACCATTTTACATCATTCTGACCAAATTAAGGTTTCTCTTGGGGAAAAGTTAGATTGTCAAACTCAACTTCAGAAGCAAACATAGTATGAACTGCTGACAAAAAAGTGTAAGAATTATATTTCCTTATCCTCATCTGCCAAGAGAAACTACAGCCTCCTCTTGCTGAGTGTGTATGTTTTTTGAGGTATCAGTTTATGAATGCTGGATCTATAATCAAATTAGAATTATATAATGTCAGCATGGATTATGATATAATGGTACTAATACTACTACTAAGTACAATGAAGTATGACCTAGAAATTTCCACACACATCAGCACATTGAGTGTGAACAAATTCCCTCAGAACATAAAACTGCTGAGGCCTCTCTGCTGTGCAGCTTGGCTTTCGATGACTTTTTATCCTTCACAGGCATCAAGACAAGTCTTAGAATAAAGGAAGTGTTTAAAGAGCTATTTGTGGCTGTTAAGATACAGAAAATGACAACACTTTCTGGGCTGTTGTGAGATTACCAGTGAATCCCATCTGTCCTCTCATGTTTACTGGGCATACCAGAAAAATTTATCAAGAATAATTGTCACCACAATCCATTTGAATCTCACCATGCTTCATTTTTAAGATTATTTTCAAATATGCTCTGATACTTTTGTCAGGAGGCTGAAAGTGTCAGAGAAGAGAAAAGAGCCCTTTTCTCATAACTGGAGTTTTATATCTTTAAAGGAGTGGCCTGAACTACATGTCTTAATCTTTATCACACTGCATTACTTTCAGAAAGATAAGATATGTCAGAAAGAGAATACCAGAAACTGAATAGATGCCATTATTGAGAATAAGTGATAAAAAAAGAAACAGAAGTATGATAACTATAAACCTACAAATGAGAACAAGTCATCATAGAGTTTACAATATTTTTTTCTTCTTTTGATAATTATATTTTTGATATGGTATCTTTAATGTCTTTACTTCAAGAACTTAAATTACTAAGAAAACTTCTCTATCATATTTGAAGGATTAAGCCTGTAAAAGCAAATAACAATCACTGCAACAAATGCAGATTGTTTCTGCATCCATATAGTTGTCAAGCTTCTTCCCAAAATGAATTTTTTTCTTTTGATCCCTACATATTAGACAAACATATAAGAAAATATTTCTGATTATTGGTCTGCTTCCTCACAGCTTCCCAAGCACCTAAGCTCCAAGTTACAGTGCAGATTTTTTTTTCTAATTTATTTCTTTAATGAAACTCTCTTTCAAAATGTTTCCTAAATTACTTCAAGCCTCATTATAAATGTAATATGATTTCATTTTGGTGCACCTTAAAGCATAAAATTTTCCTAATAAAAATTTCACTCCAGGTCTATAAAGTATCAGGCTATTGTCTCAAATTAGTCTTATTATCTTGTTTGTTTGATAAAGAAATTACACTGAAGAGAAGCCAGCAAAGCATGCAAAAGTGAACAAAAGCAATCCCATAATTAAAAAAATAAATAAATAAAAGCTGGCATTTCTCATCATCATGCAGAAAACTAAATTGGACAGAATGAAACATATGCCAAATATCTTAGGAATGAGTTTTCTTCATGGCACTTGGCATCTACAGCATAATTACTAAAGCATTTTCCCAGAGCAAACACAGAAAATTTAGAGTGAGATATTACTTCACATGCTAATTAGATTTTTTTGTACATCATTAAAATGGCTCTGAAGTCTATCTGTTTGAACAATTATATGCCTTAATAATGAAAAAGAAAACAAAATTAATTATTATGAAGATTTCTTCTTCAGATCTCAAAAGGGAGCAGGTATTTCAGGCCAACACGTGGTAGAATATTCCTCAGTCATGTATTGTCATGGCTATCTGCAGTGCTGGAATAGTCTGTGACAGCATAAGGTCTTTTTCCTTCCTGTAACCTCAGCCCACATTTTTAAACAGCCTCTGCTAATTGTGAGTCAAACCTACTTAGAGAGTAATTTAGCCCAATTTCTCTTAGCCATACTGATTTATAATATAAATAAATCTGGCACCTGGTCTTAACACTAATGTAGTCCAGGAGATTTAATCAAGGGTGGATTTTCCTGAATGATAAATGAAGTAAGTATTCCTGGTGGCCTGTGGCCATAGGGAGGCCATGCTGTCCCACGTACCCTCTGCAGCTGCAGTTGTGTTCAAAGGTGACCAAAGAGTGGAGGGAAAAGCACACCCAGACTCAGCTTTAGTGTTATGGAGCTGCCCCCAGGGCCACCCACCCAGGGGAGGTAACCCATCACTGTATAACTCAAGTTTCCACCCTGCTCTGGCCCCCACCCAAGTGTCCATCTGAAGTGGCCTCAGTGAAGCCAGGGACAGCTCAATATCAGTGACATCAGCCACAAAGGGCCACTCGAAGGCCATATTCCACAGTAAGGCTGGTCAGCCCTGCCCACCACTCCTACACAGCTCTCTTGTTTCCCAGCACAGACAGGTGAAGGTTGCCTGGAGCTGCTCCTCTGCCATTGCTGCTCTTGGCTCACTGTTTTCCACCTGGGAGGTGTAAAGGAAGAGAATTTCCCCATTTTGGTTGGGAGCAAGGTAGGTGCAGGACCTTGCACCCAAAAACACACCTACCCAAGGTCCCTGTGGAGATGGTGTGTCTGTGTCCCATGCACACATACATTTAGCAAGTCCATCTCATGCATACTTATGTAGCCACAAATTTCCGAGCCATCTCAAACCTCATAGATGTACAGATGAAGACTTGCAGCAGATGAACCTCCCTAAACATGAGAGATCAGAGTGAGTTCTGGTCAAGGTTTCTAAACCTCCTTAATGAAAGGGTGTCAGGCTTGGCATTCCGCAGCTCCTTGTGGACTTCTGTACTGCTGCTCCAGGCTTTGGTGAATACTGTACCACCACACTGCAGTTACAGGTCAGGTCTGGATATAAATTCCCCACTTTCTGCTATCAGATTTTTTTTTTAATATAAAATAACATTTTGTGAGTCACAGAATCACAGAAGAAGCTGAGTTGGAAGGGACCCCCAAGGCTCATGGAGCCCAACTCCTGGCACAGCACTATTTGCAGGAGTCACAGCATGTGCCTGAGAGCACTGTCCAAATGCTCCTTGAACTCTGTGAGGCTTGGTTCTGTGACATGCCAAACACTTAAGCTTGGCATCAGCAAACACAAAAGAGAAGAAATATAGATGACATCCAAGTTTTCTTGTGACCAAAGGGAATTTCTGCAGCTTTGGGTGTGAGAGCTTTGGTTTCACAGCCACAGATACCAACTTAAAATTATTATCTAAATCATCCTTTAATCATGGAAAACTCAACCACTATTGATGCTGGTGCCTGTGCCAGATGTAGTAGTCAAAAGAGGGTGATGGGTTACGTGCAATATGAGATGACACAGAAACATGTTGCACAGACCAGGTATTGTGGTGGATGAGAAAGTTTTAAGCAGACTTTTTGCCCCATTTTTTGACTTTATCTCTTGATACGGCTGTCCTCTGGCAGAGAACAACCTTCTGTAAAACAGGAAGCCATCTTGTGCTCAAACTGTGAATCACAGTAGACCCACAGCCCTGCACGGGAAAATACCCTATGTGATGTGAGTTAAAGGTGTCCCTTCTGCTGAGAGCTGTGGTGCAGAAAAGCCCAGCAACACCTGCACAGACAAACGAACACAAATGCAATCTGTATAAGGGGAGTTCTGTCTCATGGCTCCCACATTAAACATCCCAGAGCCTCTCAAGTCCCAGGAAGGCACCCCACTGTCCAGCCTGCAGAGCTGTGCTCACATCTGCTCTTGCTCTGATACCAGAAATCTCTCCCTTCCATCCCTGCTGCCTCAGCTGGTGAAAAGCAGGAGCAGCATTTGCATTACCCCTTGGCTTTTGCCAATGGCTAATATATTGCAGAGCATACATCCAGCACTGAATTCAGAGTGGAAGCAGCCATTAGCTGCCCAGCAGTTGTGCTAAGGGAGGGATTAAACTATAGGGGATTAAAGGGATTAAGGCACGGGAATACTTATCTAGTGTGGTCCAAGTGGATTTTGGGTTGTGGGATGCAGACACTGAGATGGAGAAAACTTATGGCAGCTACAAACCACATCTTGGTACCCCTGTACTTTGGTACTGAGTAGCATGCCTATATGGCTGCCATCATCTGTGCAGGGAAGGATCCTGGAGAGCAGCTTGGATGATGTGGAGTGGCTCTGGCCCACAATGCAGCAGCCTAGCCTCTCTAAAATGGGTTCTTTTTCACTATTCATGATCACTGTTTATTTGAGAAAACTGCAGAAGTGTCAGATAAAAAAATATAGGTGAATGCAGCCACAATGATAGGGAAAAAAAAACCCAAAATGAGAGTGCATGGCAAGTTCATGCAGAGTTAAAATAGGTTTTCTTTATCTTCATAACATTGCTCTTTTCAATCAGCTTTCATAGCCATGCACCTGTATGGAACTAAGCACGCTAACTAGCCATAATATATTTTTTTATTATAATTTGAAAACAAAAATCTCATCATGCCTATACATTGGGAAGAAAAATTCTGATGATGACTTAGCAGAAGTAAATTAATAAAGTCCATCTTAATCTAGCTGAGGATGCTCAGATACCCATAATGTTCAAGTGTGCTCAGATGGCACACGTGGTCCTGTGTCAGGAGAATCTGCTCAGCAGAGGGACTCAATGCTGTTTAGTTGTTTTTAGCAAGAAGACATTACAGACAGGTAGTCCAGATGAAGCCATAGCACTTAGTTGATATTTGATCAAGATTCAGCCTGGAGTAACATGCTGAGATGAAAGAAGTACATTTCTGTAGGTGGGAGACTGGCTTCTGTGCCATGGGGCTGCTTATTGCTTCCACATGAGAGCAAATCTGGTTGTGGGACTGTGATGAATACCTTGAATACCTTCTCTTTTTAATGGGAGGGTTTCTAAAAGAGGATTACATTGTTGTTTTGAAAAGGCATCTGTGGAACAGCACTCTGAGCCTCACATTCACACACATTCAAAGAGAAGGAAATGTTACACCAGCGCTTGAATACGTGATGATAAATCTGCCCTGAAGAGCTGGGACGTGGCATTCAGCTGGGAGATGATAATCACTGATCCCAGACTCCCATAAGCTCTGTTGTGCTGCTCAGTCTTGCCAGGCAATAATGAATAGTTTGTTTATTTGCTAGTTTCAATCAAGTTTCATAAACTTGAAGGAGCTGTATTTTGATTTTGCCTGCAAGCTACCTCTACTATAGCATTCCAAAGTGCCTTTTATCTAAATGTTTCATATAGAAGATTGAATAAACTGACCATAACCTTTCTATCTCTACAATAATTCTACTCTACTCCTTTTAAAACAACTTTTCTTTTTAATCTACCTTTTATTTTTAGTCTATACTAGGGATAAATTACTCTCTTTAAAAGTTGTGCTGGGTCATTTTTCTACTTACTCACTGTCTGACATAATCATCACTTTTAATCTAATATTTTTAATGTTTATTCTCATTCATTTTCCCTTGAAAAGTACTTGAGCATTTAAAAGCCCTAAGGCAGCCTTGGGATTTCTGACAAAGCAATTTGAATTAAATTCACCTCTCTTATTCTGGCAATGTTAAAACAGGAACTGAATTTTCCAGCAATAATCCAATTTTATTTACTGAACGTACTTGGAACTTGGGAATTCTCAGCCTTACGTACATCAGAACACTTTTGACTTCTAGCTGTTGCTTTTCAAAGCAATTCCTTGTCATTAAAACAGACCTTTCTAGAAATAACCTTATTTATTTTTTATTAAAGGAAATATATTAAAGTTCTTTTCATATTGCTTTATCTTGAGGGCAAGTTATATTTTACGTTACTGCAAATAAACTGGGAAGTAAGAATGACCTTTAAATAGACATTCTGTGATTATGTTAATAAATCACTGTGTCTTATAGTAGACACCCTCCAGAATTGCAATTACAATTTACCATATTAATCAAAATCAAATTTAATTAAATTTAATTAAATCCATCAATGGATTCTTATATTACCACAGAGAGACAGATTCTCAAAAACAAATGTTCAAGAATTAGCCTTGCTGGCAAAACAAAGATTCTAGAAAGAGAACAATGGCTTAAGGTCTGCAGAAAACTTGTATACATTTAAGCATCTATGCCCTTCTAGCACAGTTTTAACACTATGTAAAATATTTTAAAATCCCAGAGATGATGATTTTATCTTCAGGAATCACCACGTGGCCAATGAATAAAGGTTATCTAACCTTCAAAATTAGGTAACTTTTCAAAGACTCGCTTTTTTCTCTGACATGATTTATTTTTCTGACCTGTGGTTACAGATTTTTTTTTTCAAGTAAGGTGTCAAACCAAATGAAAAGAAGGAGAAGAAAAGAAAACCTGATGCACTGAAATAACTACCATTTGTGCTGACTTCCATAAGTCCAGGTTTCTTACAATTTTGAAATCTAGAGCATCTAATAACCACGGGTTATCTTTCCAGACACAGGTTATTTCAGCCTGGACAGAACAAGTCTACATCTGAGCCTCTTAGCAGCAGACTAATAGAGAATTTTGCCAGCAGTTATGACATGGATTTTCTACAAGAAGCATTTTTGTTTGTTCGCTTTACCAATATCTGGTGATATATTGGCAAAAGAATAGCCTGATTCTAAATCAGGAAAAAGAATGATTATAGGAGGAAAAATAATCTCAAGTTATTAGAGATTCTAGAAGTATCTAGAATTGTCCCTTCCTTGGTAATTTCCAAGGTGTCTGGCAGGTATCTCTGGTTCTAGGAATCATCAACAATAAGCAAAATATCCAAAACACAAAAAGGCAGGAATATACCCTCCATTAGGACCTTCTACACATTATCTGTCTTTATTTAGATTATCAGTCCTGGACAGATTTACTTTGGACTCAGCTGCAATATGGGGGCAATATGTTAGGTGCCATAACTGCTACCCATGAAAAGCATTAAAACATGAGAGTACAAGGTCATACCTAACTTGTCCTTCTCTCATTTTCTTTGGTGAATCTGAAAAGGCTGGGTGTTATACTGCACAGAAACACAGAAAAAGTTCTAGAGTTATTTTCTGGCGACTCTGCATTGGTTTTGGTTTGCTTTTGATTCTGCTGTTGTTGTTGTTGCTGCTGCTGTTTTAATAGATAGTTCAATATGCTTTTAAAGGATTAGACCAAAATACTTCATCATCCTTTACTGTTCTGGATTAATCAACTCTCTTAAAGGGAATTTCTTAATTCAGCTTCTCTTCTACAATCTTTAATCCTTGCTCATTTCTCTGAATCCTTTAATATGTTGAATAAGTCCTTCATTGCCTCATCCATTTTTATAGCCCATTACGTATTTGCAAGTGCTCTGAAATGTCAGCAAACATTTTTTTTAGCTTTATTCAAGCTTTATTTTTTTCTCCTGGAAATCTGATGGAAAATAAAAGCCTGACATTTTTCTTTTTAAAGCCAGCTAGCAGACTGAACACATACCAAGGCAGAAAGGACTGTTTGGATTACCCAGCCTGACTTGCTGCAAAGGCCAAATCAGAACATTTGACTCGACCATTCATGCGCAGACATTTACACCAGTCCTCAGTGCATGGCTCAGGAGTTATCCTGCTACCAACAAAGCCCTCTAAAAAAAATGAGAAGTGGCAGCTGGCTGCTGCTAAGAAGCAATAAGAGGGATGCTGCCCATAGCACATTGCTTTCACAGCACAGTGCCCATGGGCAAGCAAGGACCGCTTAGTCTAGACCACATATGGACACGATTTGAGGGGTTACATAAATCTCAACCCTTGTGACTCAGCCAAAGAGGGCAAGAACCATAACACTTCTTTTTTTTTTTTTAACTGTTCAAATTGAACAAGTGGACTTAAGGAAAAAATGCATAGCTTGAATAAGACAAAGTTTAAATCAAGCAGATTCCTGATCTTAGCTGCCTCAGGCTCTCCTTAGATGTCTGATATTTGCTGTTTTCCCCATATTCTTCTACCTACCACACTCTTAGTGTCACTTCTCAAAAGGAAGGATGGTCTTGAAAAGTTCCTCAATGGACTGGATATGAGTTATGTTTTTTTACTTCTAGTTTGTTCCTTTGGATAATATAAAGAAAAGATAATCTCCTTCAGCCCCAGCTCCGTTATTCCACAAGGCAGCTGTGACTTTCTAAAACATTTTGCTTTTAGACTTTCTAGTATGTTTCTAGCCATTGGATATCAAAGATATTATGTAAGATTGCACAAAGATTGCCTGACTGTGTAAAACTTCTTGACCACAATCAAATTAATGTTTAAACAGTTTCCAAAAAGCTAAATAGACCATGAAAAGTGTGCTGACTACATATTACTACTCAATTATTAGAAGCTCTGAAAGCCAAATTAAATTCTCTGATTTTCTACAAAATGCCTGGTAAGTTTTCCCTCTAGATTTATGATTTTAAAAAAATATATTTGAACAGAAATGCTTACAAGCTCTTAGAAAAATTTTCTTCCTCCATTAAACAGGCATATTCTCAAATCCATTTTAAAAAATATTTCTACTTATTTCTCAAAAATTAGTCTTATGTAAGATCAAATCTTCTAAAGAGATTTTGGTTCCTTCATCTGAGAATGTGGCAAGATTTTACTTCGGTTTTTTTTTCAGTGTTTGCAGCTGTCTGGTTTGCACTGCACTGAAATGCTTGATTTTCTATGTTTGAGTGACACATTTCTGGAACCAGGAAGGGAATATTTCCCGTTAAACTAGGATCCCAAGTCTGCCTAACCATATCTAATGGGTCTACTTTTCGTAACAACATTTGTGGCTGCAATATTTAATTAGCAACAAAAAGTTCTCTTTTCAATTTAATTTAAATGCTTGAACGAATCTCAGAGGTGCTTCTCAAAATCCATCCTTTCTCAGAGACAACTGGGTGGAGGAACTCCTGAAGGTTCACTGCACATAGTTTGTCCAGATTATTTAAGAGAAAATATAAAAGCTAAAGAGTAATAAAATTATAAGCCTCATCACTTCAAAGAAATATCCTCAAAGAAATAAGTGAAAGATAAACAGTCTGTGTAAACTGTCAGAAAACTGTTTTTTCTCCTACCTGACTAGGTGAACTGTTCCTTCTGGTGACTTATGATGGTCAATATTTAAATGTTATGCTATATTAATAATCTTAAAGCAAATGGGATATTTAATGTAGAACATAATTTATTTATTTTCTTTTATTCTCTTAGCTTCTCCCAGGAAATTATCTGAATATCTAAACATGAAAACAAATCAATTAATTGAGACCTAACAAACTGATAACTGTTTTCAATGATAAGGGAATAAAAATCAACAGAAACCTGTTGAGAAATGTGGCAACTCCTGATAAGCATCTAGCTATAGGATTCAGTTCCTAATAATAAATCAGCGCCCTATACAGTGAGGGAACTTAAGCACATATGAAAATACAGATCTGTTGTTTAAGCCCAACAGTTTTCCTGGATTTGGTCCCTACTTCAATATCCTAAAATATACACTTCAAATAAGAGATACCAGCACAGGAAGGAGGAGTCATCCCTTAAAACAGGTAATTGCTAGATTATTAATTAAATAATTATTTATAGTAATGTGTTAAAACCTTGCTGATTCAGGCAAGGAAAAGCACTTTTTAAAACTATGAAATCAGGTCCAATAATCAGGTCTAAAGTATCAATAAAAGAAACTAACAAAATGCTTTTTGTTCAACTCACACGAAAGGAAGCTTTATTCCTGTAAAGTTTTTTACGTTGTTTTTTTTTTTAATGAACACCTCTTCTTTCACTCCAATTTGTTAAGGATAACAGACTAATTCCATTTATGTAATTGACAGGATAACAGAGCACCCACTTTGATTCTTATCAAAATGGGGGTGAAAAAAGCTTCAGATGCTACCTAAAGGGATGTTTATGGAATATCTCATGGGATTAATATGATGATAAGGGCTTGTTGATGAGTGTCCCAGGGAGGGTCACAGTGATGATCGAGGCGCTGGAGCATCTCTCCTATGAAGACAGGCTGAGACAGTTGGGGCTGCTCTTCCTGAGGCAGAGAAGGTTCTGAGGAGATCTTGGAGCACCTTCCAGTACCAGAAGGGACAAGAAGAGAGCTGGAGAGAGACTTGAAAAAGGAATGCAGTGACAGGACACAGAGTAATGACTTTAAACTGAATGAGAATTGACCTAGACTAGATACTAGGAAGAAATTCTGGTGAGACACTGGCACACGTTGCCCCAAGAAATACTGAATGCCCCATCCCTGGAAGTGTTCAAGGTTTAATATAAATGAATGTTAAAAAAACCCAAGAAAACTGCTGGAGGCAAAAGTTCTTTCAGCTGTTCTGTCGTAGGAACAATAGAATTTCCCAAGAATTCATTCTTGTCTTTTAAAGGCTGAAGAAATACTTGTAAGTCATTTGGTATCAGGTTAGCAAAATATGGAAAATTAATATTTATTGATTTTTCTGGGTTTTTTTTTTCATCTGTCTGGTTAGAACAATAAAAAGACAACCATATGAGTATTTTGTGAGTAGTATTTGTGAAGAGGAAATAAGATTAAAGCAGCAAATTACGCCTTAATTCACTTTCTGATGAATTATGAAGGAGAAAATAAGCAGTAATGCACCAAAGAGCATCTTTTATTTAATCTCTTCATTTTTCATTTCTAAGTTTCATTTTTATTCACTCAGTCCAATATTTTTCCTGACATCATAGAAAGAATATTGCAATTGTCTGTTGAAGCTTTTAAAGAATCCTTACTGACAAACACCAAATAGCAGTTTTTGGAAAGTATTAAAAGGTGCAGAGTTCATCACTTACATGTAGATTTCTTTTATCCTCAAGAACAGTTATGGATTTATTGCTCTATGAACAATCCAAATTCATTTACATTCATTCTCCTTCTATTTAGGCCTTAGCTGTATGATTATTCTCTCTTCACTATAGTAACACATTAGTTAATAGCTAGTGTTTTTCTCTGTGAAATTACTTATACCTGCTTTTAGGTGAATTACATTTGTTTTTTTTAATATCTTAAACATATTAAACTCTTTTATGAGCTTATTTGCTTTCACTGATTCATTTTCTTGGGTAACTTCTGTTTTATGGATATCCTTATAATCGTATATAAGGGAACTAAATACAATATATCACTGTTTTATTTAAAAATGAAGCATATACTTCCTCTCACCCACTCATTGCTCTTAATTAATTTTGCCGCCCCACATTAGTGTGCTAATTCAGATCAAGAGTGTACCATCACAGAGTGGTCATGGGGTGCCTTACTGCAATTCCTTTTCAATGAAACCAGACTGGAAGATGGAAGCATTTGGAAGCAACTGGAAGCAATTCTAGGTGTACCTCTAATGCATTTCAGGCATAAATGGACACAGTCCTTGATGGAGGGGGAAAAAAAAACCTAAAACAGAAAAGTCTAAATACATACGACATGTGGATGTCAGATCCTCACTATCAGCTCTATCAACTTGTAGATCCAATTCTATTGGCCCACTCTAATTCCTAGACACTTCTCTAAGCCTAAGGCCTTTCTTAGAGCCACTGCAGTTTAGTGCACAGAAACTCTTACAACATTATGAGCTGTAGTCCACATTTTAATGTCCAAATCCATTTAGGTACAACACATTTTGTGGAAAATATCCTAAAGTAGCAAGTCACTCCAGACACATGCTTTCTGTTCTCTTCAATACTTCCCACACAGAGATGATGTCAGCCTCATCCACGTACAAATCTTTAGCTAACTTAAAGAGAGGAACTGAGTTCTTTGGATGTTACATTCATTTAGACCTCAAGTAAAAAATATTTCAAACAGAATCCATGGACTCTTATCAGCTATTTATATCTGATGAACACTGACAGGAGTAGCTGTCATAAAAAAATGAACGATAAGGTCCAAAGCAGTGACCAGCTAGTTCAGGGTAGATGGCCCATAAATAAGGGTAGAGTTCAAAGGCAGAACTGTGACCTTTGAAAGTATCATTGAGCTGACACTGCTGCAATGCAGAGGAGGAAAAGGGCAATGACGAGGGGAAATTTATCATCACATTATTTACACCAGCAAAAGAAAAAAATCTCATTTTCTACATTTATTCTACAGTTGCCATAGTAGATATCTAAAGAACAGTAATTCTCAAGGATTAAACAGAGCAGGTCAACCTTACTATTATTAAATTATTTGCTGTGACAAATTCACTGTTTGCAGCATTAATGACTTAATTGCAAAGAGACTAATTTCAGGGTTGCTCACTGAGCTGTATAAAAATATTTTTAATTAAAATTCAAATTGTCAGAAACATATTCAGGTTTTTTTATCTACTTCTCACATTCACCTAATTAGACATACACAATATTCTCAGGTACTGGTGCTGCTTGTTCAGTGTTCCTGCAACGTATAATAACTTTTGGTTGTCTGATGCAGTGTGTTTTTTTGGAAAGCACATAGTGGATTATCCCAGACTAACATCTATACAACAGCTGTTTGCAGCTGTAGGTTTGTATAATCCACCTTTTCCCATCTAATCCTATCTTCTTATATAACATTCATGGGATTCTGACAAAGAATGAAATTTTTGTGTCATTTTTAAAATCTTTGAGGATTTAAGAATAACTAAACTGAGTCACAAATAGGTGTGACTATTTTCTAAATAATCTTGATCCAAGGGAAAAAAATATGTAAAGGTAAGTATAAAATGAGCAAATTTATATAATGTCCAGGATAACTCATGAGTTTTGATACTGAAGTTACGATATTAGTTTGAGCATTATCAAAATGATGGTTGAGCATTATCAAAATGATTATTGGTAGTTTTCTAGTCTTCTTCTCTGGTCCCCATAGATATAAATGAATTTGCCCTATATTTCCCTCTAAATTTCCTCTAGATAAAATGAATTACACGTATTTTCTTGGCCTTTAAAATAAAAGAATGAATTCTTGGGGAACTCCGTTGTTCCTAAAATAGCAGATCAAAGCATGCAAAAAGTAATGAAAGCATTCAATCCAGAGAAATAAAAAGCCAAGCAAAGCCTGAGGTAGATGGGATGTTTAGGAAAACATTGTTAGCATAGCTCTAGAAGTAGGAACTGCTTTCTTGGGCAACAAAGGGATCTGTAGAACAGCAGGAGAGATACATGTACAACCAATCAGTCAATATAACTCACTAAAGAAAAGTATTTATTCCTGCCATTAACAGCAACTCAAAACCACATCCAATGGCTCAAAACCTCGTATTTCTAAGCATTAAAAAAAATATTGTTTTTTAAATCTGGCAGATATCTTTAAATTACTGCGCTATGTCTGAGTGAGGACACAGTTTCATTTGGTGATGTGGCCAGAGGAAAACAGCACACATTTTCTGACCACCCAGTCCACTGGTCCATACATGTTGCTCTCCAACTGACCAGACAAGATAAGGGAAGACATTACAGAAAAAGTGGAAAAATAGGGGCCTCACAGTGGAAGAGGTGCAGGGTAAGAGAGACACTGCCAGATACAACATCAGCAAAGCAGGGAGCTGCTGGCATGGACAGTGAGGCTGACTCCAAGGTGGAACTTCCCAATCACAGAGTCAGTTAGGTTGGAAAAGACCTCTGAGGACATTGAGTCCAACCTATCACCCATCACCACGATATCAACAAAACCATGGCACTGGTTTTGTAGGAAAACCTACATCCAGGTTTTCCTTTAACACCTCTAGGGGCAGTGCCTACACTGCACAGCCCATTCCAATATCTAATCATCCTTTCTGTTAAGATTTTCTTCCTAGTGTCCACCTTAAACCTCTCCTGGTTCAGCTTGAGACTGTGTCCTTTTGTGTCCTATTGCCAGTTGCCTGGGAGAAAAGATGAATCCCCACTGGCTACACCCTCTTTTAGTTGTAGAGAGTGGTAAGGATTCCCCTGAGCCTCCTCCTGTCCAGGCTGAACACCCCCAGCTCCCTCAGCTGCTCCTCCCAGGACTTGTGCTCCAGAGCCTTCACCGGCTCCATTGCCCTTCTCTGGACATGGTCCAACCCCTCAATGTCCTTCTTATACTTAGGGGACCAGAACTGGACACAGGATTTGAGGTGTGGCTTCACCAATGCTGGGCACAGGGGGACAATCCCTGCCCTGCTCCTGCTGGCCTCACAATTGCTGACACAGTCCAGGATGCTACTGGCCTTCTTGGCCACCTGGGCACAGCTGGATCATGTTCAGCTGCTCTTGATCAGCACCCCCAGGTCCTTTCCTGCCAGAGAGCTGTCATGGGGTTGTTGTGGCCAAAGTGCAGGACTCAACTCAGCACTTGGACTTGTTAAGCCTCATTTTGTTGGATTCTGTCCATCTATTCAGCCTGCCCAGGTCTTTCTGCAGAGCCCACTACCCTCCAGGAGATCAACACTTGCTTCCAGCTTAGTGTCATATTCAAATTTGGTGATGATGGGCTCAGTCTCCTCATCCATATCATCAATAAAGATACTATACAGCACAGGACCCAACTGATCCCTGGGGGACACCCCTGGTGTCTGGCCACCAAGTGGATGCAGCACCATTCACCAGCACTCTGGGCCTGGCCATACAGCCAGTTCTTAATCCAGTGAAGTGTAGTGGTGTGTTTTTCAGTTCTATTTATTAAATATAAGTTTCATTAATGGTTTGTTCTATGTACCCCCTAAATTCTTTCTCATATGGTTTGTTCCTTGTTACAGTTATATGTCAATCATTTGTTATGTAACCCCTGGGTCCTGTCAGTCACACTGGGGCCTCTCCCTATGTCTGGAAAGTTCCAGGAAGAGAGTCCTGTGGTTGGCCAGGGTCTGAGGAGTTCCCTCCTTTCCCCCTAAGGATTTGTCCCGAGTAGTCCCTCATCCCCAGAGCAATTCCCAGATGTATCCCTATTGGTTCTTTCCCTGACCCTTCCCCTTACTCCTCAATAAAGGCTGTTGTCGCAGGGCAGTCTGTGCTCTGCTGAGGCAGACTCTCTGAGGTTCAGGTTGCTCCTCTTGGGGCGCCAATAAACTTCTGTGGCAGACCCCTCAACAGATTCCTCCCTTCATTCTCGCTCTAATCACGCTTTGCCACTTCACCACGGATCCACATGATGAGCAAGGTGTGTCCACACACTGAGCTGGACTTTGCTTGTCACCAGTCCCAGGGCTGGCCCAGGCAGGTGGACAACACACTGACCGGGACAGTGAAGAGAGCACCTGTCCAAGCTGTGGGCTGCCAGCTTTTCCAGGAGTGTGTTGTGGAAACAGTGTCAAAAGCCTTGCTGAATTCCAGGTAGACAATCTCCACAGCCTTCCCCTCATCCAGCAGGTGGGTCACCTGGTTATAAATGAGGTGCCAACACTGACTGAGCTCTGCAATGCATCATCAGGGACTCTGTACAGAAGACATTGAAGTTACCCTTGTCATTACCACTGAAGTTTGTAATGAACACACAGACACTGATCTTCTCTCACCATTGTATGCAGAACACCCAAATTCTGCAGGATACAAACGTAGGGATTCTGTTAAAAGGCAAGAATTTCTGGAAAGTTTTTTTTCATAAATTATTTTTTTCTAAAAACCAAACAGATTTTATACAAAGCATTAAGTAAAAGAAATTAGCTTTATTTCAAGCGTATATAAAGTCTTTGCTAATGAGTTGCTAAAAAGTATTTTTGTACCCTAACTTAACAGTACCTTTTATTCTTATGCTACTCTATTTCATTCTTGAAACACCTTTTTCTGTGCAAATATAAATCCTATCAATTATACTAGACTTCAGAATTCTCTTTATAATTCATTCTTCAAACTTGCATCTGGGTTTTAGGCATCAGATGAACCAATCTCTATAATTTATATTCCGATATGTATACATAATCAATGAATGGTGTCTCTGAGGACTTGTAGGAGAGGGACTCCTTTAGCTAAATTTAACTGCCTAATTAATCCAACACCATGCTGCTGTGCTTCAAACAGTTTTCATCAAATTAAATCTTTATATGGATTGTGAAGATACCAGTGGGAAGTGAGGGACACACAAATAGAAATGGAAGATAACCCGGAAGAAAATGGTAGAAATAAAGTACAAAGCAATGAATAGGGAAAAGACTTTGGTGAAACAGGATGGAAAACCGCCACAGATCATTTTCCTAGGAGCATTTACCCCTTTGGAAAAGTAAAAATGTAAGGAAATTACTGTTTGTACCCATTCAACTGCATCTATTTAGGCAGAGAGAAAAATGGATGTTTCCTGCTGCTTCAACATTTTTGCAGGTATACATTTCAAAGCACGACTAAGCCTTTAACAGACAGCATAGGAACAACTTTTCAATATTGATGGTGAAGAATATTTATAGCTGACCTGGAAAAAGAAAGCTTTAGGGAGAAAAAAAGCACTGCTTTCTGTGGCATCTTCCACCTTAAGAAGATGACAAGTACAATTTGCTGAACTTGATTTTTTGGTTTTGAAACTGTTGTGCAGCAATTTGATGACAAGTTCCAGTTACCCCTGGCAAATCTTAAAGGAACAGGTTTCTATGACACCAAAGGTTCTTTCTGAAATTAACTGAGAGGAGAAAGAATACCATCTGAAGGGAAGTATTACTGTAAAACATGAACTGAAGTGCATTTTAGGAGCAGAAGAACTATGATAATAACAGATGAAAGTAAAACTTTTATAGACGTTTACAGATTCAGATTCACCCATAGGTAACATGATATTGAGAAATCTCATGTGAGGAAGAGGTTTTGGTAAATTTCAACCAGGACTGGGAACTGGTGCTCTAGTTAGGAAATTCTTTGAGCAGGAAACATTTTAAGTAATCTTCTTGGATGTGAACTTTCACTCTCTCTAAAAGCCCTTCTGAAAAATTTCATTTTGGAAGCCTTCCTTCCAAATGAGCCCAGCTGCTTCAGCTGTGTCTGGCATCAAGTGTCCCCTTTGCAATTGAGGCATTCTGAGAGAGAGGATTCAAGGGAACCAGGATCCAGAGGACATTAAATGGCCAAGCGACTTCAATATCCTGTCACAGAACTTCCAATAATGCCACAGTATTAGATGAAATACAATTCCCAAACCAGACATTGTGGTTTTGGATGAGTTTTTAAAAAATTAATTTTACCATTACCAAATGTATCTAGCAGGACTATGTGCCTCCAGTTGGTTTCTTATGCAGAGGACAATATAGTTCAAAAACAGAAAAAGAAATATCTTTGAAATCCATTCTTACTGATGTCACTAAGACAGCAATAGGACTAGAAATACCACTGCAATGTCCTTGAGCAAGAAAAAAAAAAAAGGGGGGGGGAACTAAATTATGGGAATAATATGCAATTACATGATTGAATACTTACATTTGAAAATTATTTTTTCCAGCATTTGCTAAATACATTAGCCAGAATCAGTCTTCACAATTCGATATACACAGGGATTGCTCATTGATGTCAAATTATGAAGTAATTTTATGTTATTTTCTTTTCTTTTATGGATGAGAGGAGTTATACGAACAATTACTCCTAAGCAAAAGTACTGATTTTGACTTCTCCATGCTCTTTCTTTCCCTATCAATGTTGTTAGAACTGTTAAAAAATACTTTTTTTTTTTTTCTTTGTGATGGCATTCACCAAAGTAGTCAAGACTTAAAATTGAACTCATGATGTGTTAAGGTAAATGACCAAGACCAGTTTTCTCCCAGAAAATCTTGAATTACCAGAGCACAGCAGAACCATAGTGTTTGGTTCAAAAGTGTTTTTAAAAAATCAGAAAAGATATCCCTGCAATATGAAGTTCTGTGCAATTTGAAATGATCATTCCAGACAAAGAAGCTGATCTCTTTACAGAAAAAAAAAAAATGCTTTCTATTATTTCATTTGATAACTGAGTGGGTAGTTTATGTTTAAAAAAATACATTCTAGAATCTCCCTAATTTTTTTCTGTATTCCAGAACAAATTGAATTTTCTCTTGATACCCCCGCATTTGTTCTTGGTTCTCTATACAGACAAATCTAATTGCTGATATAAGTCTTGTGCTGGAGATACCTCCAGAACACACTTTTACTATCACACTTTTGACTAACATTGGAACCAAGTGTGAATATACTCCTACTCTAATCATTTAAATTAGGAGTTAGGTGGGTTGGTTATACATCAAAACTTTTCCTTATTTTTCTTTCTCTTATTATACCCTTGTCACCTAGAAGATAGTTAAAGTGTTGAGTCTTGCAGCTTGTGTTTTGTAAGAATATTTTGTGATAGGTTAGGTATGTCTTTGGCACAGTTCTGTTTGCTCATAAATGTTGCATGAAGCTGTGTTTTCCAGACGTTTTTGGTGACAAAAAGCAAGAGTAAATAGTTGCTTCACTCACAAGTCTGATTCTTTCAGCAAGATTCCACCAAAATAGAGGGGAAGGTTTAGTTTTTTCATGTCATTCTACAAGTGTTACCCTAATCATCATTATCATCATCATCATTTTGGAAGGAAAATTTTGCCTCCCTAATACCAAGGAACTGTTGTTGCCAGGGCTTTTGTTCAACTTCTAAACTTGATCTGGAATCCAGGCGGGCACCCTTGTACATGAGGCCTCTTGAGACTTTTGGTTAATCTATAAACTGCCACTGATATTCACCTATTTACAAGCCAGTATTACTGAAATCTAAATTATTTTAAATCTAAGCATAAGCATTTCTTTCAGAACATAGACAGCTGCAGAATTTCTTAATATACTTTCCATTAACATTTTCTCCATTTGCTTCCTTTCTGAATTAATTCCTTCAGGGAAAACTGCTTCAGGAAATACTGCTTTAAAATGTCATTAATACGAGATCTTCTACTTTGAGTTAAAAGGTGGACATACTTACCAAACACTTCCCTGTGGTTTGGTATTCAATTTATGGTTCCCTTTTTTTTTTTTTTTTTTTCCTTTACTTAGGAAGTTGTGTTCATTTTGAAACCAGACCACCCAGACAGTCTTTCTATTTATGTCTGTTTATCTCTATTTATCTCTATTTATTGCTATCTCTCTATTTATTTCCAAACCTTGCACAGGGAAATTCCAGAGAGACAGGAATGGTGCCCCATGCTCTTACTTGAAAAAGAGATAACTAACTCTCATATACATTTTATTAACATAAGGTCCCTCCTTTACACAGTACGCTACTGAAAAATTACATGTATATTTTATAAAATAAAACAAAATACTTGGGGTCCATGAATTAAGAAGTGTTTGACTATTTCTTGTAGAACTTAAACTGTATTATATCTGCAAGCTGTAAAGCATCACTTCTGAATGACCAAGTCTGCTCCCAAGTTGAAAAAGTCCAGGTCTGTAGAGTGTAGTCTAAAATAATCCAGACAGGGTACCTTCAGAATCATTCCCAGTGTGCGGGAAGACTGAATGGCTTCCAGCCTGGATTTTTATTGTTGTAAGAGTTGTAACGTCTGATTGTAGTAGCTAATGGCATTTTGTGATTTGAAGTAAATTTGGTGTGATTCATTTATCTCCTTTGAAAAGTGACTCACAAAAAGTGTCATACACTAAAGAGCTACAGTTTTATGCATCATGTACACAGCCAGACTGGTTATTTCTGATGTGCATTTTCCTCCTCCAGTGAATTCTGGAATATGATGGGTATGTCTTAAAGTTTAATTATGATTTAAGTAACGTCAGCTGTGGTTTAATCTAATCTGTTCTGAAAAGACCTCAGAAAAGTGAAGAATCTTCACAAAAATTATGCTCTAAAGTAACAGCACATCTTCATAATTGCTGAATATTTTTAAGTAATAGTTCTCTCTGAAACACAAGAATTATGTCTCAGAAATAAAGTGTAGTGGACTGAAGAATCAAGGAGATAAAGATCCTCACAGGATATAAATTTTAGGCGACCTCTCACAAGACTTCTAGCTAGAGATAATCTGATAACTTCTAAAAGAGAAACATCCAGCAAAAATGATTCCATAAAGAATTACATATGAAAAGAAATATTTGAAGCCTGTGAATCCTTGGTCTTCCAGGCAGTCTCCACTTGAATTCAAAGTGACCTTGGGGTTGTCCCAGTAGTGATGTGGATTAGCAGAGATGAGCTCTTAGTTTGTTTATTTATTGAAAAACTTGGTGAGATCTTGTCTTTAATGCTGCTCTGAGATACTGTAATTAAATCAATGATTAACAAACAAGTGGGTCACTGTAACTGGAAACACATTAAGCAGAAAGATGTAGCAACATAGAGATTTTGCTTTTTCCTAATGGTATGTGCTTTTAAATAAAAAAAATATTTTGCTTTATAGTTAGGCAAAACAAAATGCTCTAGAAAATAGTTAGCAACAAAGATGTTCAAAGGTATAGCACAACAAAGCACGGAAGCCATTTTGCCTGGGGGAAATTAAGCTCACAGTGGAATATGAGGAGCAGGCCTACCATAGCACGCCTACATGAGCTGTCATGCTGTGCCTATCATTATCTGTACATTGCCATGAGACATACCCAGCTGCCTCATCTGTGCATCCTCTCCCCAAGATGGCTCACATATCACACATATTTGGAACAGTGTAACTGCCTTTCACCCCTCTGGTTGACCTACTTTGTTCAGTACTTGTTTTCCAAGGTAACATGTCAAAAGACTGGAAGAGATTGTTCAACTTTTCTTCGCCATTATTGCAATATTTTTCATGCTAAAGAAACAGAACTTTATTAGAAGAAGGCTGCTATAGATTTCCCAAATAAGATATGATTGGTAGTGAGGATCCAGTGTTACTGCTGCACTACAATTCCACTCTCATGCAGACAAAGGCAGACATCAGAATCCCAGAGGAATCCCTCAACACAGAAAGGAAATCCAACTAAAGAAGCACCTTCCCGTAATTAAGGATAACTCCACCACATCTTCCATAGTTTTTGGTTTAGCAATTTAACCACCCAATTAAATTAATCCTTTCAAGTGGCATGGGCTAATCCCATTGCCTCTGGGTTCCCTGTTATAGCTTCCTTCTCTTTTTCCATCTTCTTGTTTCTTCTACCATGTGCCTTTTAAAATCTTTTAAGCACTTCAGGATAGAAAGCAATGCTGCTGTGAGACCCAGGGTCTACTCAGCTGACCTACTTAGTACAATCACTGTTAGCAACTAAATGTTGTTCCCATGAAAAATTCAGCACTGAAAATTATCAAAGCAGATTTACTTCTTTTTGTATAGTAAATCCACATTTTCCTATAACATGCCTGGTACCTCACAGATGGTACACATGCCATTTCTAATGTATTTTAAAAGGCTTTTTTTCTGTGCAAGCCTTAGGGTGCAATTAAGTAAAGCCAATACCACCAAGACTAGTGTATGAAGGCAATGCATTAAGCACTTTGTGTCCCAGGGCTGTACTACATATGGATACTTCTTTTTAAAATTCCCATATTTGTCATAAATACAAGTGGTTTTGACAGGAGATAAGTACTTGAGCCTGTCCCTTTTTTGACCTGAGCATCTCTTGTTGTACAGAATATTCCTGTTGTGCAGAAATAAATATAACTAATAATGCACAGGAGAAAAGAGAAGTTCTAGAAACTGTTCAGTACACAACTTAAAGAGGAAAAAGTCTCTTGCAAAATTAAGGCTGAACTACCTATCCCAAAGTTATGAGCACTTTTCCTTGAGCACAATTATTTTTGATCTTTTCTTCTGCTTTTCTTCCACTTGAGCTTGGGAGATTCTCATGTCATCAACTCAATAAGTGTCTCGTAACTGTCAATAATTTTATTTACCCAAAGTTGTTTTAAAAAACAATTAATTCTGCAAGAGGAAAAAAAAATCCATTCCATGTTCTTTTCAGTGTTCCACTGATGTGACTGACAAGGTATCAAATATGTATTACCTAAAAGTTGCAGAATGACAGAATATGTTGAGACAGTGGTGAGAAAGGCTGGTGAAAATAAGTAGAGTTTGGACACAGAAACATTGTGTTTGGAGCTCTTCTCAACTATTTTCTAGTCTAATATTATCATCTCCCAAAAAGCACCATCTTCCTTATGTTCTTTGACTGCTGGGACTATGCCACCAGAGTAAAAAAATCTAATGATGTTGGCACTTCAGTTAAAATCCAGGACTTGTATTGATGTGGAACAGCTCAAGCTCTAGTGTGACCTAGAAGTGATACTGTACCTGGACATCATTCCTCTGGCCCTGTTCTCTGACAGTGAACATCGGTCTGCCCTGCAGTGCCCATTGTAGACCCCTGGATATATCACTGTGACCTTCCTCACTCCCACCTTACCTGTAAACTCCAGGTAGAAAGAAGAGGAATAGGAAAAAACTGGGATGGCCAAAGTTTTCTTCCAGATAGCTACAGAAATCACAATAAACATAATTTACCCCTTCAGATGGCAGGGTGAGAAAGGCAATAAAAGACTACAGGGATTGAATGTGTTTCTTATGTCCTGATTTGAAGAATGTTTGCCTTAGCAACTAGGATTAAGGATTTCTGAAATCCTTGTCAGCTTTTCTCCTGTGTAAAATACAGATGAAGAACAGTACTGGGCAATGCCTAAGTAAAAATTACAGTTGAACACAAAATGGCTATAGAAGTGCTAAATTGATTCACTTCAGTAAGGAACAAAATGTTTCCAGCCCAACAGGCTGCTTCACATTTAAAACTGAAAGTCCATGACTAGTCCAATTAAGCCCCAAGTAAATACTTCTCCAGCTGACTTGATTTAATGGAGGAGAGAAATACTGTCAGGTGAGAAAATAGTCCTGTCCTGCTTTGCATGACTTTGGTGAAAAAAATTAGTCTGAGCCAATTGCATGAACTAACTCATGATGCTTCATTAGAACACAAAACAAGGGCTGACCTGAGTTTTTCTGGAATTTTCTAGTAAGTCAGTTTTTGTTTTGAAAATATGAAACACACACTATATATATATATATATATTCATCATCACTGAAAATTTTATGGAAGAAAAAGAATCCTCTCTAATGCATTCAGCAAAAGAGCAAGTAGTTTCACCCTTGAAATATTTTCATTTGAAATAAGGCAGAGACCTTGTCTAGTATAAATCTGAGACTATGCCTTGTAGCTACTAGAAGATCAGATGAGTTGTTAAGGCCACATGGTAAAAACAGAGTTATGATGAAAAAGATGGTTTTACTAAGGAAATTTATAACTTAATACTATCATCTTCAAAGCAACACAGCTGCTCCCAGCCCCCCTTCCTCCAGATTCACCTGCTCTCTGTTGTGTAGTAGTTCTGTGCTTTACACTTTGGATTTTCTGGTAGAGAAATAAATCCACTATATTGATTCCTCACATAACCCTACTTTCTTTGTGGGAAATTACTGTATTTGCAGAGGAAAAATGAGGATGATTTTTTCTTTCTTACTTGCTTCTTTTTCTGTTCAATAGTTCATTAATTTTCAGGAAAGATCAAAAGCTTGCTCAGCTTTCTGAAAAAAACTGATGGGCACTGTCAAAACATCCATGAAATTACTTTTTTTTTTTTTTTTTTTTTTTTTTTTTTTTTTTTTTTTTTTTTTTTTTTTTTTGCGTGGGTATAAAAAGAGCTCATCGTGCTAAATTATGAAGAAATAGGAATCTGCCACTTATTTTAAGGGAAGCATCTTGCAACTGCCTGATTTTAAAAGCTGAAGGACACAAGATGCTGCTCTACAGATGCAATATTATGAAGAACAGAATACACAAAACAAATCTGTTCAGGTCAGGTATGACTTCAGGAATTTTTGAATAATTGTATGACTAAACTTTTAAAGGAATGTGAAATTAAGGTTACCATATTCATTCATCTTCTGTTTTTGTTATAAATAGTTGAACTTCTTTAACTCTCTTGTTGATTGCCATAATTCTACAGAACACATCACATGAATTAGCCTTTGCTTTCAGAGACACTTTGTCCCTTTTTAGGTTGTCATGAAAGAAAGTCAAGAGGTGACTTGATCACACTTTATCAGAGTGTTATTCACCTCATCCAGTTTTAAATATTGCTAATGTATATGTTTTAAGAAAGCTGTTAAGGTGCTGTTCATTTGTGTTGCCCATCTGTGCCCTTCAGCTATGTGCTGTGCCAGTAGAGAGCTCTCCCTGCCCAGAGGACTGGCCACCACACAGACAGCCCCACAAAAAGCAGTGAAAGTAGAGTGTGGGAAGTTAGCAAACCTCCCAGAGAGTCTTTGAGAGTAGGCAGGTAAATACTCATTTTCATCATCTGCTTCACAGCCACAGGTAACCGTGTGTGTGATCACTAGGATTCAGCTACCTGCTAACACTTTAGATAAAACTCTGTGGAGATGCTCTTAAACAGTGCATGTGTTGAAGGGAAAAATACTGCCTTTTATTATACTGAGCTATATCAGCAGATAAACACTAGTTTTCAGATAAGCAAGGATTTTCTTCAGGCTTCATGCAAAAAATGCAAAACATATGAGAAAAACAATTGCTATAAGTTGAACTTAATTACATCAAATTTGTATTCATATTTTAGCATGAGCATTTGACAGCTTCTGAAGTGGCAGGTGAGTGCTGAAGAGGCTGAGAAACAGGTATTGCCTTTACACATGCTAGCAGGAGAGCTGAGAAAATTCACAGTCAAAGCAGTCTCAAGGGTCCCAAAACATGGGGGCGTGATGTAAAGTAGCCTCTGGTTACCACACTGTAGCTGGCTTTACATGTCAAACCCAGGTAGACTGGGTCAGCTGAGGAGCTCAGCTCAAGTGGGGATTACAGGTTTTGAACTCTGAGGGTGCATTCACCCTGGGTTTGGGTTTTGAACTGTGTCAGCAGTGAGTGCATGAAGGCTTCAGACCTCCAGCCTCGGCTTCTCATCAACATCAAGTCACCAAACACCACACTCACCGCCCAGCAAAGGCTGAGTGTACACACAAAGACAGTAAAAAAGGTAAGACTTGCACCTTTAAGAACAGCAGCGTGTTTAAAGAAATTAGATCAGTCAGAATTGTGATCCATTTTACATTTGGCATTTCAAAAAGACATGGATAATTTACTCCCTCAAATAAATAACTACTTTCATGTATCTTACTCGAGAGTGTTTGAAGCATATAGTTCTATCAGTGAAATGTAGTAGTTACTTATTCTGAACTGATATAACATAAAAAGATAATGACTAGTAACCTACATAAACATATGGGTGAAAACTAATCAAGAAATAATATTCAGCTCCAAAAAGACAACACACATGAAACCATACCTCTGCTCTGATAAATCACTGCTGATTTAAAGTGCAATGTTCCATGACCCATAGAGGTGCTTGCAGACATATTTGTGTTTCATACACTATGAAAGATTTCCCTTCCATAGTAATTTATAGGGCAGGCAATTCAGTCTTCTCTATTGACAACAACAGAAGCTCATTCTGGAAATGCATCCATCTGCATGGTGGTCATTTGTTTATTTAGGAAAAAAAGAATTTTACAAAGTTCATATTGCAAATTCAAGCTTTGAAAATTACAACTATCAAGATGAGGGATACAGCAAGTAACAGTGTCTGTGCTTCAATGTATTACCATATTTGCTTTCAAGGAGTCAAGGGAGTCCAGATAATTCTTAGAATTTATTTACTCCAGTTTGTAATCATAAATACACAACTCTACAGCAGAAAGCATTAAAAAGACAAATCATCTTCTGGGTAAGTGTTATGAAATAGTGGAAGAAAGCCACAATGTCCCTAATTGATACTGGAATGGAAAAGCTTTTAAGAAATGTAATTACCCCTGTACTGATACAAATCTGTCTTGTCATGACAGAATTTCTAAAACGTGTTTTTCAAGGCTATTTTTCTTTATAAAAAGACAGTTATCATCATTTGAAATGGATTACACAGAAAGCTAATAGCTTAGTTTTAATACACTGAATCAAAGAAAAATACTACAACATTGGGATGTTTAATTAATATCTGCCACAACTGAGGTTATTGGTAAGCTTAAAAATAAACATCTTATATATCTAGCATATGTAGAGCAGTTATTACTGAGAAATAAACCATACCTATGCTTTTATGATTGATTTATTTTCAAAGCTTTCAGGTGAAGAATAGGATTCTGACTTGTGCTGTCCAGGAAGGGGATTGTAGCATCTTTTCAAAAGCTGAAATTGCCATAGACAGTATCTCATTAATGGAGTAAGGATATTTTTATGGTTGGTCTGAACTTAGGAATTCTTGGAGGAAGGATGTTAGGATGCCAAGACTCATAAGGCAAGCAAATAGACTCACGAGACTATAAAGCAAAGCAAAAATGAGAATGAGGTAAACACTCAAGAAAATAGAATTTCAATGAAACTAAGGATAACCATCTCACTGTGCTGCATGGATTGCATAAGAAGAATTCATCTCATCTGCCTAGAGACATCTGGAATGTCCTGAAAATGCTTGCCGTTTCTCCTCTGGCAATAAGAATGCCTGGTTTGGATGCAGCATCTACACTTAGGCAAGACAAAATACACTGAAGCTGTTCAGCCTCAGAGCACTGATATGCAGGACAGCTCTCACCAGAGAAAGTCCAGGAGGGCAAACTGCAGCACTTCTGATGGAGCATCTGCTATCAGGCTTTTGCAGTGCAGTGTTGAGATCTCACTTTGGTCCAGAAATAAATGATGCTCTTCAAGTATAACTGTCAGGCAAGTCAAAGGTCTACAATTCCCAAAGAATTTCTTCAATCCTCTTTCTTTGAACAGTTAAAGCATAGCTGTAGGCTATTAACACAAAAGATAAGACTATCCTCTAGATTTTCACATATGAGTTATCATCAACAATCCCTCTAGACAAGGGAGAGAATTAAGCTTTTTAATGGCATACCTTATTTCTTTCTAATATGACCTTCTGAAACAGGCCAGATTTGGCTGAGGAAATTGTTATTGTCCTTTGACAACAGCTGGAGTTTGAGGTAGTAGCTCAGATGTTTGCCTCTAGTCTGTAGACTTGATTGGATGAGATGGATGCCAACCCAAGCTTGAGCGAAAAAAATCACTTAAGTCAAAGGAGGAGGGGGCTCAGCTTTTATAAGGAGGATTTATAAGGGCACAGATACAGATACATTGAAGAGACAATTTGAACCCCTTATTCTGATAATCTCCTTTTTCTAATACACACATATTCCTCCAGAAAAAACATACAGAATGACATGACTAGTTACTTCCACTGAACATTATGTGAATGTATATGAGGCTAAGAAAAATAAAAGTGAGTATATCAACAAGAGGCAGAAATGTGCAATTACTGTAATGGAGAATTTCTCTGTTGCTGATTTAGAGTACTGGTTGGAAAAAAGGGAAACTGTGTCTCTAGTAATCCCCATAGCCAGTCCACCAAAAAAGGTTTGGCTCGATATATCAGTTTTACAGCCTCTGCCATTATGAACACACTGAACTTTATTAAAAACTCAATAAATGTACTCAATAAATGCGTGACTGGGAACTACTAGAAACTATTTAATCAATATCAAAGACAGAGAAAAACTAGCTTCAGATCCTGATGTCATGGGATGCATTATAAAATTTTAATATCATTTCCTTGTCTGAGTGACCAGGGACATGAATTCTCAAATCCAAAAATATGGTTTAAGCCAATATTTTTTTTTTAAAATTCAATTTTAATTTTAGACTCAGTACAATTCCAGCAAATGTTTTCAGGGTGACACAGTGAGAATCACAGAAGATATGGATTGACCTCACAGAGCAGCCTTCATTCCAGCCTCTTGATGTTAGAGGAAAATAAAAATCAAATAGAGATGTAGCAATTGCAGTAAAAGGAAAAGTTGCAGAATTCCTATTCCAGCAGCTTGCTGAAGCCTGATGAGATGTGAAAGAAAGGTGAAGATACTTTGAGATGGACCACAGAGGAAAGAGACTAGCAATGTGAAGACAGAAATCTACAGCTCATTTAAAGCTATGCTGTATATCAATAGAAGGCTATCTTATTAAGAACAAACATTCTAACTTTGCCTTTTTCATATCAAGAAAGATAAATCTGATTTGGGAGGCATTTCTGCAGGTATGGTTTTAGTGACATTTAAAATCAATTACAAAGGTACAAATATGACTAACACTACTGAAAAGGATGAAAGAAACAAAATTTGTTTTACTAAAACCTCACTTTTCTAACAATGTTTTGGTGAGTTAGCAGTAACATAAATTCTCTGACATCACTGACATTATCTTTATGTACCATTATTTCAGGATGTGACATTTCAGTCCATTGACATGTCTCTTCAAAACAGACAAACACTTGTCAGCTTGTTTAATGAATAAACTCAGGGGAATATGTCAACATTTGTTTTGCTTTGGGGCCATGTTCATACAGCAATAATGAAGTGCAAAGTAGTCAGCTTGTTTACATTCCTATTATACATCCTCTGAATAATAACTACTATTAAGAATGATTTTTTTTTCTTTTTTCCACAGAGACAGAAAATCCAAAAAACATCTTCAGACACATGTATTGTCACCTAAATTTTATTCAGCACACTTTACTTCTATTTAATTATAAATAGTCAGTTAAACTTCAATGCTGGATTTCTTTTTCTGAATGTAAATGGATAATATTGTTTCAAATATTTTGATATTACCATAAGAATATTACAAGGTTTTCAGGGAATTACATTAACTAGACTTCTACACTTTTGTATTAAGTAGCATAATTCTAGTTGAAATTACTTTGGAATAATCACTGAGTGAATGGAAATCCTTCATATAGATGGTAAAGCATCTGATAAAGTTACAAAACTTGTCATGCAGCAACTCAAGAACATATTGTGGTTGGCTTATTTACTTAATTACTGATAATTGCAATTTTCGAGAAAGCTATTGAGCTGCTTTGCACACTAGCCAATCCTTTATGGGGCTGCAAAAATTTGGAATTGTTTTGGCAATAGTAAGAGGAAAGTGACTCTTCCTTTGATTCAAGGAAAGTACGAAGTCATTGCAATGAAAATATTCCAAGGAGGCGTATGCAGCTTCTGGCATACCATTGAGAAAAAGCTTTGAAAGCAGCCAGTCCATGCTCTGCTGTATCTCACACCTCTGCTGCCCCAGCTTCAGGTTGTTATGCACAGGGAAACTGAGGAAATAAGGGATTAAAACCACAACCCTTGATAGTTCTTGCTTCCCTTTTTTTAAGTAGCAAACATCTTGAGACAGCAAGTGAATGAGCTGGTGCCTTAACATAAAAATCAAATGGAGTCTTCCACCAGTAGAAACAAATTTAGTAATTCTTCACCTCCAAACGCGCAAGTGGGCACATGGTAGTGGTTGAAACAGCAGTTTTTTTCTGAAGAAAAATATTAACTGATGCTCAAATTCTGTATCACAGCTCAAGGGAGCAGTTTTAGCAGAAAATGGCAAGCATCAGTCATCACCAGCACAAAATTATAAATCCTTCTGCCACCAGTGCTGCTAACTGTCCCCCCTCAGTTGTCAATGTGATGCTCTTGGGTAAGGAGGCAAGTGTCTCCAGATCACTAATGCCTGCAGATCAGCAGCTGCACTGTGCTCAAGACTATCCACTGTCACTGTACAGAAATGTACAGTGTACAGAACTGCACAGAACTGTGCAGGATGCCTGAGCTCATTACAGCTCTTAATTGCTTGTTTGTCCCTCTATCATCTCCTGTTTTCTCTTTTACACTGCCTGGAAAGTTTGTTTCCTAAAGCAAATTTTGTTTCCTAAAATGTGGGAACTTTGAATGTTAATTTTTTATTTACAGAAGCATAGGGGAAATTCCAACGGCAAACTTGGAAAGTCCTTTCCTTCAAGGCCCCAAGCACAGAGACACCTCTGTGGCCTTCTGGGAATTTTAGTTGAAAAAGGATTAATTTCAGAGATCATCAGTTCTAGGGTTGATCAGCCTCAGATCAAGGATCAAGTTCGACAATTCACGATCGACATTGTCCTGGGTTAAGAATATTAAGCATTTCAGACAAAATGCTAATTAGGCCCTGTTACTTATCCTAATGACCCTGAATTTAGAATTTGGTCACCAAAGACGTGCTGTTTTTTTCTTCCTTCTCATCCCTTGTACATATTTCTCTAACTCACATATAGCATTGATACGATATAGATGTCCTCTGATGATGTTGCCCTTCCATGAATCATGGGAAAATAATCATTCTGAGGAATGGAATTAAAAATGCAAGATTTTTCAGGGAATTTCAGGGAACATTTCCTAGCAGATGGCAATGATATGTCCTTGGTATGGACTTGAGAACATTGCTATATAGTGCTAGATTGTATTTTACATTTGTAGAAAGAGACAGAGATCCACTGCAGTGTAATTGCAAAATTAGATTCCTTGTGTACAGTGTTTGCAGTCTGGTAAAAATGTCATTTTCTTTCTTGGTAGAATTTTTCTGGGCCTACAGTTTACTATTGACTGTTTTTGGATGCCAAAATTTTGCTCAATATCTGTTACAAGCACAGGCTTTCTCAGATTTATTGTCCACCAAGTATCTAAATGAGATGCAAAAATTACCATAGTAGCAACTTTTTGGTGGGAGATCAGCCAATTTTATTTTTTTACTGTAATGTTAGGAAATCTAGAGTATGTGGAGATCTCCAGCAGAAGAAACCACCCATTAGCTTAACACCGTTAGATATGCATTATCTTGATGAGTTTCTGCTTGAATGGCAACTTGTATCAGACCCATTTCTTGGTTTGATTAGGAAGTTCTCCAGCACAGACACTGCACCAAAACTCACAAATTAAATTACTATATGAAGACTTTTTAACAACTAAATGCTCACTTTAAAAATTATTTGTCTGCTTAAGGGAAACAGATTGATACTGATGCTTGTCTTTCATAAAATATAAGCATGAATAAATAATATCAAATAATGAATAAATAATTTATTCTAAGTTAATTCCTGCACTATTCCAAGGGATCTCATTATGTGAATCAGTCTTTAATCTCATTTCATGTTAGAAGTAACTGTGACATGTTTAGGTCAGATTTTGTTTTGATAAGCTATTCTACAATAGTAGCTAACTCCATAATTCAGCAAGTGGTAGAGCTGCACTTGCTGTGCTGTATTTAAATTACTATTTACATTACACTCTGTACTAGGAATGTATTCCTTCTTCACTAAGTACGCACATGCCTTTGACATTTACCAAGTGTACATTAACTGAATTATATTAATTAAAATACAGACTGATTCTTACGTGCCACCTTGTGGAAAATCAATGAAATTTTTCTTATCCAGCAGCTGATGCTAAAAAATTCTGAACGCAGAAAGAGCTGCTTGAAATAAAAAAATAGCTATTGGAAAGAAGAATAGAATATTGCTGCAATAAGATATATGTACTGAGGATTCATTTATATAGAATGTCTCAGCTACAACAAATAACTGAATTGAAAAAATAGGACATGTTTCTGTCTGAGGCTTCCTACCAGCGTATTTTCATCATGGATTTCTCTAAATGCAGCCAAAGTACAGTTCAGAGCTGAACCAAATAAAAGCAAAACATTGAACATCCACAGTTTACATGTTAAACAATGCAAGCTCTCAGTATTAAATTTAGAAAATCCAGGTTCCACAAGAGAAATCAGAATTATTTCCACAAATTTGCAGCACCTTTTCCAAGTCAAATGTATGGCCTTCAAACAGGTATCTGGAAGGGAGTATTTTGTAAAAAAAAAATTGTCTTTGCTTAGATTAATGCACAGAAATGGGAATAGAGATACTTAACATAATTTCTTAAAGGGTCTATGAAATAATGCTAACATACCAAGAAGTCTAGCAAAAATGCAAGGAAGATTGGAGACTTTGGAAATCCATATTTCAAAAACTGTTTAAAAAACTGCTGAGTAAAATATGGATGGTATTATTTGTCACAGTTAATCACCATCACCTTTGGTGTCAACCCTGAGAGTAGTTAAGAGGATGGTACCTTAGGTAATTAAATGGGCATCTTGTAGGTCCTTTAAATAATATTAGGTTAAATGTTCTAAAGCATCATTCCAGTGACTCAGGCTGAACCTGGAAAACAATGTGCTACCATGTAAACTAGAAACACCAGCAAGTTCTTGTTTTAGCCTTCAGATGCCTTCAATGAAACTAAGGGAACAGCTCTGTGATAATCAGAAGAATTTACTGGCTCAAACAGTGTATTTTTTGAACTCCTTTCTAAACTAGAACTGCATTATTTCTCCTAGCCTATAAGTATTTTTTCCTAATTACACATATTTAAAAATCTTCATGTGTGCCTTTTGAACTGAGTACTAAATAAGTAGAAAAATCATGCAAATATAGAATGAAACATATCTGATGTTCATGCAATTTCACACCCTTTATGGTATGGTATGAGAAAAGATTTAAATTTCTCTTTGACCACTCCTGTTTCTGGGAAAGGGGAAGTATGTGAGTTTTTAACTTCTATTTTTCATAACAATACATTGCCAAAAATATTCCAGTCTCCCAAGGGGTCTAATGAGAGGCTATGACTAGGTTAATGGATTATAATGAAAATCCAGTGTGTTCAAATGTGAAAGAAAGGGGGCTGGATTTTCTCTTTTATTTCTTCACATCTTTTATTTTCTCTGAACCAAATGGCTCTCTAATGCATTTAGAGTTCTCTCCTGTTGAAAAAAGCTGTGGGTCTAGCTGTGAAACAGCCCAACCCACTCAACAGCAGGTTTGCCCCTCTCCCACCTCCTACACCTACCACTCTTTCCTTCCCAGAGAGCCTGTTTCACCCAGCTGGCTGAGTACAGAAGAATGGAAGAGTTTGGGTCCCTTTTTTATTGGTCTTTCTGGAAAGAAAGATTTATCATAATCTACAGCCTTCCCTCCCCTGAAAATGCAGAGGGAAAAAATCTTCCTTGCTTCATTTTGCTCAGCTGTCTTAGCACAGATAAAGGAAAAAGTCAAACAAGAGAGGAGAATTTCTGAGGAAACCTAGAGGGAATGGACAGCATTTAAAAGCCAGGAAAATACAGGGGAAGACACAGAAATCCTCCTCTGGAAGACTAACACACCAGTTCAGATGCATACAGCCTCCCCACATCAACTACTGGACCTATTGCAAAGAGAAATAATTTCTTCCAAAGCAGTTACACATTATTGTGCAAGTTGTTCTAGGTAGGTTCAGCCCCAGTGCTATGAAGCGTCTTTTCTGAGGTGGCAGCTGAAGATATAAACTACAAAGTACATAATTTTAAAAGACAGCCAAAAAAATTTGGAAATCCTTTTTGAAAATTTTATCCTTACTATACTTTGAGACAGCCAGTCGGATTTGTCTGGAGGAGAGCAGAAAGAATAACACTTGACAGACCCTTTCACTGTTCATACATACCAATGACAGAAGCTGTAAATGTAGGGTAAAATAATCTATATGTATCTTCAGTAATATATCTATTAAATAAAATTATTACTTTGTAGGTGATGTGGAAGGTCCAACTCCTCAATTTGAAGCATAACATACCTATTTATTTCTCATTTTCTGTGGCTTTGTGTCCATGATTTATAGTGTTTACTTTTGAAAACAGAAACTCAATTCCCACAAATGCATTAAACTTCTCACTGGGAAGCTCTTTAAACAGATTGACAAACATTGTCTTTGTCTTCCAAAATATAGTTGAAACTGATCATCTCTAAAATGCTTCTCAGCGAGTCATTGCCTTCTTCGGTAACTTATCCTTCTCAGAGAACTCCCCAGTGATCAAACAGCCCGACCATGTCCTGGACAAACTCCTTTATAAATGCAGGCATTTTCAGAGAGCTGCTATGTACTGGGAACTTGTGATCAGATCTGAAAAAGGGCAAAACAGTTTCAACAGAAAAGCATCTAAAATATAATTCTAACCAGATACTGATCTCCTTCCCGAGCTCTGCCAGTTTATTTGCCCTGATGTATTTTCCCCTTACAAAATCACAGAGTTGGAAGAATCACATTTTAGTGATAAATAAGATATATTTCATTATGAAAGGTCTGCGAACAACAGCATGTTAGGGTGGTTTCAATAAATTCCCTGACAATCCTGGAATCTGGGAGGTAGGAATTTTCAAAAGACTGGCATCAGTATCTTTATGAGGTTCAGGAAAGAAAACCCTGGACAGATATGAAATGGTAGATGATATCTTATTCAGCTGCCCTCTCCCCTCTCGCAATCATTTAGAAAGAGATAAAATGTGGTTGAAAAGTTTTGAACCTGGGTGTCTGTATATAAGGCAGATATTGAACTGACCACTAAAAATAACTTACTATGTCACACTCACACACGATTTAGAGGCTGCTATTTGAAATTTCACTATTATGTTTAACAGCAGCAGGAAATCTGAACAATAAATCACTTTCGTAAAAACGCTGTCACATATTCCATACGGGTCTGTAAAAAATGGACAATAATTAAAATGGGAGGAAAAATTAATTAACAAAATTATTTTCAAGGCTTGACCACAGGAAGAATTATGTATTCTCCAACTAAATTATTTAACTTTTCTCAGCGTGCCATGATGACCTATATATATGTGCGTGTGTATGTGTGTATAGATAAATGGATATAAATATGTGACCTTTCTGATTATGATCTGTAGAATTACAGGCAACCTAGCAGAAATTTTCAATATGATGAGCTATTACAGAGAAGGCTGCTGAAATTCTAGCTTCCATCTCAACATTAGAGCTACTCTCCCCTCCCTGATTACAATTGATCATTCCCCTGCTCCTTTTTTTTACTTGAAGTACCTTTGATGTAACGATCTTCAAGAAAACAAAACCAAAACATTTTCCTTATATAAAACTATTATATTTATGGGCAATCTTTATTGCATTACAAACAGAAATTTTATAACAATCATTCTGGGTGTTGTTATTCATAAACAGAGCTACCTCACAAATTTTCAATTGCACTGGGATAAACTATTCTAATGTCTGTTACTTAAGCAGTATTCCCTATAAAATATATTCAGAGTCACTAAGTACCTTCCCAGTTGTTAGCAACACACAGCAATACTAACAGGCAAGTGAGGAAATTTGTTATCCCTTGAAATATGACTTTGGATGTGTTCCCTCATTTTTGAATAGTTTTGCTCATCCTACTTTCAGCAGCTTATTTAGGAAGACAGCATTTTAACAAAACACTCTTCTTTTCAATGATTCCGTCTTTCACAAACTTTCCCATCGTGGTTTGGTTCTTTAAACAAATGATTTAAATCTTGTGTCAAAAAAAATAGTCATTTAAATACTCAAAACTCATGGCATCTTTGATCCAGTTTAATGTTTTTTCCTTAAAAATCATGATTGCTAAATATGTCTGTCTGAAACACACACACACTCAAGCTGCTTTTCTTCTAACCTGTATTTTTTACTGGAATTCCTGGTTTCCAGGAAGCCAGACAATCTGAAGAACTCATTTTGCTGCACAGGCAATTTTATTTTCTTCCTTATTAGCTCTAATCCCCAAATCTTTTATTCCCTTCTGCCTCTCAGATGTACTTCCAGTCTGCAAAATACGTCCTATGGTATTTTGATTTAATATCTGACATGAATTTATCAGTGAATCTCACATTCTGCTCTGATCTGCTAGATTTACCTGATTTTTAGAAAAGGTTGTCTACAGCTCAGTGACATATATTGTGACATATATTGTGACATTCATAGAGAAAATACTCCTATTCTATTGTGTTGTTACTACGAGTGGCAAAAGTAGACTCTGTGGGTGTCTATTGCTATTTGTTTATGTTGACTGGATCAATTGCAATAAAACAAAACCATTCCACTCCTGCTTGGAAGTTTTGACCCCTTGTAAACTTTTTTGAAGAGTTCACTAGATCAAAGGCTTTTTCTGAAATAAAAGAAATAGCTCTTGGTTCCTTTGAGCAAGAGGAGATTTTCGTTTCTTCAGTTGCACTTTGTGTGGGATAAATCTAGTGGATTAGGTCAGAGAACTAGAACACATTAATTCTTGACAGAGATGATGATGTAAACAGGATAATACCTTGGAGATGTTTAAAAATGGAGACAAGCTTGAACTTAAGGCTGGAAAAAAGCCCAAGAGTTATGTATAAATTTTAGGTATCTTCTTTTGACTAGACTGTAAAAGCAAAAAGAACAAAAAAGATAGGGCAGATAACCAGGTAAGTAAAAGCTTATGGGTTTATCTTAGCCTTGGATCCACAGAATCACAGAGCAACTGAAGTTGGACAGGACCTCTCGCAGGTCATCTGGGATAAAGCTGGCTCAGATCAGGGTCCAATAGCTCAGTAAGCACAGGACCTTGCCTCTCTGTGTTCTGAGCATCTTCAACAATGGAGATTTCTCAGTCTCTCTGGATAATTTGTGCCAATGCCCAATCAACCTTACAGAATTCTTTTTTTTTTACCTAATACTGGTCAAAGTTTCCCCTGTTGCAACTTGTGGCTAATGCCTCCTGTTCTGCAGCCATGCTCTTCTGAGAAGTTTGGGGCACCTCCCCTACACACTACCCCAGGAAGAAACAAGCTCTGCAGAGAATAATCTACCACACAGCCAGAGTGTTCCTTCAAATTATCTATGCTTAAAGAATCTAGGTTAAGATAAGGCAACAGGACAAATGTTGGGAAAGTCTGTTCTTTGAATACATTAGTGTTTATTAGTATTAGTTGTTCTTTGTCTTCACATCACAGATTCTCAGCCAAGGGCAGGAGAGCTGATATCTGGTTCATACTTTCCTTGTCAAACTGGACTAACAAGTTGAATTCAAAGCTGTTTCAACTTAGTCTCCCATTACAAAAGAAATATTTATTAAAAGACCATACAAAACTGCTACTTTCAGGATTGCTGGTCTCAGACCTTTTAAACAAATCTGTCTCAGCTCAGAATAATTTTCTGATTCATAATGAGCATGTATTGTGTTTGTGTCAATTTAATTCCTTAGGTAGCTTTGCTTAGAAAGACTGCAGATATAAAACAGCAAGTTAATTCAGTAAAAGTAAGCACTTCCTGTGGATTTGTTATGCTCCACTGACACATCTCCCGCTTCTGTCCTCCATCTTCATTCAGTATTAGTGTTCTTCAGCTCAGGAAAATATCACAAAATGGATTATTGAATTTTGTTGTACTAAAATGACATATCTTGCTCTCTGTTTTGACATTTTCTTGATCAATAACTTGTCAGTGCAAAAAAAAGACACAGCTATTAAACTTTCTGTGTCCAAGGAAAGAATATGGGCTGTCACTGGATTTCTCAAAGGCCAATTTGTGGGACATGAAGGAAGTAGCACCAAATAATGGTGGGTAGATATAGTGAGAGGAAATGGGACAGACAAGGAAGAGAAATGACACACTTGTAAATAAACAAAAAAAACAAGGCTGAGGAAAATGTTCTTATCTTCTAAGGGCTTCTATGGATACCCAAAATGTTTTTCCCTCTTACAATAAATAACACAGTGAAAGAGGAGGCAGGTCTGGTCATACAACCATAACAAATCAGACTTGATGCTTTCTTTCTTCTGTCATTCATACAAAAATTTCAAAAAACTTGTGATACATGCAAAACCAGTTGCTTATTATCTACAGTATGTGCACTATAAAATTACCTGGCAATTTCAGGAAACACACAGAAGTGATGCCTGTTACTATCCGTGGTCCAAACATCCACTTGGGTTTTTTCGCCAGTAGCATTATCAAGCAAAAGTTACAGCCAGAGAACATGCTTTTTCCATCTGTGCTCAGTCTGCTCTTACAGGTGCAACAAAATGGGATTTTCATCTCTGATGCTTCCAATTGTGTTACCAGTTTCTCTGTTAAGACCTCTTCATTACTCTTGACAGAATCAATTAAGGCTGCTGATTTTCAGACAGAAAACATCTAAGCATTTTGCATGTATGCCCTTCAATCTTCCATTGCAAATTAGAATTCTAGGTTTGATCTTTAGTGTTTTAGTTACTTTAGATGTCATCAGTAAAATAAACCACATTTGTGTGACTCCAACAAAGTGATGTCCCATTTTGCAGTTACAGAAATACTGCATCTCATTCTTGCCAAGGTCAGCGAGTCCTTGGAAAGCAGCCTGTGAAACAGGGCCTTCGGACAGGGAGAGACTTCCAACTCCATCTAAAGAATAAAAAGGTAACAGAAGAGCTCCTTCATTACATGTTCACCACTGTAGCTTACAAAAAAAAAAGCCTGATTACACTTTTTAAATAATTGTTGTGGGGTTTTGCTTATTTTCTTAAAGAATAATTGCATTGCATCATTTTCCACTCCCATATGAAATTCTGCATGAGACTTTTCCATTCCCAAAGCAGATTTATGGTATTCTGCATGATAAGCCTGCTCCTTTGGTCATCTTATTTAGATAAGATAGTGCTTTGCATTCAAAATTTAAACGAAAAAAGAACACGCAGTTCTTAAGCAGAATTGTGCCAAAAAACTTCCTATGGTAACTGACTTAAATAGTCCGAGTATTTAAAAATGCATTGGTTAATCAATCCCTAGCACTAAGATAAGCAGAAAGGACTGGTTTTAGAAATGGGCTAGGTAAATGAAATAGGCCTAAACATAAATCTCTGTTTTCTTTCTTCCCTCTTACTTGTTTACTGTTTCTAATGGAGTAGGATGTGCTTCTTCACACAGCGTCTTCTTCAGCTTTCTACTGATATTCTGATCCTTTGACTTCTGGCAAAACTGCTAAATCAAAATCTGTAAATAAACTTCCCAATATACTTTAAGTATAAGGTATATACTTATTTTAATTACTTTTAGATATGCTGAAAATATCTGCAAGGTGATTAACTTGGTTTAATACAAAATCAAGCTAATAACAAATAATGTCTTTCTTGGGCTTTCTACACAGAGAATGTAAATCATTACTAATAAAAGAAAAAGCTTTTACATCAGAGTAAGATTACTATACTGTAGCTGTTATATATCTCAGAAACTACTTGCACATTAAGAAACTTACAAATCCTAAATAAAACTAGAGCATTTAGTTACATTTAGATATTTAAGATAGATAGAAATATATATTATAAAGAACAAGATAAGTGGGGATATTTGCTCCTCACACTCCTCTAGATTATTACAGTGGGTTTAGTTTTTGAATGCAGGTATATTACATCCAGTTCTCCTGAGCCAGAAATTTAACAAGAGTTTAATGTTTGATGTTTGAGCAATGACTTTTCATTTTCCATTCTTCTTTACTTCGTTTCCAGTCCCCTTTAGCTAGAGAGAAGGGCTAATTTACTGAAACATTCATATTTATTTAATCACTATGCTGCATAATATCAATATTACTCAGGGAAGAATAATACATGTTAAATATCAGAGAAAGAAATTGGAAAAGCAATACAAGTAAGTAGCCATAATTAAGGTGTAATAAGTAATAATAGCAAACCATCACCAAAAATAATTGGAATACTTTTTAATCTACGAAACATGCAGGTAGGTTATGACAGACTCTCTTTTATTCATTATTTGGAAGACAATTAATTTAATGTATCATGCATCTTGTTGTCAACAAGATTCAATACTTTCTGTGTCAAAACCAATTTGCATTGCTAAGCTGCACCGCTGAGCCACCAAACACAAATGGGGTGGAATAAAAAACCCACAAAAATCAGACACATATGTGGCATCCCTCAATAACGACTAACAAGAAACAGAAAGTTTAAGGATGCAAAAGATCTGGAGGCAAACATATCAAATGGGGCAGGTGAATCTCACTTGAGGTGTCTTTAATGGGAGTCAAGGCAGCCAGAGTGGGATTCATTTAGAGGTTATGACCACCAAAATCTAGGTGGTTAAGCTGCTTTACTCTGAATAGATACAGATGGTATCCCTGAGACTAAAGAGAGATTCAGGTGTCCAACCACTCAATATAGGATTTAGATGTGCAATGGTGGAAGTTTGGACCATTTTACCTGCTGCAGGCATCTTGGGTTTCATATTGAGAAGAAAGAAGGGTGCAGATCTCTCTGAAGTGTGTCATCTTTCCCAGCCCCTTGTAGTGGGCTTAGATCAACAGAGTATTTCAAATGACACAGGCAAAATTACTTCTACGTACCTGAATCCTGTCCTACCCAAATACCATCACCTTGCAATGATCTAATTACATGAACAGATGTGAGCACAGCAAAATCAGATGTTTCAGTGGAATTCTTTGAGACTCTGGAAAAGGTCTGGAGGCACTTCTATAAGGCACACCATTGCCAAGAAATTCACCTTTCCAAGCAGGACCTTCAGCATGAATTTCAGACTGACTGATTGGACATACACAAGATTCACAAGAAGGAAGTCCATGTGAGTCTTTGTCTCACTCTCCTTGCCTAGTTCCTCCATGCCAGCTAACAAAATAAGACCTGTTGCTTCCTAAGCAAAAGTTGATAAGAAAATCACACCATCGCTATTAGTTTTTATATTGAGCTACATGGTGAAAAAAATTCTCTGAGTTGATCAGACAAGACTTAATACAAGGTAAAATAAGCATTATTTGAACAAGCAAAGCAAATGTTAACATGGTAGTTCTAAATATGTGTTGCAGAACTGAAGCTTTAAAAAAACACATCCTAACTAAAGTGTTGCCAACAGCAAAAATAACTCTCCCCAACTAAGCAATTTGCAAATATTAGAAGTAGGATGTGTTCTTTTCCAGTTTTTATTTAACAGACTGGATTAAGAGCCCAGTTGCTCTAGCACAATAATTTCTATGCCTTTCCAGCTGAATTTACTATTTCATGTGGATCAAAACTAATCCTTTCCTTTTCTAAGGGTTTATAGATGCATGTCTTACAGTTCAGTAAATCTCACTAGTGGACTATATATTTAGGAACATTTTCTTTCTTTTTGTGTGCTTAGCTGTATCTAGCTTGAGTATTAACCAAAGTTGTACAAGGGTCACATGGATGGATTAAAATTAACCCATTATAAAGATCTGCTGTCAATCAAAAAATTGAAATTGAATTTTCATTAAGGTCACACCTCATTTTTTTAACAGAATTAGGCAAGAGTTTGCAGGGGAAAAAAACCCAACTGTTAATGCTCTTGGTTTTCAGTTCCAATTATTTTTTCTCTCTAAAACTTTAGAAAAAGATTCAAAGAAATTTCTACACTTGATTCAAAGGCAGCTTAGGTTCTAAATTTTAGTCATAAATATGTGTGAGTGAAATTTTTGATCCATTGAAGTAAATTGCAAAAGTCCCTTGGACTTCAAAAAGTTCAGGAATATAAGCTGTCTTCTCTTCTAAAATTTTCCTGAAGAACTAGATTTTTCCATCACTGGCTTGGAATTTCTCTACATTAACTTGTACATTTCTCTCTTTCTTGATATGTATATTTACAGGAAGGAAGAGAAAAGCAGAACTACATATGCTAAAGCACAGCCTATAATATGAAGGGGTTTTTTCAGTAAATAAGGTAGTGCTGAGGGAACTGTAGTGTCACTGCAAAGCTACACTACAGGGCATTAAAAAGGTTGTGGCAAGCATGGGAGGTTCCTGGTGACCGGCAAAATATAAACATCAGACCCAGGAAATGCAAGAAGAGGTGAACAACTACAAAACAGATGTTTGAATGTCAGTGAGGAGTTTACAGAGCAAATCCTCCTAGATTCTGTATCTGGGGCATATGATGGACTCAAGGTGACTGAGTACCGATTTAATCAGTACCAATTTAAAAAGGGCAAACAGTTTGAGACACTTAATAGCTTTCTATGATGAGATGATCAGCTATGCAGCTGATGGGAAAGCACTGGATGTCATTTACCCTTTCCTTGCTACTGTTTTCAGGGAAACTCAGAGACTTCAGCAAGGGCAAATAAAAGTCCTGCGTCTGGGATTGAATATCATCAGGTAACAAAACTGGTTGAGGAAGATCAGTTGTGCAGAAAAGTGAGCAATGAAAGTCAAGTGCATTACTCGGCTGCATTAGAAAGTGAGGGCAGCAAAATAAGGGAAGTGATTCTTCTGTATGCAGCACCTGAGACTCCATCCAGAGTATTCTGTGCAGTTTTGGGATCCCTAATACAAGGAAGATTTTGATAAACTGGACAATTGAACTTCAGGCATACAACATATAAAGAAAGGTTAGTGAATGTGGGCTTATTTTGGGGTAAATAGAGAAAACTAAGGGACTGGATTTACTGTTGTCTTCAGCCAGCAAAATACTCTGAGTATTTTGTTCCTCTAAAAGTCACAGAATTAAATGTTTAATCTGCTTTTCTTCATATTGTTCCAGGACATAAACACTGATATTGCTAATTCCTGCACCAGTACAGACCTGGTCCAGCTGGCTTGAAAGCAGTGTTGCAGAAAATTACTCAGGGAGCTCATGGACATGAGCCACCAACATTCCCAGTAGCAAAGGACACCAACCTCCTCCTGGACTGCGTTTGGGGCATCACCAGCACGTCAAAGGAGGTGATCCTTTTGCTCTGAGGGAAGTCAAACACTGGCATAGGTTGTCCAGAGATGCTGTGCAGTCTTCATCCTTGGAGACACTCCAAACCTAACTGGAAAAGGACCTGAGTGACCAGCTTTAGGTGATAATGCCTTGAGGAGGAGAGGTGAAATAAACCATCTCCAGAGGCACCTTACAGCCTCAAATATTCCACAGTTCTGAAAAGAATAAAACATAAATACCTTCAGCACGCCAGAAAATAGCAAGATCACTGCTTCCCTGTAACATTCATGTTCTGAAAACCATACAAGCATCTTGAACAGAATAATTGACTCAAGAAGTCAATAGGGTTTCTTAGAAAATCCGCTTCCACCATACTGATAAAGCCTTTGATAAAACATGCTTTCATGGGCTTTGAAACAGAGTTAATAAGAATCTCTTTGAAGTGAAAAAGACTAGTTTAGTCTGACAAAATATCAATAGCAAGCAGGACCATTTCCCATGTGGTGCCAAGTCACGGAACAAACACAGTCATTCTACTTCAGAAGACCATTAGTTTCCACAATCATCTTCCTGTCTAGGGAGTCAATAGGAGCTTTACCTGGAACAGATATATTCTACCTCATGTATTATTCCAGCATAGACTGTGCAAGAAAACAATAGGCAAAACAGAGCAAATGTGTTCTTATCTGATCTTGGGGGGTCTTGGCTAATCTGAATCCCTAAAATAGACCAGGGACTTCACTTACTACCTACAAACATTGCTCAAAAATCTAAACTTAACTAATACTTCTCTGGCATTCTCCCTTTCAAAATAAACACTTCTAATTAGAAGTCAAGTTAAACTAAACTAAAAAATTTTCCAAGTCCCCTAAACTATCTAAATAATTTCCCATTAAAATGACAACTTGGAGGAACTTTTGAGGATACATGATTTCCTTGAACTAACAACACTTTTTCCTTTACAGAAGTTTTTCTACAGCAACTTTATGGAAGGCAATCAATAGGAAAAATGTGGATTAAAAACTATGGTACAAATCTATTAAAAGCAGTAAATCTAAAAAATGAGTTTACATTATTTCTGAGAGTATTTGTCTTTAAATCTTGATTTATGATTTTGAAACCTACTAAATTGTGAATGTTCAATTCTGTAATAATATGATTCCTGCTACAACTTGTGTATTAAGGCTAATTATTATGTCATAATGAATGTCACATTACTGGTTTAGTTTCTGAACTTCCTGCCAAAACAACATGCTTCATCTTGAATCACAAAAAAAACAAAAAAAAAACCAAAAAAACAAAAAACAAAAACAAAAACAAAAACAAAAACAAAAAAAAAAAAAAAATTGTTAATATGACACAGTGTTCATTTTATGATAGATGTTAATATGATACACTTTATTAAATAATGTATAGCTTTTCCATGCAGTATTTTTTAGTTTTTAGAATAGGTCCTCTGTGTTTGGAAATCTGCTGTTTTACAGTAGGTATAATGTGATGTATAGCCAAGGAAAGACACTAATCCCCTTTTTAGGCAACATTTACATTGGGTTCTCCACATAGGTGATTCACTTAGAATACATTGTCTGAATCTGTATCACTGATTACTCTTTAGAAGAAAACAAATGAGATCCAGGAGTTTATTACCCACATTGGACAGCACATTTTAATGAAACAGATAATACTATGAATTTAAGGCTAGACAGTCTTGCAGCAGCCATCTCTTGGCTTACATATCAAGGAAAAACAGATGGAAGGTGAGAAGTGGTGAAGAACTGGTAATTTTTGCAGCACAAACATGATTGAGTACAGGATGTGCAGCAGGGGAGGGCAGAGAGATAAATGGAAAAATATGCTTGGATTGAAAATAAAGTAGGGATCAGCAAAAGAAAGGAGAAAACAAAGAGAAAATATAAGTAATACTGGAGTTATTCAGGATGAAAAATTAATTTTAAATAGAAGAAGAATAAATACACACAATAGTATATTGGCAGAAGTTTTTTGCAAGACTACAACAAAAACAAGTGTCCAAATAGAGACAGTACAAATGTAATCAATAACGAAACTGTGGGGGGGAAAAAAAGTAAAATTCAGAGAATTTTTTTTCCTGTATCAGTTTTAGGTACATTTTGCAAGTTAACAATGTGTTTGATGTTATCTCATACTTCCTCATTTAATTTTCCCATTTTATGTAGTTTCAGTGATCTTACTACTTCATTAAAAATCCTTGTGGTTTTACTATTTTATTTCCACTCTTCTGAGCAGTAAAGAGGTGATACCCTCAAATTTTGTCTATTCTTTTCCAATCTAATTTGTATTTTTTTTCTTCTTCCAACATCTTCCTGTGCAGCTCATTTCCTTTGAATTGGTGTATTGAACCAGAGGCAATGGGCACAAAGTGAAACATAGGAGCTTCTTTCTGAACAGCAGAAAACACTCTTGAACTGTGAAGGTGATCGAGCACTGGCACAGGTTGTCCATGGAGATAAGGAACCTTCATCCTTGGAGACGCTCAGAAGACAAGCACACAGGTCCTCTGCCACCTCTAGGTGACCTTGCTTGAGCAGTAATTGGATCAAATGACCTCTAGAAGTCTCCTCCCACCTCAATCGTTCTGAGATTCTGTGGCATCTTCTTTCCAATAAGTTTATTCAATCTTCCTTTTGGATTTTTTTTCATTTTATTTCTTTTATTAGGTTCTATGCCACCATTTACTACTCTGTATACTACTCTGCCCTTCTACACAACCATAATCCTGATTTATCTTTGGGAGGGTTCCCAAAAGCAATTTCTGAAGGAAATAGGTACAAGGAAGCTTTTGGGAAAAGATCATTATCTGCTACAGTTAGAAATGCAATAATCTAAACTGACTCAATGTGGTGGGACAGCTGATCCCAGTCAATGCAATGTCATCAGGATAGAGGGCATGAAGGTAAGACATCTCAGTAAACATTTAAATCAACATTAAAACACTGTTTTTTCTCTTCTCATAGGAGGAAGACCTAAAGAGTTTAATTCTGCAGATGAAAGATGCCCTCTTCTGTGACAGCATCACATCAGCTCCAACTGAAGTTGCCCCTGAAATGTGAAATGTGGTTATTCTTTTGCTCTTGCATGAGAATGGTAACCGTTACTGTATTTATCCACTGAAATTGTATTTGCATTTTCTTCATCTTCCAGATCGTAATGTGATTTTTACTTTCATGCCAGGGAATGATTGTTAACAGGTATTTTGCTGGGTTTTATAAAGATTGGTATTATTTTTTATGCTTTGTCTCCCCATATTCTAATTAAAGATCAATACAAAATCAAGTTGAATTCAACTGGGTACCAGAAGTTACACAAGAGGAACAGGGGCCTGAATAATGAAGCTCCTGAACAACTTAGGGGCATGAACAAGGTGTGGGATTCATGCCAGCAAACCCTGTTCGCACAAAGTAAATGTCAATATGAGAGCTAGACAGTCTAGGCTCTCCCTGTTGTTCATTTGGGAAGAAATTGGCACTTTGAGGAAATAGCTCATCTTTTCAGATGTCTACTTCAAAACAATACAAATTGTACACTAGAAGTACCTTCTTTTTGCTTTGAATATAAAAGGAGCACAAGGGAACTAGCTTAGGTAAAGATATTTACAAAGTTGGCACCAAGATTTGGCCAGCTGAAGCCTGCAAATTCTGTTGTAGTGTTGGATTTGCAACTAAAATTTATTGCAGTCAGAGGATTTAAAGGTGTTAATATATTTTTCTAAGCCTTGCTAAACAGTAGCATTTAGGAGACAGCATAAAGATATTTTAACAAGATAATATGCTGCATTAAAATCCCTGCAATGGAAAGCACAAAGTTACTGAAATAAATTATACATTCTTCAGAAACTCACTGGGCACAAGAAGTTGTGACTCTGGTCTTCATTTGCTAGTTAAGGGTCATTTTCTCTTCCCTGCCTGGTTCTTGTATTTCTAAACAGTGTTACGCTTCAGAGTTTAAAAATCCCTTATGCCAATATAATTTTGTACTTACTAGAATTGATTTTGTTTTATGGGTAATGGTCCGGAAAAAAAGAAGTTTCTTACCATGTCTAAAACAAAAAGCATCTTAAATGTTCAGAAAAATCTTCAGCATTGTGCTACAGCAAGCACCTCACAAGGAGGCATATTTCCCAGGTCAGAACATTCCAGCTAAACCTCTGATCAATTAAGAAGCCCACAGGAAGGCAACATGCAGAGACATACTTGGCTTTGTACCCAAAGAAATTAGAATGCAAATCCTGATAAACAGAGCCACAATTTGAAGGTTGATGTCCTGAACCACAGCAGGTTAGAAAGGACTGTTCTAGATGAAGAAAATTAAAGGTCGTGTTTATCTTTTTGCCAAAAAAAAAAAAAAAAGAAAAAAAAAAAAGCTTTGGCAATTTAAAAGTCCATCCTTTGCAAACACAACGTAGGTTTTCACTTCTCTTTTATTTTCACAGAGATGCACCACCTTCTGTAAATCTCTCTTCTAATCCCTTCAAACACTTAAGTAGTGATCTGTGTAACCTCAGCTGCATGACAGAGAAAACAGTGCAACAATACTTGCAGATTATATAAACTCTCTTCTGGCCTTGCCATCAAGGAGGACAAAACGGAGAAGAAAAATTCAAGAGGTATCTTTATAACAAACGACTGGATAAGGGGAATATATACTAGATCAACTTGTTTAAAGAACTGTGAGTGATATCACAATTGAAATCTTATACTAGGCCTCTTGGAATCACAAATTCCTGGACCTGAAATTCTTTAGTCTCCTTTTCTTCACCAGTCTTTACATTCAAAAAAGGAAACATAATTTGGCCTAATTTCCTGCTTCGCTTCAAGTATCTGTGTAGTCCTTTTTATTTAAATGTTAACTGTGAAGTCACAAGAATAACCCAATTTATTTAAAGTTTATTAATTAGAAGTATTCCTTGTTTAAAAATCTAATGGCCTAGGCACTTCATGAATAATTAAATTGCAGTAGGAGCTGAATCAGGACTCTTGCTGCACATAAAGGATGAAATTTTGGATGAAAAACTCTCACTGAATTTTTCATGATGCTTGTAACAATTTAAATCTGCATGTAAAGCCCAATCTGCTTAAGAAATGAAACAGCACAATGAGAAAACCATTCTGGTGTATTGCAAAAGCACCTTGGTTGGATTTGTATTTATTCTCTACAGGAAAAAAAAGGGGATACCACAATAAATATATTCTTAACCTGAATTTATGCTTCAGCACACTCTTATGTTTCACTGTCGGAGTCTGCAATATGTTCATGTGTATTGACCAATTCTCTGAATCATCCTGTAAATAAGGTGATTTTATCTCCAGCAGCAAGCCAGCCCACTGTTACATATAATAGTAGTAAAACTAAATGACAGAACTGCACAGCCTGATGATGGGCACAAGAAAATTAACACACAGAGCAGTTTACTGGAGAAAAGAATCTGCATAATTATATGAAATAAATACTGGGCCATTTCAGACCAGCATGCTCAGATCACAGAATTTGCTGCAGCAGACAGGTAATAAAAGTACATGTATTTTCTGTGGCTGGTGACTAGCTCACAAAATACAATCTCCTCACAATTCTCCAAAGCACAGTCAATAAAATATTCTATCATGCCCAAAAATAACTATTCTCATTGCATAATCAAACAAAAATACTTTTGATAAAGTTAACAATTGCAGTGAAAAGGTTAAATACCTAGATCTGGATATGCTTTCTTTATATCCATATCTTCCATAAAAATGTCTTTCTTTCCTCACCAGAAGAATGAGTCAACTCCCCTCAGATATGAATAACTACAGTTTATTAAACAGTCTCAAAAGAAAAGATGGAATTTTATTTCTTAGTGCCCAATTGAAACATGGATATGACTCTTATTTTAAAACCATTTTCTGCATATAAAACCAAAGTATCACAACAGTATTGCCATCACTAAAAACATCCATAATTGTCATAATGATAAAAGAGAGATAAATCAAAAGGTTTTTAAGATGATTGGGATACCCAAAAACTTATTCATCTGGAAAATTATTCAAAATGAAAATTACTTCATACAAATTCTTGATAATAGGACACACTGTGTATATATATATTTATATGTATATGTGTATATGTATATGTATATACGTAATGATGTCATGCCCCTACCACATGAATTAAATTCTGTGACAAAAAAGTCAGATAGAAGAAAGAGTACACAATTTTGGTTCTTCCTGACACTTTTACCCTGATAAATGCTTATTATCATAGAATCATGGAATTGTTTAGGTTGGAAAAGACTTTTAAGATCATCCAGTCCAACCATTAACATAACACTGGCAAGTCCATCATTAAACCATGTCCTTCATTACCACATTTACACATCTTTTAAAAACCTGGAGGGATAGTGACTCAACCACTTCCCTGAGCAGCCTGTTCCAGTGTTTGGCAACTCCTTTGATGAGGAAATTTTTCCAAATGTCCAATTTAAACCTCCCCTGGCACAACTTGGGACTATTTCCTATTGTCCTATTGCTTGAATTCTTGAATTATCATTTTGATTAAGATAAAGATTTCTTAGTAATTACTTTTTCAAAGCAATTGGAAAAAGATCCAGTGCTGGTATGCTGGTATTCAGAAGATTAATCCTTGTTTTTATATGTGGTTATCTGTACTATTTAACCACACACACGCATAAAAGAAAATTTTTGGAGTCTAGAGACCTTGCATTATGATTTCTATATGACTAATATGACATTTGTATGTGATCATCTCATTTTGATGAATTATTTTAGTAAAATGTTTGTGACACAAGAGAACCGTAATAGGTTTTAATTATTGTTTTGTAAGAGGAAGATTATGAAGATGTGCCAAATTGTCTGATGATTAACTTTGCATGGCATTTCTAAAGTGTTATAATCTTCCTCTATCTTTGGCTTAACAATGCTTTTTAAAACCCCTATGTATGCCTATATTTTACAGAGAAATGCAGTGACACAGTGAGGAACAAAAGTCTCATATGGGCTGCAGGCTCACGAAAGTAGAAACTCCCTGTTTAAAGGAGGTTAAAGTTTTCTTACTGGGGTGTAACAACAGGCCAGTTTAAACAGGCTAAATTTATGTGGTATGTTACACCGCTAATTCTGTTTTTAAAAAAATTTAAAAAAGGAGGAGAGGAGGAGAAAACATAGAATCTGCAATCATTGGGTAGTAACAAAGTGCAATAAAAACAATTTAAGAGATGATGCAGTGCGACTGCTTCCTTTCTGGAGGGCTGAACTTCCTACGGAAGGATCCTACCAGACTCTGCTTGAGAAAGGCAGCTGTCTCCTGCTGACATAGGAGGATTCTGCAGCCAAGCAGGTACCTCTGTGCACTGGGATGGGCCACAGAGTTTCCACTGAGCTTGGGAAAATCAGGCGAGCACCAAGAGATGCCAGCATACTGAGCCAAAGGAGAGTTAAGGGAATGTACCAGCCAAAGGAGGACTCCAGCACCTCAACTATAGGAAATGGTATTAAGAGGAAACCTTATCTCCAAGACCTTTAAGACCATCAAGTCCAAACATACTAACACTTGGCTCAGTGATCTTAAAGGTCTTTTCCAACCTAAAGAATTCTATGATTCTGTGATTCTCTGCTAACCAAAGGGGAAGATCTCCTTGCATCCTCTGCTGTGTCAGTTCAGACCTTTCCCCAGGCTCTGAGCCAGCAGGGACACATCCACGTCTTCTGCTGATTTGAACTGACTCACTGCTGTGTCCCCCAAGTACAAAGACAGATCAAGTAGTGCCAGGCCAGAAACAGATGGCAAGGCAAAAGTGGGAGTAAAATAAAGGACCTCTCCATTTTCAAGGGAGTTAGCACTACTCAATCCCCCATATAAAATCACAGCCTCACTAAGATCTGAAGGGATCAGACTGTTCCATGTGCTTGGTATGGAAGTGGTTGGTTGGAGAAATGCTGTATTTCTTCTACCTCTTCCTCCTGTAACACATTGCTTGGCAATGCTCATTATTTAATTCATTGCAAGCATGGAAGAAAAGTATGCTGGTGCCAAGACCTAATTTTCTGGTACCTGCTAAAATGCCTAATTCAGTACTTATTTCACCAAAGATTCCTGGAAGTCAAACATTCATTATTCAGTCCAAATCTGACAAGCTAAAAGCACATTTTGCAGGTGGAAGATGTTTTACTGCATTTCTTAAAATTCCAGATTTGATACTTCCATAGACTTCTTAGCATAGATACTTAGGTAATAAGCTTTTCCTCCACACAGGAACAAAAATTGGAATTCTTCAAATGGCACATGCACTCATGAAAATAGAAATGCAGCAAAGTTTAGAAGATTTAAATCAGTGTGTGCTTCAGAAGCAAAGGAGAAACCTTTCAAAAATACAAACACTTAAGCTTAATTTTATGGCCAGGCTCCAAACTGGTCATATTGACTTGTTGAAGGAGCAGGAAATTGTGACTCTCAGTTGTGTATCATGGGGCAGCTCTACTTGAATGCTCCACAATATACTGTAGCTAACAGAGACAACAGTAAGGAAGAACAGGAAACAAAGCAAGAAAGAATAAAAGCAGGCTAAGTAACATTACTTTAAACACAGTTCTCCAGTACTTTCTACTCTGTGTTGTGGCTATTGTTCTGTTTCTTTTCCTTCTCAATCCAATTGCACTTGGCCCAGCCAGGTGGAATTACAGGCACATGGGATGAACAGCTTCTATTTACTGCAGTTATTTTCTGTCTTGCAATGCTATTAACAACTAGAAGGTCTTGCCCAAAGAGTTGTGAGAGGTATTCTGGCTCATCTCAGTAACATCCACAGCATCCAGGGGGCTATATTGTTATTTTCTGGTTTGTAATTTTTTTTTCCCTGACCTAAAAGCTTTCCATTGAACAACTGCATTTCCGTATTGCCAGAGATCCCAACTGTTCTAACTATTTGCTGAAATTATCATTCCTTTTGTCATTTACACAGCTAGGAAAGTCAAAGTTAGGTCTCATTGCTATAACACAACATATTTGAGTCTGGGTAATTAAGAGCTGTAACAAATTTTATAACAAAAAAAAAAAAAAATACGGAATTAAATTTTTTCTCTGGCTTCACTCACCAGACTTTTGGTGAGTGGAGGAAAGGAGGGCAGACTTTTGTTGGAAATGAACCAGTTTTTCTGGAGTTGAAGAGAATGTTGTTGTATATAAACCCATTAGTGAAACACAGTCCCTTAAACCATCCCTGGCATGGCAAGTCCCATTAAGTCTCCCAACTAAAAGAAAAAAGTCACGCACATTCTCCTTCCTCCATTCATCGTGAATTCTCATAAAGAAAAAAAGTCAACCCTGGCAGCTTTTTGAACAGGTTGAGACAACATAGGAAAATTCTGATATAGCAGCACCAAAGAGGTCTTCCTTTTGTGAAATCACTGGGATTCCTGGATCTACATGAGAAGATCTGGACCCTGTTGTGCTGGGTTTGCATGGCAAGGTTTTGGTAGTGGCAGAGGCTACAGGGATGTCTGTCACAGATGCTGCTACAGAGACACTGCCAGAAGCTTCCCCACGTCTGACAGAGCCAATTCCAGATGGCTCCAAGATGAACCTGCTGCTGGCCAAAGCTGAGCCCATCAGCAATGGTGGCCATCTCTAGGACAACAGATTTAAGGAGAAAAAACCCCAAAACCTGGATTTAGAGTGTTCTCAGAACTGTAACACACAAATGCTCTAAATGGATTTAACCAAGTAAATCTGGTTCAGTCCACTTCCAACAACATGAAGACTTGGATCTCAGAAATGAAGTGTTGAAAAGATCAGTCTTTTATTTCACATCTGCATTCATGACCTTGGAACAGCAGACAGCAATGCATTAATGAAAGTTGTAGATGAAGAGAGCTACAGAAATCAAAGCCATAACATCATACATACTTAAAAAAACCAGCTGATTTTGGAAAGGGCAATAATAAATACAGGATGACATTTAGCTACACTAAATGCAAGGTTAAATACTTGCATTAATTTTAAATACTAAGAGATGACTATTAATTAGTTCCGATTTCAGGTGTGATCTCTTAAAAGCAGGGGGATAAAAAAGCCATGAGATCATAAATGGATTACAAGATGTGTACAACCCACAAATTCAATACATGAAAAAAGACACAGCAGCACAAATGCAGGAGATACTGGGAAATATGAATACCATTGGACAAGCTGATAGTGAACTTCTTGGCTTTTTAAAGGGTTTTTTTTTTTTCAGTTTGGTCTATGTCCATGTAAGAACAGCACAAGAGTGAACAGCTGAATTCCATGCCTGGGCAACAAGCCAGTACTTAGGAAAAAAATTAATGACTACAATGTATCAATTGCCTTTTGTACAGCATCACATCTACCTTAACCCTGATTAGACCCCAGCGAAGGTGAACAAAACAAAGTGCTTTGCCATGGCCAGTTTGGTATGTAACACCAAGAACCTCACCTGCAGCGAATGCTGTCCTTCCTGCAGACAGCAGAAACTGGGGAAAATATAAGTGAATCTGACAAAATATCTTCTATAAGAATACTACTGGCATATCAGAGTTGAAAACTCAGTCATCTTCTGTATTAGCAGATAAATGAGTATTACAAACAAAAATTAATTTGCAGTTCTTTGCCACCTTATTAAAGGAATTGCTTTGTCAAAAGTCACAAACAAAACTGGAACCTGCTGTTTTTCTGCCATAAAAGTATCCATCACTACCCAAACAAAACTCCAGTTCTAGCTCCCTCATCAAAAGGACGATGTGAACAGTTTTAAATATTGAAGGGATAGGAATCAGTGTTTACATCCACTTTTGGCTGCATAACTTCAACGAGCAGACCATTTTGGTTTGAGAGTAAAAGAGGATCACAAAATTATTAGAGTTGGAAAGGATCTCTGGAGATGATCTACACCAAACCCCTGCCAAGGCAGGGTCACCTAGAACAGATCACATAGGAACGTGTCCAGGTGGGTTTTGAATGTCTCCACAATGGGAGACGACACGACCACCCTGGGCAGTCCCAGTGCTCTGCCTCCCTCAGGGTAAAGAAGGTGTTCCTCACGTCGAGCTGGAACTTCTTGTGTTTTAGTTCCTGGCCATCGCTCCTCACCCCGTCGCTGGGCACCACTGAAAAGTCTGGGACCATTCTGCTGGCACTCGTCCTTGGGGTATTATATGCACTAATGAGATCCCTTCTCAATCATTTCTCCAGACCCAACAGGCCCACCTCTCCTCTCTCCCTCCCCTAAGATGCTCCAGACGCCGCATCATCTTCCTGCTCCTGCTGGACCCTCTCCAGGGCCCCTTTGCCTCTTGCATTGAGGAGTCCAGAACGGGACACAGCACAGCCAGATGTGGCCGGTTACCAATCCCCCCACTCGTAGGCATTCCCCGTGTGCCCGCAGCCCGCCGGTCCCGGCCCGGCCCCGCTCCCTCCCCGCGCCCCCAGCGCTACGGAAGCGCCGCTCCTGGTGCCGGGGTCCTACCGGGCCGCGGAACAACCAGTGCCACTGCCTCGTTAAAAATCCTCCCCGCCGTCCTCCGCTGCGCCTCGCCCACCCTTCAGACTCTCTCTCTCCCAGCTGCAGTGAGGCAATGAGGAAGAACACAACCCCTCCCTGCTTCACAGCGGGTCGGCGGCGCATGTTGTTTTCCTTTGTGGTCAGGCGCGCCTTGGGCAGCTGAGAGCCGGCGCAGGCCCCTGTGTTGCGGGCGGCGCTGACGTGTCGGCGGGAGCGGCGGCGGCCCGGGAGCGCCATGTGAGTGAGGGAGGGAGGGACAGCACGGGGGTCCCGCAGCCCCTAACCCCCTCATCCAGCCCTGAACCCGCCCTAACCCAGCCCTCACCCAGCCCTAACCCCCTGCTCTCTCCACAGGTCGAAGGTCACCTTTAAAGTGACGCTCACGTCGGACCCCCGGTTGCCCTACAAAGTGTGAGTGCCGCGGGGGGCGGCGGGGAAGTGAGAACGGGCACATCGGAATGGCCTGTGATGGCCATCCCGCCGGGAATTCCGGCATTTGTCCCCTCCGTGTGGAATGACAGGCCATGTCCTGCTCTCGGGGCGTTCCCGCCTTGCCCCACTGCCGTGCGCGTCTGCCATAGTTACAGAGTCACTCAGGTTGGGAAAGATCTCTGGGATCATTGAGTCCACCCTTTGCCCAGTCACTGCCTTGTCAGCCAGACCATGGCACTACAGGCCTTTCCTGAACACTTCCAGGGACGGTGACTCCACCGCCTCCCTGAGCAGCCCATTCCAATATTTGACAACCCTTTCAGTGAAAAATTTCTCCTGATGTTCCATCTGAACCATCCCTGCCGCAGCTTTAGGCCGAGTTCGCTCCTCCTGGAGAGGACATTGCTATAGAGCCTAATCCCGCACCTCCTGAGATTTGCCACATCTGCTGAAACTTAAAGATGTTCCCATTCTCTACTAAAAATGCTTCTCTTGAAGCATCTCACACCCACCAGGGACCTATTCTCCTCTCGAATAGTGCTTGCTCAGCTTTGGCCAAAGTACTTCCATTGCTAAAAGTGAAGTCACAATCAGTAGTTTACCAGCAGACAAAGTTGCTTTTTGGTTTGTTTTGGCAGCCACGTATTTACTTATGATGTGATTTCAGGTTAAGCGTGCCTGAGAGCACACCTTTCACAGCTGTCCTCAAGTTTGCTGCAGAAGAAGTAAGTACAGGGTGATGATGTTGGTCTGTAACATTTTTGCACGTTCTTGAAAGCAAAAGCTTTTTTAATGATAAAAATGCAGTGGTTAATTCAGCACAAGGAGCTGCTGTTGGTTACAGATGGTCACAAGCTTTACTGGCCTCAGTGGGGGCCTGGCAGAACTCGCAGAATCCTAAACTTAGTGATCCTTGCACAGTTTATGCATCAGCAGATGGCATTGAGATTCTTTCTGGTTTTTGTAACTAAATATTTCATATCAGTAATGGAAAATTTTGTGATAGTGAGGAGAATTAAAAGGTTGGATATTGGATAATTAATACTGAAATTTCTTATGTGGAATATCAGGAAAATTCTCCACAATAATCCAGGAAACTCTTAAACTCTTTTCACATTCAGTTCTAGTAATCTCTGACTTTGGAAGATGGAGGTTTTGATTGTGAAAGGTATTGAGAACAGCTATATGGAATATAGGATATAGCCATATGGGGTTTAAGGGAAGAAGATGTGGGTAGTGTGCTCTTTGGCTTCTGAGTGTTGATCTTTCAGATGGAATTATAAATCATTAGGTGTTTAAATTGCCCACATAATATATTTGAAAGATGTATCATGTTGTTTAGATTAAGCACACAAAGATTAAGAGATATTTGCTGAGAGTCTGTTCTTGCAGCTCTCCCTCTGTCTTTTTAGGAAAACCTGGGAAGTTTTGGGTTATTGAAAATTTCTTTCATTTTTTAAATTTAATTGTAATAAAATAGTTAGGAAGGGTAACAGACTGCAGGTCTTGAGTCTCCTTATGTTACACCACAATGTGACAGAAATTATTAGAGGAAACACAGCTTGAGGGGGGAGGTTGTGGATTGGTTTTGTTGTAAGTTTACTTGAAGAGAATGTTATATGGAATATTGCTTGCTGCTGAAGATATTTGATTATTTAATTGGGGTTTTTTACTATGTTTTTCCCAGTTATTTTTATTCTGTAGTAATACAGCTGTGCCAACACAGCCCATACGTAGAGACCTGGACTGAAAAGTTTAACAGACAAGTCTGAGGTACCAGAAATGAGTGTGACTGAGTAGTTGGAGGTGTTGAAAGGGAAGTGCCTCTTCTGGTGAGGGTTGCCATTGGACTGTTAACTTCACCTGCTCATGGAGCCACAATGTTAGTTAGTTAGTGATAGGTTGTCTGAGAAAATGGATTTAGAGACTCATTACTGACTTAAATAGTCACATTTAGCAAACCATTCTTTCAATTAGTGTGACTGTTTTGAGTATCTATGGGAGTTTTGCAATCTCAGGCTATTGTGCAGCTTTTTGCATCTCTTTGAGAGATGAATGAAAGAATGAAGTGCTTTGTAAACAAAGAGCAAAAAAAGATCATTAAACCCTTCCCTTGGAATGAAGCTCCTTGTGAACTGGCATTGAAAAGAATGACAGATAACTTTTGTGTCTCATGAATGTTTTTTCATACCTTGAACTGCATAGCTTAACATTAACTTACGCAGTGTGTTGTGATTCAAGAGCCAGTTTCACAGTACCTTAAATTATACTTATATGGAAAAGATCAAAATTTGGGCAAAGCTGTTAGTTGTTCTCCAGGGGAAGTGCATTATCCTCTCAGTGATTAAAACTCTCAGGGTGGAGAAGTGTTAAAGTTCTGGCTATTCAGCCTTAGCAAGTTTCTACTGAGACATCCCTTAAAAACTTAAAATTTGTCAAATCATAACCAGACTTGGCCTAGTTAGGAAAAAAACCCTTATTTATGGTGTATGGTATTTATTGGGTTTTTTCCTTCATATTTTACTGCTACCTGGTACATGTCTCAGGTTTACATTTGCACAATAGTTAGAAAAAATATCTCCATTGCATTTGTGGACTACTAAGATAGTCATCCATTTCCATTAAATAAAGTTAGTTTTATCTATAAATCTGAGGGAACTCTTTTCTCATTTTATTTCTACCTGAACCAGCTAAAATTACAATTTTAATATTACCCACATATTTTCTGCTTTAACTATGTCTCTTATGCTGTTTTGTCCTACTCTTATTTCCTTTAGTTCAAAGTTCCTGCAGCAACAAGTGCCATTATAACAAATGGTAAGAATATGATTTATTTACATTTTTAATAGTTTTTGTATTGAAGTTTCAGTGAATGTTTATTGATAAAATCAATTCTGTCTCATGTTTCACAAACTCTACATACTGCAAATTGAATTTAATAATGCTGCAGCATTATTTAAATTTCTTATGCATGAGGTGAAGATACTAAACCACTAATTCAGTTTTATCCAAATACATAGCTTGGACTTCTGCATGCCAAAGGTTTTCTGTCAGTTCCCATGTTTTTGGCTATAGGAAATAGCTGCATGATGATTTGATGTAATAGTTGTATCTTGCTGTATGTTTTTTGAGCTGCAAGTTTAATGTAATAAATTGTAATATGCCTGTTTCATCTTCCTTTTTCTCTTTTTTTTCCTTCTTCCTAGATGGTATAGGAATAAACCCTGCCCAGACAGCAGGTAAGTTACTGTGCATGAATCCCAGTATTTAAAACTTGTTATTTTGCCTAAGTATTCATCAGTGGTCATGTGAAAATGCGGCTTTTCGTGTAGGTGATGATCTAGTAACTAAATTAATTATTAGATTTATTATCTGTTTTTACACTTGGTCATGGCAAAATAGTAAAATTGCTTAAGGTACACTTAGGCTGTTTCTCTTCCTCAGCAGTATGCTTTCATTTTGCATCATGTAGCTTAAATTAGTTGTAGCTTAATCCTTTAAAGTAAATGTATTTAGAACTACTTGACTACTGAATGAAAGCATCCATACAGTAGTTCATTGTACTTGCAGCTGTGCATATTGAATTCACATCTCCAGTTGATTTACTTCACCTCTCCTAAGGCCTTATAAATATTGAGGAATTATTCAGTAGTAAGAAACAGATAAATTAAAAGCATCTAGATGCAAAATCTTGTAATCACTGCCTTATTCTGTAGATGCAAAATTAGGCACATGGATTATATTTTTTAATGTAGGTGTTCTGGCAATGCTGTGTGATGTTGCCCTTACCTGGGAGAAAAACAAACCTGTCCACAACAAAACAAGCCTCCAAAGTCAACCCAAACAAAACAAGCAAAACACAACTTACACCTGACCTAGTGCTCAGACCAAAATCCCTCCTCAGTTTACAAGTAAATATACATAATTTAGGTATAATCTTCTGTTCAGCCTCATTAATTGGTATCTCAAAATCTACTTCTTCCCTTCTCCTTTTTATTTTTTTTATGTATCAGAGTCCCTACAGATTGAACAGTTACTTTAGTCTTCAAAAACTTCCAAAATAAGATATATGGGAATGAAATGTTAGTAATCCTTGAGGATTTCAGAGGTTTTGTACTATTGCACAGTTTCCCTTCCTTTCTGAAAAAAAGCATTCAAGTACGAATTTCATTTTCCTTACGTGATTTCATGGAGCAGGGGAAATGAAAGCTGAAAGAGCTAGGCTTAGCACTTAATCCCTGTATTGATTTCAATTTTAAATCCTTGATAGTTCAGGGAGTAGTATGCTATAACTTTAATAAAACCAGTGTGTTATTAATGATGAAAACAGACTGAGGTGAGGTGAGCTGCTGTCTCCATGAGATGCAGCTGAGGCCTGTTTTAAAATGTTCAGAGTTTTGTGATGGCCACTACAACAGGATGTTTCCAATCTAGATTAGTATGGTTAGTAGGCAATTCTCTGTTTTGCTGGTTTGCGTTCAGTGGGTTTTATAGATCTCTTCAGTACTTGGTCTTGGCAGATCTGTAAGATCAGAATAACATAATAACATGATAACATGTTCTTTTGAATTGACTTTCTGAGGGTCATTATGTTGAATATATACAACGATTTTGATCCTGATCCAGTTGCTGGAGAAGTGGAGTTCAGAAAAGGGTATCTTTGTTCTAATATGCAATATCTTAAATGGATGTCAAGTATCTTAATCTTATTTGTGAGAGCACTCTACATCCCTGGAATGGGATGCTGGGGAGAGAAATAGAATTACTCTGTTTTAGAATTCAGTGCAAGCTTGAATAAGGAATCAGATATAGTCTGTTTTGTGCAGTAGTAGTATGAAGTAAAGAAGTAAATATTACATATATTAATTAAATATATCACTTAGTGATATGGTTTCATTTTCAAATGTTACATTTAATAGGAAAAAAAAAGCAACCTAAATACTTTAAAAAAATTCAATACATCTAAATATTAGAAACTTCTATTTTTTTATTATGTCTTCTTGAAAAGACTATGATGATTAAGACAATACAGCAATAAATAAGAAGTCAAAAGGGATTTTATGCTAAAATGAGACTAACTTATGCTTGGACATTTGGAGAACCTTCCTAAAAGAAAAGTACAATTGAGGTTCTGAAGTTAGAAGCTGATAAGTACTGAACCAAGGAGAGAACTAAAAATGAATAAATGCATGACTGACTTCAAGATAACAAAATAATTATGGAAAAGTAAAACTTAATTTTCTGTTCTTGAAATTATTATGGCTTTTAAGTGAAATGAGGCATTTGAGTGTGGAACTGCAACGTTTGAAAGGCTACCCTTTGCAAAGTCTAGCAGTTTTATTTAAAATAAAGAGCTCCAGGGCAAAAGAGGGGCAAGATAAAATTCTATGGAAACGTGAAAACTTTATTTCTGGTATGTCAGAGGAATTACCATGAAACTGTTAAACCCTGACTTAACACTGTTATCCTTTAAATGTGTTTATTGAGGGAACATTGTATTTTCGTGGTCAGTAATACATCCTGTTTTCTTTCTTTGTTTAGGAAATGTGTTTCTAAAGCACGGTTCAGATCTGAGGCTCATTCCCAGAGATCGTGTTGGGAGCTCATAACATCTCCTGAGAGCTGGGGAATCAGTGACATCCCTGAGCAGCAGAGGTCTATTTATTTTGGAACTCCAAAATGCAACTGATGAATTGGACTCCTTTAAAGCAAGCAAAAATGACTTCCCAGGATTTCTTTTTTTTTTTTTTTTTGAAACAGAGATAAAGGTTCATTTTCCTGTTAAAATACATTAACTCATGCACTGATTCTTCTCTGCCTAGCAGAAGAAGAGGCTGATTGCATGTTATGTTGCTGTGAGACAGACAGACCTCTCTATAGGTGTCATTGACACCACAAGGGTAAACACAGCCACCATCAATAGATACTTAAAATACTGGGTATTGTTGGGCCTACTTCATGAAAGGGGAAACTGTGTTATGGTGTTGCTACAAAGAAATTATTCCTACTGTGTGCTCAAAGTTGGGCTTTTTCCTGTACTTTTTTTTTTTTCCTAAAACTTATTTCCATGTTTTGGGGAACAGCTTTCACTTGGCTCAAGCATTGATCTCAAGTAGAAGAGAAATTTCAGGAATGTATTACTCAAGTAAACAGCTGCCAAATGTTCCAAAGTAATTCTAAGATTTAATTGCTGCAAGTATTTGAGGTAAAGGAGAAAACAGATTTCTGTGTTTTAAGACTTCATTTTGGCATACTGTGAAGTTAAATTAATCTGAATTTCAGAGAATTTATGAGACCTAGTCTCCTCACATAAAGTGCCATCAGCTGGGAAGGATTGCAGAGTAATTTGGGCATGTGTGGACTGGTCAAATATGTCATTCCTTTTTCAGTAAACTAATACTGGTTCTTTCCAGAAGTCTTGGTTTTGTTGCTGCCTGTTACATAGAAAACAACATAGAATTCACTGAAATATTTTTTGTCCAGATTAGAAATTGCCAGGTGTACACTATCAGTGTGTATTTTAAGAGGAGAAAATGCTGCTTTTCTTGACCTGATTGTCTATGCTGTGATTTAATGTATTTGGCAAAATCTTACCATATTGCATTTTTTTCTGTTCCACTGAGTTGAACAGAAAGAACAATGGGTATTGCAGTGCTTAGTTAAATGAGTACTGTCACAAATACAACTGTCCTGTGCAATCATCATGCTTTTAGAAGGATGTTTAGATAATGTGTCAGATAATGCAGAAGTACAAAATGCCCTTCTGAGTGGGTGTAAGCTGAGGAAATAAAGAAAACTCTTCAGAAATCAATATTTGTCTATAAACAGCTTCCAAATTTAAGATAAATTGTAACATTCTGTATTTTTCTTTACTTTAATGAACAATTAAATGAAAAAGTGCAAACATTGTTCCTCTCCTATTCTTAGAGTTTGACAATAATTAAAATCTGTTCCTGTTCATTATTCAGCATACTTTGGGATTCATTTTAAGCCAAAAGATTGTTATTATGCAGAATTCTACAGAACACTGCACTGAAGGGCAGAGTGCATAATTTTTGTTAATCTAATGCCACAAAATAATTAGTATGAGTGAAATTATTTGCTTGTTATTTTTAGCTGCAAATCTCTTGACTAAATGCTTGGAAAAGCACCTGATATTGGAATATAGCAAACAGGAATCTTTATTTGTTTTTTTTTTTGCCCTGTCTAAAGGTGCAATGTTTTTGAAAGAGAATCATGGTTTACTGCATTTTGAAACTAGGATGCTCTGATGTTTATGTAATTGAGGGTTATGTAAAAATGATTTCATGTGGTGGCTAACATTTCTCACACTGTTACTTAGGTTGTAACACAGCACAAAGTATTTGTTTGACATACTGCATTGCAGGTGGTTTATGTAACATGCTAAGAATTTGTTCATTTGGAAAACTAACTGGTATGTTTAGTACTCTGTTCATTACACCTTTGTCTCAATATGGCCTCTAAAATCTGAATGTGGCTTTTCTGTTTGGTAAAGAGACAATTTCAGTGCTAAAACATATTTAACAATCTTTGCGAGTTGACACAAACCTTTGCAGGCTCATTTTGTTAAGTCCTGTTTGACATGACTGTATAGGAAACTTCAAGTTTCTAGGGCTTGGGAGTTGTTAGAAGATTGTGGAAATGCTGTGCTCACAGACTTGTACTGGTCTGTCTTTCCATACCTTATGGTGTCCTTTGGAAATCAACTATACCTGGCAGTTGTGTTGTTTTCAGCTCTGGTTATAACCTGAATGGTGTTAAAAAAGAGATTTGTGTTGTTTATGATTCTCTCTGTCACACCTTTGCTGAAGTCAATTTGAAGAGTCTTTTCTGTATTCTACATTTATAAAAGGATGGCTGATTTATATTACAAAGACAGTCTGTGAAAAAAAAAAAGCAAACTGGTGGAAGCATAAATTGTTAAAAGTCCCACCAAAACTTCCAAATACCTCTAACTGTTCTTTTGGTTTATATGAAGTCATAGAAGTTTTATTTTGATAAAATTTGAAGATATTTTGGACATTTTTCTGGGAAGAAAGCACAGTGATCTGCTGAAGTACAGTAGAACGGGAGAAGTTAGAAAATGACCCTGATTATAAGTTCTGTCAGCAGTATGTTTTTTTGCTGTGTTCTTGTCACAAAATCCAACTTTATCCTGTGTTTGAGATGAAAAGGCCATTCTCCTTTCTTGTTGTTACTAAGGAAGAATCATAAAAATTGTCGACAGTAGGTTCTTACTCTTTATGTTTACCTTGATCACAAAAGCCTCGCTCCCACTGCTGCTCCAGTGATCCGAGTGGGCCAGTTGGAGAGAGAGAAGGAGCTGTGCCAGCACAGCTGCACAATGAGTGGATCCTGAAGGTGCTGGGGCACAGCAGTCCTTTGTCTGGCAGGGTGCAGGTGGCCTTCAAACAGAGCATATCAGTGGGGCACTGGGGAAAGTTCAGTCCTGCAGTCATCTTAGCAGTGCTGTGGATACTGTTCCAGTGATTCTAGCAGGAGTGCTGAGCTCCAGCTGGCTGAACTTCAGTCCATGTGCAACGCACAGTGTTCAGAGTTAAATACAGTATACTCAACACGTCTCAGTAGGAAATTTCAGCTGCTGATGGAAGGTAAATAAATACTGGGGAGTGTTCACAAAACCAAGTGTGATCTTTCTGAGGCTAATCTCTGCAGGCTGCTTCTGAAGTTTAACAAGTTAAAGTCCTCCAGAGAGATTCAGTGTAGCTAAACAAATCTTGAGCACTGAATGGCTGGCTGAGAAGCCTTTATGTCTTCACTGGCTAGAGAAAGCAATTGAGGCATTAAACTGCAGGGGCTAATGTTAACCCTTCTGAATGCCTTCCCCAGCTGGTAGTTTTCCCCTCCCTTCAATATTACATACCTGTCCACTCAACCTTGTTTGACCTTGATTAACAGATGATGCAAAGTTCCCAGGGACTTGTTCAAAGTTACAAGAACCTTTTTGCACGGAATCAGACCTACTTTCTAATGTATATAATTACCTAAATACAGTATTTTTTTCTTTTACAGCAGGTTCAGGATTCGTGATGGTTAGTATGAGGAGGGCTTGTCATCTTTTACAGAAAGCTTTGCCAGGTTAAAAATAGTTCTATTTACAAATAAGAACATGTGTGTACTGAAGAAGAAAACAAAAGATTCTGTTACTGCATCAATTCAATTGGTCTCCTTTGGATTTGGTCTCCTTTATCTCTCTGAAGTGGTTAAATGTTCCTGACAAGCAGATTTTGAAGAGTTTTGAGTGCATACAGATAGCCACTAATAAAAGGACCTGGTGCAGGTGCTCCTACTTACCACTATGAAGAAAATCCTGAGGCTATGAGTGGGAACTGTCAGTTTCTCTCACTGCTGAGAAATACCAGATGTGGTAAGAACTGTACCAACCCTGGAGGCTTTTGATCATTTTAATGGAGAGAATTACTCTTTGATTTTGAACAATAGATAGATTTGTTTACAGACCTCAAAGGTAGTCCTCATCTGGTGGGAGTGAGATCACTGTCCACAATCCCTTTCACTGCTCATGATATTTGACAAGAAGTCTGGGACAGTCTGGCCATTAAATAACTGGGCTTTTCCCTGTGAAATTCTGTCCCAAAGGTGAAGTGTGCAGCATTTTTATCTTCAGAAGACTTGGCTGTGATAAAAATCCATTGCTGTCTGATGAAAAGTTTAAAATGAAAAGGGGATGGGGAATATTCTTTATCTTAGCTATTGAGTCATGAGGTCATTTTGCAATTCAAGGGTCACACTGTGTGACTTCTCATAGGAGAAGCAGCAAGATTTTAGTAAATGTTTGCTATTAAACATCTTAGAAATTCAACTAAAGAGCCGAGGGCTATTTGTGAGACAGAAAATATGAAACAAATAGACATATGAAGCATATCCACATCTAGGGAATGCTTGCTATGGATGATCAGAAGTAGTTTGGTTTTAATACTGATGCGTGCTTCTAATACTTTAAAGGCATCCGGTATTATTTTGAACTGCTTTTCACGTCTGTTTTTCACTAAGTAGTTGGTAATACTTTTGATTGCATGCTAGCTTTACCACAGTGCTGTTAATTTTTATTATGGGCCAAACTTCATGCTATGATTTGTGTGGAGTTTAGAGATAGAAATGCTGCCTATGCCCCCAGCTGGGTCTATACAGACCTTGAATATATATCCCTGTGAAAGTGACTGACATAAGCAGCACTCATAACTCCCCTGAGGAAGGGACCTTAAAGATCATCTAGCTTCAATCCCTCTGCCATGGGCAGGGATGTTTTCCATTAGGCCAGGCTGCTCTCAGCCATTCTGTAAATTAAATTTTTTATGTTTAAATTGAAAACAAAAAGGCCGTGCTGGATGTAGCTAATCAGCTGATGTTTATTGCAGTAGCTTTTTAAACCGTGGGAGAGGGAAGGAGTAAATAACATTGCTGTAATAAAGTGCTGTCAGGCAATTCATGTTGCTTGAAAAATTAACATCTTTAAATTCATTTTTGCATTGACATTTCCAGTTAGTAGAGACCCATTAATTTGTGGCAGGGTTCTGTTCTGTTGCTATGGGCTCTTGAATAGTATACAAATAATAGTGGCTAACAATAAGAGCAGCCCAGGATCCTTACCAGCAGCATGAATGGTGAAGGTTTGTACAAGCACTCAATGTCAGTAAAGCACCACCTATGCAGAGCTGCTCCTTAGTACATGAACAAGGGCACAGTACATCTTTCCAGCTGTTCTGTAGTTGATGTGATCCATTACAGGTGACAACGATAATCAAATGGTCTTATTATTAATGTCAGGTTCATTTAATTCCCACGTCTTGGTACTCATCATTCTTATTTCCTGACTCTGTTTTGGACAGCTCCAACTCTGTCCAAGAGAGGTGTGTTGCACAGTGTGATTGCAGGACAGTCAATTCTATGGGGTTTCACATCTGAGGATCTGTCATTTAAAGCCTGTTCTGAAGTTTATGCATTGTTTTTATTTGTATTTCTGTGGCCATGAAAATTTAAGGTAGAGAGCTTCCATTGATTTTCAGCCCTTAGGGTCAGGGATTGCTGAAGTTTAAAGTGCCATATCTAAATGTCTGTAAAGTACAGGAAAGCAATTTTAGCCATGTGCTTTTGTAAATTAGGCTTAAATTTCTTCTGCCCTACTGACATCCCAGAGGAACTTAATAATGTCAGAAAATTCTTCAGCCATGAAAAATATTAAGAGGGAGTAAAAAAAAAAAAAGAGGATCTAAAAGTGAGAGCCTGTGAGTACTACAGGGCCTGATGAAACCTGACATCCCATTTCAGGGATTGCAGTTTTGCAGTTTGCAAAATTTTCATTGCTGACCACTTCCCTGTCATCATTCCATTACCCTGATTCCAGATACTTCCAGTTATGAACTGAAGAGTTGACTTATCTCTGAGCATCTCTAAAGAAACGTCCTGCTTTCAATTCTGATCATTCAGAGCACTCATCTGTCTGATATCAGTTATACTTCACTGGCAGACATCATGTCCTTTGTCATTGCAGTAGTGGAGACTAATTTATCTCTAAATGATTGAAGTAATTCACTTTACACTGGGAAAGTCCTTGCACCTAAGGAAGCATAGCAAATACATAAGTTGTTGTCTATTCTAAGTTAAAGTTATCAGGTATTTCTAGTTCTCCAAAATGAATTTGAAAGAAAACCTGTAACTTTACCATGTCATCTTGAAAGTGGCAGCTATCAAAGTATATGTTCTTCATCATATTATGCCTTAAATGTGAATTTTAGTTTGAACAGTGAGATCACCTGGAAAATGAAGCCTATTAAGGTGGTGCTGTGCTATGCTTGCATTGATTGATGACCTCAAATTAGAATGGCAAGGAAAGGCTGTAACAGCCTCTAGTGTTCATCACAAAATTAAGATATTCGCAAAGATGTTTTAACTCAGGGTTTGGCTGGCAAGGGGCAATTATTTTAATGAAATCCTTGAAGCTTTTCTTCCTGAACATTTGACAGTTGATGATGCTTAATGTAAAACAAATTCCTGCTATCAAATATTAGTTTTAGTAATGCTTCCCTGGTAAGATTAAGGCATGTCACTGCACTCCAAATCTTGTGCACTTGTACTGCAGTTCATGTTCCAGTGTAAAAGCTAAAGGAACACAGATAATTATTTCCATTATTTAGCAATGGTGGACTAAAACAACAGTTCTGTCCTAAAAAGAAAAAGAAAGAACCTTGAACTGTGACATGGCAAATAAACAGTTATGATATCAATAAAATGTATGATCATCTACTTGAACTCATCCAAAATTTTTAGTATTAGAAAATGAAATAGTCTTATGGATGGGGAAGATCTGCAACCAAAATGCACTGCCTGTGTTTCGTCTTGATTTGCCAGAAGCATCCTCAGCACGATTCCATTTGATTTAATGCAGAAGACTATGTTTAATTTCTTTAATACATTAATTCTTCAACTATTTTTGTTGTTGACTTGCATGAATTATATACATTCTACACATGTAGAATTTCTAAAGGGATCTAAAACTCTTCCAGAAACTTGTTAGGTGTCCAAAGTTGAAAAAGGGTGAATATAATTGATCTGGTTTAACTATTAGTCCTGCAGTATTTTAAGAATAAGGCAAGAATAAGTTTAACTGTACTAGACAGCGTTTCTGCAAACATGGTTCTTTACTATGTAATGCCAGTCTCTGGATGTTTTGTAGACCAGTGTTCTACTAGACTTATATTTAGAAAGTTTTAAACAAACTCCATTTTAATTTGTGAAAATTAAGCCTGCTGCTTATTCCTCCTTTCCCAGCATTTATCTAGGACAACTGATGGGGCCAATGCCTGCAGGTTCCAATATCTACAGACCATAGGGGAATCCTGGTCAACAAGTTTATGCTAAGTGAGCTGCTAGCTCAGGTAAGATGGATTCCAGTCAGGGAGGCTTTTACAGAAAACAAGCAAGAACCAGCACAGATGGGGAAGATGATGCTTCCTGTTCCCTGCAGATCATTGGTTTTATGAGCTTCTTAGCTACCCACAGTACTGCCGGTCATAAACAGGCAGCTTAAGAATCTGTTTGAAACCAAGCTAAAAAACTCTGTAGATTGTGCTTTAATTAAGTTCCTGTTGGAGGTATTCAGGCAATAAATGAATTTAAAATCTTATAGATAACTCTGTCAATTCAATTAATTTCTTGTGTCATACATTTAAAGATGTTAATTTATCTTCTCCAAGGTGATTTTTTCCACTTAGTTTATGCTGCCATTTTCACACTTTATCACAGACTATGCTGAGTTGGAAGGGATCCACAAGGATTATCAAGGGCCAATTCTTGGTTGCCCTGCACAGGGCAACCCCAAGAGTCACACCATGTGATTGAAATCATTGTCCAAACACTTCTTGGACTCTGGTCAGGCTCAGTGCTGTGACCAGTTCCTTGGAGAGCCTGTTTGAGTGCCCAGTGTTTGGGTTCCTTTCCTTAGAATTCTCTTCCCATCTACTTTAAATAATTGTCTTCCTTTGTTTTAATCCAATTCAGATTGTCTGTCATTGCCTTGCTCCATCACAGCTCTTTGACCTGCATTTTTCCCTTCTTTTCCTGAGATCTTCCACAGTCCTGATTTCTGTCACTTAATGCAGCAAAATTAAAGAATTCTGTGTGGCTAGCTTGTTATGAATTGCTGAACAACCCTCCTGCCTGTTTTGCTTTCTTAATCCCCCAGTCTAGCTGATATCCTGACTATGTTTTTGCTCTTCCTGGCCCTAGGGCTAATTTGGTGTTTGAGAATGTGCTAGAATATTAATATAGGTAGCTGAAAAAGTCTTCTCTACACTAAATATAGTTTCATTAAAAAAAAAAAAAATCTGGCATGCAGAACACAGGCTCCAGTATTCTGGAAACATATTATGTCAGTCTGGACAACTCAAACATGAAATTAGTTTTGTCTGCTTCTTTGCATTCTCTATTTTGCTTCAGTAGAACTAAGTCTGTGTTACTCAAAAGATTGAGAGCTGGAAGGCCATTGTGTGAGTTAGAAAACCCAATGCTGTTGTACCTCATTTTTCTTTGTAGTTTTCTCTTTGTTTTTAAATTTTTGGTCTGATTATTTTCTCTTTTTCCTTTTTTTATTTTTTTTTTTTTTCCTTCTGGAAGTTCTTAAAGTATACTTTAATCCCATTATCCTACAAATCCACCATACATTATTTCCTTGGTAACTACAGAAGCTGATAATCAACAATAAACAGTAGACAATAAACAGAGCATGAGAAACTGTTCCAGGTATTTTAAAATCATCCTAACTGCAGCAGGAGATTATAAAAATTGTAGTTTACTCCATTATGGAACACAAGATTTTGTTGTTAATGGAGGCATGAAAAACCCTTCTCAAGCAGTGAGGGGCTTCTCTTGGGCAGATGCACAGAACTGTCCCCTTCTGAGGAGGGAGGGAACCTCTCATCAATGTTTTTGATTGTAAATGGGAGGTGAGCTGGGTGAAATGACCTGATCTCGGAAAAAAAGGAGGTGAAGTTACAGTGAGGCACTCAGCATCCAAGTGTCTGCATATCTTGAAATAGGATACTGATGTCTCTAAACGTGTGTGAATTCCTGATATTTTTGATGTTGTGCCATCACCCCCATTCGCTGCCTTTTCTCCTGCTAAATAGCAGCTCCATCTACTTATTGCTGAGCAAAGGTCAGTTTATCTTGAAAAAGGGGAGCAGAATCTGACAGATTGGCACCATTCCATCACAAATACAGTGCAAATACTGCTTTCCCTTCAGAAATGTGAAATCTAATGTAGGCTTTGTGTTGTTGGAGGGTACAGCTTATGCACTTCATCCAGTGTGTGCCTCGCAGGGGTGCACAAATTGTTGGATTCTTACTGTGTTTGATCTTGCCACTTTGCAGCACATTTATGCTGTTAAAGAAAACACTTTGCAAAGCTTTGTGGTTTGTTGAATAGCAGCATTCCTGTTATTAGTGGATTGTGGAAAGCAACCTGTACTAACTTATGGCTTACTAGCTCAAACTGAGAGTGACTGATTTGTTGCAGAAAATTCTATAGCAATTCAGCCGTCTGCCACTAAGAAATGCTAGTTTAACATTTTAATCCAATTTGCAGGCAAGAGAATTGATACACAAGCCTTCACTTCACTTTAGTTATGGCTGCTTTCCATCTGCTGCACTTGGGATACCTGCCCTTGTTTCATGCATAAACCAATGTGGGATGTTAGGAAGAAGGAAGACATTAGATCTGATCCTTTTCCCACTCTGTTCCTTTCATCTCTTGTATTTCCAACATAAGTCCCTTCTGTACGTCACAGAGGAAGGACTTTAAACTGCAAAACTCCCTCTCCACCCCTACAAGAACATGTTTCCCCAGTAAAAGGGTAAATGTAACATAAAGGCTCCCTGACTCCAGAGGGATGATAATATGTGGAAGAGTTTTGCTTTTCTTTCCTGACCTGTTTCCTTCAAGGACTGAACTGAGCTACAGGCAAACACTTTTGTTCTGGAGATGAAAGCTAGATTATCTTGAAGAAATGTCTATTGCCAGTAATGGAAGCCCCAGGAAGTTTTGTCTCAGGAGATACAGTTCCAGCAAGTAAGTAATAATATCAAGCAGGAGAGCCAGCAATGCTGGAACCATCGATGTAGGTTATATACAGGTGAGAAACCAAGCAGAACAGTGTATGTATGAACCCAATATAAATTGCTTTTCTGGTGCAGGATGTACATCAGTCAACAGGACAACAAGAATTTTCAGTTTCTAATTCCTGAGTGAACACTCCCTGTTGGCTCAAACATTTTTCGAGTAAGATTTGTGAGCAGTCTTGATTTTGATCACAGGGGGGTTTTAACCAGGAAAAACACAAAGTTGATGGAATGGAAAAACCTTTTTCTTAAAATCTCAGGTGTGTGTGGGAGGGGATAAAATCACCTCACAGAATGAAAAGCCTCAAATGACAAAAACTGGTGTGTCGACACTCCTTGTATGGAAGGCACAATGTGACGTTGCAAGATGGAAAGTAGCTGAGGAAGAACTTACTTTATTCCTCTGAAAATATTAAGATTTATTTATATAGATCTATGTCTCCAGAAGGGGATAAAGTGCATTTGCTATGTTCTTAAGAGAAAGCAAGGCAGAAGAATTTAATTAATCAAACTTTATTGCTTTATTAAGTCTGCTTTCTGAGTACAGATTTTTGGTGTAGCAGAGGGCAGGTGAGAGTTTAAATGAATGCTTCATGATGTAGCTTTTTTGTGAAGGAAAATGCCTTAAATGGCTACAAACAGTACACATCTGCTTTGTCTCTCAAAACCTAAATTATATATTTTGGCACTATGTAAAATAACACTTCTAAGCAAGACTGCTATAGCAAGGAGACAAAATGTGTCTATTTAAAGACTAGGAAAAACTTTCTGATACAGTATTATTAGTTAGAGCTCCGGTTTTCTATCTAGAAATCCAGAATAAATTCCTGTTTACAAAAATGAATACCCAAAGTTGTTAAAAGTCCTGGAGTCACTACAGACTCTTGCTAGCAGCAACATTAAACACTGAATTTTGTTAAAACTGTGGAGGGAACTCTGACAGCACGCATGGCAACGAGGTGCCATCATTGTTTGACCAAGGCCTCATCTTGTCTATCTGATTTGTGAGATTTGTGGGAATGTGAGACACACCCTTTTTGACAAAATTATATATATATATATATATTAATATTGAAAACTCAGGGACACTACATAAACTAATGAAAAAGGAAACAGGCTTTGTCCATTATTGTCTTGCTCATCTGCTGTACATAGTGGAGAAGGTTTTTATTTACTGACAGCTAAATGGTATTCTGTATTGGAGACTTCTCTGCTCCATCCCTCTGGTCTCAGGGAAGTTTTTACCTCTGTCTGGTGCAAGCATCTTCCTCTTCCTCACTGCAGTTTCCCAGCTCTTGCTTCTCCCACACTAGAGCACCTCCTTTGACCCAAGCATTAGGTCTCCTGGGAAGGTACACACTTCCCCTCCTAGGTTATGGTTTACTAGACAGTGTTAAAAGGAAAATAATCATCTGGAAAGACATTCTGTGAAGAATATCATCAACTATACCACTGAAAGTAGTGACAACAAGGCACCTTTGTAGTTTAGAGTCAGATCACATATGATGTGGAAAATTTGAAGATGGCTGTCTTTGAAAGTGGATGTGCTGGAGGTCTCTGTCCTCTGCAGTTCAGAATGTGGCAGCAAGAAGGGAAGCTGATTCTTTCCCACATTTCCTGAATGGATGCTCAAACCAACACAATTGTTGAAGATGTGGAAGGCACCTATTGACACCTGTACTCAGGCCTGACCCTTATATGCAGTTGCTGTTAATTGCTGTTTGGCTTGTTAATTACATGTTTTCCTGAAACAGGGACAGAGTGAGTACGTTTCTGTCCGAATTCCCATTCACTTTAAAGATGACTCAGTAATCTGAATCCCTTGCCCATGCAGTAAATTAAATAGACATATGGGAGAGAGATGATTTCTATATTCAAAACTATCTCCTGCAAGCAGAAATGGGTTACATAAGCAGTCCTAGTTCTGACATTCCCTACTTCGACTTTGCTACGTTAATCTCAACTATCTTTGTACCTATATATATATTGACTAACTTCCTGTGGATGAAATTTCCTGTGTGAATGCAGCTTCAATCTTCCAGACAGAAAATAGTTCCTTGAAAACAAACCTTGGAGATGGAAATTGGAACTTCCAATCCTTAAAGTTTCATAAGTTTGTTTGAGGCTCAGTTTTTGCCAGCACAGTTGTGTTTGTCATGTGTTTCTGTGCAGTCTGATACACATGGGCTTTTGTCCATCATTAAAGGAGTTGTTCTGTTCCTGTGACATTCATAGAAGGGTGTAACTTGTCTGTTCTTGGAGAGCTGGTATTTCTGGACTGTTGCTTTTAAAGTCCAGTTTCCTACCCAATAAACTTTTATGTTTCACTCAGTCAATCCTTTCAGAAAAATGGAATTTCATTTCTGATTTAGGGTTGCATGCATCATGGAATTTATTGGCTCCCTGAGGCGCTGCCAGCCCTGACCACAGCCCAGGACCCCCTGTCAGTCCCTGGGGCCATCAGTCCCTGCCCTGTAATGCTACAGCAGGGCTGGTATCCAGCTCCCCACAGCTTTGCCCAGCCATGGCCATTACTGCTCTCTGACAAAACCTGCACAGCACTGAGTCTGCTCCACAGACTGACACTTCTGTAAAATATTATTGATGAAAATTCATACTTAAATTAGTTTACACTGGTACAGAGTTCTGTTGACTTGACATAATTCTTAGGTCTGGCTGCAGATTTGTATTTTAACCTATTAACAGTAAGGGATTTAAATTAATACACCTTTTTAATTTCTGCAATAACACTACGGTAATAACAAATGTTACACAGTGCTTGTTCCTTTTTAAATATTAGTTCAATTAATTTCATGATGGATTTTTAGTCTGTGCAGAAAGTACCACAATTAATTATGAATCCACATTCAAGTAATTTTTTAATGCCGGGCCTAGTTTTTTTTAATTACTGTTTAAATCATTTACAAGTCTTTCATTTGAAATGATCCAGCATTTGACATGTGTTGCTTTTAGCTATTTTCAGTTTTTCAGTGTCTCTAATGTTTTTTAAAATTTGTCCAAAAGAGTAAGGGAGGGCAAAGAAAATTTTCATTTAATTTTAGTGTCTGTTAAGTCCTGTTAAGATAACATTGCACAAGGTAGTGAGTAGCTTGGTAGATGAGGAAAGACCAGTGGATATTGTCTAACTTGATTTTAGCAAGGCTTTCTAAACTGTTGTGTGTGAGATTCTCATAGAGCATCAGGTGATGTATGGGCTGGATGAGCCCATGGGTTGAAAACTGGCTGAATGGCCAAGTCCAGGGGATGGAGACCAGTGACTCTTGCTATGCCCCAGAGATCGGTACTGGGCCCAGTCCTGTTTATCATCTTCATTAATGATCTGTATGACAGGGTGACCCTCAGCTGTGCTGCAGACAACACAAAACTGGGAGGAGTGGCTGATACACCAGAGGGTCATACTGCCATCCAGAAAGTCCTGAGCAGGCAGGAGGCATGGGTTGATAGGAACCTCATGAAGTTCTGCAATGAGATATGCAAAGGTTTTTTTGGAAAGAAAGAGTACAGACAGTTTTTCCCACACTCCAGAACACCAGCAGAACAGTCCCAAACCTGCTACTCTACTTTTACGCATGGCTGACACAAGAGCTGTAATATCTAGATGTGACATGATTGTATTATTAGGAGGAAAATAAATCATTCTCATGTTTTGATTTTTCTGTTCTTTATGTTACGGCCTCGAGCAAGGAAATCATTACTAGTCCATGCCTGTGTAGTAGAAAGCCTTCTGCTTTCTGCAGTCTCTTTTGATGCTCTGCTTCTAAGATGGAGGATGTATCTTGAGCATCATAGTTAGATAAGATTCATCACACAATTGGATTTTATACTGCACACAGACTGCTTGGCAATAAACTAGAAAAATAACATCATACTGGTTTAATTTTCTTGGGAAAGAAATTCTATTTAATCACAACACAATTCAGCCACATACCTACATTTCTTTTTGTACTGTAATATTTGTAGCAGCACTCTGACCACCTGATGTATTTCTACACTCAAGAAAGAAAAAAGAATGCAAATCTTGTTAGAGGGAAATGCTAGTCAGAGGTCAAAACATATTCAGAGACATTTTCTCTGCTTTCTTTTAGTGGCTCTAATACTTTAAATCAACAACTGCAATTCCCAACCATATGCTTCCCAAACAATTTCTTGCCCTCTGCTACAGTCCAAGGTCTTCAGAAATGTTGTGGTTTTATTTCTATCTCACTCATATAAGTTTTTATTCTATTGAGCTACATATGTGTCTCCACACAATGCTTTTATCCATTACTGTGCCTGAACTGGACAGTCTTCAATGTGACAACCAAGCCATGCACTATATTAAAATATTTGCCTAAAATTTTACTATCTTATTAGGTTTTAGTCCCTCAAATGACTCATGTCAATGGTGTCCATTTTGTTTTCTCTTTTTGTTTGTTATGAATTTTGTTCCTAGAATTAATAAATTATTTGTGAATAGGAATATCATCACACCTTCCTATTTACAGTTACTATTTCTTCCCTCCTTGCAAGTGATCCCAAAAGGGAGAAATCAAATTCATGATTTTCCACGCAATATACCAAACACCAGTACTGATCCTATGGTGCTGTGATATCTAGTACTCTATGTTTGGAGTTTATCAGTCTGCATAATGACATATCTGAAAGGTAAGATACCTTACCTGTTCAGGTAAGGACTTATTTATGCTGGAGTCAAAAATTCCATCTAGTCTTTGCTAGTCCTTGCTGCACTTTGGACAGTGACATTCTCAGCTGCTTCAGGAAAGGAAGAAAAACCACAGGATTTTGGCAGAAAATCAAGAGTTTGCACAACTGTTCTGTGGCACTTTTTGTTCCTGCTTTCCTTACTCTTGCTACCTGTTCTCTTCCTGCTCACAAGAATTATTTTCAACTGTTCTTCTCCCTTCTTTTCCTAGTCTCAACTGTCCTTATTTTTGACACAGGCTTCACTCAGACTGTCTCAATCCCTTTTTTGAGGTGACAGGAATCCAAGGGGATTGGGACTATGTTCATAACCATATCCTGCTGCTTGCTTCTTATTTATTTTTCCTCCTCTCTGGCATAGGTTCAGCCTCTTTGGGGATGTCCCCACCTTTGTGTGGGTTGCCAAAGAGATGCAGATCCTCAGGGATCCACTCCAAATTGCAAAGACCTGTCCTCTTTCACCAGCTCACATTTTTAGCAAAACACTTGGAAAGTGAAAACCAGCTATTTGAGGACACTTCTGAGAAGTGCTTGTGTATAGGATTTAAAGGCTATATGAAATATTATAATCTTTTTGGATCCTGCTTTTTTGAGGGATTCTACTTATGTTTGGGGGTGATCTATTTTTTTATATATATCTTGAGAAAGAAGTGATAGGTGAATGAATGAGAACCATTTTGCATTATCATTGAAAGAATATTATCAAAATAATATAAATTCTATGTTATTGAAAAAGAGCTGTAGGGAGGATTGATACACAGGCCCTTTATATTCACATATAATGTTAAAAAATCACTAAAATTATAGAAATGTCACTGCTAGGCTTTACCACAGAAATTAAAAACAAGATAGATCAGTTGAATTTCCCAGAAGGAGGCCAAAAGCATAAGAAAAAAATTCCTTGAAGGGAACAATTCATATTGTAGTTACTGAAGAACAGATGAAGAGGGGAGTTAGTTTCTTAGTTGGCTGATCCTGTAAAGTGATTCATAGCTCTTCTGTCATTAGTTCCTCTTCCTTTTCTCTTGGTCCTCATCCTGCATCCCATGCCCTCCCTAACCCACCCTGGCCATCCTGCCCTCTTGCTGTGCCTGGTAGAGGGACTGAACAACTGTGAGAGCTGCAGTTGGAGAAGTCTGAGGCTGAGGGTGTTTTCCTCCATCTTCAGTTAGTGTGGGGTCACTCTGGATCATATCCTGTGAATTGAATCATAAAAAAACCCTGTAAGGTGTTGCTAGCTGAGTAGGCTCTGTGATGTAAGTGTGCTGAGGACAGGAAAAGCGATGTTCTAGAGACATCTGGTGAAATTCCTGCATCCTCTGCAATGGCCTCCTTGGAGCACCTTTGCAGTGATGTATAATTCAAAAATATATGTGGAAGTTGAAACATATCTGTGCGCACAAAAATATATTTTTTTTTTTTCTCTAATTATGAATCAGCGGAAATATGGAGATCAGAAATGGAAAAATACTAGCTTAAAGAAGAAAAAAAATATGTTAAATGCAAGAGAAAAAATTAGTGGGTATTTTAAAATGTAGTAGGGAAAGTGCTTTGAGATCAATAGGTAATAACTGGGTACATAACCACTATTTTATATTCAGCCATAAAACACACCTTTTGGAATAAGCTGTCAGAGCCGCTGTCATGTTACCAATAATTGTTCTTGCATTACTTACTCCTGAGAGGATAAAACAGTCAGAGTTTAATTCCCTGTAATATTAATTGCATAAACCTTAAAATAAAAAGTCAGAGTCTGTTTATGACACCACTTACTATTCAGAATGAAGACTGATGTTCGAGCAGCTACAAATAAGAATTGCAAAATGCTTTCGATATTGGAGGAAAAGAGTGAATGATTATCAACACAGGCTGCTATCAGACATAAGTAAAATAAAAGTAATATGTAAGTGAATGGAATAAAATCAAAGTACTAAAAGAAGTACTCAGCATTGAAGGTCATTGAAGGGTTGGCCTTAAGATCGCATTTGTTTGTTCAGGGGAGTTGTCTTGCACAGACTTGACAAATACCCGTTTCATTCTCCTGCAAGTGTTGATTTTTACAGGTCTTAGTGTTTTCACTTAACCTGATATTAGATATCCCAAGAGAAAGGACTTAAATTATCAATTTCAGGAGATTTCCATAGACATATAAACTTTTTATAAAGAAATATTATTTTAACTTCTTTTCTACAGTCACTTTTAGTGATTTAGAATTACTTGGCTTCTGCATTAATTTACATAATTTGAGACTCCCCATTTTATACTTTTGGTTCGGTAGAAACACCATAAATATGATAAACACAGAAGTCTGATTCCAGCTGGCCCACCATTGATATGTCTGAAGTGTGATAGGAGTGCCATCCAATCACAGGGAGCACAGGCATTTTCATATTAAGGCTAAGATGAAGGAACAACATGTCCCTGATTTTGTGGCAAATTCATTTCTGTCCCTTCTGGCCACTCTGAGGCTTGAAAGTACTAAGGTGAATAAGTGCTTACAGAGGTCTTGTATTTGTTATAATATCAGAAATTAGATTGAAAAGCTCCTGTATTGTAGACCAAAAGGCCCATAATAACTGTGATCTTGGTTACTGTCATGACACCACTACATCTCTAAATAAGACAGGAAGAGCAATAAGTTCTGTAAGACTTATAGTCATTACTACTTTTTCTTCAATTATTTTTTCTTTTTCTTTTTCTTTTTCTTTTCCTTTTTCTTTTTCTTTTTCTTTTTCTTTTCTTGTGACACTGATCTCTGAGGTTCACATCTCAGACATGGACAGCTAGATGTTTCTTAACTAGAGAATGAATTTATTGTATAATGCAAGAATTACTATCAAACTAATTTCATTTTTTATCATTTTTCTTCATTTTCCAAAGCATTTCCACACCCACATTCTACCACCTACCTTTTGTTCTATGTGAACACATGAAGAATGGAATTTTAAAACTAATTTTCTTTATTTATATTATGCAATAAAACAGCAGTTACTAGGAAAAAAACCTTCATAGCTAACTTTTCTCTTCATACATTCATCTTAATTTATCAAGTGCAGTTATCTTACAAGATTTTTTTTTCCTTGTAGCTAATAGCGTATTTCTGTCAATACTTTAGCCTGCTTCATCTTATTTATAATTTTATTTGTAAGCAGAGGACTGCGGGTTTTGCAGGGAGATCTGCAAGCTGCTAACCTTTCCCTTTTTCAAAGATCCTGACTCTGACAGCAGGAATGGTATGGATAGTTGGTGTCTGGCTGCCAAAGGCAGCAGGTGCTTTGACTCCTTCATCTGTCCTGACTCAGTCACAAGCAAATTACACCCAGCCCTATAGTGTACCATGTGCTGAGTTCACTTAGATACCAAGGAAAAATTGCTAGTATGAGAGTCTGGAATTTAGCTTTACAAAGCCTGGAATGAGGTTTCACAGCTGAGTGTCTGTCAGTGAGTCATACCAGTGAGGGATGGTGTACCTCACCCTTCTCTTACCAGTTACCCAGATTTGCCTCAGCTTCCTGACAAGTATTTGTGCTTGTAGTAGCCTGTGGATTGTGTCAACTAACAATATACGCCACTTTAAGATGAGTTTTGCCACTTTCTGAGTTGTATCAACAATATGAATTCTGTATCTAGAAGTATGAGAGAACTTTCGCAGCTGGAGGCAAGATGAAATTCCTGATAATCCCCCAAATGATGCCAGACACCTAAGCTTAAAAGCAATTAAATTCTGCCCTAGATCTCCATTGATGATAGTATGTGCTCACACATAGACACTGTGTTTCTACTCTGGGGGTACCCACCCTTAGTTACCCCAATACCAAAAAAATGCTACTGAGGAAGATGGTGCACGAAAAGCCAGTGTATCTGCAGTCAGAGATCAGGGCTATATGAACACAGATCTTATTTTTAAAAATAAATTCTGTCAATATTCAGTACATTCAAACTCAAATGACCAGCAATCAGAGATTTTTTTGAGAAAATGAAGACAGACATCACTGATTTCTAGACTGTATTTGTGTTGAAATACTGTCCAGGTAGTTCCATTTGCAGCATTATGTAGCTGTAGGAGACATCAGCATAATAAATGCTATATCTCTTTTATTTATAATAAAACAAGTCAAATTAATCTTTATTCTCTAAAAAAATATTTTACAAGTTCATGGTTGAAATACTCAATAAACTCCACCATTTTATTTTCTATATATGTGTTAGGGAAAACCACAGAAAAGTGTACACTCATTAAGTCTACAGCTGCCTTTTAGAGGTGTTTTTCTCACCTTGGATAACCTTACTAACTGAATAAATTGTTTCCTTTGTTTTTCAGGTAATTGGAATAAAAATATTTTTTCAGATCTGAGTGACTTACTTACAGTGTCTCATCATTGAAGTCAGGATTCCTCTTCCCTAAATTTAGACATCTACAGCAAATAAAATCTGATTTATTTTCCCTAGTTCACCTTTGTCAGTGGAGAAAAGATCAACATTTATGGTGGTGCATTTTCGTTTTCCTTAATTAAAGAAGGGTTTTGTAGTGATTGGTTTCAGACAGGGTCTTCTGCATGATAGACATCTAAGATCTTTGTTGCCAGCAAAGCACGTTCTCACCAGGACTAGGATGAGATGCATTTAAGGACATCTCATCAAGCTGGAAGAAAATGTAGTCTGTCAGCAACTCAGTCAACCTACACACGATTTCCTGTTGTTTCAGGACCAAGGTGCTTTTCTGTCAATCCAAAAGGTCATTCCTTCTATTAGCTGTGATATATAGCAGGTGCTCTTGAATTTCCATCAGCCTGTAGATGAAACTTGCACACTGGGTAGCTCTGAGTCACTGGCTGGTGAAGGAGCTGTGGGAACATGGCAGGGAAGAGACTGAGCTTTACTATATTTATTGACATGGCAGTAAATTAGATTTTCTTTTGCCTCGAGTACAGTTTTCCATCGTGATGGCTAACCCAAATTAGCTGTTTCAAAAGCAGTGTGTGTTTTTGTCTACCAGGGACACATATTAAATATAAGGTAACAGCTCTTATGTACTCAGGCAAGTTGTATGCATTAATAATGTGCTTACCCTTACCAGACAGCACATGAGTCTCTCAGGCCTGCATGAGTGATCTGACTACACTAATAGCTGTTTTGTTGTGACAAAAAAAACCTCATGATTTTTAAATTATTGAATATTTTTCAGTAAAACGACTTTTACAGTTAATGTGTTTCTGACGTTGGCATCCATTATTTTCTGGCAACACAGAATGAAAGCATTGAGGAGGATCCCAGTTCTCCTTTTACTTCTATATATGCCAACATGAAAGAGCTGCAACATTGTAAAATGGGAAAAAACATAAAGAGGCCAGAAGTGTCCAGCTCAATACAAACTTGCTTTCTGTATCTCTTATGTGTGCTATGCCATGAAGAAATTAGTAAATGAAACATAGTCATTAGTTACTTGAAAAAAAAATTTTTTTTTTTTTTTCTTTCTTGTGACAAACAGCATTATTTTCAAGGTTACTTTCAATGTCAGGAATTTAATGGGAAAAGATTTTTCTTTTAAGAAAAAAATAATAAATTAACACAATATTTTATGTTGAATACATATTTCTCTCTGTATGTCATATATATAACGTGTTGCACAAGCTCATGAGGTCTGAAAAATGATCTTCTATTTACAAATTATCATTCAAAATTAGTGAAAACACTGCATCTCATCTTCATTCCAGAGCCGTAAAACTGAGGTTAACATCACCTCCTACTGCTCTGAAGTTTCAAAATGTATTGTATTAGGGCATAGAGCTATCTATACAACAAGAAGAAAATAAGTGTAACTACTCATCAGTTTGAAAATAGTAACTATTCAATGTTGTGCAGGAAACAAAGGATGGTGACCTTTCAATTATATGCAGTCATATACTTACAGACAAAATTGCTAAAAAGACAATTCTGGCTGTCTTCATTCTGCCACTTCCCTGCTTTTCAATACTCGGCTTTGTGATTCTAATCTTGTTCTTTAGAAGGGGGGGTTGAGGGTTTTTTTGTTCTGTAGTTTCAGCTGCTAAAACAATAGGCTTTACTTTGTATGAAGCCTCTGTTTTCCTGTGATGACATGCCAAAATGTCCTCTTAGGACACAGTTTTAGTAAGAGACAAAGAGAGAAGAAGGGGTCCTTACTTTAACAGCCATGCAGACTAGATCACCTCTTCTTTATTGTCCAAATAAGTGGACAGTTCTTTGGGGGAATATGGTTCTGACCTCACAGGCTTCACCTCATGGAAGTTCAAGAACACTGCTGGTTTTATTGGGGTTTTTTTTGTTTGGTTTCTATTTGTTTTCTCTCTTTGTTCAAGCACATGTACAAACTTGTGAGCATGGAACTTATCACTCATTCTCTGTTTTAATAATGTGGTTGTGCTATAATTTATAATTTATAATGTGATTATTAAAACAAAATTCAGTATTTTTCTCTCCCAGGTGAGTGCTCAAACCATTAGGATGCAACTCAAGCTACCTTTCATTTATTTTGAAGTTCAAAAGGACAGTTTTGAGTTTATTACGGAATTATTTCAACTCATATCTCCCAGTGCTTGGGTCAGGATTGTCATACAAATGATGACATTTATACCTTCCATCAGTCTTAACAGGAATGAGAATCCGTTGTCATTTTCTCTGCAGGCCTTGATTCTGCCCATTCATGCAAAAAAATCTTTGGAAATCATCTGGTTTGTCATAAGACATTATAGAACCAAAGATTTGCTTTGAAAGTGATCTAGGGCTGAGTTGCTAAGAAAGAACAGTTCAGAACAGACTTGCAGCCTCACAGGGACATTGAAGCAGAGCACAGATGCCTCTAGCATTCAGCTGTGACACACATTTAAGGTATAGGTAAGGTATTAGTTGGGCCTGAGTATTTAAATTCATCTCCAAGTGTTCTCTGGCTATTTGTTTTGTGTTTATTGTCCTCTCTTCTGTGCCAAGAATTCACAGTGCTGCAGGTAGGTAAAATTTCTCAGACTTGCCAGCTGTACATCAAGTTGGCTGGAGACAAAGCATGAGATCTTCAAGTGTCTTTACTGGCTCTGTTGGCTCCACTAATGTAGGCAAGTTGGAGAGTGCACTGTGAAGCAGGAATGTTTGGAGAGTGGACTGTGAATCCAGGAGCCAGGGATGCTCGTCACAGTCTGTAGTCAAAGCATGATATCTTTGTGTTAACACAAAAAATAATTCTTGTTGGTTTGTCTTATCTAGTCTAAGTCACTAAGTTTACAAAGGAAGGTACAGCTCACTAAGTCCAACAGTGCAGAAATTTAGGCTACCTACTTTAAAAAGTATTTCTATTTAGTGCTTTACAGTGATCTTTAGCAAACAGCACAATTAGCAAGATAGGTACATCTTTAAATCTTACTGGCACCATTAGAACTGCTCACAGCTCTGACAAACACATTATTTTGCATGTGATAGTGATGGTTTTGGCCCATCCTTCGTACATGTCATGTAAAATACTACACTTGCAGGCTGCATTTGGAAGAGTCCAGTGTAGCTACCTGGAATCAGTGTGTATATCCACACAAATTATTAACTGAATTTTGTTCAGGAGAGCAAGTACTTTCAATCAAAAAGTATTCTCAAGTACAATTCAGGATGTACTGGTATCCTAGATACAAAAGGGGCTTAATGATGCCAATCACAGTTCATATTGAGTCCTTCCATATAAAACCCACACAAATAGGAAATAAAAATCCTATATTTTTCAGGCCCATTTGTGACAGAAAATAGTGATATAATTGCACTCTGATAACATGTTCCAGAAAAAAACAACCAAAGGCATAATTTTTCAAATTAGTGGCATTCAACTTTGTTCCTTGTGGGGAGCTTTAGATTTTACTCTTAGATAAGTCATTGTACTAAAATTTCAGGTCATTGAGAAACCATTGCTTTTATATTTGTTAGCTGCAGTCCCACACATGAACCCCATCAGTCTTAGTTTTTGTTAGGTATAATTAATTTTGAAAATGTACTGTGCTGAATAAATCCTATGACGCATTACACACTTCACAGTTATTTGTATCCATCTTCCATTTACTCCTTTTTTTGAATAGCAACATGTTAATCCATACTGAGGAAAGAATAAAAGGTCAAAAAAGCCCCCATGAGTGACTGCAAAATAAAATTACTTTGTTAAAATATAAGTGAGCCACAAGCTTCTGGCAATAATTTGAGATATTTGACAGTGGGTCCATAAAGATGGAGGTCCAGGCATTTGAGAATAGGCCAGGGAACAGAGAAGGAGTGAAAAAAGGGAGTCTTGAAGCAAGGTATTACTTATTATATGCTGAGGGAAGTTCCCCTTAAGAAGTCAGGATTCTGCTTTTCTTAGAGATAGGATGAACTTGCTGAACAGTCCTTGTTTAATTTTAAAAACTCTATTTTAAGTAATTTTAAGCTTACCACCTTAAAAACCTTTCACAAATTTGTGTCATGTCATTGACCCAAATGGCATCAAATCCAGATCCCCACAAAAATCGAAAGGTGCACACAGTTAGCATTCCAACTCACATTCAGATCAAATCTATCTTCAACCAATAAAAATAGCTTTTGGGCATTTTTCTCAAATGGATGCCATATGAAAAGCTGCACTTCCATATGATTTTGGGTCAAGAAACAAATTATTTGCAATAACCCACACTGGCTTGCCAGGTCAGCAAGCAATGAAAAACATGTGATAGATCCATAATGATCCAGCTGCTTTGCCATTACATGACCAGACCCTGCAGCAAGTGGTGTTAGCAGGGGTAAGAGAAATAAACCCCCTATATATCCCAAAGATAAGTGAACCTGACCCTGCAGGGGTAATGATACTTCTACCTGTCCTTTACAGCTCCCCTCTCCATACAGTCACACAAAACTGTCCCTCCTTCTAAAAAGAGCTTCAGAAGTTTTGTGGCTCATAGAAATTATCTATTCTACAGTCTTCTCACAAAGCTGAAATTTAAACAAGCCTCAGGATTCCAGATTTATGTGTATCTTTGTGCATTTCACTGAAACTGAGATTAAATGCTGTGTGCCTAGTTAAGCATATGTACAAAGTCTTTGCTGTGACAAAAATCTTATCTTTTCAGAATACTCTCTTTTTAAAGAAGTATGAGGTAGATATTTAAACACGAGGTTTAAGTGGGTTTGAAAGAGTCATATATGATGTTGAGTTTTACTTCAAAATTTTGAAGGTTGTAAGATTCCTGTGTACATATCTGTAGACTTGAAAATATAAGGAAGTTTTCTTCTAAATCTATCCTGTGAAGAGAAGCTGCAGAGCTTTTTGCATTTTGGATGAGGTCTCTATTCCCTATTTTAAGTAGGGTAAAGCTGATCCTTTCACTATTTGTGCAAGAAGTGATATCTATTTGTGGTATCTATTTAGATGGGGACAAGGACTGATAGACATCACAGGTGACACCTGTAAGACAACTCTTCAAACCTCTTGTAATCGTGTAGGGCTTTCAGAGCGTCCTGGGGACACAGACTGCATGAGGAAGAAAGGCATTTTGCAGAGAAAATCCCAGGCCGTGCATGAAGGAGATTGATATCATTTCTAGATTACATAAATGCAGGTTGTCTGACCTTCTGTCAGACTTCACATACTTCCTTAAGATGTCATATCCTCACAGGCAAAGGTCTCTAGCTGGTCTACAAACCAATTAGAGTGTTTAATTTCCAGCTTCTAGGCAGCAATCACTGCAGCAGCAGAATTAGCTCCTTGCAGTGTCACTTGTAGCCTGGCTGTTCACCACTGGGCTAGTCAGGACTGGAGCTGGTTTTCCCACTCCCTTTATCCCACGTTTCTCAGTGCAGAGATTCAGACACACCCAAGCAGTCAGTGCCCACCAGTTACACTCCTGAGCTTCCTGCCATGCTGGTCTCCTTCTGCTTGCACTGGATGAGAATTCCTGCAAATAGCACAGCTTCACTGTGGGGAACCACTTCTCTGCCAGAACATCACAGCCTCTTTACTGTCTGGGTTTTTTCCCCTTCTGTGAATTTGTTTTCTTACACTGTTTGGTATGCATTTGCACAAAGTTAACCCCTATTTGTTTCCTCACAATGACCAATATTTATTTTTTCATATCTAAACCCTCTGCTTCTGAAGAGGAGATCTGCTGATAGATAGAAGAAGGCAGAGAACTATTAATACAAAAAAAAAACTTCCTGCACTTGGAAAGGGGCTTATTCACAGTAAAAATGTCTGGAGGTAAATAGAAAAATTTGAAGCTTAATTGGTGCAGATAGACTTATATAGGACACTAATACCAGCTAAGCAGAATCAGGAAGAACCAGAATTGAGGGCCAAACACTGCCCTGGGACATTTAGCTGAGGTCTAATAGGATGTGACTTAGAAACTACATTGACCCTCCTCCACAGTGGCACTTTGCTGAAGTTGACATGTGGCTCATATTACAAGGTTTCTACACTGACATGTTCTGATATCTGTGTGATTTTTTTCTGTTTCCTTCTTTTAAAGCTCAAAGTTATTTGATTTCATTTCTAGGGGAAGAGATGAATGGCTGAAAAAACAGGCAAGAACATTGAACTGAAGTTACTTTTCTTTATGGTAATATTTTAAAACATCCCAAAAGATCTACTCTAGAAAAGGGACAACTTCCCACATATAAATGTTAGAATCATTTAATACATTTTCAGGATCATGATGCAATTTGTTAATGCCCCTATTGAACGTGAGAATATCTGCAAAGCAAACTATACATAAAAACTGACCATAAGGTATCTAAAATTTGAAAATAATAAAATTATTTAAATTGCTGCTACTAGAATTATAGCTGCTAGTTTGGACAGTGTTTTTGGGGGTGATTTTATTCCCAGGACAAGTGATTTAAATTATCTCAAGAAAGTTTTATGTTCCCATATAAGGATGCAACATGAAAGGCAGAGAAAGAAGAATGGGCAGTACCTTTGAAGTATGTTCTGGATGCAAGCATAACAAAGAAGAAAAGAACTGTTTGGGAGATCTCTGTTGTCAGTAAAATGCTGCACAGATAATAAAATTCAAAAATTGACAGCTGTATTAAGACAGTATCTCTGTTTGCATAGAAGTCTTCTCAAGGAAAAAAAAAAGTGTTTACTCATCTTATTAATTTAAATTAAATTTCTGTGTTTAGAGGGAAATATGCAGTCTCTTCAACCACTGCTGGGGTGAGTCAGTCACTGTCTCTAGAGATTCCTTCTGCTGCATAATCCCACTGCAGCCCTGCTCAGGAAGAGAGATCTTTTCATAAGAGCTGCAGCACAGTTATTCTTTTATACTTTTTGATGACTTCTGGAAAAGAAATGAAATATGGCCTTTATCGTTCCCATATGATCCATCCTATTTTATAACACAGAATCATGTCTGATTTTCTTACATTTAGGGTACTTTTTCCTTAGAAGTAGGTTTGGATACCTGACCTGAGATGGAATTCTGGACTGATCTGTTACTGTACTTCAGGTGTTCCTAACATGAAGCCAAATGCATGCATATGAAATAAATGGATAGAATTTAATAAAAAAATAAAAATTTTCTCTTAAAGGGAAAATTATTGCATCCTGTTCCTGACATGCATGGAAAAATCATAGATGTTACACAAATCTGAGCTTAAAGATAGCTTGTTCCTTTGTATTATAAAGATGATTTTTTGCAATTGATCCTCAAAATACGACTTCTCTGTAAGGAGCCCATATTCCTTATTTCTTTTCTTGCCTTTTTTTTTTTTAACTTTTTCTTTGTTTTGTTTTGTTTTGTTGTGTTGTGTTTTCTTTTTTGGCTTTTTTTGTGTTTTGTTTTTGTTGCTCATACCAAGAGCTCTTAGGCATTTTCACAGACCCTCCAATCAGCACTCTGTATTCAGCTATAGCCTGTGCTGCACAATTGACTGGTCTGTCCCTGTCATATCATCTATCTACCAGGAAATTAGATTTCCATAAATGTTACCAGCCCTAATTCTTTGACCACTACACAAAGTCCTCTATTAGCTCTCCCATCCTCATTCCCCGAAGTATGATCCATTCATCTGATTGCATCATTTGTCCCTCAACTTTGAAGGTGTTAATCTCTCTTTCCTCTTCTATCACAAATGTCTGGGTCCCAGACTCATGCTCCATCAGATTCAGGCTGAGGCTTCCTCATTCAGACACTGAATTCTGAAGTGTGGTGGGCGTCTGCAGAACAACAGGCTGAGGGCACTCACTATCTTCAAGCACATTTGTTACTTTATTGGTCTCAGTAAAAGCACACAGTAGCCAAGTGCAGTGCTGAATCAGAGCCACAGATAATGAGTCAACTAAATGAAAACTTTAATGCTTTATAAAAAAGTATTTAATTTTCATATTGCCCAAGGGATGTATGTCTTTGTCAGTCCACTCTTTCTTCTCACTATTTGCCTGTTGTCCTATTTAAAGTTCACTACTTTGTCAGCTGGAGCTAGGGAAAGTATCAGGAAAACCTAACTCAAAGCAGTACCCATAACCTGACCCTCTTCCCAATAACTGTATGTAATATGCTATATGAAATTGTAACCCTAATTGTGGTATTGATTTCTGAGCTAATTCAAGTTTCTCTTGCTCTTTTCCTGGAAAGAAGAATGGTATGGAGAGGCTGAATGAGCTGTATGACTTTAAAAGATTAAGAGTACTTCTGAGGTTTGAGAAAAAGAAATTATTCTGAACATTTTGTTTCCCTCTGGAAAATAAATGTTTTGAAATTTTGATTTGTCAAAAAGATATTTTACCTAGAAAATTCGCTAGTCCTCTCTATACTAATAAATCACAGCAATTCCATCAGCTAAAGATTCAGAAAGACCTTGCATCTTCTCAGCCTTTCTCAGAACTTGTATTTCATTCCAGCAACCCATACTCTGTTGTTCTGTGACTGTAATACTGTGCATGATGCTTTTTTCAGTTCACCTTTAGCTCTGACATGTCTGCTTTTCACTCTGAATCTTGGGTTCCTTGAGGAGTGTTGGAGTGGACAAGGGGCCCATGACCATGCCCAGGGCTGTAGTTCCCATGGACCTTGTAAAGAGTAGACAGCAAAGTAACAGGTGATGGAGGTATAAACAAGGGGTTCCATGAGAATTGACAACAGAAGAAGCACTTAATTTAAGACAAAACAATTGGAGAATTGATATTTGAGCAAGGAGTAAGAGCTGTAAAGAATAAATTGGAAAGGGGATAAGAGAGAAGGAAGGATAGGAAGCTGTTGAGCTGGTGCTTGGAGGTTGGAGTCACATATCTTTTTATTCGGCTGCAAATCCAAATATTGATCTCAAGACAAATGTCCATATCCACAGTGTTTATCAATGTGTAAAGGCTTTAGACACTATATCAACAGGCTTACAAGAAATCCTCAGTGGAGAATCGTGTATAGGCTGGTTCAGTTCTGTTCTCAATTTTCCACAAGACTGGCCAAGTGTCAAGAGAGAAAATGTGATACCTATTTTGACATCAGTTCTTCCCATTAAGTACATAACATGCACTTAAGCACCAGGACAAAATACTCTAAAATGTAGAAGCTATAGATACATGAAAAAAGACTGGATTGCACTGTAGTTTAATGTGCATGTTTTTATTGACCATGTTTTTATTGGATATATACAGAGTACTCAAAAAGAAAGTATCCCAAACCAGTGATGTATTACTTTATGTCTTAATTGCTGTCTTCTCCACCACTAATTAAAAAAATCATTCAAAAAGATATTTTTTAGTTTTTTTTTAAATGTCGAATTTAAATGTTATGGATGAATTTATGTCTACAGTACATGAAATATATTTGGGAATTCAGCTGAAATGCTCTTACAGTGCCATCTGCTGAAAAGCTGCTGAGGTTACAAAGTATTTGGCAATTAATTCTTACTAGGATGTCTGTAAATTCTTGGTCCATCCTGGGTTTTTTAGTTGTTTATGCCATATAATATCATAGTACAAAATCTATAGACCCAATGCAGGGGAAACTATGAACACAGAATTTGCCTGTATTGGTAAGTGCCACTTGTATGGTGCTACTGGCAGGTAAAACCCAACTGTCTCAAACAAGGGGATGCAAGGATGCTAGGGTTTAAATTGCTTTATGTATATGCACAGCTTAAGGCCTGGATGTCAGCATCGTTTTTTTTACCCTCTGTCAGGCTGCCTGTCATAAAGCAGACTAAATTTAATAAGCTCCAACATGTTCAAGAAAAAAAAATCCAGTATGCATTAGTTTATAAATTTTTAAAATGGCTTCAGTTCTCATCTACAAATGCTTGTCAAGCATGTGACTAATTCTTTTAAAATGAAGAAGACAGACTGCATGGATTAAGGTAAGCTTTTGTCACAGCCTGAACTTGGGCCATGTGATAACAGCCCACTTGTCTGAACTCAAAGATGATTTCTTTTTCTTTGTTTAATCAGCAATTGATGTGGGTTTCAAATTGGTTCTAATTAGAGCTGAATATTTTTGTCCAGCTTGCTGTGTTATGAATACTCATACTTCATTATTTTTATATCATTTTATAAATTCTTCTGGCTTCTCAGTCCACAGTAAATCAAATTTTCAACAGGTCTCTTGTGAGATCTGGTCAATAAACCCAAAGCTGTGTACATGCATCTCCACAGGAAATGCAGGGATTTTTTGGTGTACATACAGATGTAAGGCATTGTGTCAGTGAAAATCAGATTATTTCTTCCCTCCCACAGACTAAAGTAAAGTTTGAAAATGCAGTTTGAAATGCAGGTCATCTGCCTGAAAAGTTTGCAATGGTCATTTCAAGAAGTAACAAAATGGATTCCAGCAATTAATCACAAGCTGCACACTGTCAGAGTGGACATTCCATAAATAACCAAGAAGCTGGAGTTCTTTTTCATGTGTTCTGTCATGAATAATTTAGACTTGTAAAAGCAAAGTCAATCAGTAACTCACTGAAAGAGAAAAAGACTGAATTTCAATTAACTCTGTCAACCAGCATGACTAATTCTACCCACAGTTCAACAATGGATGTAGGACAGGCACAAGTTTGCTCTTCAGTACTGAGCACCTTGCCAGTGTCTGTTACGGGACAATGTTCAAAGGCATTCATATGATTTATTGCCCTTTAGTGATATTGATGTGAATTGCCCAAGCTAAGCAAAAATGTGTTTAAGCTTTTGTCTTCCATCTTTGCATTTTAGGGGTTTAAATTTATGTGTAACTGATTCAGAGACCTGAGCTAATTTCCCTAAATTCCTCCCATAATTACTGCAGTAAGATGTTCTTACTCCAGAGGGTAAATCTTAACAACTGAATTTCAAATCCGTTTCTGATCTGTGTCTTGGCAAGCCTCTTTCCCCTCTTCTCTCTTCCCTGTTTCTTTAGGTTTGAATAAATACAGGTAGATTTGCTTTTGGAGTCTCTTTAAATGCACATTCAAGCTCCTCCTTCCTTCCCCTTTGCCTTTCTTTGTTAAAAACTCTCATAAACAACATAATGATAAACTAGTACTTAATAAAGTACAAAAAAGGTTGGGGCGAATGATTCTGATGTATCTCATTACCAACTGCTTCTGTAGCTAAGAATATCCATATTGGAAAAAAATCACAAACCCACACCTTGGGGCAAAATATTCAAAATACGTGCATGTATCTGAAAGGTTTTGTAAAATTTAACAGATGCCTGTGTCTGTAGGTGCCTTCTTAGTCAGAAATTTTAATTCAACATTCATGAAATTGTGTTTCAATCAAGACAAAATATCATGCGATTTGCTGAACACAGCACTGTCTTAGATGATATTCATCTGTTTTCTGGAGATGGTGGGTATACCAAGGGTTCTAGTTGTTAGTTTAAAGTTTTTTAATCAGTCCATTCTGTTTATTAACCATATCCTAAAAGAAGACTAACTTTTATGAAAGATGTCAATTGTTAACTGCTGCATATTCTTGGAGGATTCTAAGGACTATGAATTGTCTTTATGGTTGCAGCCAGCCTGATCCTGTAATCTTTTTCTGCTTTCAAAATGGATTATTTCCAATGGACATTGTTTTGAAAAATGCTCTAATTTTTGTATTGTTGCTACAATAATAGTAACAAGAGTAAGCTTAGCTGCTTATTTTGGCTCACAGAAACAACAGAATCGTAACTGATGGAAGAAATTGTGTAATCTCCCAGAACACTGCAGTATTTAAAGAAAAAAAATAAATAACAAATGCAAATACTTCCCAAGTGTAACCATTGCTTAGCATGGTGTCAGAGCCACACCATTAATTTTCATTAAGGTTCAGTAACTTTCACACAACTTTAGGGCAAGATATAATGACCACTAAAATTCATGGACCAGGTGATCAATACTCTACAATGATTAAAGAGATCAGTACTCAGCTGTGGCCTAAAAGAAATTTGGAAGTTTTTATTTTCATCCTTGTAAGGTACTGGAAGGCTGCAGTGGGTTCTCCTTGGAACCTTCTCTTCTCCAGGCTGAACAGCCCTAACTCTCTCAGCCTATCTTCATGGGAGAGGTTCTTCAGCCCTCTGAGCAGATTTATGGCCCTCTTCTGTAGTTATTCCAGCAGGTCCATGTGTTTCTCATGTTGGGGGCCCCAGAGCTGGATGCAGCCCTCCAGGTGGGGTCTCAGAGTGGAGGAGCAGAGTGGCAGAGTTCCCTTCCTCGCCCTGCTGGCCACACTATGTTGGATGAAGCCCAGGATATGGTTGGCTCTCTGAGCTGCGAGTGCACATTGCTGGATCACGTTTGAGCTCTTTATCCGTCGGCAACCCCAAGCCTTTCTTGGCATGGCTGCTCTAAATCCCATTATTCCCCACTCTGTACCAATACTAGGGCTTGCCCCAACCCAGGTGCAGGCAGGACCTAATACCTGGGAACACATACAATATATAAGTAACTGCCCCTTCCATATACCTGGGAACATCATGAGGATCCCATTGGGCCCACTTAGGGCATCATTTGGCATCATAGGGATCCTCAGGCATCCTCACTTCAAATGTTCTTTAACAGATAACAGCTATACAACTGTACTTCTACACATTGACACAAGCTAACCTAAAAGTAGGTAGCAAAAAAGACTTTCATTTCCAGTCACACTGGAATTTACTGCTTTATAAATAAGTCATAGAGGTATTCTTTTAAAACATGCTATGGAAATACTCTCTGTGCGTTTTATGGGCCCTGACAGATTTGCTTTTGTAGGGAATGGGTTTCCTGAACAAACAGGTGATTTCTTCATTTTCTTTTGAAGTCTACGCCGTGCTGCTGTGCACTGCACCAGAGCTGAAGCATTGTTTATGTGCACTCTGCCAGATATCTTCAAGATGCCTAATGTTCTTAAAATCTGCTGCCAGCTCCTGTCCTAAATTATGTATTTACAACACTTCAGGGAAATGAAAACTCAGGATTGAAACCTCCCCTGCCACTTTTCAGAGAGGCTGCTTTAATCCCCACCTTGGAATTTCAACACTTGCACTCCATCCAGCAGTTTTGGAAAAAACACTCAGCACAAATTCAAAAAAAGTCTTCCTCTCAGCATTTTGGACTACAGGTTACAGAAGTCAGGGAAACAAAGTACTTAAAAAGAAAAAAAAAAAACTTGATCATTCCCCAGATTACATTTCTCATTATATACTAAAGAAATCAGAACTCCATTACTCTTCTAAATATCACAGCCACTGAGATTTTCTAGGGCTGTGTAGAAGGATTGGAGTTAAAAGAGAGTGGGAGATAGTGGGATTCTGCATATCGAAGTTTCTCAGGACAGAGCCTGTTGTGCCACAGGCTCTGCAGCAGTCCAGAGAGAGAAGAAAAACAGAGACAAAATGCACTTGTAGTTTCTACTTAAAGGTACAGTGTATCTTCTTTTGAATAAGAAAAATATCATTTGAGTAAAACATATTCAGAAAAATACTAGCTTAGCAAGGACATTGAATACACATCTAAGAAATGAACATCTGTAATCTCTATTACCATCCTGGCAAAGCATTGTTGCACCATCCTTTCCTTTCCCATTTCTTGCTCTTCCCTGTCTTTCTAGAGAGCCTTCACTAGTATTTGCCCTGGGTAAGGTGTAGCAGGAGCTGCAATCACTTTTTGAAACTTAACACAAAAGGAAGAAAAGACCAGGTCTCAGGCATTGCAGGCTCTTCCTTGACTATGTTTCCAAAAGTCTGTGTTTCTTCCTGCTAACTGGAGGGGAGAGTTTAAAGACATGTTTCTCCAGCTTCTTAGAGAAAATATGTGAATGCAGAAGCAAATAAAATGGAGAAATTTTTCAACCTGGTTTAGGGCTCATTTGCATTCTTTTTTATTAATATGGCTCATATTTGTTTAGATGCTTAGTAAATTGGGATTTATATCAAGCTGCTAAATAGGAAGAATCTGAGAACCTCAGGCTTTCACTTTGGCATTTTTTTCTGGGCATGTCACGGGCCTGTAATTCAGTTAGGCTTTAGGATGTTCATGGCTCCTCATCACACAGACTGTGACTATACTACAGACCCATAATGGAAAGGCTTAAGAGGAACATTGCATCTGTGGTTTTGTCAGTGAACTTTTATAAACTTTTATAAACTGGCACATCCTAAGTCCTCTTGTTCCAGTGCAATTTAATGGTATTCCTTTGCTAACCAAACACTTAAGTATTCTGCAGAAGCAAAATGTCTATTTCTGTTGCCAGATCTTCATTCAGTGACAACAAAGGCAGAATCTATCCAAAGTTACAGGATTGCTATGCTTTATTTAGCTATGCAGTTTTAGCAGTAAAAAGTAAAGGGGGCTGGGGAGTCGAGGGGAATGTGTTTGTTAATGGATATGGTCTGTCTAATTCCGGTCCCTAAACAGGGAATATGTGTTTGCATGACAAATTTCAAGGCAGAAGCAGTGCTTCCCAGCCTTCATGGGCATATAAGGCAAGTTCTGCATATCACATTGTGCTTTACTCTCTATTGACCTGAAGGGATGGATATTGACAAAGAGGAAAAGGTCATTATTAGCCTTTGAGATTGAATCGGAATGATGGGTCTATATAGCAAGCTTTAACAGCTTGTTGCCAAACATCTGTTTTAATGAAATTCATAGAAAAAAAAAAAAAAAAAACCCTGTAATGTATGTGCTTCTAAACCTTTTGAAAATGGTGAGTTTTCTGGTTTGATTTTTTTGAATCCTATTTCAGTTTATTGTCCAGATACTCATACATTTTCAAAACAGCAACACTTAGCACTGCCATGACAGCTTATATGTTGCTGGCTGCATGCAAACAATTACTGATGTGCATCCACATCGGCACGAGTTAAGCCCACACGTTGCTTTGTCACGCACATACAATTTCTCCATCACTTAATCTCAGTTGTAAATGACAACTTTGGAATTCTCTGCCTCTCTAAATCAGCATTTCTCATTGAATCTAAATGGGTCTGCAATGTATAAATAACACCAACCCTGAATATTACTTTCAATTACTTTGAGTTTGCTGCAGCTCACATGGCATTCATGCTGGTCTCTCATGTTGTTTGCATTAGGAAACCTCTTCTTTCTAAAACAATCTCCTGAATTCAGAACTAACAACTCAACCCAAGACTGAATTTCTTAAACTTCTTCTCTGACTTTTTAAAAATGTACAACTGGTGGCCTGTGGCTACAGCTCACCTATTGTTCTTTTAAACAAGACTTCATTTGGAGTCACAAAGGTTTGAACTGGTATTGAACAAAAGTCTGTTTCACAGAATGCAAACTGAAATTCAGTACAGAATTAGAGTGACAATAATAACATCTTATTGAAAATAGACCATGCAGTTTGTAGGTGCCCAGTAAGAAAGGGTCAGGCTGTGGAAGGATCGTTTCAGACAGTTGCTGCTCTCCACGGATAGCAAAACTAGGTTCACTGATTTTACCTAAAATGCTAATATGGAGTGTCCCTGTTCAGGCTGCTCATGGGGCAGCATAGATGGGCAGGCCCTGATCTTCCCTGTGGTCTGCATTTCAAGCCTGAGCATCCTTCTTGGGCAAAAAAATGAAGTGCACATTAATATGAATATTAAATTCACAATTCAGATATTAATAGGTAATGGAGGAAGATAAGATCAAGTTCAGACAAACTCAAGCTAATTTTAGTTCACATGAGCATAGGCAATTCTGCTAAGGAACATAGACCTGCTGGAAAGGACTATGAAGACCTGTCTAGGTGTCTAGATATCTATCTACTATCTTATAAGACCTACAAAGTTCATTTAGAGCTGAACAACTCTGTGGAACAAGAGCCTCTGTACAAGATAAGAATTAATAATAAGCGGCTTGCCCAGATACTCAACATATTGCAACAGCTGTCTGCAAAGAAAATGGGTATTATACTTCAAAAGCAAGGAATTATTTCAAAATCATAATGGAATTAGGAAAGAACGAGATCCTTGCACTCACTGGAAGGCATTATAGAAAGCAAAGATGCAGCTAGAGTGGAACAGAGACTTTAAACTGTTCTCCAAAATTTCTTTCCTTTATTATTTTACTCACTCATGCCTCATTTGTGCACATATTTCCTTCTTGCCTGAGGTTTACATGTCCATGGTGGTTAAGGCAAACAAAGACACTTCTACTTTAGAGTAGAAAAATAATAAATAAAAACCCATTTTGATGGAAATATAATGATAAAGAGACATTTGAGCTCTGTTCACTTTTCAGTTCCTGGTTTGTCAGTGTAAGGATTTCACAGCTTCTGCTGAAAGCCATACCTTGGCTTATAGATGGGGAGGGAAGGCACAGAGCCATGTAGTAACCATGTTCCACTTCAGGTATTTTCCACGAGCACCAGACCTGAGTCCCAGACCTGCCACTGGCCTTCCTTCATTTCAGTGAAATTCTGTGCAAAGATGGGCAAGCATGACCTAACCTAAAAAATTTCCTTTTACTCTGAACTGAAAACAAAAACAAATAAATGTGCTATGAGGAGAATGCTTCTCAAGGCGCCGTTCCCATAATAATTTATAAACAACTGTCCAATTCAAGCCAAGTGTGCTATGTGTCTACTAAAAATATTTAAAAGATACCCTTGCTGTTATGGTAATTAAACAAACATGAGATGGAGAGTAACAAACACATGAAAATAGCCCACAATGACTTATAAGTACAATAGCAGAAAAGCTAAATTTAATAAATAAAGCAGAATAGCGTGGTGACAGTGAGGCAAGAACATAAAATCCACAGAAAATAATGTACTGCACTGAAGAGCAACAAAAAACCTTGTAGGAAGGGCAGAAAATTATGATGAATGATGAACTGAAAGAGAAAATAAAATATTGGTGAGCAAGAGACTTCAAATGCTCAAGGCTGCATGAACAGTGTGATTATTCAGAGTGATTACTGAGTGTCCCTGTGAGTCTTCTCAATGCCAGCAGCATTTCATTTCTTCCTAAGACCAACAGAACACTGTGCAGGAAGTGAAATCAGCCAATTCTTTAGCTAGGCTGAAGGGAAGCAAGATTCTGTACCACTTTAGGGCATCTTCCCTGGAGGAATTGCATCATACACATAATTAAGCTGAACAAGAATTTGTCTCCTCTACTGCTTTTAAGAAATAATAGGAAGGAATACCAAAAGACTAAAAAATGTCTTTCCCACAATGTAAGATTTTTTTTTTTTTTTTTAAAAAAAGCATAGTTTTCTTTATTTATATATGAGATGCTATTTCTTTTCCTGCTAAATGTGGCTTTTTTACTAGAGAGAATAAAGCAACTCCTTATACTACATACAATGTAATTCTTCCTTTCTTCTTAGCAAGCAGTACTAAAAGATGGGGAATTTAAAATTAAATTTAAAATTTAAATGCAAATTAGTTTGGTGTGACCCCTGGGTTAGCAGGCCAAACTTCTAATGACCAATATACTCTTTAGGTACTGAATAAAAGTAAACTTGATAAAGTCTCATAGAGTTCTCCATTTATGCTATGTTGTAAATATTTTACATATTCTTCTTATACTGATAGCAAAGTTCTGACCTGCCCAATCAAAATATTTAAAATTACCCGGGTAAGGGCCATTTACACCTTGCAATGATTTCCAGGTGCCTTGGGGTTTTTTTTGTAGCTCTCCCTTTAACAAATGCATGTAAGCAGTTTTAGTTTAGAGATTTAGCATCAGAGGAGAGGCAAACAAGTGATTCTGATCTTGTCTCACCTTTCCACCTTGAACTTGACACACTATGTAATTACTGTTGTTGTGAGGAAAGATCTACCCAGATTAAATGTAAGCTGTTGTAAAATTCTGGATATGACCAGACAATGTCCTTTTACATCATGTAAGAATTTTTTCTCCATATTTAAAGCCTTCAGTTCCTTAATTTCACCAACTCTTGTCTGAATAGATTATTACAACCAGGATCCATTCAGCTTTCAAGTTGAAAGCATGAAAAAGTTCTGAATTTTCGTGGCTTCCAGACTCATAATAACCTTTTATTTTTGCCTTTGAGTATGTGATTAATAGTATCAATATGTTTTGGCTTAGCAAAAGTGAATACCTGTCTAGAAATCATTTTAAATATTACACAGCAGAAAGTTTATAAAAAAGCCTATTGAAGATGTGGAGGCTTTGGTTCTTCAGAGATTGATGCCATTGGAATTGGGTGTGTCAGATCTGTATTTCACTGTCAATTGAAATGAACTGAGAGTTAAATGGAATTCAGTCCTCTCAGACTCCTCCAGACATCACGTTAAACAGCTTTGGAATTTGCTTGCCCTTCAAATAGACAGAAAAAATACTTTTGCTTGCACTTCAAATATACAGAAAAAATACTTTTGATGTGCTGATAGTTAGAGCACTGTTTTTTAATGTGTGGGCTGCACTCTGCTAAGGCTGAGTTTGTAACCAGTGTTTGAAAGAGGGAGAAAGAAGAATCAAGGAGAAATTTCACTCTACTTTTCAAAATATGAAGGACAAACACTGAGCTGGAAATAGCAAGTAATCCCTTTATAAACCTGGGGGAAAAGGAGGTCCACATTAGAGGTTGCTGTATCTCAGCACTCACAAACTACACCTGGTTTGCAGTACACAGGCTGTAGTGTAAACCCTCTTATCCTTGAGAAAATAGTAATAGATGCAAGTGCTACTTTTGAAAAGTCTTGCATTTTCGGTGACATCAGGAAAGGTCTTACATTGGGAACTTTGCAGGCTCATTTTCAAAGGTGAGACAAATTATGTCACTTTGGCTTAACACTTTACATTGACATCTCTTATATTTCTGCTGAGACACTTTAGGTCCAATCCTATATGTAGTATCTACCTACAGCTCGGGTTGTGAGCTCATCTGAGTAATTCAACTTTTCTGCCCATACGATTACTGCTAGTGATTTAAACAAGACAAGTAGATCATGAGAATAATTTCTACAGTAAATGTAATAGTTGTAATATCTACTTGTCTTGAGCTCTGTACTCCCTCTCAAGGGATGATTTAAAAAAATGAGTGTATCTTTTCTCATTTCTTGGATAATATAAAACCTCCTTTTTTGCTTTCTCTCTTTGCTTGAATTTCATAGATTTAACTAACTATTAGATTAGGCATGATCCGAAATGTAAAATATTTCATAGTTCTCACTGAAAACAACCCCAGCAAACTATTAACTCCATAAAGTATTTTTAAAATGTTTTTAAATTTCAAAACTCTACAGAGTAAATATTACAAAAAGAAGGAAAAAATTTACATTTATATCAAGTTCAGTACTTCTAACTACAGATGTCAATCAAATGTAGTAAAAAATTGGCTCTGACAGAGGAGTTCTTCAAAGCAACTTTAGATGAGGATAAAACAAGTCTCAAATTTGCACATGAATTATTTGGAGCCTCACACAACAAGTTTCAAAAAATTATTTTATTTTCAGTACTGTAATTTCCCCCTGCTTTATAGGGAGGTTACATTCTTATTCTTGTTGGATTGCTCAGCTGGCTTCAGCCCAACTTGATATTTTGGTGCTCTTATCACCTTTTCTCTGCAGCTTCTGATTGACTGTAATGTTTTTCTTCTTTCTCTGTCTTGCTTGCATCATATTTTCCTCTTTCCACTATAGGGCACTTATTATTGCCCTTTCTCTTAGGAACAATCACTGCTGAATACATATTAGGTGTTTTTTAATCCTCATGTTTTCTTCTTGCTGAGAGAAGGCTGTCCCTTCTGTCACTTGCCATTGTCAGACAGATCCTTAGCAACATAAACCTGCACAACTCCACTGCCTTCACTGCAACAGCTCTGCTTTGTACTAGCAGAGGAACTGCCTTAAAATTCAAAGATGCTTCTGGTGTTACACTTCAAGGACAGCATCATTACTTTCTTCAGTTTAAAGTCTTGTATTCGAAGAGAAGGATGCATTACCCTCTTGTAGTAGTATAATATCTTTTAATAAGGTTTATATACTTTTAAACTGTAAAATAGATTTTACAAAATCTTTTTTTTTTTTCCACTCACTTATTCTCTTTTGGGCAAAGATCTGTAGAGACTTTCAATAGGAGATAATATGATATTGGCACTGAAATAATCCTTAAGGCTGTGAAATCAACAGATTGAAAGATCTGTCCGATCACAGGAATAGAGCTCAGAAGACAGACATTTCTGCTGCTCTGTACCTTGTTACTGTTTAAATTACTCTAGGAACATAAAACCCAGCCTATAAGCAGCAGCAAAGGCTCATCATGAGTGAGGTACAACATGCTTTTGAACCATAATAAAAGGGTGACATTTGAGACTATTCCTGTAATACAGGGCAGGGTTTCAATAGCTGCACTAGCACTTCCTAACTTATCTTTGGGGTAGAAAACCAACTATCAAACAGCATTCACTGTTGTTTCCATCACAAAGGCCTCTCTAGTGAACATCATAACTCTCTCCAAAGCACAGAAAGATCTGTGTAGCTTGGTACTATGGCATTACTGGACTGAGAGTCTCATTGAAATCGTTCAGGGGATATAAACATTAATTGGATTTTAAAAATCTATGAAGACCTGTCTAACCCTTCCCAATTAATAGAGAGAGGATGGAAAATGTTAGATCAGTTCTGAGCTAGACTGCCAAAGAAAGGAGAAGTGAAAAGTCCAGTTTTCTGCTGATTAAGTAGGAGAGCAGTGCACTGTGCCAGCAGTCCCTCCCACGTGTCACCCCTGTTGAGGAAGGCACCTGTGCCTGACCTTCTCCAAGATGATGTGAAGCTTTGCTGTCTCGTGTTTCTTTTTGGGCCTTGACCCAGTAATACACCCACTGATCAAATTAGCTGTAGCTAAGCCATTAACTACAAGTTAAGCTAGAAGTGATACCACCCCAAGGTGGTACTCTGTATATCACTGCTTGTGTTTCTAGAGGACTGGACAATGGAGTGCCAGCTTCCCTGGTGAGTAAGATGACATTCCTGTGGAAACTACAGAGGATTCTCTCACTCTTCATTATTCCATCAGGTTTTTAATAATTTTTTTTTTTTCTGATGAGGGAAAATACACAATTACGAATTAATACCTTTTCTGCAAAACCGCTTTGTTTTTTTTCCTTCCCCTTCTGTCCCACAGCCAATAAAATGCTGTTAAATAATACAGGACCTCTGCTAATTTCCCACAAAGATGAGGTAAAGGGTATTATTGCTCCTCTTCTGTCTATTTCGAGTGTTTGCCTGTGTTCTTTCCTTAGCACAGCATAACTGCAAAGGCCATCTCAGGAGTTCTGTGATACCATAATTCAGGGGTTAGTTGCACAGAAGATCCTTATTTTTAGCTTTCACCTGTACTACTCGAAGAAGGCTCCTCTTTGACCCTCCAGGAGAGTAGTGGGACACACTATGACCATAAGAAGAAACTTCATTTTCTGAAAAGTAGGCTAGTTGTTAGCTTTGTACTGAATAGCATTTTTACATTGTAGCATCTAAGATCCTAGTAACAAATTTTAATACTCTTCTGAATGAGGTGAACTTGTAATCAGATATTTTCTGTTGCTCTTACTAAATTCTGCTGGGAGTGATTTGCTAAGCCTTGTGACTGTCTTCATCTTAACAACCTCAATTTTGTTGTTGTTTTTTTGACATTTATTAGTACTACTTTTTCTGATAATAGGTTGATACCTTGTACTGGTGGTATAGCAGTGCTCTTGGAAAGTGTGTGAGGCACATTTCTTATGCCACGGAGCAGAAAATGGATGAGACACTTGACTCAGCAGTATCACCTCAGATAACAGCAAAAAAGTGGGTGAATGCTTCAATACAGATAGAATTTATCCTGAATGGGCTGTGAACAAAAAAGGACTTTCAGTTCCATCTGTTTGGCATTCTCTGTGGTTTCCATAAAGGTTTAAAACCCTTCTATTACTTAAGTCAAACAACTATAGCCTTTTGCCCAAGCTGAAATACATCACAACTGGTCTGTGGACATATGTTTGGGCATATATTATGCATTACATAATCTTACACCAATAAAACTTCTTTCATGCTAAAGTGCTTTAATAACTGCTAGTCATAATTGGTTTTGGCCTATCTGGGTGGTATTTGCTGTGAATGAGCTCTTCACAGATTTTGCAGCTGTACTCCTCTGGTGCCAGATTGGAGACGGCTGAGTAGTAATCAGAGAAGTGCTTTGTCAGCTAAAGGACCATGGCCAGATTAAATTAGAGCAAGGCAAAGCCTTACCTGCCATCTCCTCATGTTATGCAATCACTATCAGGTCTGATGTTTGCTTTTTCATCATGGAAGCAAAAGTATTACACTATCCTTCTGTTCTGCATAGACAAATTTGTATTATGGCTCCTCCTTCCTTCCTTCCTTCCTTCCTTCCTTCCTTCCTTCCTTCCTTCCTTCCTTCCTTCCTTCCTTCCTTCCTTCCTTCCTTCCTTCCTTCCTTCCTTCCTTCCTTCCTTCCTTCCTTCCTTCCTCAAAAGAATACTTTTGTGTGTTTCACAGACTCCTGGTCTCCATGAGGACATAAATATTCAGTGTGTTCTCTGTTGTTCTGTTTAGCTGGGAGGACCAAAGCAAATAAACTTACCCCAACCTGTTCTGTACTCAAAGGAAAACCAGCAAAATTTAGTGTCATAGAGTCCATGAAAGAAGCTAAAATTTGGGACTTTATTCTTTTGGGGAGTAAATGAGAGCCCATATGCTCCAGGATAATGTTGGGAAAGGATGCCTAGTCTCAGAAACTTCCTTAACATGCAAGAAAGCTACGAGGTGAGTGTCTACCCATCCTCTGTCACCCACACCTTGGGGATGCCACACTGACCTTTCTCCCGCTTTTTACCGGTGCTGAGGTGGTTGCATCCCAACACAATCACTCTCTCATCACCAGGTGGCTGCCTGACACCAAGACAACTGGCACAAAAGCAAAATACCCTGAAATTCAAGAAACAGCCTGGACTTTATCACAATGTTATGCCAGTATTCATAAATCAAGTTCTCTTTTTGTGGTTTTCGCTCCAAATATGTGGGGAAACGGCAACAACCTATACAGAATATGGAACTATATGTGTCTGATAAGGCAAATCACACTGGATTTGAAATCTGGTTTAAGATGAAAGTTTCACATATGGCCCATATAGGCTGAATCACCTAGAACTACATCTGCTAAACTACATTAATATAGCGTTTGAAAGAAAAGGTGTTTACATGTAGAAAGACGTTAAAATAAAACATGAGGTATTTATCAGGACAGTCAATTTTCATAAATACAAAGAGATTTAAAAATTTGTCTATATCATGTTAAAAGGTTTCAGAAGTGGGGTTTTTCTAATAGCTCTGCAGATGAGTGTTTTAAATACTAGGGATATGGGGTGTATTCTTGCCCTCTGTAGGTCGTTTGCTCTTAATCTCAAAGGAGATGGAACATCCTTCACAGACTCAGGAAGGACAAAGAAGCTCTAGTCAAAAAATGTGCCTTACAGCCCCAATATTTTCTTAAAAGTACACTTTCTAATATCACTTTTATCAAATCATATTCAAAACCATGAGGTATAAAGATATTGGCTGTTTCTCTTATCCTTCAAGATCTGACAGGTTATTTTCCCTACTTTTTAAAACTGTATTTTCTGAATTTCTCTTTTTGCTCTTCATTCCAGCACTGTGTAAAGAAGATACTTCCTTTTCTTTTCATGACTGCACTTCAAATATTTATCCTGTAATTAATGTTTATCCTAACTACCCGTACCTGGTACTTCATTTTCCCTTTCACTGTCTGAAATCCCAGTACCTTGTCAATGCTAAAAATGAAAAAGCAGTGCAGAACATCAGCTGCATTAATTAACCTTGATTCCAGAGAAACTGCTCTTTTATGCTGGTGAATCATAAGGCCTCAGTTTTCACCAATGATCAAAATCACATCAAAATAGAGATGCCTTAAATTAAGGGAAAAAAATCTTCCCATTTTCACTTAAAATTACACTGGAGAATAGCAAATTCTTCAAAGTAAAACATCACACAGAAATTCAAAGTGTTAACTGACAAAACATTTGGAAATATCGTTTGTGATCATATTACATGTTAAGTCATGCCTGATCTGCTGGGTGTCCTGATCCTTTTCTAATTACAGATATTTAGATTACGTTTTGTGGTTTTTATTTTAGTAAAATCATGTATTGTTCATTTTAAAATGGTAAGGTTCTACTTTTTGTATGGCAAGCACAGTAGAATTGTATTATTTTATTTACAAAATACTGCACATTTAAAAAATCAATTACCCAGTCTTGGAAATATTTAGTATCTTCTGGTTGAAATTAGACATTACATATGATTCCAGGGGAAATCACCATGGGATTTTTTCATTATTTAAGTCTGTGAGAGGCTGGAGGAGAAGGGGGATAGCCATCAAAGTTTAACAACATATTACTGTAACATTCTCTTTTATTACATTAGAGTATAAAGGTTAAATCTCACTTTAAAATAAATAGTAAATTTAATATCTGTTATAACTCTATGGAACAGCATGAGAGAAAGAAGAAATATGGTATGGAGAAGAAAAGAGAGAGAAAATTGAACCACATTGAAGCAAAGTAAAAATCTTCTAATGTATAAAAACTACTGGAGCGTACTTTATAGAAGTTCCACACAGGGATTAAATTTTTATTATCCTTTTTAACTTGCCAGACTCGTTTTCTGACAACATGCTGGAAATCTGTAACATCTAAAGATATGAAGTACAATCTAATATTTATATATTCAGTATATATAGTCTGTTAAATTATTGTATGCAAGTGATAATGTTGCAAGCTGTTACAATGATACCAAAAGTAAATACATTATTTCTGCCAGCTACCCTCTTCTAGGTGTACCATCTATCACACATATGGAGACAATTTCTACTTTAAAAGATTGGAAAAAGCCCCATGGTTACAGTGACGTTACGGAAATGTAAAAGTCAATCTGACACTTGAGATATTTTATTTATAAAACAGAATTTTGGCCTGATTCTTTTTTACCTTCCAGCTTGCATACTCATTTATATGTGTTTGAAGTGGCTGTAAAATATTAAAATTGAGCTCATTATTTCCAGTTCCTCACGTTGGACTGAATGGTTTATGTGTAGGTAAGAAACAGCCTGTGTTACTAGACAGTGATGAAGCTGGCATACCTACAAACAGCTGACTTCTAGCAGGTATTGTTGCCTAATGCCATCAAGAATCTTTAAACAGACTGGTTCAGAATTACATTTCCTGGGTCTCTGAAAATACTTTTTCTTTACTGCATTTTTTATATAACCGTGGCTGGAAGAATTTGGGAAAATGTCTTTACAGTATCCATGTGATGAATGGATGATAACAGAGTATATCTGGAAGCCAGTTGCTGACTACAGTTCACACTTGCATCATTCAAAGTTATCTGTCTATCCTTGTATCTGTCTACCTACTAGGAATTTGTTCATGGCAGAGATATGTAACTGTCAGTTCATTATATAAAATATTTATATGTTCTTCCTACAAACATTACAGTGAAAACTCTAAGGTTTCTAAAACATGTCAGAAATTTGTTTCTGAGTCATCTGCCTGTCTGGTAACACCCCAGTGCAACCTGTTCTTGTCCTTTGTTACAATTATTGTTAGTTAAACATAAATGCTGTTGGAGATTTCCATCTGCAGAGAATGGAAGTTAAGCAGACTGCCAAGTAACCATAGAATCCCTGATTCCCACAAGGGCTTGGGCTGGAAGGGTTGTCTACTACAACCACCCCTGCAATGAGCAGGGACATCTTCAACTAGTTCAGGCTGCTCAGAGCCCTAGCCAGCCTGATCTGGAATGTTTCTAGGAATGGGGCATCTGCCACATCTCTGGGCATGGCCATGTTTCACCACCTTCAGTTTGCAACAGTCCCTACTAAATTTTTTTAATCTTCCTTAAAGGTCCCTGTCCTGGGTTGTAGTGTAGGATGTACACAAAGTATTTATTCTATCACCATCTTCATGAACTGTTGAAACCAAGTGGGGCAGTGCTCTAGTGTAGGGCTGTCTTCTGCTAATGGCCCATCAACGCCTGGCCCATGACTCACAGGTAACTCCCTCCAGGAGTTATCTCTGTTTAATGGGCCATCAAGGACCCACTTCACAACTCATCATCCCATTGTGAGATGCTCTGCCCAGGGGGAGGAGCCAAGCATTCTCACCTCGATATAACCTGGGATTTGGGACAGGACAAGCAGCCCTTACCCACTGGATTCCCAGAGGGCCAGAGCTACCAGACCTTTCTACAGGATCACTGCTTCAGGAAGAGCACCTCACCTGGACTGCTTCCACCATCCTGCTCAGGTTGTATTCTGACTCTGTCAGTGGTCCTTTGTGTTATTGCATTTATTTTATTTTATTTTATTTTTACCTTTTTACCTTTCTTCTTATTAAATTATATTTCTGACTTGGAGCCTCTCACTTGTTTTGCTTTCAAACCACAACAGTCCCCATTAAGTATTGAAAGTCCACAATAAACTCTCCCCAGACCCTTCTCTTCTCCAAGCAGAACAGCCCCAGCTCTCTCAGGTTTTTATCACAGGAGAGGTGTTCCATCCCTCTAGATCATTTTCATGGCCCTTCTCTGGACCCACTTCACCGGGTCCATGGATCCTCTATTGTAAGTACCCCAGAGCAGTATTCCACATGAGGTCACCCAAAGAAGAATCACCTCCCTTAACCTGCTGGCTGAATTTGGATGCAGCCCAGGACACAACTGGCTTTCTGGCCTGTGAGAGGACACTGCTGGCCCTCATTGAGCTTTTCATCCACCAGTACCCCCATGTCCATCTCAGCAAGGCTGCTCTCAGTCCTGTCATCCCCCAGCCTGTGTAGATACTGGAGGTTGCCCCAAGCCAGGTGCAGCACCTTGCACTTGGCCTTGTTGAACTTCATGAAGTTCCCATGAGGCCACTTCCTTGAGTTTGTCCAGGTCCCTCTGGATGGCATCCTGTCCTTCACATGTGTCAACTGCACCACTCAGCTTGGTGTCACCTGCAAATGTGCTGAGGGTGCACTTGGTTCCACTATGTCATTGTCTAAGACATCAAAAAATACTGGTCCCAGTATGGACCCCTGAGGGACTGGTGTATTCTAATTCCTCAAAAATCATTGAATTTAGGACTCCCACACTGTGCATCCTTCTGTAGAATGGCAAAGAGCAGGATTCTGAGTGGGAACTTCAGATGTCAGAATAATACCAAGACACTGAAGACGCTGTTGCACAGAGCAGAGTTTTACTATTTTAAAATCTCATTGGTTGGCTGTTTGGTAAGTTACTAATTGAATTTTTAATATAATTACCTTATTTTTTAATTTTTTTTAATTTTTTTTTCCCATTTCTCTGAAATAACTGCTTTAAAATTAGACTTATATTACCCCATTTATTTTGATATTCACCACCAAAATATTCACCCTATATACCATGCATGTAGGAACATTTTCCTCCCATAAGTTAATTGGTTTCTCTGGTCTTGTGTTATAGTCTTCTAAATGCTTCACAACATCAACCAGCCTTGGTCCTGACCACCTATATTTCATCTGTCCTCTGTGTCAGTAATGATTCACAGTCTCAGGAAGCAGGACTCTCCCTACAGAAGGAAAAAAAGGCTCTCTATTTTCTTTCTCTCATAAAAGAATATTGTTAATGTAAAATATATATCCTTTAAAGAGATAAGGTTTGAGCATGGGAAAGGTTGTTTTATGGATTGAAAAAAAAACAGTGGGCTCTGTTATCTAATAGTGTTAAATTATTGGAGTGCTCATCTGCTGCCTGTTAGACCTCTCAGTTTTCCAGAGTGTCCAGCTGTGCACATAAATGGCCTTTACTGCTGTTATTGATGAGACTGTGGGCAGAGCAGTGCTGCTAAATAAAAGCGGAGCCTTGAATGCAGTGCTAGTGTCCAGAATTTCTTTGCAGAGAGCAGCAGGATCTAGTGTGATTAGAGATGTGCAGCTGGCATTGAGCCTGAACACAAAACCAGAAGTATTTGCTCAGCCCCAGCAAACACTGGTTCAGAGGTCAGAAACCATTAGCACCTGGGAGGATGGGAAATAGATACAAGACCTGGGCTGCAGAACCAGATAAAGGCAGAGCAAAGCAACACAGCTGTTTTGGACCACTGCTTATGCACTGCTCAGGCAGAGCTCATTAGTGACCAGCTGAAGAATTGTGCCTGTCTACCAAACACAGAGCAGAGCTCCCGAGAAATACTTAAATCTGAATTGTGCTATTTTTCCTTGTCTGGCATAGTGCAGCTTGGGCCATGTATCCCTATCTCACGTGTTCCCTTCTTCTGCAGGGAGGGAGGTTCTTGCAGCCCCTGGAGAGAAAGGAGCAGCTGCAATTTGACTTCCTCTTGTCAAATCCTTAGGGTGGCCAGGGACAAGAATTTTAGGATGTCTGATGTGGTTTATCCACACATATTTGGGAGGCAAAAAGCCTCAGTCACCTCTTACTCTGGACTGAAGCAGCCACCATGGCCAGTGGGACCATGGAACATAGGCTGGAGCAGAGCACTCAGGATCCAGGGGTATCTAGGCTGTGCTATCTCACAGGACTTCTTGACTGTTTTCCTGCTGCTAAAATACATTTATACTGTTGAAATTGTTGCTGTGCTGTTGGCTGGGCCGTTTTTGCTTACAGTCTTCAGAGAGCCCTGTTGGCTGTCCTGACAGGTTCATAGGTCTTAGTGGGGTTTTGTACATCCTGTGAGCATTCAGAGGCCCTTGCCAGCTGAAAGTGGGAGAGACAAGCTCTGACCTTGGTGCAGCAGTGCCATATGAATGTGACTGAGAGGAAAGGGTGGCATCTATCCAAGATCCTAATGATGATTTTTTTTTTCCCAAGGTCTGGACATGAAGAAACAATCCATATCTGGTGTGGGCAATTTTTTCAGTATGTCATGAAACTAGTGTACATTCCTGTATGTATGATCTCAAATAAATACATGTCTGAGTAAGCCTCCTGGATCTCCCAACACTGACAGGAAGTTTGGTCCAGGATTCTGGCAAGACTGGTTACTAGCTACTTCCTCAAACACTTAACTTTGCAGACTGAGATATTAATGAGGACAAGCAGCAGTAGCTTATGGTATTTATGAATTCTGAGCCCTAGATATTGAAAAAGTGTGAAAAAAGAGGCTGTTTTTCCACTTTCTCTCTCTTCTATTTATATGGACCCACATGTGCATAATTCAGTCATGGGGAAAATATGACCAACTGCATTGGGAAAGACTGTCATACATATGCTCTTCTGAGGTGTTTACCCATTCTGAACACGTGGAATCTTCTGTACCTTAGAGAATTAGCTCTCCCCTGATACTGGAAACATTTAAAACTAGATGGGGAAACAGCTGGCACAAAGATCCTTCCCACAGCAGGTGAAAGAGTCTGGAACAAATTGCCCACCAACGACTGAGCAATAGTGAGAAGAGCTTTTGGCAACCAGCCTTTGCAACAGGAAATTTAAATTAAAAACCTTTTCAGTTTATGTCATTTTAAGTAGAAATTGTCTGTACAACTTGTGCTGCTTGAAAGCACTTCTGCAGTGCTCACAGAATTGGATCTAATAATTTGTAGTATAATTAGATAAAAGAAGATACTGTACATTTTATGTTTTTCAAAGTCTTACTGATTAAAGTCTTACTGATTAGTAAGACTGAGATTCTTAATTGATAATTACAACCAATTCATACTGTTCATCTCTCTCAGGGAGTCACTGTTGCCCTGTGATATATTTTGCAATTATATTACAGGCACAAAGTTACTTCCTGAGTGTTTGCCAGTCTCTGTGAAGCCCTCATTTCTCTTAGTTCTATTCAGTTTTATTTGACCTTCAGTGAGAAAATAAATCCCTCTTGCATTTTTCCATATCCTGTGTCTTTGAAAAAATCCATCCCTTTTAGCTCCAATATCTTCTAATAATTTTCAGCTTCATGACATGTATTTCTTTAAATTTGCTTGAAAATGAATTCTAAAGTCTTTTTTGGCAGTAGTAATTCTGGAACATTTTAGTGAAACTGAATTTTCTCACCATTTAAACTGAGAATATCAGAAATACTGCCAGTATTGAATTAAATATTGATGAACTAGCTGATTTTAGACAAACAAGTGCTATTTTGAATCTCTTAATTTTAGAAACAATTGGCCCAGATGTCTAAATATGAGCTGTCATTTGTGAGACCAATGAAAGCAAATTATCTCTCCTTTCCTCACATCATTGTTGTTTCTGATGAGAAGCTGGAGAGTTCCATAATTCATTGAGGGTCTAAAGGGCATAATCTACTTTTTTCTCACAGTGTGGCCAGACTAATGTGTCTGACAGGATCTGGTCCTGAGGACAGCAGCTGCTTTATAAATCAGACAGGTTTGCAGTCTGCATTACAAACTGATCCTTAAGACATTACCTGTTGCAGCAGAACTGTTCCAGCTCTTATTTGGTACCAGTGACAAAAGTCCTAGACACCAACTCATTCCCTGTCTGATTATAAAAGTAAAGATGCTTCCATGTACAAAAAGCTTATGACAAACTGAATGTAACTTTTTCTCAGTCTTTTTCTTGTTTGTTGAATCTGCACATGCTTAAATACAGAAGTCATAAAGAAGAAAAAAGACAACTGGGGAAATAAAACACCAGGCTTCATGAATGTGACAGTTGCTGAGCTCCTGTTTTAAGGGAAGTCCAACAGTAATATAATAAAAGTTTAATATATGAAAATTAGAAATTTGTGCTTCTTCATGGGATTTTTTTCTTTTTGTTTTATCCCTAAATGTTTGCATAGGTACAGAAGACTGTTAATTCTGCTGTCAAATCAGTTCCCATACAGTTGTGAAACCGTAGTTCAAAATGTGAATTTCCTTATCACAGAGAATTAAAGTTAAATGAAATTCAGCAGTGTAATCATGACATCCTCACATGTCATGGGTCTCTTGCAATGTGTTTTCATTTTTTGAGCTGTTTTTCCTAAGAGAGGCAATAGGCAGTTTCTAAGTAGCCTGTTTTTTTGAAAACATCTTAAACTAGGCAAAGCCCAAGACAAATAAAATCACTGTTCATTTTAAGAACATAAGTTGAATTGGAAACTGTGCTGACAAAGAACTGAAGATTAATAAACTCAGGAATGTGTCTTATCCACCACATTCTTATCATCATACTAATGGGAATGATGGGGAATTTTCAAATAAAGCTTGATGAAATCTTTCCAGTGTTCACATACTTCAGGGTTAGCTTTTTTCAAATATACTTATGCTGGTACTGCAGCAGTCATGTCTTCTCTGATTTATAACAGGGAATGTCCAAAAGTATATGATTATAATCAATGCATTGTGGCAATATTATTAGCAGGAAAATGTTCTTAATGCTGATGGATTCAAAAACTAACCACATCAGGTAGTAAGATCTTACAAAGTCTGAAGTTCTTACACTAGAAGACATTTCTAAACCCTTGACTTTCATATTCAGTTGATATAAGTGCTCAGTTTTGCACAATTGAAATGCAGTAAAGTGGCCTAAAGCCTAGAGCAAAGAAGAATTGTGGCTGTGGAAAAGAAGAGAAAGGCAAGGCAGGCTAATCCTCAGAGCTGAGTTTTACATGGTATATGGATGAGAGAGAATGGTTTTGCAAGAGCACATAGATTTAGTTCTTTGGGGATTCTTCAGGTGAAACAGAGTGTGTCTGTCTATGTGTTACGTGGAACCATGCAGCTGCAGCTGCGGAGATTTTGGGATTACCTTTTCATATCAAGGTATCCACTTCCTCTCAAATGTGATTTTATTAAACAGTAAAGCTGTGGCACTATGAAGCAGATAGCAATAATCTACATAACTAGGTATCATTACAATATTAATGATGGCAATGAAATGACTGCTAATTTTAATCAGCAGCGAACTTCATCTTTTGACAACCTTCAGAGCAACAACAATATTCTTATTTGAGTTTGGGTTTTGAGGCACAGAATAAATTACTTCCCTGAGGGAGCAACTGTGCAGCATCCCTTCACAAAATCAGCTCTCTCAGCTGTTTCATGCACTTCAGATTTCTCTAAGCCTCTTGAATTTGCTGTGGGCTAAGGCATCAGACTATGAAAATGTACATTAACTTCCCATCTGTGGTAACCTGTTTGTTGGTCTGAGCTATTTCACAGATGATAATTGACAACTGAGGTAGCAAACAAAGTCCAAATTTTGTGACTTTAACAGTACAGCATCTCCCTTCCCTCCTGTGTAGCACTGACTTTCAAATGCCCATATCTGCCTTTCTCAAAATATTCAGCCCCTGTGGATGCAGCTGTATGCTGGATTGCATCAAACATGCCCTATTGCTGCCCATATCAAGCAGGTTTTTTTTTAGTTTTTTTTTTATTATTTTTTTTTTGTTTGTTTGTTTTTTTTTTTTTTTTTTTTTTTTTTTTTTTTGTATTCACAGAACAGATTTTGGTATCAAAGGTTTGAAGTGTTTCTATAAACAGAAGGGGAAACTACTCCAGCTTTGTCAGAAGATTCATTATGAAGAAGGTTATGCATTTGCATCTAGCTCTTGTGCTGTCTCCAATGCTGAATATCAGCTTTTGTCTTTGGGGATCTATCCCACACAAATACAGTTTTTATTGGCAAAAAAATGATCTGGGCTGCAACAACTTCTGTATATCTTAACATCACAACATTATCCAGCAGAACCTTTTGCAAGCATCCCCCGGCAGAGGAATCCATTCCAGCTCTGTTATTCCCCAGGACTATACTCTCAGTTCGTCTCTCTAAAAGCGCAGTGCTGTGCTCAAACTGGCCGTGGGGTTAATCACCAGGGCACAGCTCAATACTTCCACTAACACAAAAGGCTTGGTGGATCCCTGTGCTATTGCTGTTAAATACTGACTTTCTGTAAAAAAGTTTTACTCCCACTGTTCTCATCTAGAATTCCCTCTCTTCCTCCGTTTAATTATGTAAGATGATGCTTGTTTCTTCTGGAGATGTTATATGTCATTGAAAACCTTGACAGGGAATGCAGCTTTTGCAGCTAATTATTTTTAAAGAGGAAGAACAAGGGATAGGAAAAACATCTTTTAACTATAAGCAGCTTCAGCTCTCACAGTACATGAGCACACTCTGTTGGATTGTTCTGATAATGACTGTGCAGAAGAAATGGTCATTTTGTTTGAAACATCTGTTCACAAAAATAACAGCAATATTCTTTGTATCAGTATGATTCTCAAATTAAATATATTCAAAGTTATAAGTTTCTGAGTTCAAACCCCTCACATATCAAATCATAGAGATTATATGTTGATTACTTGCAGCAAATAGATAAAAAAAAGAACAGTTTCGATTCTAGCCCAAAGTCATAATGTTATAAATGAATAAATTAAAAAGGAGCATGGATGAGTTGTTTCATTTAATATTCTCTATTAGTCTCTATATAATGACAATTTTTTTTCACAATAGATGCTCTAAACTTAATAAATTCATCCTAGTACCTTCTGTATCTACCCCAATAGAGGGAATTGGAAACGGAATGTTCAGATACAAAAATGTAGAGTATTAAATCATCCTGATAAATTTACAAGTGGTCCCAGTGAAATCATGCTCAGCTATCAGGTTTTACATAATTCACAGAATCATAAAAAGGCTTGGGTTGAAAGGGGCTTTCAAGATTATCTGGTTCCAAACTCCATGCCATGGGCAGGGATGTCACTCACTAGACATGGTGGGTCCATTCTTTTGAATGAATTTCAAATCTACTTCTGAGGAACCATCCAGGCATCAGAGAATTACCCCTCTTAGTTAGACAACACTGCACATGCAAATGTTTTGCTGAATAATGATAAGGTTAATGTCCATCATGTCCATATTTATACATCTGGGCCTATTGTTTCTAACATTAAGCGATTCTAAATAGCCCTTGTTTGTCTAAAATCAGCTAGTTCATCCATATTTAATTCAATACTGGCAGTATTTCTGATATTCTCAGTTTAAATGGTGAGAAAATTCAGTTTCATTAAAATGTTCCAAAATTATTACAGGGCCTTGGGACCATGGAATGAAAGAATTGCACTCATTTAGACAATGTTATTGCAATACATGTAGTGTGAATGTGCTTTGCACTCTAATTGCAGTATCTTTGATGATCGCTATGATTACTTGAATCAAGTGAAATCCAGTTTGGGAAAGATAACTAACACGCATTTCTTAAACACTTTAGCCTCAGTAGTGAAGTTAGAAAAAAAGTTGTAAGTATAGACCCATTTTTTTTTCTTCTCATCAAATATTTAAATTAAGATTACTTAATTTAATTTGAAGTCAAACCGAATTTATCTCCTCAAATTCGAATGCTGTATTGCATATGATACATTATTGTCACAGCAAGGACTGTAACAAGCATAACCAGCAAAGCCTTGCAGCAATACAGCTACGCTCATTTGGATCTCTGCAGTGATAATTCATAAATATTTTCTGTATTAGTGCTTAGCTTGTATATTTTTGTGGACTTGGAGTGAGAGAATCACAACCAGTCTGTGTGGGCCAGACAAGACCTGAGTATCACCCAGCTCCTTCTCAACCTTACTACATCTGGTAAGAATAAATGTTTATTGACAGTTCATTTCAAACTTTGTTTATTCTCTCCTGTTCTATTCGAACTCTTAAACAATATTTTATTTCACACACTTGGCTGGTCTACTCCCTATCATAAAGGAAGGGTTTCACCAGCTCCAAGTTCCCTGACCTTGTGCAGCCTCCAGAGGATAAACAGTTGATGGAGCGCACAAAGACAAAGCGCGCTGTGAGATCTGACCCGTGATGAGGGATGGCGTGAGACCCGGCATCTCAGGCCACTGCCTGCCTGTGCTCAGGTCAGGGAGATAGGGAGGAGCCAGGCCCCCTTCAGGCATCCAAACCTCTTTGTTTTCCAGGAAAGGCAAAAGCCTCGACTCAGACTCCTGAGGGGAAGTACAGAAACCAAACTCAAAAGGGCGTTTCTATCTTTTAATGCCAGAGATATTGAGGTCAACATGCTTCTCAGCAGAGTTGGCACATAGCAGGGGAGCTCTCCCTTTTCTCCCTGAGGTTTAGGCACAACTGCCTTTGCAGAAGACAGCTTGTAGCCTCAAAAGAATTTAAAGCAAGAAACATAAAAAGGTGAGGAAGAACACAGTGCAAGATGTGATGACCGATTAGAGTGTTGTGCACTTCTAGGCTGGAAAAATAAAATTAAGATAAACCAGGGGAACCAGTGCTCAGTAACATTTGTTTTGGTTTAGTCTAGAGATTCTTAGTCCTTTTCTATCAGATATTTAATGGGATCATTACTATGATCACCACTGCACATTTAAGAGCATAAGGCTTTTTATATGTTTGACATGAGTACTAAATGTAATTTAAAACTAGCTTATACTCTGTCACATATGAAGCCCCGACTCTTTTACAATCCTCTCCCCCAGACAGATGGACTAAAGCTGTCTCTGTGAAATATAACTGTGCCTTGACAGAGACTAACTATCCCATTTCTTCAAACAGGGATTTTAACAAGTGGGAAATTAATCTGGCATTTGTTTCTCCCTGCTTTTTCTGAGGTTGAAACGCTTGTTATGGAGAGAGGCTGGTCAAGTTTTGCTATAGGGTCCCTCCATTTTAAACTGTTTGCAGAGTCTGACTCTCTCTGATTGAGGGATTCTCTGATGAGAATCAAAAAATGGCATATGCTACTCTCTGTCTCCTGCCGTGGACAATTCTATGTTCCTTAATCTGCAAATAGAGTAGCTTTCCTGAAAATAAACAGTTCTGGGAAGAAAACCCAGCCTGCTCTGCAGATCTCTGGTCTAGAGACTAATGTTCTTTAATCTCCCCAGGAAGTTCACATAGGTGATCTTTTTGATGGCATAAACCGAGCCTTTCTTACAGCACCTGAAGCTTATGGCTCTGTTTTATCCATCACAGGTGAAGTAAACCTTATTTTCATCTGTTTCAAAGCATGTCTGATCATTAAATCCAAAACTGATAAATGTTCCCCTGCCTCATCTCGTTAGTCATGGAGACAATGAGACTATCTAAAAAACTATAACCTCATCCAAATCAGTCTTGTATCTTGGGCACTTGGAAACTAAGAGTTGGAATTTGCAGCTCATAATTACCATGCATTTATGAGCAGTTTTTGAGTTTTCTGTATTTATCCAGATTTAAAATGGTGTTTTTATTGAAACATGATAAGAAAAAGCGTACTTGGCATTTTTCAGAAATTATACAGCTTCATATATACATAGTGATTTTTTTAAAATTTTTTTTTTTTTATTTTGCATATTGGCTTTTACTGTTATACATCTCCATGAGAAGATAGCAAATTGCTGAAACAATTAGAAAGCCTTACAGAGTTTAAAAGGCCTTCAATTGTCTTCAGTGGCAAGATTTTCATTGTAAAATCCTTCAAGCTTTGTAAAAATTATTGAATGCTGAAGTAAAATAAAATTTATCTAAGACATCAACTTGTTCTAGAGATCTGAATAAAATGATAAAAGACCATCAAACAAAGAAGACATGGTACAGAAAAGGATGGTTGAAAGCTGACATAATTTACATCAGTGTGCTCAAAAAGGGTCTAATATTCAACTGCAGCACAGTCCAGGGTTTCATTATGTTGTGGATAGGAGATTTAAGCCTTGTAGGGGAAGGGGCCATAGGGATATATGCAGAGAGCAAATAATAATACAGTTCTTGAGTAGAAGAATAAACAGGATAATTCTGGGAGACATTTTAAAAGTCAGAGTAAAACTGGGTTGCAGACGAGGCTGAGTATTAATGAAACTGATAGAAATAGAAAGCACACCTGGGATCCACAAAAGATAATGTGAGAAAATATGTGCAGTAGTCAATAATACTGAAAATCTTGAACTCCATGAGGCAGAGTAGTGTTTAAAGATATATTGTTAATTGGCAAGATATACAGATTTGTTGAAAGTCCCTTTTCAGGATTTCTCAAAAAATGTTAAAATGAAAATGAATTTTTCTATTATTATTTATAGAAAACCGTTTTTAAAACGTGCATACAGCAAAATACATCTAATAGTAAACACATTATCATGTTAATATCTAGAGTAATTTTCATGTGATTCTGTTTTAAAGCCACTATGCTAGGAGAAGCAGTTGTAAGGAAGAATGAAGGTATTTATTTGGTGCTGATAGATTTCTCTATGAAGAGAAGTGCCTTTTACTTCTCATGTTTACAAATCTGTCCTCAAAGACTTCTTTCAAGAGGACTTAGTCAGTCCTCCTTATTCTCCTTTGAAAATCAAGGCCCTTTGTATAAACCTTCTATAAAGCATCTAAAAAGTAGACCATAAGACTATGTTTCATGCACAAAAATTTTGGCCCTTATAATTATTTCCTTAATGAAAGTGTTCCCATGCCTTACTATGGCAAAATATCATCACTCAGCCTATATCCACAGATTAAGATTCTGCATCTACAAATAGCACAAAGTTGAAACCTCAAGCACAAAATTTAATATGAGAAAAGATGCTGTTGGAATGAAAAGACAGCTGCTATCATTGCCCAAAGCACTATTGCCCATTTACAGGTCATGGGAACACTGGTACTCAATCCATAAAGCTGTGAAATTGCTGCTGCATGGGAAACACCTATCCCCAGATGCAATCAGCAGGATCTGCAAACAGAATGAAGCCTCAGAAGACCAGACATTTTAATTCTGAAATATACTGCC